>NC_044572.1:18562500-19187500 GCF_901933205.1 Camarhynchus parvulus | reverse complement strand
GAACCTTGATGATCCATGGTAAACAATATATCCTCAGTGGTAACTACTGCACTTTTGCCATTTACTGCAACACATCCTAGTTACTGAACCACAAGTGAAATAATCACTCCATTTACTCTCACACACATCATACACTTTTAAGGATTTAACGGAATTCTTCCTATTCCTTTCTGAGTTTCGCTCCTAAGACTTCAGACAACTCACAAAGAATATTGCAACATTCTGTAATCATAACATGAGAGAACACAAAGTAAAAATAAAGATTTGGATTACTATGAGTCTGCATACATTAGGTAAAAACTGTAGGCTTTCTGAGCACCACAACAGAGCCAGAATACAGCATCATCATACATCTCTGGGTTACTGCCATTACAATCAGCTCACCCAAAACAGATCAAGCTGCTTGTGGGAATCATGCTCATCCACATATATGGAAATCCTTCCCCTTTTTTTTTGCCTTGCTACTGCTGTATTTTCCACAGGTTGCTACATTTGGCACAGGCTTCACAGACTTTCTTTAGAAAGCCTTCCCCATAGCTTTCAGTTCCTTTTTTCTTTTGCTCTTCCCTTAGAAATCCCCAGCTATGTCCCATGGAACAGAAGACATATCAGAGTGATACAATCACACGTGGGGAGATGTAGGTCCACAGGACACTTCTGGGCACTCATGTCACCCCATGTGCTGTCTACGTGCACAGGTCACTGTGCCTGAACTGCATAGCCCCTTTGACACCTCCCAGTGTAATACCTGGCCAAGGAAATACAATCTTAGGAAAAACAGGAAACAGAACTGTTACTGCTCTCTTAAAGCTGGGGGATAATAACAACTGACACCTTTTAAAGCCTTCTCCAGAAAGTGTTAAAGAGGTTTCTTTGATTACAAATTCTGGCAAGATAATTTTTTTATTTTCTATCAATTTCCCCAGATGCTGGCAGTTGCACACAATCAGTGAAATATTTAAAGTGAATGTTTTTCTCAAAGAAGCCTCTAGAAATAATATTGTCTGTCCCCATTTTAAATCAGGGCCAAATTTTCAGATAGGTTGAGTTTCTTCAGGCCTTGTCCTTTTAATTTTTATTTTGGGATGCATATTTTAATATACCTCTTTGACCAACCACAAACCCTCTAATTTCTCCTCTTTATTTCCCATGCTCTTGAGATGAGCTCAGCCCAGCACTACATTAATCATATAAGCAACTTGAGAAACAGGTTTAAGGAGAGATTTGGAGAAGGTCAACACATTCATTCTGCAGAAGTTCACATCCTGCCCAAGCATAAACAGCAGCATAAACTGAACATAATTGCTGCCAGCCAAGAATTTAGTAAGAGATTTAAAGAAGGCCCATATCACAGGCCAATCAGAAACAAGAATCTTGACACTTTGGCAACAAGTAAGGAAGGTAGATGTGATGAGGGTACAATGTTAAAAAGGCACAAAGGGCAGAAAAGTAACTTGACTGTTATGGCAGCTGAGCTTTTAGCAGACTTTTAAAGATGATGTGCTGAACAGCATTCTCTGCTGAAGAGTTTTGGAAGAATCCGGCAGGAGACATGAGGGGACTCACGATTCTCAAGGAGGTCACAGGCAGTCCACCCCTGGTGCCCGCTGCATATCTGAGGCTGGTTCCCAATGAGCTAAGACAGCCTAACACTTCTACTGCCCCTTCCTTCCTCTCAGCTAGGTTGTTCTTCTGCTGGCTTGGTGAGCTCAGCCAGGATTCAGATCAAATATAGAGCAAGGACAGAGGCAGGACCAAGTACCCAAGGCCACGGACAGCAGAGAGCAATGAACAGCTGGATCAGCTCAGCTGTTGCAAGGTATGTCCCCCTAAGCACCTCTCTTTTGTGCAAGCTGCCTCTGAATTAAAACCAAAGGAGCTGAGCCTCTCACAGATGCTTCCCTCCAGATGTCCCAGCACCCAGCTCCAAACAAAGCACCCCATGTAACACAGGTGCTTCTATGTGCTCACATGTGGCAGATACTGCTCAGCTACTTGTAAACTACTTGCATCCTAGGTCTCCATAATACTTGTAAAAAGTCATAGTGGAAGTTTAGAGAATATTAAGCCTAATGCAGCCAGCAAGAGTTGTTCACTTGACAGTAAAAACAGATGTCAGAGGACTTCAAATGCTTCAATGAGTGTGCAAGGATTGCCCAGGGAGGTTGATATGAGGTACAGAATTCTGCAGCAGCCCCATGGTGCTGAGCAAGGAGATGGTCTCTAAAGAATACAGTAAAAAAAGCTGTCACAGAAGTAGAGAAAACAAACAGAAGAGTACAGGAATGTTAGACAGATACAACATAACAAAAACCTCAGTAATAATTTTACAGTGCAGAACTTACTGCCAAGAATGCTCCTGACCCCAAATAGGAGGAAAACTTAAAAATAATCCCAAAGTAAAAAAAAATGTTAAAAATTGGGTAAAGAAACTTTTTTTTTTGCCAATCATATCAAAATATCTATAATTTTGAATCATTACAGTTTATGTGGCTCTTCAAAATTAAATATATTTCAACAAAAAGCTGTATTCCTTGTTTTAAAAATGTCAAGCTTCAACCTTAAAAATCTCAAATTGAAAATGTGGTCCTTTTGGCGTTGAGACATTAGTCACATGTAACCCTTCCTATAAAAAAGTTTGCCTTTTAAACTACTATCTTCTGATGAACATTGAAAAGTTCCCAGCTTATCTATTACAGGGGTTTTTTCTTGCTAATCAGAAAGAATAACACAGCACAGTCAAATTTACTGGGAGTAGTTCAGACTGTGTAAGCAATATAAAAAGCACTAACCTGAAGACTGAAGATGATGAGACCTGATACAGAAAAATGCTGTTTTTAGAACAGTAGAAAACACCATGGTAAGGCATCTTGGCATTTTTTCTTGTAAAAGTAACTTTCTCTTCATTTCTTTTGGTTTTTTTCCCTTCTTTTCCTTGCCCTTTACTGGTCAGTTAGCTTCCTTTCATGGATGTCTGAGCTACCAGGCTGGTTGCTCTCAGTGGTTCTGTCAGGAGCAGCAGTTTGTCTGCATGCTATCCATTACAGGAGTCAGTAATAGTTAGTAAATTGGAATATCAAAGCCAGATATAATTAGGTTGTCGAAATAACAACCTCAAAGTATGGCCTAATTCAGAGAGGGTGTTAATAAATATCTGCCATGCTCACTGACCTCATTAGAAGTGAAGGTCTGAACTACTTGGATTCAGTGGTAAATTCAGAATGTTACAGTTTAGGAAGTTTCCATAACCTAAATTCTAAAGATATAAGAAATAAGCTGTGCAATCTTCAAATACTTTTAAAAAAGATGGAGAGGAGGCCAACAAAATTACTGATCTTGTGTTTAAAATATCATTAATTATTCATCATGCAAAAAATCAAAACGTCTCTACTCTCATGACTACTTACTGGCATACTAGAGTTTATAAAATAACATATTTTAAACTAAACTTCATTAGTGTCATGATAAGACAAAGATTTTTTAAAGAATCATTATTTCAGCACACCATTTTATCAGCTAGCAATAATTAAGACTAACTATATTCTATGCACCACGTAAGCTGAAGTAGATTATTATGGGAAATGCAGAATCATGCAATTATAACTCTGGAGAACAATTTCAACACAAGAAATTAAAATTTGATTTAGAATGAAATTGAAACAGAAGATCTCACAAAGCTGTTGAGGATATGTCAGAGAAAACTGACATTTTGAAAGGAACAACAAAAAAATGTCTAGTGTGCTCATATGACACTGGAATCCTGTATTTTATTTCAGGTTTTAGGCAGGGGCTATCTCATGTTTCAGTCCAAAGTTCTTGATTTGTATGAACAAGCAATATCAGTAATAATAGTTAAGTTGGTCTTTGTTTTATAAGTCCATCATAAATCCAAAAGGAGATGAAGAGGGAATTTGAGAAATTCAGGACAGTGGAAGAACAGACAGAAACTGTCTCTCTAGTACATCATGGCCTATGTGTCTGGTGATTCAGACCTTCCCAATTCTTCACAATTTGAGGAATGATGGATCCACCAATTCCATTATATTCTTTTTCACGGTAAATTGTTTTCCAAGTTCCATTCTGGTCTCTCTGAGGGGTCTAAATCTCTGTATTTCAAAAGTCAGTCTCTCGTGGACTATTTTTTCCTTTAAAAAAAAGGAGTATGGCTCTCATTCCTCTTCACAGTAACTGCAAAATAACAATATATTTTTTATAATCCCAGGCTAGCACAGTCTCCTGAAGCCTTGTCTGCAAGCAATTACCAAATATCACAGTCTAGAGAAAAATGAAAGGAACCCAGGATGTCCTATTTTCTACAGTCAACATTAAAAGAAAGAGGACAGTCAACAGAACATCCATCCTCATCATAAAAAGACAATAACACAGGGAATATTTTTGCCAGAAAGAGACTGTGGATACTGCTTAGAGTACCGTTTTTATTGAGGTACAGGAATTGGAGGATACTGAGTAATAGCTCAACAGCTTTTGTGATCATTAACACACTACTGTCATAGTAAAGCATCGCAGAGCTCTAAAATATTAACTACACATAATTTAGTGCTCTGGCAACAGAGGAAGAGAAGAAGCCAAATCTCAAACAAGCCACAGAGTCCCTGCCTGTGTCTAACTCTGGATCAGTGAGGTGGTAAGTGGCAGCCGCATAGCTTGCAAAAAGCAAAAGCCAGCCCTGTTCTGGCAGAGCAGACAATTTTGATGTTCTGAAAATGGCATCAGCTTCCCCAGATTGCTTTTGGAATGGCCATTTAGGACTGCAAGACCATAAAAACTCAAAAGAATTGATTTGATAAATGTAATTCCATAGTAGCCTCTTTAAACAAAAACTTTTTCAAATTAAACAAGGGTGTTAAATGATCTCCCAGAAAATTCAGTAAAAAATTTCTAAGCATTATCAGCCTTTAAAAATATAGAAAAAGGCTGTTTCTAGCATTTATTCATACCAATGTTTTTTTCAGTTTTGCTAAAAAAAAAACACAAAATGAAACTGAACACAATATAAAATTACAATTTAGAATTAATTATATTAATTATCTTCATCCAACCTCTTTGAGCAGTTGTTTTGGGGATTTTAAAAGTTGTATGAATTCTATATCTGACTATTTAGAACTTTATGGCCAGCTACAACCATCTACTTCATTTAAAATTTATTTCACCTAAAATACAAACAATTTATCCCCCGTCCAGATTCCACTGACAAATTTTTACTACAGCACTGTAAAAGAGAAAATTACTTAAACTATTTTGCTTCTAACCCCAAAACTAAAGTCCTATTTGTTCCTAGTTTTGAATCCAAAAATGTAATTTTAGGGTTATTATGATGAACACAGAATATTTTAAACCAGTTAAATGTACTGACAAAAAAATTTGGTTTGATATTCAACTGCAAAATCTTTTCTAGGTGTTTAACTCACTCATTTTCCCCAAGAAAGCAAATTAAATACATTGAATACTCTATTGTAAACTGAGGAAAAAAGAATTACTAGCAGGGTATAGATTATATTTTGTCATAGGAATTTTTCTAGCAGTTCAAATATAAAAGCTCATTTTTTTCAGACACCACTACGAATATTAGTTTGGCATTTTCTTCAGTGGTAGCTGTGCAGTCCAAAGAGTTCAGCCTGTGTGTCTATTAGCAGCTGCTACGCCACAACCCTGGTACACAGCCCCCATTTGCCCACTGGTTCTGTGCTGGAACACAACCAAATCACAGGGCATCCTGCTTGGAATGTGAACAGCAGCCAGGGTTCAGTGTCACAAAAAACCTTAGTGCCACCTGACTTTTATACCTGACATTCAAACTAAGCTGTAGCCTGTCTCAGCTGAGACAACAATCTCCCTTTTCTCTCTTCACACACCAAACCACATTATTTTATTTATGAAGGCACAAAATGTCTTTAAGCCAGCCCAAGGCATGCTGAGTCCTAGTGGGGCCATGGTGTACCACAGGAAGCTGCAATTCCCACTTAAATTGTGAATAGGCACAGCTTTGCTCTAGGCTTCCTCACAAAAGGAAAGATTTAGGAAAATGAAGGTTACATGTTACATTACTCACATGCCTTCAACTCTAATTCGAATTCTCTTACATTTACTGAACATCTACTGTTGCCCTTGTGCCTTAGAGAGAGAAGCCTGCAAGTTCTTCTCACAGAATATGTGCCTTGATTTCTGTGCATGGATTTATTTGCATAGTGGGTATAACCAATCTGAACAGTGGTGAAAGCGTAGCATTAACCAGGATATGTATGTCACTGCACACAATTTTACTAATTATATTTATTGTCTACTGGATATAACATTCTCTGAAGTGTATCAAAAGCTGCTCTAGGGAACCACACTGAACAACTGAAACTACTCCTTGCCAAGGGAGCCATTAACACTTCCAACTGCTGAGTCACTTGGAAACTTCCTTTCCACTTTCTGCTCACCAACTGTTTAATGGAAAAGGGAACATCAAACTCAGACAGCTGGCAGAATAAACAGAAGGATCTCCCGAACTGCTGCTACACTACAGAAATGAAAAATGGGATCTCTTCTGGATTCTCCTCCACCTGGATGTGTGGGGATTGTCTTTTGATGCTGCCAGATGCCAAGAGTGTGGGAGAGAAGCATGGGAATTAAAGATAAGCATAAGGAATCTAAGCAAAAATATTTTGGAAGTATGAAATGTAAAGCTCTCCCTGGAACATTAACTCATCCTCAGTGAACACATACTGAATGAAAATGTGCTTTCAGATGAACCCATGATTTCTATCTTAATGTATTACAACCAGCATAAAATACTTTCGTTTTATTCCCAGCACCCTAAACCAGACCTTAATCAAAATTTAACTAAGCAATCACTTGAATTACTATATGAATTTTCAAGCTTTATGTTAAAAATCAGGTTTTACAGATACCTAATACCTCTTTGTGGTGAAAAGAATGAAATTTAATTTTCTATACTAATTTCTCTCATGTTCTGCATTAATGAAGCACTCAGCAGAGGACACTAAAAGTCCAATAGTCCAGACTGGGACAGAAAACTGATAATGCACAAGATAGTACATAAATGTAGTCCCAATGCCTTTCTGGATTCCTATATTTACATGCCTTAAAAGGCTTAAATGGATTATTCAGAGACAAAATTATATATTAAGCAGAAATCCCCTTATCATTTAAACACACAGAAATTAGCACATTTGTAGGGAACATACTCAACCTGTTTCTAACTGAAATCTAAATTCTTACAACTAACTTTGTCTTTACTTTTCCTTCTTACCTCAAATCTAGAGGTGAGAAGGTTTTTAACACCAGTGAGCCTCCTACTGTTTTCAAGAACTCCTCTAACTGTAATGATATTATTTTAAATCAGGAAAAAAATGCCCTTTGAACATTAGGAGTCACTGCAAAAAAGGAGGCAGAAGCTGAAACAGCAAAACACACCTCCTTCAAAATAAAGATGCAATTTTCAGAAGGGAGAGAGCTCTGTCTTGCTGCCTGAAAAACCATGTCCTTTTGGGGTACAATGTGGTTACAGCAAACCTTTACAAGGGAAACTATATAATTTCTGTAAAAATGTATTTGAGCATGGAAGACCAGGGTTCACTGGTTCTGAAAAGCAAGCTCTCTAACAAAGAAAACACTTCATGCTAAATAATTTGTGGCACCAGAGAGATTATGAATACATACATGCCCTTGTGTCTGTAGGACACAGAGGAGAACTATTTAGTTAAGTTCAAAAATATCACAGAAGTTTGTGGGTAATTTTTTTATTATTTAACTGCAAGCATTTGTAGTATATTACACACTTAAGAACAGAAAACCACCTGATTACCAAGATGGAAAAAACAGTTTTACCAAAATGCTGTTGAATGGAAGAAGACTAATTTTTTCCCACATGTTGGCTTTCAGGTTGGCAAACCTGCTGAGGGCTGGTTAAAGAAGGAAAACCAAAGTACCATCTAGTCTGAAATACAAAAAAGTCAGAAACAGATGTAAGAGTCTGGTGGCTAAGAGAAGTGTCAGTGTGACCCTCACTAAGAGGTACCACGAGTAGACAGAGAGCATCATTTTGATGTGTTCAGCCTTCTGTGGCAGGGCAGCCTGCTGACACACTTGAAAGAGGACAAGAAACCCACAAATGCCTACAGTTCTTCCCATGAACTGTACAATTCCTCTTCCTCTGAATGCCATGTTTGATTACTGGACTCTGGGGAATACTATGGAAACAGAGTTCAGCTACCTAGCAAAAAAGAACAATTCTCCCCTGACTGACAGAGAAGAAAATAAAACTGCTGTGTCATTCTGCCTGACCTCCCAGGATGGCAAAGCTTTGCAACTGAATATGAACATGAAGAGTGAAGGATTCCTGCCCTGTACTCCTGACACCTGAACTTGGACACAGAAGACAGATCTCTCTACTACAACATAAAGAGCAGTCAGATATTATTCCTTCTTTTCTCTTCAACTTGTCTTCTACTAACGTTGATTTTTCCCAACCTCAAAACCAGAGGGTTTTTTATAAAAATTCGCGGGAAGGACAGATCAAGGAAGGGAACAAAATCTGGTTTTCTTTCCTCTTCGTTCAGCTCTTGGCACAGGAGAAGAGTTAGGAACACTATCCCAATGCAAGAAGACTCTTTGGCTTCATACTGGGAAACATCTGCAATTCCAATGTGCGCAATAAAGAGGGATTTTCTCTATTTTATCCAAGTAGTTTGTAGCCTTCTGACCAGACTAACCAGCAGCAGAAGCAGCAGCGAAGTTCCTTGTCTTAGGATTTTCTGTGGTATATATGTGTGGGTGCCAAAGCCTCAGGCAAATCCTGTGAACAATCATTTTACATACAGAGTTATAGACATTGGTGTGTGCTAGGGGAAGAGAAGGAGACATCCTTGAAATTAATGTTTAGAATGTCAGTGTTGGGCTGAGGAATAAAAGGCCTCTCCTTGAGCTGGTACACAGAACAAGGCTGCTGCCAGTGACACACAACACCACCCAAGGTCTGTGTTTGCTCTTTGCAGGGCTGTGCTCCCACTGCAGCTCAAACAGCAGCTCTTCTACAACAACTCCTGCCCCAGCGAGGAAAGGAGGAAGATAACCCTGGAGTCTGAAGGAAGGGAGGGGAGCAGACTCAGCTGTTCTGGAGCCTTCCTCTTCAGAAGGTTCATATCACACAATGAGGACATGCCACTGGGGAGAGAGATTAAAGGACTTACTGTTTCTCATTGATTAAACCTCCACTCCAAGCTAGATAAAGACTTCAAGACTTTAGGAAAGAGACTGCAGCATTGTGTTTTATTCAGTCTTCATAGACTTTGGAATCATATTGACAGCAATGCCCATTGCTGTATTTATTCCTCAGAGGTTGATTGCACCAATTGTTTCTGTGTTGTTTTTTTGTTATGTAATATCAATCAAGTATCTAAGAAAAAATTCAGTTTTCTCATAGCAGTCTACTGGTTACTTTTAAGGCTGATAACAAAATAAGTGGAATTTCATTGAAATCTGTGTATTTGGGTTGTCAGTGTGAGTAAAAGAAGATAACTAAACAGGCAAAGACAGAGATTTGAGTGTTGCTGGCAGACTGTGTTTTCATTAACATAAAGACAGGAAGACCTTTAAACTCATATCAAGGGTCCTTTATGCTAATTCTCACTACTTGTGTGGTGGCAGCAGATGAACTGAGTCTGAAGAACTTGGGCTGAAGGAGTGAAAATAGCACACATGCAGCCAACCAGTAACATACTGGCTCCAGCCAAATACTTGAAATTTCAGCAATCCTATTAAAATCACAAAAAAAGGCCCTTGAAAATTCTATTCTAATATCCACTAAGGTTTCCTACATTACATGTGTTTTTGGGAGTACTGCAAAACTGATTTCCTACAGAATGATTTCTATGTATCTTTTAAGACAATATGGTGATGATGTAGAAAATAACCAAGAAACCATTTTTCTTCCCCACCAGAGTAACAATATATCCATAACTGAAAATGAACTGGCACTCATCTTTTATTTTTCTCCATCTACAGACAACAAACAATTTAAAATAAAAATAAACAGTCACTTATACTGAAAAAGTCCAAACCTACAGTCTGAAAAAATTTATGCATCATGTCAATATGCTGATACACACCTAGACAAAGGTGTACACACAAACTAGACGTTAAGAGGAAGTCAAAGGGGAGAAAAAAAAAGGTCAAATGCAAAAGAGGAGGAAACCAGCCCTGAAGGTTTCAACTAGAAACTTCCCAAAAGAGTGCCAGATTGGCAGAGGTGTTGAGCCATATTATTGAACCAAATAATTCTTTCCTGGAGCCTGAATGCAAATTAACAGGGCAGAACTTTACCTGAAGTGAAGGAAGGGGAGCAAGAGAGTGAGTGTGGAAAGAACTGGGAGAAAACCATTACAAAAGGCTGCATGGAAAATCAGGGCAGACAGAAAAGACTTCATAAAAAATCTAAATAAAACCCAAAACACAACAGTTGAGATATTTTTCAGACAGAATGCTGTCAAAAGAGACCTAAACTTCAGAACTTTGCTGATTTTTCCTAGTGTTCTGTAGAGAAAAAAACTGCCTGGTCTGTCTTTATAAGCAAAAATAAATCTGACATCCATGTATCTCAACCACTCTTTCTGAAGGAAAAAATCTGAAGAACCCTTCCAAAAGTAAAGGTTTCCATGCCTGAGAAGTTGCAACATCAGTGTTAAAAGCAGAACTAAAGGAGAGAAATCATTAGTTTCTATTCCTTTTTAGCCAAGTTGAAAATAATTACTCACTGCCGGTGAGATTTTGCAAAAATGTGGCACCCAGTGTTTCAGTGAAGTCCTACAGAATGGCTTGCAGGTACAAAGACAATCTTTGTTAGGCAATAACTAATTACAAAGTATTTAGGCAGACTGGGAAGCTCTAGTGCAATGCCCTCTGTTCAGTGTGGCAAAAATCCTCAAAGGTACCACAAAGTAATAAAGTCAACCCTGAAAAGCAATCACAGAAAGAAGCTGTAAAAAAAGACACACAAAGTTGACAAGTAATTTCAAAAAGATTATTAAAATGAAAGCCCATGAACTGCATCAGCTTACTGAAAAGTGTTAATAATTGTTTCCCATTCAATTTTACCTGCAATACTCTAAAATACTCTAACAGGGAATTTTCTGAACTTACATCAGGCAAAAACCTACTGATTTTGTAGAGAAGGACCCATGGTTCAGCTCAACATCATAATCTAAAATAACAGTCAGGGAACAAAATAGAAAGAAGTAATTCTAATGAACAATGTTAGCAGCTCCCCTGTGATGTTATTACTGAAATTCTCCAAGAGAAGAGAGAGTTATTTAGATCTGAATAAGCCTTTAATATCTGGTATTAAGTCAGAGACCCAGCTAAGGCCTGGAAGAGGTAGTTAAGGAACAATTCCATCAGCTGTGGCAAGTGAAGATTTGAATTATGCGTCAAATATCAGTAAAGGTATCCAAACTAAAGCAGCAATTGAACAATGTAGGGATATGCAAAATATGATGAGACAAGGCCAAAGACACTTGGAGATTGTAAAATTGGTTACAGGTCTCCAACTGTCTTTCACGTTGGCATGCCATCAGATAGAACAATGGCCAATGAGAAACCCTGCTGATCTAAGAGTGCATACTCCACCAGAAACGGCCATGGAATCTCACCAAAATAGATTTGGTTCTCATTTATGGTATAAGAAACATTGTATAAAGGTCATGGGCAAACTTGTCTTGTGGCTATGACCTTTTGAATGGGATGAAAAGATTCACATTTTTGGCCAAAGATGCTATCTTCTGCTAGTTCTCCCTAAGTGTGTTCACAGAAATGGCATTTTCTTGTAAATCATTAGAATTATGTTCACTTACTTAGCTGTGGCACTTATTTCTTCCCTGCAATGGGAGCTGTCTACAGGTGCTCAAATCCTGGCTGGTCAGCTGGGTTAAAATGGAAAAACAACCTCTTGCTAAAATATGTTGATCTTGGGAATGATCTATTCAAGACATCACCACAACAATAGATTCAAATAGAGCCACAAAAAGCAAGCTTACTAGTGCCAGAAGTACCACGAAAATAAAGCCCGTTTCCCATTCTCAAGAAGTAAAAAATATCTGTTGAAAATCAAATCAAGCTGACAAAGCAATGTGGAAATGGTTTGGAATACTTCCAAAGAAAAGATCAGAACAGCTACAGACAAACAATGTGCACTGGACTGTGAAGCCCACTTTGCACCATCACAGGAAGAGAAAAAACAACATAAATGTGCATTATTGTTCTCATCTATTAAAAGAGTTGAGAGTATAGTTAAAATACCAAATAAAGATAGTCAAACATGATAAAAGGCAGTACATTCCTGTCACAGATATGTATTTCTTTGTCCAGAGTTAGCACTGCAGCCTGAACACCTTCTCCCTCACCCATTCTTAATCAGAGCTGCTTGTATGTATTTACACAGCACCCATAAAAAGGTAGACTCCATAAGCACCAACCACCACAGTAACATATTACTCCAGTGAATGGGAGAACATAAACAAGTGCAGTCTACAATTAAGATGCCTTAAAAATCTTTTAAAAGCATGGGTAATTTAATGTTGTGTAAGCAACTAATTGGTTTCTTACAAGAAAAAAGAAAGCAACCCTTTGAATAACCTTTCCAATGCAACATTTTTTCACAACTGAGAAGCAGAAATCACTGCTTTTAAGAAACATCTATTTAGAATGCAATGATTCAGAATATTTTCAATTCATTTCATTAGTCAAGTCTAGTACATACTGTAACACCACTAGGATGACTAGACCCTTATTTATCATTTTCCTAAATTTTCTTCTAATCAACAGCATCAAACAGGTACACAATGTGGGTTTGTACCTGAGAATGCAGCGTCATCAAAGTATCCTAATATTAATCCATGTTAAACCATAACAGACTACATAAACTTCCCAGCTGAATGTTAACCCTGGTTCTCAAGCTACTGAGAGCATGAGAAAATTTAGTTATGTGAGAAAGAGAGAACACAATAAAATTCCTTGGATTTTTTTTAAAAGATAAAAACAGAGAGCCACAGAAACCTGCATAGTTGAATATGGGAAAAAGTACTTTAGTCACTAAAATACTATGATATACTTGATTTACCCACTGAAAAGCCCAAGGCAAATATGGTTTTTTCAGGTTAAAGGTGTATTTCATTCAGTTACATTGTGTAGTTCAAGAGAAAAAATAGAAACAGATTCATGTACATTTTGCAAAGCACAACACACTTTCTTTAAAGCACAGTAAATAGGAGTTAACAGGGCTTTGGAGCCAACAGCATCACCAAAACTGAAAGAGAATTCACAATAGAATGATATGGCACACAGAAACTGTGCAGTCTTCCTTTGCTTTCTCTGTCAATCAGTCAATAGTTCACAAAACTTCTACTTGTGACTACACAAGGATAAGGAGTTAATACAGGCCTGTGAAGTCTCAACACACTGCAATGGTGTTGTTAGTGAAAAAAGGTGGGAATAAAGGGTACCTCCTTCATCAGATGGCCTTGTTATCTCACTGCAGTAAGAAAAGGTAGGGTTCGTGTCAGAGCCATCTGACTTATAATCTCCCAGACTGGTAGAATGTAAATACTGCTTACTGTAACGGCTTGCTCTTTCTACAAAGGTAGAAAGAAATAAAGAATATCACAGTAAATAGATGATGGAAGTGCAAAGACAAGCAACAACATAAACCCCACCACTGCTAACATTGTTATTCATACTCTGATGGCATTAAAATTAGAGAAAAGTAAATTCTTTGCAATTTTGTTTCCATTTTGAGCATCATTAGTTCCAAAGCTTGCTTTAAAATCTAATGCAACTAAGCTTGTTCTTTGCTTTAAAAGAATAGCAGAAATGGAAGGTGGTATTGAGATACCGGAAATGGAAGGGATAAAGATAAAGAATACAAAAATTTCCAGTGGGAAATCAAATTATTCCTTTATCCCAGCATGCATACAAGTGCATGTGGAAATACAGCTGTATGTTGATCAAAAGAATATTTAAAGACCCAAAGTAGCAAAGGAAATGCATGTGAAAAATTACACATTCAAAATAAACACTCTTATGCAGGAAAAGAATCAATAAACTTGTAAAGCCAAAACCCACTCCCTGTTATTACATTACTTTCTCTCCTTTTCCATGTATCCTAAAATTATTAACATCTTGGATTTCAAAAAATAGAACAAAGCATAATGTCATGTGCCATATAGGCAAAACGTGCACAGAAAAGAAATCAATTTTGTAAATAGGTCACTTTCTCTAACTCTGAAATTTTATAAGGTCCAACTATTTGAAAATTCTACTTACAGCAAGGACAAAGTAGGTCAATGCTTTTTAAATGGCTACTTGTAAGTGGCATGAATAACTTGTTAAGATAAGATTTATTTCACTATTTCTTATCTGCACATGTGATTACAGGTGAAGTTCCTGTAAAATACTGCTTTTAAACTGTAACAGTTATAAATATATATACAAGTATGCTTATAAAACATGTGGCTGGCATATTACCTGAAAATTTACAGTATCAACTTAGTTTCACAAACATGAAAAGCTGAACTGGGGAAAAGTCAGGATATAAGCAATACCAGAAAGCATATGCAGACTCCTAGACTGAATATTGTCCTCCAGAGGATCAATGTCGAAGATGGAGCCAGGATCTGTGCGCCAAACTTTAAGATCTTTTTCCAAAGCACAGAAAGTATAAGACAGACAAACAACAAAGGAAGTAAAAGCATGAAAGGAATGAGATTTAACAATCAATAATCAATCTCCTTCATCTAGAAATTACCTAGATATTCACTTGAAGATATCAGAAAGCCTAATTTCCTGCTTAAAAGAACTTAGTGCATTAATTTTAAGCACTGACATTACTTTGGGGAGACTTTTGCTCCAAATTTTTTGCATTTTCTAAACATGACCATAGTATGTTCTTAAGTCTAAATAAATGGAAATCAGTTAATTATCACATATTAGAGCTCTCTTCCAGCAGCAGAACCAAAATCATCAGAGCTGTTTTATTTCCCCAGTTCACCAGCAGCATCCTTATGTGTGGACATGCTGCAGTGTATATCCCTGTTGCTGACAGCTGGCAGTATACAACTCCACAGCTGACAGAGACACTACAGACTCTCCTCTGCATACAGCAGAGATCATGTCAGCATAAGAAGAATCAGGGCCATAGCTCACCCAAAATAAATTTCTACTAGTTGCTTAATTCATGTAAACTCAAAAGTATCTATCTTTCTTCATTAATATTAAAAAAATGAACTAAGGTGACAAATTCAGCTGTAGAAATCTGCATTGTACACATCTACCATAGGATAAAATTACATCCACTCTTGAACTTAACAAGTAATTCCCTGTGCCAGTGTGTGCCCAGGTGGCCAAGGCAGCCAATGGCATCCTGGCCTGGATCAGCAATGGAGTGGCCAGCAGGACCAGGGCAGTGATCATCCCCCTCTACTTGGCACTGGTGAGGCCACACCTCAAACCCTGCATTCAGTTCTGGGCCCCTCAGTTCAGGAAGGACATTGGGGCGCTGGAGAGAGTCCAGAGAAGGACAATGGAGCTGGGGAAGGGTCTGGAGCACAAGTCTGATGAGGAGAAGCTGAGGCAGCTGGGAGTGTTTAGCCTGGAGAAAAGGAGGGTCGGGTGACCTTGTCATTTTCTACAACTACCTGAAAGAAGCTGGAGTGATGTGGGAATAGGTCCCTTCTCCCATGTAACAGGATGTGAGAAAATGGCCCCAAGTGTGCCAGGGGAGGCTTATATATTGGACATTAAGAAAAGGTTCTTCACTGAAAGGGTTGTCAAGCACTGGAACAGGCTGCCCAGGGAAGTGGCTGAGTTACCATCCCTGGAGATATTTAAAAGATGTATTGACATGATGCTTGTGGACATGGTTTTGTGGTAGGCTTGACAGTCCTGGGTTAATGGTTGCGTTTGATGGTCCTAATGGTCTCTGCCAATCTAAATGATTTTATGATATTAGATATGTCTAAAATTAATAAATCTTTTAATCTCTTCAAACCAGTTTCAACTAAAACCTTGATGTAAAATATAACCAGTCAAAGCACAAATCTATGAGATCACACATTTTTACTATAGTTTCTTCTTGGGCAGACCTGGCTGCAAGATTTACTCCCTATTCTGTAAGTAGGAAAAAAACTGTCTTCCCAGCTTTGTTCTTTTGCTGGTTTGAGAGGTACCAAGCTAAGTAATGGGTTGCAGGTAAAGTAGGACTGTGAGGACCCCAAACATTTCATGTTTCAAATGATTAATAGCCTAGATGCAATGGAAAGAAGAGACAGAGCTAACAAAATTAACCCCATGGCTTTAGAATACATTCAATGTATGTACATTACACTTTATCTACCACAACTCCCATAAGGTGAGGCGTAGCGCTAACTCCTTCCTGGCAAGATAAACTAAAGCTAACTCAAAGTCTTTTGATAAACAATATGTTAGTCCTAATGGAGACAAATTAAGCACCTACATAAAGTACTGACAGGCATGAGAAGGGGTAGGGGAATTGGTGAACGCCCAACTGTCCTGTTTGATCATGCCTTAGCAAGTGAAAATATAAGTATGGCTTCATGGCAGCACCAGCGCAAGAGTCATTGATTTGTATTGATTTTATCCATCTCTGTAGTCTGAAATAACATACATAGAATCAGAATCTTGGCAATATATAAGACAAAACAGTTTTCATTCCCTGGTAGCTTTTGCCAAGGTAAAATATCCTTATATTCATGTGAGAATTGTGGTTTCTCTTTAGTAACAGATCCAAAGCTCACCAACATCAATTTACCTTGATGGGTTTAGAATAGCTTAGTAGGGTTAAAACTAGTGTCTATTTGCCAGAATAGTGTCATTAATTTTAGCAACCAGGCATTTGAAAGAGTAGCTCTAGTTTCACCAATAATACATTAAAAATCAACCAGAGGGATTCTGACACACTTTTCCTAACTGGCTGAACAATTTACAGCTACAAAAAATACTCACGAGAGTCCTAAGTACGTTTTTCAGTTTGCACATTTTTCTTTGAGCTGCCAAGGACATTTCACAAGCAGGGAGCTCACTGCTTCTTTTTAAATGAGTAGATATTATAATTGCAATTTAATTCCAAAAAAAGTTCTAGCTGAAATAGTCATGGCCTTTTTCCTTTAAATAGTTGTACAATTTTTGCTGTTTGGCAGGCATGGGAAATTAAGAATTTCTTTGTGTTTTGATAGTGGAGTATTTTTAGATGATAAATAATTATATATATTTCAGTTCTTACAGCTCACGAATCTATCTCAGGAATCCTTCATTCCAATCTGCCTGTCCTAGCAAGGCTTCAGCTGCTGAACATGGGATTGCACACATGGTTCTTACACAGGGCTAGAGCACACATGGAATGCAGCAGAGAGCAGGAGGCTTGTAGCATACACTAAAGAGCAAATTGCAAATTGAAAGTTACACTGCAATTTCACAGAAGTCCTTTTCTTTCTCTTTGGCTGCACCACAACTATGAAAGTGAGCAGTGATGGAAGATCATCAGCATCTGTCCCAGAAAGAGCTCTCTTAACACACACTTTTGGGAAACCCCTTCTCATATACTGCAGCTACAGACACATAGAGGATGGCAACAAAAAAGGGAAGAAATAAACTTCCTTATGTGGGGGAGACTTATTCGAGGACTTTAAGGAACAGACTGAAAAAGTATCTGCCAGGAATAACATAGTTAACCTTGCTGTAGGCAGGAGGACGGCCTGTGTGACCAACGTTAGTCCATTTCACCTGCAATTTCTCTGGGTTTTGAGATGCAAACTTAAAGTCAGCCTCACTGTTATCACTATATATGAAATAATTTAGAGTGCTATCTCAGTATGGCTCTTTTTGTACGTAGATCCTCTGGGGATCATGGCTGCAAAGCACAGAAAAAACATAAATGGGGGACACAAAAAACGAAAGGAAATGAGAAGGAAAAAAAAATATTACCGCTTCCTTTGCCATAGCAGACTTGCTGACTTTTCAGCAATTTCAAATATCCACTTTGATTTTTAAACAGAGCTCATTATGATTATGCCAAATAATACCGTTATGCAATACCTTGTCTTTACATATGAATCTAATCTGTATTCTACCCCTTGAACATCCATCTTTATCTTGGGCCATCTTTCAGAACATCACTTCTCAACACTGGTAGTTGGCTTACCAGAGATCTAATGAGTTAGTGATGAATTACAGCTTGAAGTATTTTTTGTGTACAATTGTAAAACTTTGACCTTCCTTTTAGAGTCAAAATTCAAATTTAAAGTAATATTAACAACTATCCATGTTTTTTTTTAATGTTACAGATCAAAAAACAATATATCTCCCATTCATTCCCATTATGACTTCTCTAGAAGCTGACATGGAACCCGCAGTTCAACCATAAGTTTCATGGCGAGAAAAGAGAGAAAATGGAATCTGGAGAGCACAAACAGGGGCTTTTATCTTCCCCACCATGCCTTCAATAACAACAGTATTTAACAGCTTACCAACAATTATTCCAGGTCTTCTGTCCATTTCAACAATATGTGGATGCACACCTTTGTATGCTGCATCACTCACAATTTGGGTGTTTTTTCGTACACGCTCTGTTATAGGATCATCTACCACTGGGGTGAAGCCTCTTCCCTTTGTCTTCTCAAAATCTTCATGATATTTTACCTAGGAAAACAAGGAGAATTACATTTTTCCCCAGGTTGCAATTGACAGCAAATGGTTATTCTGTGCAAGAATACATATATGTTTGGTTTATGAGGCACTCGTATACTTTGACTTTGCACCATAACAGAATTATTAAACACATAAGATAGGCCAGCCAAGTATTTTCTATCACCTTAACTAGTTTTTATGATATTTTATTATCAAATTTGCATTTCTTGTCCATTGATACTGAGTTAGGCACTAGCTTAAGCAGCAAAGCATCGTCTTACTATCACACAGGACACAAAACAGCCCTGCCCTCAGGAGGTCATCTGGTGCATTCCCTTCTTCTCAAAGACAGGATAGCTGTCTACTGATGCAGACAAATACATCAGTCAGTAAAAACATTCCAGCAGTAGTAGTTCTAAAGAACTCAAGCATTTTCATTTACTGATAATTTTGACTACTTGCACAGTATCACACAAAATGTATATTTTGCCCTTTTGTTTTATCATATGTCAGCTGGCTTTAAAAATAGGTTTTTAGAAAGAACAACAGTTATTCTAAACTGCTTGCTTTAAAAGAAAATATTAGAAAAAAGGACATTAGAATAGAAAGTGTTACAGCACCAAGTGTTGGAACAAAACCTCAGTATTAGTAAGAGTTATAAAGGTAGTACTGCTTATTAGGTATATTTACATTATAAATAACTTAATCATCAATTCATTAAATTGACAAACATTCTCACACAAGCTGATGCACACAAAACAACTCATTCCAAGAACCAAAGTCACGCAGAAACCAGGAACATGCACAGGCACAAGGTGAAGTGTGTCACCTAATCCAGCGAAATTGTGATGCTCAAATGATGTGTGTACATTTTTAAAGGAAAAAAAACCAAAAAAAATGGACATTTAACTGTTAGAAAACTGTTTATTAGTATTTTGAAAATGTTCATTACACTCCTATGCAGTTAGCAACACTCCCTCTACAGGTGTAAGAAGAAAATATTCCTTCCATACCTGAGGAGAGATTTTCATTAGTTACCTATATTAATGGAAGGCAAAGTCCAGTGGAAATCAAGTGCCATTCCTTAGAAGGCTCTAGTCACAGGAAGAAAGTACCCTACCATTGAGATGTTGTTTTGTGTTTCTTTGACATGCCTTAGCTCAGGTGTGTCTAGAAGCACACTACGTCTACCTTTCATCTGCCTCTGATCACTGCTGTACTTGACCTGAAAAACAGCAACAACAGCACAGGTGAATTTTTTTTGCTTACAGAAGGAAGGATGGTGAGAATCATCAGTACTTTTCCAAACCACAATGCCCAACAGTTCTTTCTTTAACTCATGTGCCAGTAAATTATTTCACAATGAGGATACAGATGAGCTTGTATATTGGTAAGGCCAAAAGGCACACTTATTCCATCAATCATTTACTCAAAATAAAGTATTCATTTAAAAGCTGAAATTTGTGACTGTTTGAATGACATTAGGGAAATAATTCATTTATCAACTGAAAAATAAGATAAACACTAAGAAAACACCACTGTGACTTAGAACACCCTTCAAAACTGATGATAAACTACCTCCTTATTACTGAGACAGACACAGAATCTGTGGGATTGGGATTACCTGAGAAGCCCAGGGATTTTCAATTCTTACAAGAGGATTAATTCTTTGGAAGACGTATAACTCCTATTCACTAGCCAGTCTTTACTAGCAGCACAAAGCAACATGTCTGGGAAGAATCTGAATATTTTGTTTCCTAAACAAATGTTTGAGCTCTGGGTTTTGTGCATCAGTAAGTACTGAATCTCTTACATCACATTTCTCCTGATTAGCTTATTTTGTGGCATTATACAGACTAGTAAAGATATAAGGTTAATTATCTGTTTAAAAAAAAAAAAACCAAAAAAAAAAAAAAAAAAAAACCAAAAAAAAACCACCCAAATCCTAAAACAGTGAAAGTAGCTGAACCTACTTATTGGTTTGGGAGTGAGCACTCTTACAGTTTTTTCTGTCTTGTTGAGTTCTTCTACCAACAGCCTCTCTTAGCTCTACATCGCACAGTGACCTGTGCACTGTGTTAGTTAATATTTTAGATTTACCTATGTATTCACACTCCAAGTATTACTTCTTAAATGAGTCATGCAAACCTATTTCAACATGTGTTTGTGATGAGAAAAACCATGTATTGAAACTGTCTAACCCTCCTTAAGATTATATATTGGCTAAGAAAGCACACCCATGAAAATATATATCTTGGTATCTGTGTTTCGTAGGTAAGTTTGAAGTAATATGTGAGAAACAAAAATAAATGGTACTGCATATTCTTCAAAGGCTTCTTAATTAAAAGCAAATTCTCTTAGAAAATATATTCAGCTACATATGCTTTTGAATATAAGGAATTTTCTGGATAGAATAATTATAGTCAACATAGGTTGATTTTTATCTTTCTCGTTAACATAGAGGAGTTTTTATCCCTGTAAGTCTTGAGAAACAAAGTGAATGAGTCACTTGGAGAAATACATTTAATTTTCACAAATTAAAAAAATATTTAAAGACTAGAACTGTTGTGAGATTTTCCTCTCATTTTCAACTACACGCCTCAAAAATAATTGACTTTGGTAAATATTCATGAGCATTTTAAGAACATGATTAAAATACATGTAGTTACAATGTCAGATTCCATTCCTTTGTCCTTAGACATATTCCCTGATAAATCCAACCTACTTTTCACTCCTACACTCAGTTCTCAAGTGTTCATTACTTGTAATTCTCTTCTACCACAGTGATTCTGCATGAAACCTCTTCTACTTACCATCTGCAGTGACTTTGCATTGGATTTTGTTTCAGTGTTGAGGACAGACTGCAACGTAACTGGTCTTATCCTTTACTCCATCAGGCTTTTCACACTTTTTCCTTGTTTCTTAATAGAATTGCCTCCTGCTTCTTACACTACTTTAGTAGCAATTACATTTTATCACCATAAAAGCCAAGAAGTAGATATTATCTTACTCTTTAGTATTTAGCAATGGGACCTATTTAGAACTACTCAGCTCTAACAGAGGTGGCATGTCACAGAATGGAGTGGACACTTCCACATCTTGAATCACAAAAAAAAAAAAAAATTTGCACTGAGCTTAAATTCTCATTTCATTTTTTTCTTTACTGCAAAGAATGACTGACCTCTAGTGACTCTCTCCTTGAAAAATACTGATACCAACACAACCACTTACTTTTTTAGCAAAAATAACCAGACAACCCTGAATATGTTTGTTGCACATATATGCAGTCCATGTCCTCAAAGAATAAAACCAATATCTCATCAGTGAATGATGTAGTTGGCTTTCTTTGACATAGCAAATATAAAAGGAAAAGCATATCCATGTTTATATTTCTACACCAACTGAAAAATCTGAATGACAAAAAGATGCAAACAACTTGCCGAGCTGATATTATCTTGATTCTTCCTGACTCTCTCCATCTCAGGAGTGACACTCACAGCAGTAGCTTTGCCAGGCTGCTCTCTGTAGTGAATCTATTATTTAACAGAATAAAATATATATTCATACTATTTCAGGTATAGCAATATATCCTTGTTTTATATAAAACTGCATGATTTCAAAGGTCATCCAGGAGACAACAGAAAAGCTAAAATACATCTGAAGTTTATTACAGTTTATAGAACTTGACTTTTGAAAGCTAAAACCTTGAATTTTTTTTTATTGTACAAGCTGTTTATTACTGCATTTCTGTGGATATATACCCACGTATGCACACAATATCTGGCATTTACCAGACTGGTCCTTGGCTCTACAGAGAAATAACTCGTATTTGGAATGGGGTCAAGCCACATGTAATGCAGTAAAGGCAAGCAGAGCATATGAAAAACTGAATTTCAGAAAGGTCCACTGTAAATACATATTTGTCAAGACACAGAAATTCCATAAGTTCTCCATCTATGTTCTAAATTCTATATATTACTTATTCAAAGATGATTAAACACAGAGGTTGCAGTACATCAGACAAGTGCCAATTGAATCCAGCCTAATTTCACCATGCATTTATTTAAATGTACTGTAGGAATATCCTCTTCATCACTCTGTAACCAAACACACCCAAGGCTGGATCAGGATCTAAAGCAGATCAGGACAGGATGTGGCATTGACAGACCAAGCAATCTGATGTTAACTCTAGCTCCACATGCTGGGAAGTCAGATACGGTAAATATTTAGTAACAGATTCTGGCAACAAATTCATACCAATTCATATATTTTTATGCAAAATAAATGCTTCCATACAAAAGCAAGCTCTTGGGTTTAAGTGGTAAGGTTAACTGTGCAGATACATTATGCTCCATAATTCTGCAGTGCACTGTGGCAGTAAGGCAGCTATTGCTTAAGCAATTGTCTTCCAGCACAACACAATTTTGGTCTGTCCACACCAATGTATTCCAATTGGAAAATTAATGTCTTACTAAAACTATGGTAAGCTTTTAAATGGATTAGACTTGCAAATTAACATTATAAAGGTAAAATGAATATTCAAGAATTAATGTTTCTAGAAATGGCTGAAGTTAACGAATCTTCACTCAAAGCTATTCCAGTGACTTGAAAAGCATTTAAACTTTCCAGTGAAATTTTCACAATGCAAAAATTGGTGAAGAGTAAACAACAGTGTGAGTAGAAATACTATACAGACTGGTTTGAAAAAGGGGAAAGCAATTTTTGAATAGAATACATTTTAGGAAAGCTAGATATATCAACCGTAATCTAGATGTTGAGTTAGAGGGACAGAATTCTTGAAAATTGTGACTCAAAATTATTTTGGTGAATGCAGCAGAAAGCACCCAGGGAAACACTGTAGCTATTTGTGGACCCATGACCCACAGCTGCTGATGGCAGCTCTCAGTGAGGAGAGTGCCTGGTCTCTCATGGACTCATCAAGAGGGTGCAACTTCATCAGTGCCGGAAGGCAGTACCATGCTCCAGTCCTTGCCTTCTTCTCTGTACCCCTGCAAATGGTTATCTCAGCCACTAAATACTAAATTCTGATGGGGAGGTCACTGAGGAACCAGAAGGAGACAGGTAAGGGGGCAGAAGTTCGAGCACAACCGTAGCTAATTCCTCACAAAGCAAAGAAAAATAAAACTGGAAACCCTATATTTTTGTAAAAAAAAAAAAAAAAAAAAGAAGGGTCACAATTTTCTGCAAATATCCAAGGAAGAGAATAACATCTCAAAGCATTGCAGCCATTTCTTTAATAGAATATGTGATGGTTCACCTGCCATTTCCCAAACCAAGCAAAGCCTTCGCACAATTGCTTCCTAAGAGATTTTCAAGTAATTCCATTCCTTGAATTTGAACACCTTACAATACATTAGTTTCCCCCAGACTAAAGGAAAGGCATAGTTTCAGAATGCAGAACTTCATATTCATCTTCCATACCCAAAAATTACACAAAGTATTAAAGGATAGCAAAAAGGATAGCAACTTCCCATGCTGACATTCTCTTGATTCCTCTTGACCCTTTCCATTTCAGGGGTGACACTCATGGGCGTAGCTTTGCAGAGCTGTTCTTTGTACTGAACCTAGCAAACATGTCAGAAGATATTACAACAGAGATTTCCAAGTAATAGAAATACCTAAGTGTGCTAGACATCACTACAGAGTACATTGCATTTGGATGGAAAGTACCATTCCTTAATAATCAATCCCATCTTCCCACACAATACTTCGTACTCACCCGCTGGCAGTTCTTCTATTTCAAACACAGACAATTGTTATTTCAATAGGAATACTTCACTCTCATTCTTATGAATCAAAGTGCAAAGCTGAGGAATTATCATTATTATGATAATCAATTATTACCATTAATTGATTAAATCGGTCTTTTTGGACAAACAGAACGTAGCACAAACACCACAGACATATTCACCAAGACACAAGCACATTTAATACAGCAGAAAGAATTGTGCAAGAAATGAAAATGGGGCACACATTACTGATATTCTTCTGGTTTTCCTTAACTCTCCTTAGTTCAGGTGGATCAGAAATAGTTGTTGCACGCCGAATTTCCTCCTTGTATTTAATCTGCACAATAGATATTACAAAAGGATTATCAATTTAAAGAAAAGAGAGATAGGCACTAAAACACATCTATCACTTTATACTCTTGCACATACACGTACTGCACTACTAGACCACATCTACTAACACCATTGGTCTGAAAAGCAACAGTTGTACTTAATTTATAAAACAGTCTGCTAGGGTCTCTGATGCATCTTGTTTAATGCAATGCAGCAGAGAGTGCTTAAAACAATTCTAGTGTACTAAAACTCTTACAGTGGGAATATACATCACATGGGATTGTGGCTATTTGCACCATAATTGGGGTGCTCCATACACTACTTGGAGATCAACACCACTTTGAAAATTACTTGGTCTTACTATTTACTTGCTATGAAGTCTACCAATCCATTTCAGAAACCAAGCCTTTTAGGTGTTCCTAAAAGGGTGGATGGCTTCAAAGTCTCATTGAATTTCTTTAAAAACACATGGGACACGCAGTTGAGGATGTAGTTGTCTGGATTGTTGAAGCCTTTGCAGGTGCTGTCAGATATATACTGGTTTTTTCCTAACATTTAATTTTCAACTCTCTTCTCGAGACATGTTACTTCTGGAGAATGCCCAATTTCATAGCACAGACAAAACAACTTGTTTTCCTCTAAGCTCATACTTGGAAGCTGCTTTGACTGAAATTTATAAATAAACAAAACCAAACCAGCCCAAAATACAGACCAGGAATGGAAAATCACAGTCCAGACAGTTTAGGACTGGCAAAAACACTATAGCACTAGAAAAAAGGGTCTTTTAATAGAGACTATTAGGTAAGTTTAAGAATTGGCAGTGCTACTCATCCTTAAAATGCTGCAAAATGTCTGTTACTTGAATTTTAATAAGACCCCAGCTTTGTGGTATTGACTGACATACCACAGGGGTTTTCTCACAGATTTCACACTAACAAAAACACAAATAGATTCTCCCAAAGCACTTCTTCTTCCTAGCGCTGTGTCTAACCCTGCCTGCTCTACAATATAAACAAGTTTTTAAAAAGCCCTTAGTTATTTGTACCTTCTCCTCTGAATTCAGCTACAGCCCATGGGTCAGTGGTTTGCTTTGAAAGTTCTGTGAGATTTTGGCTTCTTCCAAATCAATCATCACAACAGGTGTGGTAACCTCAACCTCCTTGGCTGCCACCCCTTGTATTTTAGGCTTTGAAAACACCATTCTTATGTATTCCTCCTATATATGTAGTCTGGAAGAATCTGATCACTTTCAGAACATGATTCAATGGACTTTTTTGTGTGGTTGGTTGTACTGTGTTATTTTGGTGCCCTGGTGCTTCTTTCAGTGCAAATTTGCTTCACATTCAACATACTAGTTTTGTTTAGCCCAGAAAATAGTTTTAAGGCTGTCCCAAGTTCTTCTGGCTAAATTCAAAAATAGGTGTAAAACATTCAAATCTAATGGATTCAGAATTGGTGTAATTTACCCTCCCTTTGGGACTCCAGTAAATTACACAATAGAATTTCCCTCTTACTGCACAATATAATTTCCCTCTCTCTGACATGTAATTTGAAACATTCTTGTACATTGCCTTTAAATTTGGCAAGATACACCTCTAATAAATATTATACAAGACTAAAGTAATTTCAAGTACACTACATGTAATAAAATACCTTTTGTAAAACATTAACTCTACACAAAGACTAGCAAGGTAAAGGCCATGCTATTTACATAGTACTACTACACTACTAATGCATTTTGTACTTCCCTTGGTAGGTTTTTCCTCAAATGTGTTTACTGGCATACTGATCAACCTTTCATTTTTCCCTCTTCACCACTATTTAGGATTTCTAAAACAGCAAGAACAGTGTACACTATTTTTCCATTTCACTTTGAAATGTATTGTGAAAAAGCATTAGAGTAAGACTTCTCCTTTCTGTGTGACTACTCTTGAAATAAATGTCTGTGGTAATTGGAAATTTAAAAGCAAAATAACAACCAAAAAACTAAACAAAGAAACAAAAAAAAAACCCTCAATCTCAAATCAAGAAAATCAACAGCTTCCCAACCAGCATGTTTCAACTGTTTAATATCCAACTATTTCAGGATTTAGGACGCATGATAGCTTGCACTGTGACTCAAAATGACAAGACGAATAATGATGGATAGAGTAGGAAAAAAATTCTAAGCAAAATATGAGCTTTTCAAGATTTTTAGAAATTCTTTACTGACCTTACTTTGGTGGGAAATTAGGTGTTTAACACTATTCAATAAACAATGAAATTCTATGAGAATAAGTGTCCAGAGACCCTAATTCATATTCTAACTAATACTTAAACACAACATAGTATCATGTCTATACATTATTTTTGAACTATACTTTAAAAAAAATCTAATACTTATAAAAGTCATGTCACAAACATAAAAATTGCCCCAGAGGAGTCCCCACCAAATATAAAAAGGAAATGAACAACACATTTACAAGGGTTTTGCTGCTTGGCAGTCACTTTCCAGGTTTTTTCCAAGTTTTGCCACATATTTAGCAGAAGGTGATGTATTATTTGAAGAAAACATTTATTTTGATATTTTATTTTAATCTGCCTATTAAAGTAGGCAGATTAAAATAAAATAGGCAGGCCAAAGACATTGGGCGTCCTTAGATAAACAAAATCAATTCAGAACTAATCTCACCAGATCCACAGATCAACATGTGACCAGCCTCTAAAGACTCAACCCTCCACCTTTTCACATAGGTGAAATCTGGACATAGTTTTTCTCATCTTGAAGTACAAACTGTATTAAGTCCTATGCAATACATGCAGTCTCTAACAGAACACGACAGATTTTCTTTTTTGTCACATGGTATTTTTCTAACCTGCAAATACAACCGCTGTTCAGTCTGTCATATGGGGAAATGCATCTCACATTTCTCACTCCTGAGAGTGAGAAGTTTTCCTATCGACAAACCTTGAACAAAACACTTTCCTCAAATGTTTAGTTAAAATATTTTCTTATTTTTCTTAATGTTTCAATTAGACTCTCTATCTTTGGACACAGAAGTACTACAGTAGAGGGGAGTTCTGGCTGTGCTAGAGTAGAACTCTATATCCAAAATCCATTGGACAACTATCTGAATGAGATGTGCGATAAGAAAATTGAGAACTCTTTAGTAAACAAAACGGTTAAAAAAAAATTGCTCCACCTTTCACTCACATAAGAATAATTTATGATAATAGCACTTACCGAACTAATATTCTGTTGATTTTTCTTTACTCTTTCAATCTCTGGGGTATCTTTTACAGCTGTGCCAGCTCCTACTTCCTTCTTATAAAACACCTTCATTTCCCCAAAAGAAAAGATAATTATCAGACTGTTAGCAATGCAAATGCTAGTTCTCATAAAAGGGCTAGGCAATTTTCCAAGTTCCAAATTGGTCTGACTATAAATCTTGCTAAGAAAGCAAATACTTTAATTTTTCATAAATAAGACTAATTGTCAATAACTATGATAACATAGTTTTCAGCTGTAACCCAGCTAACATATTCTCATCCTTTAAACTGATCTCAGTATTTTTAAGTATTTGACATATTTAAATTTGGAAAAAAATATTAGAATTTATATAATAATCTATAAAGTTTTACAAATGTAACTTTATGCTTGAGTAATTTTATCCATTTCAAAGTTATTGAAGGTACATGTACATGCAGGATTTCATTTGGTTTCTGTAGTCTTCAGATCTTAAAATACTGTGAGAAGTGAACAGATATTACTATTATTTCTAAGTTAACAGACCAGAAAATTGAAATATTCATGGAAAAATAACCATAACAAACCAGAGCTACAATCCAAGTCATGCAATATTTGACTCCTAGGTTCAAGCCAGAAAGCTGAGGACTGTATCTAAATCAAAACTCACTTCTTAAAAGATACACATGCTGTTTATATAATTCCATTTCAATTGTTTCAGTAAAGGATAAACACAAAGCACCTCAGTAGAATCAATCATTTGAAGTTACTGAAAGAGATAGTAAATAACTGCTCCACAAGTTCCAAGAATGGTTACAATTTAAATAACCATGGAGCACCAGCTCATGCTGCAAAACTCCTAAAGAAGTTTTACTGGATTTTCAGTATTTGGTGTCACAGCTGTTGCCACTCTAGTAAGTATTTCCAGCCCATTAGTGTAAAAAACAAGTCTGATCCTGAAGTTAATAAAATTAATCTTTATCATTTAGTATTTCTGCCTCTTTTAAATCAAGATTTATTTAAGTTTTCCTATCAACAAACCTTGAACAATAAAAACATCATTTTTTATTAATTCCTCCAACTTCCTGGAAGTTCTCCATAGCCTGGGGTGAATACTACTGCCAAATATTCTAGAGAAGAGTCAATGTCTGCAACTAGTATTTTAAATATTCAGAAAACCTTTAACAACCTAGAATTTTGTTTTACCATGTGATAACAGAGACAGTTCATGAGTAAGAACTTGAAAATTCTTCTGCATCATATCAGTTAGAAAGATTTAAATTGTGGACTGGACTACAATATATTTTTCTCCTCTACCAAGGAAGGATTGGTAAAATATGTTGGAGACAGGAAATTTTCTATGAAAGAGATGACCGTGAAGTAAATATCCTTTTATAAATCATCTACCAAATGAGCTAGTGAGCTAAAAGCAGCAGCGATCTTATCTGCAGAGCTAGTTGTTATTTTTTGTCCCTTAAGGCAGAAAATACTTGAGACAAAATCCAAATATCATAAGATTATTAGGGGTCATTGTATTTTTTATCTATTTGGGCTGCTTCCAGCTGTATCTTCACTCAGTAATAATTTGCCTTTATCATCTAAACTGCACAGAAGGATGAAAGATTAAAACAGAGAGAAAGAAGAAAAAAGGTAGTTCAATCACTGCTGTAAACGCTTTCCTACATTTGGAAGACCCAACTCACAAAGAGGAACAGGACAATCACAAAAGAAAGCAAATACAAATCACCTCAAAGACAAAACATTTTGTTTCTTATTATCCAGAACACTAACAAAGAGGATCACTGTCAGCCTTGGCACTGAAAGCTCAGACCTCCAGGGCTGCAAGGGGTTCAGATGCATCAGAGCCTTGTCAAGGCTGAACTAAGTGGTGATACCTATCTTAATTGAGCCTGGTACCTAAATGTTAGTGAGTCCACACTGCCAGAGCCACTGACCTACTTGAGGACTTCATCAAAAGCTATAAAAGACTGGAGCAGGGAGGAAAGCTGATCACACGGGCTGGCTTGGATGCCTCTGTTCCAGGGAGTTTTAGCCTGACAGGACACCAGTGCCATGAGAAATGGGGATAACCACACCACACTATGCTGCAGGGCACCATTCCAGGAGCCAACAGGTGACAGGAAGAAAAACTGGGCCAGTGAGCCTGTCAAGAGCTTCTTCTAGAAAGATGCAGCTTTCAGCTGTCCTCATTCAAAGGGAGCAAAAGGGCAGGTGATGGCTGGAGATGACCACAGCCTGGAGCAGGCTCAGAGAGGAATCTCCTCTGCTCTCCCCACAGGCTCTTACTCCCCTGCAGAAGCCTCAGCTGTCCATGGGAGCTGCAGACAAACACTTCTGGGAGAAACTGAGTTTACTCAGTTACTTCTGAGAGCTGGAGAAGCTGAGGATATCTCTAAGTTAAGGAACATGTGTGTCAGATAATACTAAAAATATTTAAGTACCTTATATTCCTTTCTCTCAAATCATTGGCTTTATTAGTACTACTTAGTCTGCCATAAAAACCAGCCACTGACTGGCCTTTTGTTCTGGAGGCCAGATTTACTCCTCTTCTCTGTTATATTACAAGCAAAGGCAGAATTACAAACCAGCAGCATTAATGGGCCCTAAAAGGAAGTGAAACTTAATACATCCCAAACTGGGTAATTTTAGAAATGTAAGCTCATAATTTATATTTAGGGATAAACTGAAACTTAAATCTAGCATAAAATTTAAAAATATACCCAGTGTAATATAAAATATTTTTCTTTTTTTTTTGAAATTTGATCTGTTCTAATTTTATACCCTAATCTTGATGCTCAGTACATGTGATAGGAAACAGATGAAAAATCTTATATGTGTAGTAAGAAGCCTAAGATTTTTTCCCCCTCTTAAATAAAGTACTTCCTGGGGCTTGATGAAAAAAGAAAAAAAATCTTCATTTAAAAATAACTGTGGCTTGGCAAGGTGGTATAAGTGGTTTAAAAATTTGAAATAACAGTGTTGCGCCTAGAAAAGCTGGATATTATTTTTACTGAAAGAAATGAGTGATACAGTTTTGCCAGGAAAATTATGGAAATGGTTCAAAGGACACCTACTCATAAGTTCCCTATTTTGCTCTGCGGCACAAGAGAGCCTATTGAAACTAAAAAATATCTGAAAAGTTACAAGCAAAGAGAGAAGCACTATTACTCACTGAACTGATGTTTTTCTGAGTACTTCTTATCCTCTCCATCTCAGGAGTGTCTGGGACAGCAGAATAGTTACAGAGCATCTTCTCTGCTTCATCTTTGTACATTTTCTGGAAAAATAATTTTTACATGTCTATGTTTTTTGGGCTCAAGATATCCAAACTGCACAAAAGATGCTTATTGCTGATGAACCTCCTCCTCCCTGTCCAGTATTTACGGAAACCTGTCTTCTCCATGATAGTGTTACCACTGTCTGCCCCCACACTAAAATATATATAATATACCTATATATAATAGATTCTCATCTATAACATACCTTCATATGTGATGTATCCTCATATATATTTCCCCTCACTGTCAGGATATACATAATGTAACATTAGGTAATTTGGTAATGTGAAAAGAGCTACCGGCAGATGTAAATAATTAAATTCAATTTACATGGTGTAACAGGCCTAAATACAAATAAGAATCAGGCAGTTAACACATTTTACTACATGTAAATTAATTTAGTATGGCTATGAAAGCCTTCACAGAGCTAGAGAAGAAGTATTATGAGCAGAGTTTGTCAAGCAGTTATTGTTACACAGAATCAAAACATTCAGCTTTTGACTATGTCGACCTGGCTTGCTACTTCTGAAGCTTTTTTGACCCACTGTATTTCTGGAATATATGGACCAATATGCATCCCTTTTCCTATCATTTCAGTCCCCAGATCCTTTTTATTCTTTCTGAATAAAAAATTATCCTATTCTTTCTGAAGAAAAAATAAAGGGGGAAAAAACTCATAACTAATATTACAACTGCCTGTACATGCTGTCTTCAAAGCTATTCTCATAGTATTGGTCACACTATAAAAATAAAATCTTCCATTTATTCAATTTAATATTTTTATTGTGCACTGCTTGTTTTTTTTTAGCTTAAGAATGTTCAAGAGGATTTAATGTTTTTAACATCTCATTGTGTTTTACTTTCAAAGTAATCTTAAAGTAATTAATTCTGTCCTCACCTGGCTGACAATTTCAGAAGCTTTTTTGGCTCGTTGTATATCAAGGGTATCCGTACCCACTTCCATTCCCCTTCCTTTAATTTCATTCTCCAAGTCTTTCTTGTATTCTTTCTGAAAAGAACAGCATTGGAAACATTCACAGCTGACAGAGAAACTCTTAAATTTTTCCCAATTTAATCTGTGCAATTTCACTGACCAGCATTCATAAATCACCAAACAACTAATGATTCCACAGCATTAGTTTTGTAGAACCTATCCATGCAATGCCTACGCTGTAGTTGCTGGTGGGTTAAAAACTCTTTTAACAGGCTGCTCACTTTAAATGCGACGTAGCCTGCCACATCTACCTGTCTCTGCAGTTTTGGCAGCCACAGTCAGACTCATGTGAGAATTTCTCCACCTGCTGGGCTTTGCAAGACTGAGGTCATAATGCTTTAGCATCCCTCTATCTCCCACCTAAATAAGCAGCTCTTTAGACCTAAGAGCAGCAGGGGCCACAGTGACCAAGCACACCCAGGCCAGGCACGGCTCATGAGGAACAAGCACAACCTGCAAAAGGTGATAGGAAGGTCTAACTTCTGGGAAGTCTTAACTTCGCCCCTTACACTGATTATGCAAGTATTCAATTCTTTGCAACTCCATAGATTAGCTATTTAGAGAAATCTGTGTTTTCAGTACTGCCTAGATTGGTCACTACCTGGAACTCTCAGCCACAATAATTTGTTGCATTCTGTCAAATGGAAAGCTCGGCCCAGGAGCGGTACTGACCATGCTTGCAATTTCAGAAGCTTTCTTGGCTCGTCTTATCTCAGGTGTATCTGGACCAACATCCATGCCTTTCCCTTTAATTTCAGTTTCCAAGTCTTTCTTGTATTGCCTCTGTGAAGACAGAATTTATATATGATAGTCAGAAAATTCAGAGAGTTACAAGTAGATTTTTTTTTCCACAAGATACTCAAATTCAGGATTTAGAGTCAATCAAAACTTGCAAGAGTCACAGTTCTCAAGACTCTTGGTGAGCTGTTGTCAGAAAAAACACATAACAAACTACAGGAGGAAAACTTTTAGAAGATTTTCAGTGAATGTACAAATCTTTATCAATTAATTTTTAATGTGGCAGAGGGTGGGAGGAAATCAGCTCATGCATCTTGCTACAGTTTTCCTCTAAAGTAAAGGGGAAGTTTAGCTCTGCAGAACATGGTGTAATAAGTCTGTCCTTGGTGCCAGTCTAATTGAAACACATTTTACTTTTAAGAAAATATTTTATTTATGACAAGACTACATGTTAGAAATTTAATACCATACAGAACTGCTTCCAGTGAACTTCCAGATCAGGAAGTTGTAATTTATTCATTTAATAGGTCCTTCCTGAACCACAGCCATTCGGCAAGTGGCAGTCCTCATCCATGATTACCGCTTTTTCCTCATGACATAAATTATAAATAACCTGAAAACAAAAGTAATATTTCATCTTCAGCTTATCCAAGCAAGGATATGCTCCTTGTTCATCAGCAAATTATATTAAAAAGTAATATGGAAATATTGTATACAATAGTTGTAGATGTTTTAATAAAAAAATATTCTCAGCCAGTGCTATTTTCACTTTCAGTGCTGTAGCAGTAAAAATTCTTTTTTCTATTCTAGGTCATCTCTGCCTGTGGAAAATTCTTATTTTTCAAAGTAAATACATATAATACATAAAATTTTTAAATGCCTTTTACTTTTCTGTTTGTTAATTACTTTTAGCTTGTACATTAGTTAGGAAAAAAGGGAATATGTGTTTGTACTCAATACAATGGTTTGATCACTTACAAGAACGTGAGCAAAAAGACTTTCAGTCTTCTACCTCTGTCCCACTGATGTGGAAATAAATGTGGAAAACAGCCGTCTACTTCACAAACCACGTTTTTTTGCAAGAATTGTAAATTAACCTGTAAGAGTGCATCATCCCTCAATTCCTCTCTGCTAAAGGTGGGGTGGCAGATGTTTCCTCTGAGCTTCATATTGCATAAAACACCAAGGAAAAGACAATCCCAGGAGTTACAGCTATATATTCCTGCACTTCTTTACAGTGGATAAATTGGCCCTATCCATGGCATTCCCTCTGTTTTTTATGGATATATGTGTGTGTGTGCATGTGTATGTATATAAATATAAAAATATCTGGGTGTGTGTATGTGTGTGTATAAACATATATATATTATACTATAAATAAATAAATAAAATTTTATATATATAATTCTAAAATTATTCCCCCAGGCATAACATGAAGCATGAGCTTTGCCTTCCCTCTTCCCTCCCTACACCCTCCCCTTGGATGTCTGGATGACCACTCGAACTCATGCACTGGGAAAGCCTCAGCAGAGCCCAGCTCTAAATGCTGGATCTACTGACTCTACTAACAATCTCCAATGACCTTTAACTTGCCTAAAAATCTGAATTATCTGTCCTGCATTGTTTTTTTATCCAGAGCTTTACTATATTTTTCAAGCAAAACAGAAATAGCCTTAGTTTCAATACTTACATATTTCATTGTAGATTATGTTAAAAACAAAAAAAAAAGGAATCTTTTGAGTATTACACAAAGTGAACCTTCTGTGATATTAATAACTTTGACTAGGATAACATACCTCATTTAGTATCTGAGCTGCATTTTTCACTCTAATCAAATCTGGTGTATCTTCAAACACTGTCATTCCTTTCCCTTTCATCCCTTCTTCCAGATCTTTTCGATACTCTTTCTAAGGATTAAAAAAAAGAGAGAGAGAGAGATTTCACCACTTCTTATTTTGTGCAAGATCTTGAAAAGAAATGCCACTTATTAAACATCTGAAGAGTCTCTTTGAAATTTCTATGAAATATGAATTAGTTGAAGTAAAGATCTGAGACTTAAAATAGAATTGGAAATTGTGAAATGAAAAGGAACAATGTTAAAAAAGTAAAAAGATTTCAATGTCGTCATATATTTTTTTGGGCTCTTGAAAACCAGCTGTGTCCTACACAGCACTAGCACACTGTTTAGGGCCCTTGTCTGTCTCTGGACAGATATTTTCACTGCAGTAGCATTTTCTTTCTGCAGACCAGCAGTGCTGTGGTTTTTACCTCAGTTCCACTAATGGCATCCCAATCAGGATGGATTCCCTAAACACTATACTAGGACCTGTTAAAACAACCTCTTGATAAATTAAAATGTAGAAGCAATATTCCTACCACATCACTCCTGTGCCTCCTAGACCCTGCACTGGTATGACCTATCAACATTCAGCAACTGCAGCCTCCAGAGTACTCAAATATTCAGTATGAAATTCAAAGCACACTAGAACCTGCCCACAGACATTTGGTTCTTTTTACTCTTCCCAGCTCCTAGAGAGCTGATGTAAGCCTATTGAAGTTCAAGATCTTTACGTTTTGTAAGGATTTTTAATTACTCTTCACATCTCCAGATAAGGGTTAGGCTTTTTTGGGCAAAGAAATTAGAAGAACATTGCACAAAATTTTTATCAGAATAATTTACATAGACATAAATTAATACTCCTAATTACATATTAGGTTTCATAAGCAGCAGTGAGCACCTTGATCTCCCTATAAGCGCTTTATTTAAATAAAAGGAAACCAGATATTTTTAAAGATGCTTCTCTTGATCATCAGAACCATGTCCCACAACAAGCAGGAAACAATTTCTTCTAATTTAGAACTATTTAACTCCGAACTATTTAATTCAGCTATATCTTCTGAAGGAGTTATAAATGTGGTCTCAGAGAAGAAAGATTGTATTGTTACAAAATGTGAAACATTTGCAGAATTCTCTACAGTGGGAAGTCAACAGAATATGCTGGAACACAGCTGACATTTGGGTAAAAAAAAAAGTGATTGAACAATTAATTCATTTTTTACTCCAGGTTTTTCTTGTTTCATGCAGTATCTATTCAAAGTTGATTATGAACCATTACGGAAAAACACTGAGCTACATCTGTGACTATGAAGAAACACATAATTTGTCTGAATCATGAAAGATACTAATTTTACCTAGGTAATCTTTGGGTTTGGAATACGTTCCTCAAATGTGGGTATAAAATCATCAGAAATTCATGCAGTTATGCATTAATGGAAATACCATTTTCATTTTCTCATTTCCTTCCCCTTTGACTTACAGGCATGGTTTACTCCCTGAATAAGAAGGCATAAAACTTGAGGCGGCCAGAATTAGAGAACATCTTAATGCATATAGCACTAAGGAGGGGAGCTACATCAAAATGCCAGAGATGAACATGTAGAGATACGACTATGCATACAGTACCCACTTCTTTGGGCATTTGGTGAGCAGCAAGATGAACTGAATGAGATGACGGCATGATTTGCATTTTTCCCTAGTGAAAAGGCATATATGAGATGTACCACAGAATGACACTGCACTAAACAGACCTAACTTGAGATTTGCCTACCTGACAGTCAGACTTATCAGAATAAATTATTTATTAGAGGATGACTTATAAAGGAATTTCTTAAAAGAATTTTTTTTCTTTAACCATATGAAATCTAGCATGGACTGGAATAAGTTGTATAAAGAACAAGGAAAGGAACAAAGTTCAAGGGTTTTTAATTCTAATGTGCTTTATCTGATTTGGCAAAAAAATCTATTCTTAATACCATAAACACAAAATATTGTTGGCTTCCAGATTCAAAGGCAGAACATCTAGTAGCACTGCTTTTCTCTTCTAGCATTTCTAGCTCTTCTAAATTTGGTCAAACAGTACTCAAAACCTAACATGAAATCAGTTTTAAATAATAATATAAAAATACTAAAGGTAGAAGGATTCTCGGTTGTGGAAAAGAAATATTTCATTTTTAGTGACACATACAAGTGAAGAACATTTCACGAATCTGAAGGAAACAGTAGACATACAGAAAACCTGTACTTTCTAACAAAATGGACTAAAGCAGTTATGTAATATCACAGCTCTCTTATGGAATTTTGGTCTTCTTTATTTTTTTATCCATCACATGTATGATAAACAATTATTTTAATAAAGTTAGTTTTAATTGACTCTATGCAGTTCAAGGCATCTGTATAACCACAACAGTCTACCATAAATGTGAAATATTTACTCAAAGGGAAAAACTGCCATCTGGACACCAATGGAAATCCTTCCTTCCACCCCTTTATCTATCTGTAAAGAGAAGTGATCGTCTGGTTCAGGTGTGCTGAGCTTTATAATTTCTTTACTACAGGACTACTCAGAATACAAAATGATGTGAAGCAATTTTTACTTGGGAATTAACTTGTATGTATCTGCCAAGAAAATTTTAAATTATTCAGCACTCAGCAGCTTGTATTGATGCTTCTTATTGTTCATTTACAACTTAACAACTGAAAAAAAATCCTTTACCTCTTTCAAAAGATTGGTGACTTGTTTTATATGCAGGAACTCTGGGGTCTTGTCTAAATCCAGTGAAGGTCTTCCCTTGATCCCTTCTTCAAAATCTCTGCGGTATGTCTTCTATCATAGCAAAACCAACAATTAGTGGTAGATATATATGCAATTCCAAGCACATTTCAGGAGAGATATTGTAAACAGACACAGAAATGAGCCCTGCCATAAATTATATTTCACACTAATAAGCAACTCATTATGCATTTCATTATCTAGTTTATTTATACAAACAGATACAATCTAGACAAAAATATGTGTACAGTATGTCAAAAGAGTATATTGAACCTGATCTATGAAAGAAACCATTCTCTTGGTAGGGAAAAGAGAAGACAAATGGCACACGAGGTAATGGTTTAAAACTCATTAAAGTTTCTACCAAGAGGCTGAGATCATCTGTTTTCCATGACACAGCAAAGCTAACGGAATCAAACTGCAGCATGGGGACACAGGTGCATCCATCTCACCCAGGATGGATGGTAATGTACTGGACTAGATTGTCTGGGAAGTCACAAAATCTCCATCATTTGAAGTTTTTTTAAAAAGTTAGAAAAACATGGCCTGATATAAGACAGCCAGTGCTGTTCTGGAGCCTGGGAACAGTCCCTCCTCCTTGATGAGTTTCCCAGGCTGGAAAGGCAGGAGGATGTTTCAGCTGAATCATGGAGTTGGACTGGATTTTGTGCCTTCACTTGCTCTCATATGAGAACCATCCCTCCCTAAAGATGGAATTCAAGTGAAAATTTAAAAGTTATTAATCTCTAGTCTAGATGACCTATTGAGCTTCTTCTCAATTAAATGATGTGTGTGTATTGTTAGTACCAATGGCCTTTTGAGAAAAAAGCAAATTCACAAGAACTGAATGACAGAACAGCAGAGATAACTACTCAGTATAACTCTACCATATTCACAATTTACTCTCTGCTTCATACATTTTCTTAACCTGAGTACAAGATGTCTGTTAACTTTTCTGTTGATCTAAATTTTACTTGTTCAAAAAGTACCTTTTTACTTACCTCGCTTTGCATCTTTTGAGCCTCCTTTGAAACTTGATACATTGGTGTATCCACAAACTCCAGCATTGATCTGCCTTTAGATTTTTCATAATTTTCTTTGTATTTGACCTAGTAGAAGTAAAATAAAGTCTGTTCACAGCTGAGAGAATATGAGAGCCTTGGCAAGAAACAAATCCTGTCTTAGCCGTACTTCTTAGGTGTTTTGACTTGGAAGACTTCCCCCAAAACTAACCTGTTGGTCAGTTAGATAAGGTAATATGTTTTTGAGTCATTTATTCCTTTTCTACACAATTCAGACCCAGAAATTGTGAACTTTGAAGACAAAAGGAATAAGGAGCATCAAGTACAATCCTTAAACCAATTGCATGGGTTTGACCAAATGACCTATGTCTGAACACTTGGCAGCTTTTTAATGGGATCTCCTGCTGTTTCGATAAAACAACACATTTACTGTAACAACAAAATCTGTTTCACAGCCAGGCCCCACAGGTCTTAGCTCCAGGCTCAGAAGCACCACTCTCAAATGCACTTTTGTTTGTACCTGTGGGAAGGAGAAGGGAAGGAAAACTACTGCTTTGGTAGGGCCTTGTCCTGCACCAACGCTCCCCTCACATCTACCAGGGACCATGACCTCAGAGCTGGCAGCAAAATCACAGTGAAGGACACAGGGTTAAGACATCAACTTATTCCTTTATGCTAGCTCACAAAGGAATTACACTTTGTTTGGAAACCTGGAGAACCTTTCTGTACTCATTCCTTCAAACTCTTTTGATTAAGACTGGCAAACACATTACTTATCTCCATCAGTCAGTGTGGGACATGATGGAATAGTCTACACAAGCCTTAAAGGAAAGCAAACAGCTACAAATCAAAATACTACATTTTTAGTGAGTAGTGTAATTTTAATTTCTATGTCTCTTCAAAAATAGTGATGTCTGAATTTCTCTTTCCCTGTCAGGCTTCTGCATTAGAATTGGGTCCTGCAAAAACACTCTTCTCTCTCCTCAGGGGTGCTTCTGATTGAATATGCACTGTACATCACTGAAATCTATTATGTGGCTTTGTGCATGATTTAATCACTGTTAAAACACTGCATTTCTCTCTTTGCAAGATGGGTTCATTTGTGATTGTGTACACCTGACTTTTAAGTACTGCATTTTCTTTGAAATGGATTTGTTCTGCAGTGTTTGGGCTGAAATGATAGAAACAATTACTTTGCTTAAATGATTTCTTCTATTCATACTGAAAAAAAAATTCCAAAAATGTTTTCACAGGCAAAATCCAGAAGGTTTTGAAATTTAAATACTATTTAAAATAACTGTGGAAGAAAAAACATAGAAGAAAGAAACTATATTTTAGTCCTACAAACTGGGGTGTTTTATCAAATGCAAATTTAAAACATTGTGATGAAATTTTTTAAAAAGGATATGATTAAAAAATAACTTTTATACATTCCTAGAGAAAATATTTTTCCTGCTAATCTAAAAGTTAGATGTTTTTATGTTCCATAGAAAATAAACATTGTTATTTACATTTGAAGTGCAAAGGAACACATATGATGGTCTGGGTTTGCCTCCTAGTGGAAAGAACTTTAAATGTCACACAACAAAATCACTTTAGTAGTGGAAACAAAATTACTTCCATCTACAGACACTGATCTCATACTTTTACTCCATTCCTCAGCTAATGGAAGAAAATTTTTAAGAAATTCTATAAAATCAACTTAGTTAAGCTCATAACTTTTTGCTACATTAAGCTAAACTACAAGCACCAGATTCAGTCTCTGAAGTTCTGTTTATTCACTCTGTTTTTTAAAATGAAATACATCTAAGTTCCCCCCTTTTTAGCCTGTATTTCATCAGTATCTCAGTCTCCACAATAGGAACAGATTTAAAATGTGAAAAATGTTAAACTAGCTGTTCTACATCTATCAAAGTGTCAAATTTTGTGTGTCCATAGTTCATACCAGAATTACATACATATCTGTCATGGTTTAACCACAGCCAGCCACACAACTTCTCAAACACTTTACCCCAGTGGGATGGGTAGAGAATCAGAAGGGTAAAAGTGAGAAAATTCGTGGTTTAAGATAAGAACAGTTAAATAATTTAAATAAAAGAAGCTATAATAAGAAGAAGAAACAGTAATAAAAGGAAAATAACAAAAAAGAAGGAGAAATAAAGCTCAAGGAAAAAAAACCAAGAGATGTAAATGAAAAAGTCACCATCCTATCACCAACCTATCAATGCTCAGCCTGCCCCTGAGAAGGAACCCCTGGCCAACTTGCCCTCACTTTATATACTGAGAATGACACTATATGGTGTGGAATATCCCTTTGGCCAGTTTGGGTCAGCTCTCCTGGTTGATCCTGTCTCCTCTCCCAGCTTCTCATGCACCACCAGCCACCTCAATGGCAGGGCTGCATAAGAAGCTGAAAAGTTCTTGACTCAGTGCAAGCACTGCTCAGCAACAACTGAGCCACCAGTGTGTTAACAGCATTGATTCCACCCTAAATCTAAAAGACAGCACTGCACCAGCTACTAGGAAGAAAATTACCTCCACCCCAAGTGAAAGCAGGAAATACTGTATGAAGGGAGAATTCTACCTTGTAATTTTCTTCCTCATCACAATAATAAAATCAGGATGAGTTTGACCTGTTCAAATCAGTTTATTTATGTCCAAAGATGCCCATCAAGCTTTCCTCTTAACTGTTGGAATTTATTCCCATGGAAGTTGATTTGTTTAACACCATTGCATTGAAATTACAGTATAAGTGCTTCATAAAGTGCACACACTTCTACACTTCAGGTCAACAAGCAAAACCATTCATTCAATCAACAATATTAGCTTATGAGTTTAATTAACCATATAGGTTTCCATCGAGAAAGGTATACTGCAGGGAAACAGAAAAATCAGGCAATTAGCAACAAGCTCTGTGTTTCAGAAGGGGAAAGAAAAAACAAACAAAAAAAATTTTTAAAAAAAACAGTCTTTGAAAATCAGTTAACACAGGGAAGTCAGTTAGACTGTTTTTTACAATAGTGGCAGATTACAAACCAGATTTGGTATGAGCTGTGGAGAGCCAAGGAGAACACAAGGAATGTACTGGAGAAAGGCAGAAGAATAAACTGCGTTTAAATAAAAGTGATGAGGGAGGTCAAATCTTAGAAGGACTGTAAAAATGGGATTTCTTTTAAAGACAACTATTTAGTGGAGAGCTTAGGGATTGACAAAGCACTTCTCTTCTTGTACCAAATAAAAATACCCACCAGGATCTGGATAATGTAAAAATCATAGGTTTAGTATTTACAGAGTTGCAAGACAAGCACATCAAAATTATGAATCAACTCCTACAGGACAAAAGAAAGAAATACATTTTGCAAGACATGATCTGCCTTGAGGGAAAGTCCAGGTTTCTAAATCCTTAGAGCTAAGATGATAAACGGAAGTCCATTGACCAAGATGGACTCATTTAATCAGCAAAAAAGACTGCCAATCTTACCATACGCTAGAAGGAAACTTGATTTGGGCCAAAAAGTGCATGAAGAATGCAGGAAGAAAAATACTCCAACTATTTATTACTCACACAAAAGGGGATCGTCAGTGTTACCTTCACAAAGGGAGTGAGACAGACAAAAAAAAAGCTTCAATTCTCAAAAAAAAACCGACACAAAAATCAAATATAGATGGATTGGTTTGATTATTTTAGACATAAGCAGGCACTGACTCAAAAGATGACCCAATGTGCTCCTACTCATGACAGTTAATTGTCTATGAAACACTCAACTCCTGCCAACCACAGAGCAACTTTCCTTCCTTCCCAACACCACCCACTCGTGCCTCTCTGCAGCAGTTCTGCAGGCCTGCTGTGTTTTCCGGAGTAAAGATGACAAATGCAGCTACCCAGCTTGCAGACATGCAGCAAAGGTGCTCTTGGAGTGGGAAAGAACCTTCATCATGGCACAGGAGCCAAGAGTTTCCTAGCTCTTCCTTCCTACTTCAACTCCCACCAGGATCATATATCAGACCAGCAGCCCCATCAAGGGCCATGTCTTGCGATGTGGCAGAATGGAGCATGTGCCTATTTATCTGACCAAATGCAGGAAGAGTCACAAAGAGTCAGACAGTCAGGAGGAGAAAAAAGCTTAGCCAGAGAAGCCCACAAGTAAGTTAAGACTCCAGAGGCCATTCATGAAAGAAGTCCAAATATGAACCTAGCACAATGGTCACTTCTGTACAGAGACTTGCAGGTGAAAGCAAGATCTTAGACAAAATGAGATTTGCAAGGAAAGAAGTATTTTAGGTCTTAGAACAAAGAGAAAAACAGTCAATGTTTCAAATATATGAAAAGAAACACTTAACATCTGAAGTCTGTGTGATTCTTCCACAGTATGTATTATCTGTTCTAATAACTGAAATATGTCTTCATAAAACCCTGTTTTCCTTCACCACACCCCTCATCTACTACAGTTACAACACTATTTCCCACTACATTTGAGAGCAAAAATGTGTTTCTTACCATGACTATACATAGCACATTCCTTACTAGATTTATTTTTCAGGTCATTCTTAAGAAGGCAACTTACATCACTCTGTGTTTTGCTGATATTTAAAGCATGGTTTAAATGCAGCAGGTTTGGTAGATCAGATGCTGGATCATGTAGGCTTTCCAAATCTTTCTTGTAGTTCACCTGGAAAGAAAATTCAGGTTATGCGAACTAAAGATTAGTAAAATAATTCACAGCTCTGTATTACAGTGTGACCATTCAGAAAGAGTAAACATTAAGTGCTTGCCTGAACAATCTCTCCCAGCCACTAGATGGTGGTCATCTACTATTATTTCAAAGAAAAGGAAAGAACAATATAGGACTCGTTCTGCTGAGTAAGAACTTAGGAACCTCTCAAACTTTTCCTTCAAACAAGGACACTTCCAACAAAATCACACTTTGTATCACTTTTCAGGCTAGAATTAATTTTCTTTTTTCCTCTCCCCTCCCTTCCCACCCCCTACTTAAATCAAGAGTATCTTCCTCAATACTTTGGGTCTATTCATTCTAAACACCTTTAATTCTTATTCTTTTGCCCCAGCTTCAGGAATCACACCATCCAATTTAGAAGTTTGATATATTGCAGTTAAAGGGAAGTGCTCCTGGATATTTCATCCAATATAGATTGCTTGCAGCAAATATAAGCAATATGGTGACCTAAGGCAAAAGATAATTACTTAATGAAGCAGCAGAAAGTAACTTCCCATCAGCCTACAGTAGGATTTTCCATTCTTCTGAGACGTCTATGCCCAACATCACAGAAAGAAAACTAGCTACCTTACCTATCTTGGATAAGAAATCTTTTCAACTAATACCTTTAGTCATTTCCACACATGTATCATGTTCCTCACTTCAATTTGCCCATTTCTTATAATACTAACTGTTTCAACTGATTTTTTTACCACCCATTTAGATTTTGGAAATTATTACATAATCTTCTGTATGCTTCCCAGAGCCAGTCTTTTCTGTTCCCATTGCATGGTACATCACACTTCAGAAATGCTGGACTACAGAATGAAGGCTTGTCTTTTGGCTACCTGGGATCACAGCCTCAAAGAAGAGATTGCATTTTTAGTATTAAACACACTTTTAAATATATCATCCCAAGAGCATTATCACTCAAATATAGATGTTTTCTCCAGTCTGCCTCCAGCAGCAGCCACCCATTGCTGCATTTTTTATACCATTGAGAAGATCAACCAGAAGAATGAAGTCTAAAATACTGACATCCAAATCTGAATTTCTCACGTAACCTCCTTCTATAACCATTGGAGAGATGACAGTACTTTGCTCCTCTAAAGACAGGCACTTCTAACAGGTGAAAAGAATTGACCTCTAGACCTGTTTATTTCTTTCCTGAATAAAAAGGGACCAAGTACAAGGCAATTAGCTCAGAGTAAGAGGTCACACCTTTTGACACACAAAATTAAGCAAGACGGATCTCATCTAAAATGATTATGAAAAACTCTTCAGGCCCCCAGTAAGAAGCAGAGGAAGAAATTGGTAACATGCTGTACCTGCTACACACTGTATAGCAGAGACTGTAGCTCAGAGGAATTCATAAGATGAAAAAATAAATCCTACCTGTGAACAAATGTTAGGTTATTCAGGATGTAAATGCACATAAAATAAAAAGCCAATTAACTTACATCACTTGCCAAGGAGGATGCAATCTGAGCTTGCTTGAAGGAAGCACTGTCAAGAGGATTGTACTGGTGACTCTTCATTTCCTTATTGAACTTCTCTTTGTATTTTACCTTTCACCAGAGCAAACATGTCTAATATTAACATGTAGCACTTTAAAAAGGCAGAGAATTCAGACTACAAAGAAGCTTATTAAATGCAATTACTTTATTCATAAATCTTTAAACAAAGTTTAAAGAAACTCAGTTTACCCACACCTGTGACAGTCTTGTGTTGGTTTCAAATTAAGTTTTATGTATCTGATGTTTACTAAAATTTTAAGATTGTCATATGTGATTACTGGTGCTGAAGGACTTATAAAAAGAAAACAGAAACAAGACCATATGACTCACATGAGTAATCAAATAAAATAGAACTCCCTGACCGCCATAATAATTATCCACTAAGATTCACAACTAACATCAAAATTGTGGTTTTAACAAAAAAAAAAAAAGTCAAAGGTGAATAAATTGTAACATTTGTAAAACAAATCACTTCTAAATTTTTCAACTCCTTGAAAGTGGGAAGTCAGAATCAAATTTCCCACCTTCAGGTCCACACGTCACTCCCATTATGCTAGATTGCCACCAGAACTGTTAGTCTACTTTTAATTCTGCCAGAAATTTCCCAGAGGACACTGAGGAATCCCTCTGTAGTACAGTCCTTTCTTGGGGATAATGCCCACCTCATTACAGTGCTGGAAAGCATAATTAAATGACTGCCTGCCATCACCTTCACCATCTTTTTCTTCTGTTCAAAAGGAAAAAGGGGAATGACAATACTTGTAAGAGGAAATAAGCAATACAGAAATATGGAGACAATGACACTAAAAGTAAATAAGTCACAAAAATTCCATAAAGCATGCTGAAAAACCGAATTCAGAATTTGCAAATATGAAATTGAACAAATAGTATATCTCCCTCCTTTGCTCTCTTTGTGAGTGATCCTCAAACATCTGGAGACTCTGCACACATGTCTGCTTCTCTCCAACAGCTGGGCATAATGGAGGAGAATAAAGTTCAGTCTGAATTGTGCTGCTTTCATGAATTTTAGGCAGACACCTGATATCTGAGCCTATGCAACATCCATTATAATTTACCACGCTCTGCACTAAATAAATACATGGATTCTTCCCTACTCCTTTTTTCTCTATTCCCACATGAATGTCTGATAAAGTGGTTAAGCCACCTAAACAATCTTCAATTTTTTTTCTCAGCCTTAGTTGTGGGAAGAGGGGTTTTTTCCCTTTTCAGTTCTTCCTCGCCTCAAAAGACCCTCAACATGGTTCAGCTTACGCAACCTCATTATCTTTACCCACAATGTCCACTATTTCATTAATCGGGATAACAAGAAATCAAACTTAAGCTACACAAACAGGAACCAGCCATATATGTTCAAGCACTATATTATTATTCCAGCACTTAGTTAATTTTTAGAAGTAAGGAAATTCTAAAACATTGTTACTTTTAAAGAGAAACTTTATCTGAACACATGATGAACTTCATAATCTTTCACACTAATAGCAGACGAAAGTATCTATTGCCTTCTGGTATATTCATCTGGTTTATATTGTTTGCCTTGGCATTGGATCAAGTGCAAAAGCATATATCTGTATACAAAGGCAAATCCATGTTCTGTATGAGCAGTGAAGGAATAAATCAGAGTGCTTTTCTCTCTTAAAAGGTGTATCCAAAATTTGCCTTCTAATGAAAATCAGGCAGTGCTGTAATATGCCATTCAAAAAGCCAGAGATCAAAACAGCTGGGCGAGTAAAACTGTCTTTTACTCCTCTACCCACATCACAACAACACCAAGTGTAAGACTTTAAACATCCAACTACTGCAGGCTGCCTTCTCCTGGCCAATAAATGCCACAAACAGCGCACTCAGACCAAATGCACAACATGGTATTGAAATTCTTGTTAAGTGGGAAAGCGTTGGTGCCAAAGGGACCTCTGCTCACAACTGGTTTGCCATCTTCCAGCTGCCGTCATTTCATGCCATCATTAAAAATTTTTTAGCAGTACATTTCAACCCAGAGGTTCCAGTAACAGACCCTCTTTAGAGTCACTTCAGATCACATTGCTGCCACTGAAGGACAGAGGGGGGACCATTGAACTCAGTCATCATGGGGCCCCATGTCCTGATGTGCAGGAGGGTTTCAAAATTAAAGGAACCCCCCAGCCAAGGTCAGTGTAAATGTTTTCATTGCAGTAGGGCTGTCTCACAGCCCCAGGCCCTGCTGCCTGCCCTGGCTGCTCAGCTCATTGCCTTTGCTCCCCCCTCCATCACACGGGTCACTCTGGGCAAAGCAGAGCACAGCAGTAATATCAGACAACCTTGGCAGTGTCTCCAGAGCACTTCCAGCAGCCATTTAACTGACCTGCCATAGGGGATTTGTTGCATTGACAGCTATGTAGATGTACACTTTCTCTTTTATCAACATTTTTCTGGTTCTTTCTCCCTTTTGAAAGAAAGCGTGGGGTGGGAGAGAGTGAAGAAAGAAGAGCAAGCCCATGGATGAGTCATGGTGAAGGAAACCACGCAGAATTCATCATCCTTTTGAACAGGGAAAATGCAGTTTAAAGAGAGGAAACATGCCTGAGAGAAAGAGTTCTGAATAAAAACAAGGAAGAAAAATACCTCCTATAATTTCCAAACCATCTGAAAGTGGGAGGTCTTAGCAGGCTATAATACGGTGGAAGAGCAAACAAGCGGGAGTAGAATTGACAGTTGTTAGTGGACATTTATCTACGAATTTCATCATTAACCAAGAGCTTTAATGAGGGCTTAAAAGGACAGTTACTTGTTTACCATCTTCATTAAAGTCTTAAGTTTGTTTATTTTTTTAGAGATTATATGGTAGGAGTTAATTTAAAAGAAATGTGTGGAGGTTGCTCTCTAAAGACTGCTTAAGAAAGAGCAGACTCTGCAGGCTTTTAACACAACAACATCCCTGAAAAACCAATCTGGAATTAAATAAGGCCTGGATAAACAAACTTCTCATCGGCCTTGCACAAAACCTATAAAAGTCAGAATTGCAGCTGGACAGAGCAGTGTCTTTTGAAGCTTAGCAGCAACATTCCTAAATCAAATCTGTAGTTCAAAGCTGTTCACACAGGGAGTGTTCAGTTTCAGAAGTGGATGACATCACCCACTGTTCAGATTTACAAAGAAACTACAAAAATTGAATCATTCAACCACTGGGATCCCATGATGAAGCAGACACTTGCAGCTAAAGCATTTCCTCATGACCATATGAAACCATCTTTAAAAAAGGAAAAAACCTGTCAGAGCACATATATATTGAAGGAAATGTCACATAAACAAAGAGCAAAATTGAAACATTCATTGCTAAAAGCACTAGCAGAGTTTAAAGCAAAGAAAGACTGAGAGAATCCTAGGCTCTTCGGGTTGTTACTGAAAATCTCAGAGAAGGTGCATTTTGAAAAACATTCTACCTCTAACAGTTTTATCCTTAAAACAATAAGCACCAGATTCAGCAACAAATATAAATAGCCAAAATTATTTATCTTAAAACCAGTTACTGAACACCATAAGAGGACAAGTTCGTATCAGCAGCTCTTTGAAAAAGCTAATAAAATGCATTAAAAACATAAAGAGGGCATGAACAAGAGCTTGTTTTAATTAAAAAATAGAAAAAATAGCCCAAATTATACAATGCACACTCGGCAAATTGACAAGCTCCATGTTTTCACAAGGGCTAACACAGTTTCTGTTTTAAATTTCATTTAAAATCAACAGAAAAGGGTTACCACATGCTGTGGGTAAATATACTAGTTCTGGGAGCTATTATTTTTGCTGCTGTTGTTGTCAAAAGCTTTGTTAAATAAAAAATAAAAAAAGAAAGAAAGGAGAGAGAGAGAAAACAGTGATCTCTGTAGAGCCTTGAGTGCCAGTCAAACATTAACACTATTTTCTTCGCTTTGTTTGCTTTCCTGCTTGCCTTGATTGCTTTCTCCCTTCGTTACACCCACACTGCCTGACCTCTTCTTGCTCCTGTTCTCTATACTCCCTAAATTACCTACCCATATGCACCACATTAAAACATGTTATCATCTTCTCTTCCCATTACATCCATCAGAATTGTCAACTTTGCAAATTTACTGTGAGGGTCAAATAACTAATATTTCTCTGCATGTCGCAGCTTATAGATTCATGCAATTAAGGGAGATTATCAACTTTCAACACAAAAAGTTTATGATCTTCCCATTTTCTGAGAAACAAATGGAAATTCTAAAAGCCAGAAAGTCTGGAGACAATAAAGAGATCATTAACTTTACTCTTTTTAAATCTTGTAAGTGTTACAAGCCTGTTTCATGATCCTTGCATTAAGAGAACTGAAATGACTGAACCGCATTTAGATCTCTTTCTCTCCTCTAGCACAGGTGCATTCCTCATCCTGCCCCACCACCCTGCTCTTTGGACACAGGGGTCATCTTCATTTTTCTGTGCTCTTGATTTATGATTAGTGTGTCTAAGTGTTATAATGATTCAAATAATATATAAGAACATTAGACAACTCATGGCCACTGCCTTCCCTTCAGAGGACATGAGGGAATTGCTGAGTGCACCTCCCTGCTGCTGAGAGCTGCCCAGCATGTGCACCCTCCACCCTCCAGTGTCAGGCTGAGGTGCTGCCCCCTTTTCTGAAGGCACAGTCCCCATCACACTGCAAAGTAACCACAGCAGCTTAGACTGAGGAGAGGACAATGCAAGAAAGGATCCCAAAACTTGGATCCAGGGCCAGTGACTGCAGAGTTCAGGCCACCAAGGTTTAGCAAGAATCTTCTTTACAAATAAACCAAACATAAGATAGATTTTGTCAACTTCTCCCTTCCTGTCACACCTTCTGTACTATTTGGACTCTCTAAAGTTAAAATTGCACAGTGAATGCTGCCTTCCACAGAAGATCTCAACTAGAACTGTTGCCATCCCAGTTCCTGGCAGTGAAGAGGCCCTATTATAAAGCATTTGCAGATGCAGCTTGCATTGTCCAAGATAAAAAGCACATCTAATAAAACAAGATAAAGAGTGCATTGATTAAGCTTTCCACGTAGCTGGCTCAGCAGCCTGCAGGACCTCATGATCCAGATGATATTTTTCACTTGAGATTGTTGGCCACAATCTCACGGGTCCAGGCTTGGGAAGATGGAGAGGGCTATTGGAAAGGGTTACAGCTTGGTCTCATTGGCAAAAACAGGCAGCTGCAAGCTCAAAGGAGTGAGCTGCAAGGACAGGAGTGTGTAGGCAGCCATTCAGTAGATATAAAGGACATTACACACTAAATTTGGGTATGGATCCTTTTAAAAACCATTGAACATATTTGCTAAATGACAGTCCCATTTCCTGTAAGTGACACTCAGGTCAGAGCAGCTTCACAGTGGCTCTTGCTAGAAAGTACTGGCTGACTTCCAAGCCTGCACAATGCTAAACACAGAATAATCTCTTAGCAGACTTGCCCATCAGCAGAGAAATGAGAATATGATCCACTATAAAACAGAAGACAGAAATCTATTTGAAAAACACAAACTCATTTTGATTCTGGGCACATCACCAACAAAGCAATAAAAAATATTTATTTCCTTCTTTTTCTTCTTGTGTAATGCTTCAAAGTTTACAATGGTGTGCATGCAGCAGGTATCTAAGGATAATAGCAAAAGGAGCTCTACCTCCTGCAGACCCTGCACTGTTTTTCAGCTTGTTCTCTATGACATATTATTCTCATTTTATGCTAGTTCTAGGGAAGACATTTAGTATCTGGCCAAATCACAGGTATTTTTTACATATCACTGATATTGAGTCTGTCCTAGAATATACACTGTTTACACTTGAGAGGTTTTTTTGGCTCCAAGAAGGCTGACACAGCCTTCTTCAATCAAAGGGCACTATATCCTCCTCTTACAGGAGGGCAGTTCCTGGGTTTTCAAAAGCTCCAAGGGTAGCTGGACAGGATTACTAGCAAGGATTATGCAAGGCACTGTTAAAGAACTACTTCAGACAAAAAAAGGGAGAGGAAAGAAAAAAACCCAAAAAACAGATCAGCAATGAAAAATCTGTCCTCACAATGTCAGGATGATCTGTAGTAGAGTCTTACGTGTACATCTTATGAGTAGAAAACTACTAAGAGGAAGAGGGAATATTTCTATTTCAGATTTCTTTTTAGTTAAGGATTTTTTTTTTTTGAGGTTAATATATAACAGTAGTACATAAAAGGTTCAGTTTCAGGGGGAAGGAAGGCGGGTGGTTTACATGTCAGGCCAAATTCAGATCCCATTACTCACATTAGCAAGCAGCTACACAAAAGACCTCAGTTACTTCAGTGGGATTAATCACAGGGTAAGGTTCCACTCAAACTGAATGAGAAGCAAAATTTGCCTCTAAATTACAGACAGTTAATAATTTAGAAATCCTAGAAAATCTGTATAAATATACACCATCTCCACAAGAGACAAGTTGTAGTCAAAGTTCATCGTATTTTTGCTTCAAAATGTGTATTTGGTTTCCTAAGAATCCAGAATTTACCAGTCATTGCAATGCTAAATGAAAAGTTTGAGAACATAATTTTCAAGGCCATTAGAGATAACCATCTAAAAATCTAAGTATTTCTTTGCATTAGTAGGAATGAGATATTTGGATTAAATCATTGTAAAATGATGGAGAATCTTACTTGGCTTAAAAGTTTTGAGACTCCTTTAGCATGTTCAAAATCAGGTCTTCCAAGCACAGCAGACTCCTTATTCAGCTCTCCCCTTCCTTTCTTGTACTTTGCCTTAAAAATAAAAAAAAGGGGGCGGGGGGATATGCATCACTAATAAATTGTTTGGGTTTGTTTTATCAAGAGAAATGTAAGCATTAAAGCTAGTAGAAAAAGTCTCACATAATGGTCTGCATTGACACTACTGTTCTAATCAGCTCTGAGTAAAGCCCTTCTCAGGGTTCAGCTCCTTATAATATAATATTTATTAATTGTAAAACACAATGTGCAGCAAAATCCAATTTTAACCAAATGCACAGCTTAAGCCAGAGAAATACTGTCCTCCCGATCAAGGCAGAATGAGTCACAGTGGCTCAGCATTTCTTATGACAGGGTCTACAGTTAACCCAAGATGATTTGCAGCAGCTGAAAGTAGTCTTGAAATAAAACTAGTCTGAGGGGCAACTTTTTTGAACTGTGAGGTCAAATTCCGCTCTCAGTTTTAGCACTGCGGTCTCGCTGGATGTCAGTGAGACTGTGCTGGTGTCACAGAGCTGAATTAGTCCCGCAAGGTTAATGTTACCTGATCTCTGCAGCTGAACTGCCTGCCATGCAAACTGCTGCAATTTTTTCCCCACAATGCATTAGAAAAAAACAGACGAATCAACAATAGGTGCTTTGCAATGCCACAACCTAAATTACCCATTGCCTAAAACAGGCTTCCTGCATTGCTCAAGCACTGTGAATCAGCAAGGACAGACCATAAGAGACTGGAAGAAATAAAAGTCCCAAAGCCACTCTAAAGCTAAGAGCACTTGAACGGCAATTAGTAAATTTAAATGCTGTAGAACACTTAGTAGAAGTTCTTGGTTTTCAAAAAATCTTGAATATTGAACGGTGAATTTCAATCTCTTAAATCTGTCTCTCCAAATGTGTCTAGCCAGTCTCACATTTAATTAACTACTTAAAAACTTGACTCAGGGCTTTAAGTATATATATTGTTTGCCTTGTCTACAATAAAATACTGAACTGAAGCATCACACACTGCTGCTTCTTAAACTGCTCCTTTACCTGTCTGTTAGCCAAGGTCACAGTGGAAGGGCAAAGAATTTGAGGGGAGTTCAGGGAGGAGAGCCCCCATGAAAGAAGCAGCATCTGAACAGCTCTTAGAAGGACAGCAGGGAATTACACTTTCCTGTCACTGCTGGATGAGATGGGAAAAGGAAGGGGTATCCTGGGATGCCAGTTTCTGTCATACCAAGGTAAAATAGGTTTGGGATGTCTTTTGAAGTGCAGTATAGCATACAAGCACATGACTTATCTTGAGAATGGTTATCACAAATAAAGCTGAAACAAAACCAACTTTAACAATTTTTATGTTGTCCTTACATCAATTACCAATAATTTCAAAGATCATACTGTCAACATCTAAAAAGGAGAAACCCATAGCTTTCTAGCCTGCCAAGCAAGACTGGTTTGTTTTGGTTATGTTTGGATTTCTTTTAATCAAATCTCCCTAGCAGATTTGGGGGTGCAGGTTTTCTGTTCAAAACATTTGAGAATTCCAGTAGTATTCTAAAAAAATCTGATCAAAATTGGAATAAAAAAATTACATGTCTAAAACATAGAAAGAGAGTAAAAGGAGAACATACATCACTTATTATCTTTGTTATCTCAGTTGCCTTCTTTATGTCTGGTCTGTTCAGCACTTCAGTGTACCTATGAGTATCTTGCACATCCTTCTTATAGGATACCTGTCAAAGAAAACATAGTTTTGTTTAAAATAAACAATAAGTTTGAAGTCTATAAATAAGCTTTGAATGACTGGTCAAATCAGACATCAAACTAAACAGAACACCACCTAATTTATTCCAACAGAGTTCTGCTTGACAGGGACTGTAAGGTAAGACCCACAAGGTAACACAATAAGGAAGAAATTCAGAAACATAAAATACAATTCGAAAAAGAAAAATGGTTTTGCTTAGAAGCACAGTGGAAAATTAAAAGCATTGCAAAGACACAAATATTCAGTTTTACCATAAAATTTCAGAGGACTTACAAGAGTATAGGGTTTTTTTCCTATGTTGTACCCATTTTTAACCTAAACTAGCTACTCCTCTGATACTGACAACTGCACTTTAGCAGATTGCAGCTACACAGAAGAGAAACTGTAGCTCTATCATAGTGAGTTTCTTTCTCAGTACTAGGCAGCCGTGTAGCTCGTATGGAATTCAATGATACAACTCCACCTCAGCATTCCCACAACACCACTTACTCGCTCCTTTGCACAATCATGGGAAGAAGAAGGCTGAGTGTTCCAGCATGTTGAGTACACAACTGACTCTTTCTGTTTGGGCAAAAGCCACTACCATAATGAATGGGCTCAGAAACCTTTGGCCGGAAGGCTCAACCACAGATAGGAGAGTCCAAATATTCTCCATTTAGCAAAGCAATGACAGGAGCGGCACAGACCTCAGGGACATTATAGAGCTCCATAAGTTATCCTGGTTTTTCCTCCTCAAGGTTTGTCAACTTTTTCCTGCCCTAGCACATGTGCCAATCTAAGCCAATTTCCAAGGGCTGTTTTACTGAATTATTCTTAATGACATTCTGTCCCTGGTATTCAAAAGTGCCTGACAAATTGAAGTGTCAGGCAGAAGTTGGAGAACATAAAATAAAGTTTAGAGGAAATAGAAAGTAAAAGAATATTTCATCCTTTACTGGAAAATGTTTTAGATTTTCTTTTGTTGCTTCACAAATTTAATCAACTTCTCAAGATAGTATTTCACTAGCAAGAAAGTTCTCAGCTTGAAGTTTCTTATTATAACCTCTGCTCCTACTCCCAATGTAAAGTTTCACTCTGGGTACAATGCAACAAACTCATAAACTGCAGTAGTCAGTGACAAATATACTTCATAGAAATGGCATTGCAAAAGGAAAAGGAAAAAAAATTCACTTTTTGGCAAATATTTTACATGCAACAGGAAAGTAATTTTGTGTCCATATGGCTTCAGCTAAGCAGACAAGCTAAACAGGCTTCACTGTTGGCTGCCTGCCCGCAAATAGATCTTATAATTTTTAATCTGCTGTGACACACAAGTGTAATCACTAATAAAAGAAACAAATAAATAGGTTTGATGCATTCAGCCCAAATTATCACATACATACAAAATAAAAGTTGATTCTTACAGCTGGTATAAACCACTGGAAGTTTTGTTTCAGTTATATTTGGATTTTCGCTAATTTTTAAGAAACTAGAGGTAGAGAGAAGCATTTGCAATTCAGGACTTTACATGAATTTAGTTAATTATATGCTGTTCATCCTAATGACCACATGAGGTGAGGTGAAAACCACAAAGGCAGCAGAAACAGGTTTCTGAATAGCACCCTATGATCCATGTAAATTGCAAATTAAGGGCCAGCATATGTGCTCAAAATAGAAATTAGGAATGTAGTGAATTTAACATCAGAGAATCAAGAACAGTGGTGATAAAGTTGAGGAAATGTGGTCACTTATTGCTCCCAAATGACATGATCATATAGTACATGAAATAATGGATTGTGGTTAATTTCGGGGAAAGGAAGGGGGGGAGAAATAAGACAGTGACAGTCCTTTATATTTCACCATTTCCAATTATATTAGATGCAAGGCCAATTGCTATATCTTTCCCTGAGTGAATTATTATTCTTCCTGCACCTAAACCAGTATACCTATTACTTATGTCTGAGGGAAAGTCATCTAGCATTTTACAAATGTCTGCAATATATATTTGCTCCATTCTGCAGCTTGTCATACTCCAGTGAGAATAAAAATGTTATGCAGCAGAACAGTAGTTTGTCAGAGGTAGGCCAAAGAAAGAAAAAATATGTTTCCCATTTCCTGAATAACCTCAATCCCTGGATGCTGACCCTCTCCCATTGGGACACTCTGCTGGCCTCTATTACACAGCTGCTATTCTGTTCCATCTAGTGATTTTTTTTTTAATAGTGCTACGTTAGAACAGTAAAACCAGAGCTATTCTGAGAGAGCAGGGGAACAGATGTAGACAGGGCAAAGCAACCAGCTTGGTGTGTGCACCCATGGGTATCAGAAGATGGAAAGTGAAGAAGCCCATGAGGAGGGAAAAGCAACAAAAGAAAAGAAATAGCAGAAGCACCCAGAGAAGGAGCCATCTTTTGTCCTGAGCTGGTTCAGCCAAGAGGCTCATACCCTGACTGGAATTTCCAGGCATTACACAATGTCCTTACTCAATCTTCACTTCAAAGGGTTGCTCAGGCTCTACCAAAAAAACAATCAGCAAAGGCTCAAGAATTGCTCCACTTCACGAGGATCACAGTATACAAAAAAACTGTTCCAGCTGACTTTTGCATAGGAAAAGTGACTGAGATAACAATTTTAGAGCAGCAGTGAAAGACCTAGATGGAGAATTATGGCCAACCAGTGGGAAATGCAAGCAAGGAAGAAGGAGCAACTAAAAAGGAAAAAAAAATGTACCATCTTGAGTTTTGAAGCTGAAAACAGTAAATTACAGATACTAACTCAATTTAAAGTGGGTTTCTACCCAGTTTGAATTTACAATAAAAAGTGGTTACATTGTTGAATATTATTGTGAAGCAATAATTGGAACAAAATCATTTCTCATCTTTAATCCCAAATGTGATTACATACTCACATACTCAAATGTGAATTGCAACTGGTTTTTGCAAAGCATGGAGAATATTCAGGGCCCGCTCATAATTACTAGACTGCTTTTAATAGGCCAAACCTCGAGCTCTTATAAAATGCATAAGGTCCACTGAGGATAAACATGCTGATCTAGTTACTCCAGCAGGGTCTGCAAGATGCTTCACCTTAGATGAATACCAGTGGACTTCAGTGCCATAAAGTAAACAGATTCTAACAATGCTGCAAAACATCTCAGACTGTCAATCAACAAACAGAAACATCTACATGGTAAGCCAAGCAAACCTGGGTTTAAGAGATTCAGACCTTTCTTGAAATCTTTTATCCTCTCATTTATTCCAACACCAAAATAGTCCAAACAATATATAATAAATTGCTCAAATATGCACAAGCAGCTATGAACACATTTTGCCCTCTTAAGGATTCAGCAAGAAATTGGGCACACCTGTCTGCACAAGAATTTGTCTCTTACTGTTTGTCCCTGATTAGCATTTTCTAAGAGCTGTTAAGTCCACTAACTAATGGCCTGTCAGGTGTGTCTCTGCCCTCTTTCCTCTCATCTACACTTTGGGGTCCATCAACACTAAGAAAATGACTAGCTGGTGACAATCATCATTGGCAACAGCTTTTCTAATTCCTGCTCATATGATGTTGAAAACTGTTTTCCGGCTTGTGTAAAAGAGACAAACACATTTCTGGCCCATTACAGATTGATGCAGTCATCCTTTCCAGTAATGGGCCTTAAAATTGATTGGTCCCAATTACACCAGGAGTAAACATCATTTTCAGCACCAGTTGGAAGTGGTCCAGGGGGACCTGCTGTTGACAACCACTGTCAGCAGAAAGTTTGTCTGAATGGTGATTTTTCTAACACAGATACTGAACAGAGAGACAGAAGAAGCCTGAATTTACCATGATCTGCCCCAAAACAAACATTAACATTTGGGTATGTAACTGATGGTGTTTAAGCACATCCACTTTAGGATCTGCTGATTTGGTCTTATCAGAAAGAATGTACTTTTTTTGTGTGTATGGACTGTGACTGCACTATACCCTGAAAATGAAAAACAATTTACTCCTAGGACAATATAGACGTCTTAAATATTCAAATTTAGATGGTGAGTGAAACATAAAAATTATCATTACTGACCCCATGTAGAGTAGAAAGTGTATATATACATATGAGAAGTTTGCCCAGCTGTCAACTAGTATTTCTAAAAAAGCACTCTTTGTAGATAAGTATAAGAGAAAAGATACCAGGGCTTTAAAATCAGATGTGCAAACTGCCTTTTAAATGTCCATAGATGAGTGTACTGCAGTTTTCTTATTTATAAAATCAGAAGATCACATCCTTATTTCATACCATGTAATGTTGTGAGGAGAATCAGTCCTTTTAACGAAGCAGAACATTTAAACTGCTGTACAAATATTAACATTGTTTTCCTATTCAAAATGCCCAGTGACAGACAAGGTCATGGAACAGACAAAATTGTGATGCACAGCTTTGGGTACCTTCATCAAATGCTGTGTGCAGCTTCCACATGGACTCGACACAGCAAATGGTTTATTTGCTTTAGAAATGTAGTTGTCATATCATTTCACCATTCAACTACATCCTTCCATTCACATGATACTCAGATATACATAAAGCCAAAATGTGACATGACACTGTTTTAAGACCACCACTTAGTTTTGGTCCCAAGTTTAGAAACTTCCAGATGAGTTATCTGATCAGCTCAGCACAGACAAAGTAGGCTGATGGTCCCTACTTCACTTTTCTGAAAATGACTTCGTGTGCCAAAGTCACATAATTAACATTCACTTCACAAAACACAAACACAATTTATAGAGAAAAGTACTCTGGTTTGGATAAACATGCTTGCCTTCAAGCATTATGTAGTATTTCAATTCTTTTTAAAGTATACTTCCCGTCATTAGAAAAGTTACTTGTGTTCATTGGAGAGCAATTTTCTTCAGACTAAGTATGAAAAAGAGAAAAATTATTTTATTAAACATGATCACATTGTTCAGGAGTTTTTACATTATTTCCCTGTTACCCAGTTTCTGCCCAAATATATTAATGATGCCTATAAACATGCCCAGAATGTTAATGATTTTCAAAGTGGTGTGAAGGCCTACAGCACTTGACAGTTTCAAAATGTCAGCACAAATGTATGGTGAGTTGAATACAATTTTAATTTTTAAAGGAAATTGGACATTTCACAGAGTTGAGTATAAATGTCAGCTTTATTTAAAGGCTGAGTAAATAGTCTTAAACACATTCTAATCCTCTTAGATGCAAACCCTCCATGTAAAGGTTGAATTGAGTTGGCAGAGCATTGTAGGTAAACATGCATTCTGCTCCCACAGGTAAACTGTGCTGAATGATGGATAAAAGAGCTTTGTCCTTCTACTTGCCCAGTAGTTTCCCTTCTTTTTCTCTGCACTTGCAAAGCTGTGATTACACAGATACCCTGAAACAGTTTAGAAAGACAAATGCTCCATATTTGGGATGTTCGCTGTTCCATGTTCTGACTCCAAGAGGAAAACTCACATGGTTCTTAATTAAACATGTACTTACAAAAGAAGAAATCCTCAGCTATTCACCATGATGCCCAAATATTACCCACAAGAGATGTGCGCTTCTGCTGAGCAATAACCAGATTTACATAACTTGCTCCCTTATGTGTGATAGGTATTTGTCCATTGTCCTGCAGCTACTCATGAGCAACCAGAAAGAATCTGTTCTTAAACACATTAAACTAACTGGTAAGAGTTTTGTGTTGCATTTGGATGACTTACTTGATTTTTTTGAAGTTTGCTCAGGCTGAAAATAATTTCCCTCATATTTTTTCATTATTTCTAACATGCTGTTAAAAGTTCTCATTTATCAAAACATCCTTCCCTCCCATGTTTTCCTTCATTTCCTTTTCTTTTTTTTTTTGCTGGTTTTAAGGGTGAAAGATGAAACAACTGCATTTCATTTATCCTCACATCTGTAACCTGCTCTCCTTAATTCTATTAGCAGGTGATATACAGCTGTAGAAGGGGAATAGGTTTTGCACTAGCATACTAACCCTCAAAGTATGATGAATTTGCTACAGGAACTTGTCTCATATTCCTCCTAGTGCCTCCTAGTCCCCTCTCTGAGAGGGATTCACATCTCTCTTTCCAGCATTATTTCCTTTCCTTGCAGTTCACCATCACTCCTACTGCTAGGTAAATAAAAAACCTCTTGCTTCTGGGGAGAGGCATTCACATTCCCAGCTCTAGGCTCTGTCAGTGTGACACCCTGATGCTTCCAACAGCAGAAATGGACAGTGTTTGACAGGAAGAGGCAGGTAATCAAGGCAGGTTGCAAATTACTGCTGGGAATTCCATTGCAGGTATTTCCCAGCAGAAGAAAAAATTATTCTTCAAACATAATGCTTCCCTGAAGTTTTCCAGCAGCCTTTTAATCAGCAGCCAGCTGTCAAGATTCTGCACACAGACATACATCTAGCACTGACATTTAGTTTTCAGCCCACATAACCTTAGAGTGTTTGTTGCACTGTTAGTAGGAGAAGATGGGGTAAATTTAAGATAATTTAAAGCGAACACTCAAGCTATGTTTTCTACATTGTTAACAGCAAACAAATATCCCATTTATCTAACAAAAATGTTGTAAAATGACATGCCTGCCTCAATTGATTTGGTTACCTAAACAAGAATGGAACTGGATCATAACTTTTAAGATTACACATTAGCTGTTCTTAAAAGCTTTGTGTACCCCTTAAAATGACATCACTATTTTAACCAATCTTCTCCTAAAATTTGTTTTTCTCACAAGTAAGCTTTTACAAAACCTAAAACTAACATAATTTTTTCTTCAAAATTGTGTCTGTATCATTCAAGACTAATCTGGGCAGCATTTCTGCCCCAAGCAATGATGCATTGAGCTAGTATTTGCTAGCTTGACCATGAAATCAAAGCTGACCTGATTCTAATAAGAAATATAAATACCATTATTAGGTTTTGATATTGTGAAAGCCTTCAGAACTTCAGGAAGCTAACAAGCAGCTGGGAAAAAAAAGGCAATCAACTTTCAAAATACTGCTAAATACTCCTATTTATTTGTAAGTTATCTAAATAAAACTACAAGAATAAATACTTTGGTCAAATGATATAAACCAGTGCAGGAATCCAACTGAACACTACAGCTCAAATTCCTTAAAATAAATCATTTATTAGTCTATTAAATTCTTTGGAAAATTCACTTGATACATATTCGGGAGATAGGAACAAACTTATTCATATGCATAAAAGAGTGCAAGAGCAGGGTAGAAACAGCTCACTTGTCTCCTCTACACAGCCCCCCTGAAGAATTACCCAAGTATTGGCAGATGAAGACACTGAAACAACACTGGTATTCATTTAAACAAAGAGCTTCATGCACTTCAAAAGTAGCTACAAGTGAATTCAGAAAACCTGTGCCTGCAATTTTATTTCAAAGTGATAGCAGTTAGTTACTATTGATAAACAGTAACTATCCTTTTCCACTGCATTCAGAATAAAATTCACATACTGTTACTCATTGCACATGTTATACACACACCATGTTCTAAATTACTTCAGAGCAAATAATTTATAAAAAATAGCAACTAAGGAAATATGGAAATATTCCATGCCCAATTCATTTCAGCAAACTGTAACAGATGTATCTACCCAAAACAAGCACACTCATTTCAGATGGGAGAGTACTTACATCACTCTGGTGTTTACTGACTTCCATGGCATGTTTGACATCTGGAGGCTCCCTCATACGTGCATAGTCTGAAAATCCTTTCTCAGCATCATGTTTTTGTTTATAGAGAACCTGAAAAGAGCAACATTATACTTTTGTGACCTGAGAAGAGCAGGTATAATAACATGAGCTAGGTTAAACCTAGGTAGTGGCGTAGTCTACCTGTATTCAGGAAGAAACTTAAAAAATAATTTAACTCCTTCATGGGTCCAGATCACTGAACTGAGAGCAGCTTCCACCCAAAACAGAGACATATGAGACATAGTCAGCAGTGAGATTTCTCTGTATATGTTATTGCAACAGATGCATGAGTAGACAGGGGAAAGAAATAGTAACACACAAACAGAAAATTAAGCTTAACAAGGTGACAAGACAGCCCAGGGAAAACATAATCAAAAGCCACGGGTTTTTTTAAACACACTTGAAGTAATCAGCTATATAATTATTCTCCATTTTCAGAGAAAGAACTATTTTATGCATTTGTCATAAACAAACAGTTTTACTGTTTATTATATACCCATTGCCCAGAGTTCTATTTCTTCCTCTGTTGGGAAGCAACAAGCACAATATGCATTTTGACTTAGCCCCAGGTTCACAAAGAAAAATAATATTTACATTCAATTGTCATCATAGTAAATGAAAATGGAATTGAATTGTGAATTTATAAACACCTTTACTTTTATAATAGAAACAGAACTCACTGTTGGGCACTCATCCATCTTTCACTGTACTATGTTATACTTACACACACACTCTCACACACTACAACTGCCTGAAAAGCTGATCTTACACTTATCCTTGTCAGAAGCTCTTAGGCTTATATTAAGGAAAATTCACCAGGTTTTGATGCCTAAAAAGTAGCAAGCATCAAGAAAATTCATTCTCTAATAGCTCTCATGAGCAAGCATTAAAATAATCCGTAAGAAAACAGCAAGTATTAAATAAGATAGAAAGCTGATTAGGAGGAGAAGGATTGACACAAAAATCCATGGTAGCAATAAAAGAATACTGTGAAAGTTTTGAGACGGAAACTCTCAACTACAGAGATTCAGACTCTTTTAAGACAGGATACTAGAATTGTGAGAAAATGCTGTATCTGGTTTTGTTTAAAGAAAGATTTCATCTGAGTTACAGAGTAGTGTGCCCAAAGCAATATGTTAGTATCTGCCCTATCTCAGATTACAAAATGATATACAGGCTGAGATATTAAGACAAGAAGGGGGGAAGGGTATTTTTTCACTGCTACTATGTGAACAAAAGTATCAAATCAGGAACCTTAAAATGTGCCACCTCTTTATCCAGTCTAACACAATCAGCCCTCTGCAGGAACAAACACAACTGACAGCGAAACAAAGAGTCCATAACTTGCCTACACTGGTTACATCTTGCAAATGGAAAAGCACATAATCTTTAGCACAACTGAAGCACCACTAACAAATGATTCCCCACAAAAGTGGAATTACTATACAAACATATGCCACAAAAACTTTTGCTAATTCTCCTTGCTAACACTGTCACTTTTATGATGTTCCCCACTTAACACCATTATGAACAGAAGACCCATATGGTTACTTCCAAAATCCACTAATTTACAGATATTTTATTACATTGCCATTTTGCTGGTTCAACAGCTCTATTTTTCCCTTGGTGAATGGGCTATGTAACCAAGATATGAAAACACAGTAACACATCAACTCTCAGCATGAGAAATTTAGCAGAAATTATGAGTATCCGCTGTCTTGGGAAAGGATGACCATTTCTTTAGCTTAATGTAGCAATATTTCACTTGCTTTGGCATCTGTTCTTCCTATCTTTTCCCACTATTTTCATTAACTCACAGAAGTAGTCTTGTTGCAATCCTAGGCTAGGAGGGGTTCAATGGCTGTCTAGTTGAGTTTGGGACAGTTTAGTGCAGAACTATTCCCAGAAATTTAAATCGCTTCCAAGTAAGCATGAAAAAACATTTATCATTATTTCATCAATATTCTTAGCAACATTATTCTATAGGTTAGTATGCATACTTTTGTTTCTCAGCTCATGTTGATTTTCAAGTTTTAGCTAAACTGAATTTCCTTAATCAAATCTACATATGAAACTACTCTACACCGAGATCAAGCATTATAGGTCACTGGCATAACCTTTACCCTGTAGTGGTGCCATTTATTAACTTGAGAAATACAAGGCAATTATTTAAGTAGGTATGACTTCAGATTGAACCAATTTGTAAGTACTCATTTTTTATTTTTCTTCTCTCTTTTACACCAGTGTGTCAATAGGAAGCTGCATTAGGGAAGGTTTTGTGTTCCTTTAACCCAGCTCTGACTGACCCCCTGTTTTGGCATACATTAAACACTATTACATTTTTATTTCCATTTATAGTCAGTAAGATGTTCTCTGAACTTAAAATCCACAAAGTAGGATTTTGTAGAAGGAAACGTTCAAGAACACCAAAAACATTACTTTAATCTCCATATAGAGAATTAGATTATGCAATGTAATTGTGTAAAACAGAACTACAGAAGTCCAGAAGACAAATACCTGCCACCATAAAAGAGAGGAAATATTGAATATGACATTTCCAACCATAAAAAACCCTGAAAATTACATAAAACAATTTGATCGTGTGTAATATGATTGGAAATGATGCAATAAACAACAAAAAATTTATTGTAGTACAAAAAAACCCTCTGAAACTTCCTCTGGAAGTTGAAAACATCACTTAAGATTCTCTTGGCTCATCACCTTTATAAAGAAACAGGAAATACTGTTCAACATTGACTCATTGAGATATTGCCCTGTGCAAAGTAGAAAAATTAAACTGCCTTCAGTTTGGTTTAGATAATCCCTTTTAGATAAGAAGAAAAACAGTGCAATCACTTTTTATGGCAAAAATAAAGTGATGAAAAAAGTGATGAAGTGCTTATTTTTTTTTCAACATTGTTTCCCCCAAGCAATTTTAAATACCTTTATCATTGTTCGTGACACCTTATTAAGAAAAATAGTGTTTTACATAAGGAAGTATTCAGCATACTGATCTTCAGACAAGAAAAAGATTTGGCACAGAGATAGCAATAATCAGAAATTTTCCTTCAGCAACATTTTCCACAGGAATATTGCAATTTCTCCAAAAATTTCCATTTCCTTTCAGAAAAATCAAAATGAAGGCTCCCTACCTAGACTGCTCTCATCAAATTTATTTTCTCACTGTGAAAAGCAGGGAAATTGATGAGAACTTTGTAGGCTGGTAAGGAGAGTGAAGTTATTTAGTGATGACAGGGGCTTCTCCTCTTTTTAGCTTTCCCTGGGGACAGCTATGACGAAAGTGAGAGAGGAGGGATATCTGGTTGCTCACTCTCAAGAAAGGCATTTAGAAGGCCACAATCAAGTTTTCTGGGAGGAGGAAAAAAATTTACATTATAAAAGCCACCTAAGTATGTGGGACTGTGAAACTTTTTTTCCATTTTCCTGAAACATTTTCCCCATAAACAGCATTGGAATTTTTTTTTCTGGTTTTGGATAGATGTCATTCTCTATGGGTATTTACTTCCTTCTTCATGCCAGTTGTACAAAAAACACAAAAGAGTAAACATGGGTTTCATGCAAAAGCCAGCAGGATATCTTGTTTCAGGCTTTCCTGAGTATCTTGAAGACAGAATTGAGTATGATTCAATACAGCCAGTATGGGGAAGAGGCTGCATAGGAAGAGAACCACATGTGTCAGGGTGCTATACTCTCCATTACAGCAAGATCCTTATGTCAGTGCTGACACTGCATGGCAGGACCCCTGAAGGAGGAGATCCTGGCTCAGCTGAAATCACTGACAATTGCCACAAGAGTTAAACAATGCCAACGTGGTCAATGGTGCTGTGGCAGCCTGTTGGCTGTAGAGAGGACAGTGGAGGGCAGCTGTAGGGGGGGTATAACTCCTTGAGAAAAACAGGAATTTCCCCTAGTTGCCTCCAAGTTCCTAAATCATCTGTGTGATTTGAATTTGTGTATCAAATTACAGGGCTGCTGGGCAGTAGCAGCACCATTTTAGGAGCAAACTTTGCATCAGGGGAGAGCCCATTTGTGGGGGACACACCTGTGTAAGGAGATCCTCTGCCAGAGGCACCCAGCCTGTGCCAGCAGCCAGCTCTGGGGAAAGGCAGGGGCTCTCTTTCTTCCCCACCATGATCCTCCAATGCACCTGCTTGGCATGTGAGGCTGTGGATCCTGCCAAGAACACGGCACCACAGAGCAAGGAGAGTCCTGCTTGATCTGCCCACAAAAGCAGTTCAGCCCAGCACTGCATCCAGAAGCATGAAAAGGGAGTCAAAGGTGTAAATCTGTTCTAGTGCGGGTAGGAAGGACAAGGACACACACTCATTTTCCACCTCTTGGGAAATCAAAACTATTTTAAAATCTGTTTACTACAACTCAGAAACAGACTTCAATTCTGTGTTTGCAGCAGCCTTTTTGGAGCAGAGCTGGAGCAATGGCCAGCTGGTGATATTCTCTCTCCTTCCTATGGAATATCTGTAGTCTCCTCCTGAAGTGACGACCTGTGAATTCACAATCCCAGCTAGACAGATGCAGCATAAACCCCCTCTGCCATATCCTGACCCAGATGAAATCTGAAATCCTTGTATTAGCTGCTTAGGTACTGCAGTGATAGGCACAATATGGATTAGATTTGAATACTGTGGAGAAGATTTTTCACTAGAAAATCCCCTGAGAGCTCTCTCGAAGTAGCATTAAATTCAGGTCCATTGCAGCAGTAAACCACAAGTTGGAAAAATGTGTCAGCGTATCTTTAAGTTTTATGGTATATTATGATTTATAATGCATCTACTCCTAAGGGGATAGTATGAATTTTGTGGGAAAAAATTCTGCTTAAATATAACTCAGCCTATATGCATATTTTTTTCTCTAGAACTGTTGGATGATTGAAGAAAGCCTTCAAAAACTCCCAAATAAAAATGTCAGTCTTTTCCTTAAAAGGGTTTTTTTATGAACCAATGGTTTCATTTTTAGTTTCAGTTATTTATCTTTTCTGCCACATCACCAATGTTAATTTACCTCATTTGGGTAAACAAATGTAGAATGCAATAATTTGGAATGAATTTGGGAGTAAATCTGTGGCAAAATAGTTAACTAATGTTATATGTATCAAGCTAATGGCTTTAAAATGTTATACAAGTTTAATTCCCAATTTATTTTTACTATAATTCCTCTAATCACTCACTTTACAATGAAATGTCACATTAATGTCATTTCAGCTACTGTGGTGCTTTAACTTGTGTATATATGTTCCTTTTCAAATTCTGAAAACTAAAATATGTGTTATTGTATTTGCTTAACATAGCCTTGATTAACATAATGTTTTATATCAAAACATTTTTTCACAAGCTGTCCTGAAATTTTAGTCCATTCTTTTTTTATTAATATTTTCCTTTGTCTGAAAAAGTGTCATTGCATTACAAGAATGGATATTGAGATGCAATCAATATTATGGATTTAGAAGGGTGTTCCCTTCATGCACCGGCTGTTTTAAACCATATGTAGTTGATATCTTTAAGAGAGGAGAAAGCAAAAACAAAAAAATCATGGAAATGCTTGGTGGACAGAAAGCCATGACCATCTATTTGATGTAATTCTCATGAGTAACAACAAAAATCTGGAACCTCATTCATACTACACATGCTTAACATTCATAATTCCACTGGGGTCAATGGAAGTGAAGGGTCACCTGCCTACTTTTAGGGTATTATATTTTTGAGTCCTTGAAGGCAATTGAACCAGAATTTACTATTTTGCTGGTTGTTTACAAGCTTTATACTATATTCAATATACTTGATTTCATATTTTAATTGTATAAAATTTGTTGTAAGTAGTAATATGCAGATCATGAGAAATACATTTGCTGCTTCCACTAAGTGCCTTTAGAAGTCATTAAAGCAGCTTTCTTTTCTCTTGCCTTCAGCATCAAATATTTTATATTGCATTTAATATATGTTAATGCAACACCCAACTGGGATAAGTTATATAAGAGTCACCCATTCTATAAGGACCACGCAATGTCACTAAATTCAATCATTCCTTATTGTATTCACAGATTTCATTGGATCAATGAATGCACTACCAACTTTATAACGCATATTTAATAAACGTAAGCAAAATTGTCAACATTTTAAAAATGTGCAGTTTTTGAATTTAAGAAGTTATGGTGATAAACTCTGGATGATAAGCTCACCCAAATAAATCAAGCAAACAATCAAGTGTCCTTTTAAATATTTTGTTTAAAGTGTAGTTATTCTGACACACAGTTAATCTAAAAATCGTTTTTGCAACTCTAAAGTTGTACCTTGCTCTGAAGGTGCATTAATTCTTTTGCAAATACACTATCAATTGTGGCTGGCATCTGCTGATAGAGAGGGTTGGAAAGGTCTTTCTTAGCAGCTCCTTTATATTTCACCTAGAGGGCAGAAAAAGGTGACATAAAATGCAAAAATGAAGATACAGTAAACATACCACTTATTTTTTTCTAGTAAGTAAAATGGCAGAGAACAGAACCGGAAAAATTTCATTAACTGTCACTAACTTTCTAGCAAAAACATTTTTAAAATAATACTTTATGGAGATGTGCCTAATTCACAAAACAATGCAAAATATCTCCTAGTTAAATTCAATAATTTTAATGGAAATAAGAAATAAAATAAGCAAGGCAGCTTCTTCTATCCTTTCTCAGATCATTTTCAAATCCAAAAATTACTTTTCTTCTTTCTATTTTCCAGGGTCCTGAACAATGGGAGCAAATGGAAGGTGAACCATAAATATTTCACCAACTAATAAGTAGCAGCAACTAAATGTAGCTAGAAAGGGGAGGAACGCTGAAGTTTGCCTGTCATCATTTCTATTTCATCTGTTCATATTACACTCTCATTTTTAAACTACATTTTATTTATCCTGTGTTCCCTCCAGGAGTATTGGCAGCTCCTCACAAAGGGGTTTTACAAGAGATATCAGAACAATAGCTCAAAATGTGTGAGGCTTTTGCTTCAGTTCTAAGCCTTCCAAGTTCATAAAAAAATAATTGCAACACTGCTATGAAAGTAATCATAAATACCAAAAATATTTTCAGTTATACTAATGTCACTTATTTACTGTGAAATATACAGTTCTTCATTAAAGGCTAATTCCCCAAATGCATTATATGTATACATATCAATAATTTGCTGTAACATTTGTTGCCGTTCCCCAAAACAGAGGGCTCTATTTCACTGCAGTGGATGTGCTGTTAAGAATGTCAGTGCCCAAGATTTGCAAATACAGGTGATGGGACACTAGAGGTCAGTAATTTACAAGATAAATCATCCATCACCTCATTGGCTTCAGGTAACGCTGCAATAAACAGGCAGCGTGCTCAAAAGTGTGGTAATATCAAACCTACACAGTTTAAAATTTTAGAATATTTTTTTATCTCTAAATCATTGATTAATAAGTAGCAGCAGATTCTCTGGAATCAGATAGACTAGATAAATATGCTCTATATACTGTATTTCTGTAGACTACAATAGTCTGTCTTTTATAAAGTGCAATTACATCAGATTTACTTTCCTTGGGACATGCCACTCCTTCTCAGACAACATGAAGATAAATACAAGAAAAGTATTTAATTGATGCATTCATATTGAAAGCCACACAGTAAATTGTTGTATATCAGAAAGAGAATTTCGAATGTATGTAAGTTATGTAACCTCAGACAGCAATACTGGGACTTTTTTATTATAATCATAAAAGTGGCGCAAAAAATGAAGCACCAAAACTTTAATTTTTTGAAGGGCCATAAGGACAGAAAAATCACTCAGAACATATATGAAGCTGCTGTCTCTCAGGTGAAACTTCTGGTGCTGTTCTTAGCTGTGGAAAACAATCAGAGATGCAACCCTACAGCACCTCATACCTGGGACATGAAGAGCTGGCAGTAAATGGTGCTGTGACACTTTGGAAGCTATTGATCTTTCTTTGCCACCACAGCTGTATGTGTGTGCATGTCACAGTTATGCAGAGATAGATAGAAAGATAGATAGATAGATAGATAGATAGATAGATAGATAGATAGATAGATAGATAGATAGATAGATAGACAGACAGACAGATAGATAGACAGATAGATAGACAGACAGACAGATAGATAGACAGAGAGATATGCAAGTGCTCAGGCAATCCACAGATGGCACTGACCTGATGTGTGCCCCAGCCCTCTTGCTGAAGGAGGACGGGGATGATAACATGGAAACATTTCTCTTGTCTCCTTCTGTTTGATATCAGGCTGTGAAATCTCCACAGCAGGGAAATTTTGTGCAGGTGTAATTTGCAAACCTCGTCACTGCAGAAAGTGCAACATTCTTTTCCTATTCCTCAGTTTATCCACATGTAAAATGGGATAGCTAGGACTTGCTCAGAACCATTAATAAAGTATCTTCAAATCCCAAAATAAAAGTGACATGTAATTCCAAATTGTTATTATCCACATTGCAGTATACACTAATTACAGCCTTTGAATTCACTTCAGCTTTAAACAGAATTATTATTTGAAATAAGCCATCCTTCCCCAGCTAAAAATCACAGTACTCAACTGAAAGAGTTTTTAGGGAGGATAAGAAGCCAAGAAATTTTTCAGTCTTTTAGATCTTACCTCAGAAATAAAAGCACCAAGGCTTTTCACATGTTTTAGCTGCGGGGTGTCAGGTACAAATATGCACTTGCCTTTAGATTTTTTAAACTCTTCTTTATAGTGTACCTACAAAGAGAAAAAAAAGAAGTTTAATTGCTCTTAAAAACACACACACAGAAAAGCAATTGGTTATTTTAATTTTTTTGTTACTATTATTTCTATTTCATTTTATTCATGGGTACTGTGCTGGGCAGCTTGCAAATACCTCCGGCTGGATCAAATTAAACCATAAAGGGAAGCTACGAGTTCTCACACACATTACCAGGGCTATGTAAAAGTCACAGAACTCTTTAATAACACAGATGAAAAAGACAGGACTTTTCTCTACATCTAGAGCACATTTTCATGACAGTTGTAGATATTTTAGTATCTCTAAAGAAAGAAGAATCGAATAATTGATCTCCTTGATCCTTGATCTCAAAGATAAAAATTGTTTAACTTCTAACAGACCTAGCAAGCACAGAATCTCTGTAACATCATCAAATGCCCCTTTATGAATCCAAGACTTACATGAATAAATTCAGGAGGCCACTGCTAAACTATTGCCTACAAAGAACCCAACAGTCATGACATTGAAGTAATTACAGAATTTCTTTAGAACCAAACAAATTTTAAATTGAGGCATTTTTAAAATGTGTATGCACATAGGAAACCATGAAGAAAAAAAAAAACACCAGAACACTATGACAGATTTGGGGAAAAAAAAAAAAAAAACAACACTTTTTTTTTAAGCAACCAACCTTTTTCTTAAAATGGGGCAAACAGTATGAGCAGATATAATAATATGAATAATATGAACATTGCTAAAGTCGGAGTTATTGTTTGTATTAGTGAGACTGCAAGAAGGATAAAATCTATGGACATGGTTAACATGTAGGAACACTCATTATATACAAACTGTATGAAGAAAGATGGTGAATTATGATGAGATGGACTAAGTTTTAACGACAGACACTTTACGTGGATAGCCTTAGATGTTTTAAGTGTTCTTTCTTTGTACAGGGAATTGTTTAGATCAATGCAAATTGAATTATTTAGTACTAAGCCTTCATGGTTATTATCTGCTACCATTTCTCTAACCTCATTTTCACATTCTGCCTAACAGCAGCTCGAATTTATGCACTCTAGACTTGCTGACAAGCACTGACAGAAGCAATATGATCTGCATCTCAGCATTACAGAAATATGCAGCCTTAATATCCTCTTTCTCTGAATCCTTAATGGATATCACAAGTTCTAGTGTATACTCCTCTACAGGGACTTGGAAAACTTATGAGAAGGATGGCAGCTTACACAGAATCAGTTCCTGTGCTATCTAAGCCAAAGTTTGTGTTTACTGAAAAATGGATTAGATAATGCCAAATTTATCTCAAATTCATGACTACTTTATCCTCACACAAGAAACAATTTTGCTTGATATTGAGCTCATTCAGATTTGAACTACTGAAAGAACCTACATGTCACTTCCAAATCACATCGTCTGCTTTTGTGGATTACAATCTATTCTCAAAGAAAACCTTTGGGTGAACAGTGGGTAACATTACTGTGTCATGACTTTACTCACAAAGCCAATGGTTCATGTAACCTGTGTGTGACATCATACACACAGGTAATCACAGAGAAATGCACAAAAACAGACATTTTTATGGTAAGTATGAGCAGGCACTTACTGTCCAACCTGCACACATGCATTGGAAGTTTACAGAACTGACTGTCTACTGGGTGAATCTGATGGCATTCCCAGTAGAAATTCTTGTAAAGCTGTGACTCTGGCAGAGGAGACAGAGAGTCTTGCTGCTCACAACTTAGATAAATCATCCACAGACTTCTGAAAGCTGACTGTAATTATATCCATTTTAATTGCAGAGCAATAATTACATTCAAGAATCAAACACAAAAGCTTCTTAAGGTATCACTTAATTGGAAGGAATGACAGAACATGACTAGAAAAAACAAAGCTGTTCTGCTGTAGAAGTCATGCTTCCAAAAGAACTGAAAGCAGTAAATGACTAATGCCACCTCCTTAATCTTTTATTATTCACATTTGTTACAGTAACCCATAGAAGCTACAAAATGCATACAAACTCAAATACGCAATTTAGAGAGAACATAACAGAATGTTTGGTCAAATTCTGATCCAACAAACTCCATTCTGCTACAGTATTGTCCACATTGCTTGGAATCAGAAAGATGGAAGATGAAACGGGACAAGTATAATGAAGTCATGACGCCTGCAGTTATAAAACATATTTAGTGTAAACGATGCAAGGAAGGTGTTCAAGAGCTTGCCTATGATCGAACATAACAAATGAATGGAAGGAACAGGCAGAGAAGCTAATATTGCTCTTCAAAGTCAGTAATTAGAAATTCAGATGTCTTAAATATTGAATAGGAAATTTTGCCTGCAAGTAGCTTATCCCTCACCAAAAATATATTGTTTATGTTGAGCAGATCTAGTAAGCCTTGTGAAAAAAACAAATAGGAAGAATTTGAAGATGATGGCCTGGAGCCACTGCTCTTTCAATATACTTCTGAAGTTCAATAGCTCACTAAAGGCTCAATTTTTCATAGCTCTCTCCAGATCCTTTTCTTCTCCCTGACTCATCATAAAACCAACTCTGACCACAGCACAACTATCCAGTAAAGTGGATTAAAATTCCTAGACAACCACCAAAACATTAAGTTTAAAGCTGCATTTATTTTTCTTAATGGATATTATATGGGAAGACCAACTTTATAAAACAAGGGCATCCAACTTTTAAGCCGAAGCTTCCTGGTTCACCAAGAAAATTCATCTCACCCATGGCCTGTTCCACCAGCCTTTTTCAGGGGGAAAAACAGAAGGGAGACTGTGGGCTAAAGGAAAGACTCCAATGGTAACAGCATAATCCAAGCAGCCACCATTCCTTTTATTCAGGGACACATGGTCATCTAACTTTATTAAAAATAGCTTTTGAGTATATTCATATTAATCTTAACATCAATGGTGTAACCATGTCAACAGTCATCCTGCCAAGATCCACTATAGAACTGTCATATCTAAAATACCAATTTTTGTTTAGAAAAAAACCAAAAATGTCTGAACCTTCTTATCTAGCTTTTATGCTAGAACAAAAGGAAACTTCTTCCCACTAAGTATTCACTTTCCAAACCTACATTTCTGAACTTATAATCTCTTTTAAGACTAAGGACTGTGTCAGACCACAGATTCATCTAATACAGAATCCTTTCTCTGTGGCCATAGGAACCTAGAGTAAAGCAAGAGAAAATGGCAGGCATACAGTATTGCTATTAAAGTACATAGTATTTTAGTAATCTCCAGCAACTTCAAACTCAAGGTCCTCTTGAGTTAGAGGCTGTGATTAGCATTGGTGAGTCCAGGTGAACAGCTGCACCCAGAATTAGGCAGTCAAAATTCTGTTAGTTTGGCACAGTGCTTCCACTATTGGCTCTAGGTCTTTTTGGACTTTGCTTTATAACAGAGACATCCTAAAGCTAAGTTGGACTCTGTGCAAGGACAGACAAATAGCAAGCAGTCCTATTTGTTTGCTTTAGAGGAAAAGAAGTGCTGGTACCACTCATTACCACAATTCAGCAGAATCTTCAGAAGGCGGTGTCTGCCATTCTACCAAAAAGGATTATAATAGTTTGGTCAATTACCTTCTATAATTGTTCCCATCTCTGCTTATAACAGTACTGACAACATCCCACCACATAATCAAAACAAAAAAGAGATGAAAATACACTACAAGCAAATGGACGAGCTCAATTTCAATGCGGAAGAGAAAAGGCCTGGAGAGAAAGGCAATTCATATAAATCAAACACACATGACAGTTTTGAAAACATCTGTGGAATAAAATTTCATAATAGAGGGAGATTAAATGGAACGACTGTCGAGAGAAACAATCCAGGGGGTATCACAGCCACAGAACAAACATCTGCCAATCTCAAATGAAACTGGGGATTTTCTCGAGAACGGGAGCACATAAACACTTCACAGCTTCCCCTACGTAGAGCTCAAGGCTGGCAATTACAGATTCACCAAGGACTGCCAGTGTAACACTTTTTCAAAACCACACTGCCAAATTAAAATCAGCCTGCAAAGAATGCAGGGCGAGCATAATACAACTCCAGTATCTCAGGCATGTGCACTCCTGGCTCTGCATTCTGATGGAGGAGATGTGCTGACAGCTCCACCATCAGAAAAGGACAATCACCCGGTCTCGTGACCAGCAAGGACACAGGCTGCTCCCCCAAGGTCATCTAAAGGGCCAAACAGAAAGCGCCATAAAACCACTGCACAAATAAAATGTACCAATGTACACCAATCATAAATCCACACAGATAATAGTATGCTGAAAGGTTCATGCTGAAAAGGATAAGGAATATATTAAAAGTTCTGAATGTCAGCAAGTCAAAAAATTGAGGGTAAGAATGCAAACTCCTTGCAATTTATTGGTCTCCACAATGAAATGCGCAGGGTGAGGAATTTATACCCAGGTAAAAAGGACTTCACTGGTCATAAGAAATTCCATTATAGCAAAAAATTCTGAGAAACAAGATTCATATTCTATGTATATTCCATTCAAGCCAATGAAGAAAAACCTACTGATTTCATCAGAGGCTGAATAAAGCCCCAAAGCTGGATGTTATTTTTAAACAAAGAGCCTCTTTTTTGAAATTAGATTGGTCTGGACCATTATATATTGTTCTTGCTTTGAAAGCATTAATAACACTTTGCCATTATGCCTGACATATCTCAAGCAAAATCTAACACACTTGCAGGCTAAATGCATCACAAGTTTTCAGCAAAAGCCCACATCTCTGAACCATTATAAGCAGGAGAAGCCTGGCTTGACTTGCTATTTGCCTTAGCTCTCAAGTCCCTGCAGAAAATCCAAGAAAATACAGCCACTCCATTTATCCATTAATTAAGAGCCACAGCCAACATTACTCCTAATGGGTACACAGCAGAGTAATTCCTTTTCAGTTAAAGAAAGATTTCCTCAGCATTTTTCAATGAGTTTTTTTCTTTAAGAACAGTGACCATGTTTAGAAAGAAGCTGCATGGATGCAATGAATGTATATTGGGTCATATAAGTGCTTCAGGTCCATTTTCATTTCTGCCTTTACAAGAGTTGACAGGCACTTAGCACACCATATGCCCTTTTTTCCCAAAGAAAGCATGTATATATCTATCAGTAAAAATATTATTAATCTCTACTGCTTCCTAAAGCAGGTTGAGTTTACAGAGGGCTCATCTTGGTAGTTTCTCTTAAGGATCTATCCAATTTTCAGCACTCTTTCTGTGAAAACTGAAGTAGGTGGTGTATGGACAAAAGGAAAGAGGAAACTTTGAACTTGTCAAACTACACATTTCATATCCCAGATACTGGTTTTCTGAGTTGACTACTCTTTTCTGATACACAGTCCCTAAAAATTTATACCTAAAATGTAGATTCTGTATGTTCTGTTCCCATTAAATCAACACCAAAGTATTGTATTACAACATGAGCTAGACATCATTTTTCAGTTTCTTTAGAATATTTATTGAGGCAAGTCACTCTCTTCTCAGAAAGGTCTCCCGTCCTGCCACAGCTTTCTCTTTCTGCCACAGGAGAAATATCATTCTTTACACCCGTGCACCGATGAAGGGACAAAGTTACTTTTTTCGACACAGTGTCCCAGCGAGAAACAAAAATATCAAAGTAAATCCGACCCTGTTACATTGAAGCAATTAGATCTACTCCAATTTAAAATGTCTGGGACCTGGTTTATGATGTTTATATAATGTTTATATAACCGATCCACTGTTTTAAAAATCTATAGTAACTACATAAAGAATTAGCAAGCTAAATATTTTTAAAAGATATTCTAGCATTTGAGTGGATTTGTCCTATAAGCATAATCAATAACAATATTCAGAGAAGTTTTGGACATCTATCAGCACAAACAAAAGATAACATTAAAAATTTATCTTTTATTTTTTAACTTCCCTCCTTACAGCTATATATACTGGAACCCAGTTTTGTTCAAACCAATTAAACTGCATAAGATTAGGCTACAACCAGAAAAAATACCACATTTTCCTGATGAAAGCAGCCAAGGTGCTCTCCTGGCAGACACCCTCTGCCTGAGACCCACATTTTGAAGCACTCCTTTCTAGGGCCTGTGCTTTGTACCATCCCAGTGCTCTGCAAAGCTCATTCTTTTGTGGCTGATAATTTACAGTACTAGAATAATCTGTGCTTTTCTATTATTTTGTGGGCTTTTATTATTTCAGCCTTGGATGGGCACACACTACACTGTACATATTTGAGAAAATATGTATCAGAAATATAAATGCATTTGAAAGATGAAATGCAAATATTAGAGTGCAAATAGTCACCATCACTTACATCACTTATTAATTCACTGCATTTTCGGGCCAGTTCCATATTTCTGTCCTCAATAACAGGCTTGAGGAAGATCTGAAAGAGAAAGGTAATAATTACAGGTTTATTGTCCTAAAGAGGAAAAATAGAAGGAAATAAGTACTTTGCAAAACTATTGGGGTTTAACTCACCTTTTCTTCTTCTTCCTCCCAATCCTCATTTTCATCCTCCCTGAGATCCTGAATGGCAGACACTCGCATTTTAATACTTTGTGGGAAACAATGAAAACTCTTAAGAGGTTCAGTGCTGCAGGAAACAGCTCAGACCCTCCAGCATGCCTGGAATCAATGCTCCATTTGTGTCCTCCACTGCACTTAACCCTACCAGGGCTCCTTCCTTATTTAGGCAGTACTTGACAGTCTTTATCTGAACAATTCAGAGTGAGTGAACTGAAAGGCATTGCAGATGGCCTTGCTGGCTATCACTCACAGCAGAGCTAATGCTTTCTTACTGATAAAATATAATTAAATGACCTATCCCCAGAGCAATTATTTTTAAAATTACTACAAACACAATTAGAATACTGTGATGCAGGTAATTTGTAACATAAGTAATTCAGTAAAATTAACAGCATTAAAAGGGGAACATGTACTCTAACTTTGAGAGAAAACTGCCCAATTGTCAAGGCATCATGACTCTAAAATCAACTATGACAAAACTTTATTTTATTGTCCCAATAATAAGGCTTCTTGTTTAAAAAAGCACACTATTCTCATCTTCAAGTAGATGTAACTGCTAGTATATTTTTTCAGAATTACTTCTTCTTCACAAAGCTTATAGAAGTCTTAAATGCTTTCCATAATCATGTCAGCTGCAGGTTAAACCTGTGCATATACAGATACAGACAAGTCTGTATTACAAGTATACACAGTTAAGTATTCACACAAACACGTATTTTCCTTCACTCTTACAAACTGTCATGGTCTGTAGTCTGAAAACCAACCTTTTTCAGTATGAAATCACTGACTCCAGCTGCAATGAAACTGAAAGATATCCTGATGTTCATGGATGCAGTGTCATTGTTTACTTCTGTAAAACAAGCAAGAAGGTATCACAAGACCAGTTGGAGAAACCAGCATTTTATTATGATTTTTCTTTTTAAACTGAAGCTTGTATATTTCTCATTTTGTAGTGGTCACGATTTTGAAGTTCATCAAGCAAAGTCATTCACCACTATGCAGCTTTGCAATCAGGCAAAGATACAAGGAATGTGTGCTTCTAAAAACAACTCTTTAAAGAATTTAAGTACATGTGCCCACACACAATGTCCAGTGTTTTTATTTTAAAACACACATTTCCTTAGAAAAATAAACATTTCAAAGATGAGAAAAAATAGAACATTTGATTTAGTTAAGGTCTAAAAATTTGAAAAATTAAGAACAAAGGCAGGAACTGCTTTCAGCCTAAGAGAGAGAACTCTTTATACATGAATAGTACAGAAAGCTTCAAGACTTTCCATTCCACTCTCAAATATAAGTTCCTAAATTTCAGGTTTGAACTTTCAGCATTGCTAAAGTTCCAATTAAAATCTAGAAGTCTAGTTTGCGTAGGTGAGAGAGAATTACCTGGGATATATGTCGACTGCTTTTGGAGTCCAGGATGCTTCATCCTGATGGAAACAAATGGTTTAGTCTTGTGAGTATTCACACTAACAGGTCTTTTTTGAAGATTATGGCTACAGCAAATATATTCCTAAACAACAGACTCATGCATGATTTCAAGGACCCCACAGTAAGGAGACGGAGTACCTACAAAATGTCAGACAGAAATGCAACACTAAAGCTTCACTTTGGGATTTTTGTGATAGTATTGCCAATACTATACGCTTTCAGTGCAGTTAACTTCCTCTTTCTTACTACAATTACTATTTCTTTTAAGTGGAGACATTGAAAAATATTTAAGAGCATACAGAAAATTATTAGTAGCTGCAAAGCTTGTTGAACATAGGGAAATCTTTTGCTATTTTTTGCACTGGAAAGCAAATATGGTCAATTACAATAAAGGTGTTCATGTTTTGGGGCATGTTTTGGGGTTTGGCTTTTCAACATGCTTTTAGCATTATATCTGGTGGGTTTTCAGCAGCTGGACAGAAAAACTTATATATTAATTCTGGTTTTCCTGCAATGGCTTCTGAATAATCAAAATCTGCAAGATCGCTTGTGGTCAGCCGTGAAGTGATCAGGCAGTTGGACTACACAGTCACTGCTCGTCCCTTCCAACAGAACTATTCTATTCCATTCCATTCTTTTTTATCCTATCTGCAACAGCTTTGATACAATTCATTTTCTCTCATTTTTGCATGATCAGGGTCAGGCAGAACCAAGCATTCAAATACCCTGTGCACCATGTAACTTCCATAATACAAGCATTAGACAGTTGCTATAACTCATCAACTTATATTAAAAAAAAAAAAAACCATAACACTATGCACAAAGGGAGTAAGGGAAAAAATCACAACTAACCATACAAAAGTTATTTAAAATTCAACTTTTTCACATAACCAATGCAGCAAGATACTATATGACACAGAAACCTGTCCCACTTTTTTCACTCTCCTCAAAACACTGAATACCATCAGAAAACATTTGCTGTGCAATAAAGCAACCCTGCAAATTTAATTCATCCAGATATAATTCAGGGAAGAATTTGTTAGGACCATTTAAGAGTGGCATAGTTTAGAAGTGCACTGTGATTCATTTAGCAGCCTGCAAGACATGAATAATTATAGAAAGGCTTGGGAGGGAAGGGACTTTAAAGATAATCCAGTTCCAACCCCCCTGCCATGGGCAAAGGTGCCACCCACTAGATCAGACTGCTCAGGATCTCGTCCAACCTGGCCTTGTTGAAGTGTCCAGGCATGGGAAAGAAGATTTAGCAACTTGTATAGGAAGCAATAAATAATCAAGAATCTGCAGGAACGTTTGGCATTGCAAATGAGCATGTACATTTCCAATATTCCTAAAATTACTATAAAAATACTAAATCTAATCTGAATAAAGACATAGTTAAAATGCTGAGCTTTTACATCCCCAAAACAATTATGAACTATGTTGTAGTAAAGATTACTTTTCATCTACAAAATCTTCAATTTTACCAAAACCTTCAAACTGACACTTCTGAATAATTTTCCACTATATATAATGTAATGATCCATAATCTTTTGTTCTGGCGTGAAACAGCACAGATTAAGCAAAATCCAATTGCACAGAATTTTAAGAAAACACTGTAATGGAGTACTAAGCTGTGTATCCACGATACTTATATGCACACAGGGCATGGCAAAATTAGAATTTCTTTTATTGCTTTACAGATACCTTAAAATGTGTACAAATGGATTCTCCAGGGAAGCACCCAACGTGAACTAAATCAAATTTTGTAAGAAAATGCTGCATAGCTCCACATTTCTACTTCCACACTCCTGCAAGGACCTTTCACATCTTAGTTCAAATTTAGCCTATACTGTTTACAGAAGCCCTGTACCTGCAATACACAACCTTTGCTTATGCTATGAAAGGAGACATTTTGGTCTCCCAGCACTTAGAGCCATCATTCCATGTGTCAGTGCACTATTTCTTGTCACAGAACATCACTCAAGTACTTGATGTAAACACATATCTGCTGAGGCGGCAGAAGAGGAAGAAACATGGGGCATAAATGAGCCCAAATCCCCCAGAGTGTGATTCGGCCCAGAGTGTGAATAGTTCAGGTGCACAGCTGGGCAGATTTCCCACTTTGATCACACATAGCTGAGTCCACATCTGGTCAGAGCCCACCATCTCCCTGTCCCTTTATCAGTCTTTCAAGAAATACATTTGGGAATTGTTAGTGCAGAAAGTTAATAGGCTTCATCTAATTTTGGCCCTGATACACATAACAACTTAGCAGGGATTATCAGTTGTGTCCCTGAACAAGCAATACCTCTGGAATTCTTTGGCATAGCCCCTAAAAGCCTTCTGATATACTCAATATCTGTATGTACTGCTGGGCTGAAGGACTAGTCTACCACTTCACAGAACAGCACAACCTATGTTTGTTTGGTAAAGATACCAGAAACCGCACAAAGTCAAACTTATTTAATGCAGAGTTCCTTGTGGGATACTTGAACACAGGCTGCAAACTAAGGACCAAGGTGTTTCAGTTGAAAATCTGCACAGCACTACACTGGGATGTATGTATATTATGAATATACTCCTTTCAATTCTGGACTGAAAACCTAAAAAAAACCAGAGGTAAAGGTAGTGCTTTAGCTATCCTGTTTCCAGTCAGTTAAAAATCAACCCACAGAAATCTCTGAAATTAAAACATTATTTTCTGTTCTTACTGGACACACACAGACATCATCAAAATAACCACAATTAATTCAACAAAACACAGATGGTGGTGTCTTTTCAAAAAGCACACGAGGCATTTTTAAGTGCAGAGACTCAATCACTTCTCTTTTCTAGAAATACTCAGACTGGAAGTTCCTAGCAGCCTTGCATAAGCAAGTTCATAGTTAGGCTATCAGCACCACAATCAAAAACAGAAAAACGCAAGGAATCCCAGTCTCCCTGAACATGAAATACCAATTCACATTAACTAGAGAAATTCAAGAGATTACTCTATTTAGAGAAAAAACTTACCCATGAGTTTGTATCTGTCAGATCATTAATGCTGCACTCATCATCAGCACTTCAGAACCTGCAAATACCTCATGGCTCTAAGCTAGGATTTTCATTCAATAAAAGTTATTTTATTCAATGTTTTGGTAAAGCAGAGAGTGGCAATGATATTTTTAAGGACAAATACAAATGAGATGTTAGAATTCTGATTTCTGAATCCCAGAAAACCTAATGAATTTTCAATGTCTAATAGATACAGAAACAGACATTTTTTTGTAAACTCTCAGACATTGGGCTAGCCTAACTGGATTTTGATGGCAGAGCATTTCAGATGTCTGTATGGTACACAGCTATAATACCCAATCTAATCTAGATGCCAGAAGCCATGTAACCTGAGTTAATAAATTCTTTCCCACACAACTCATTATCCTGAGAAATTAACTCATTCAGAAGGGAGAGTATGTATTTGAGCACAGGATTGTGCCATATAGATGTAGCCTTACCTGTGATGAGGAAAAATACATTAAAATAAACCAAAATAAGCAATTAAAATTACCCCAAAACCTCCACTTCATTTTTCTACCAATATTTGTAATAGCTTACTATGTTTATGCAATACTTTTTAAGCCTTGAAACAGTATTTTCTAGGTGGGATACACAGTTCTATCTATATTTCCCTAGTTTTTCACTTGTCAAGAAATTAAATCCTCAGCAATGAAGGAATCTGATTATTTCCACTCCCTCAATATTTTCAGTTTAACCAGAAGCCTGAAAATCTATCCCTCCTACAGGTTCTTTTGCAAGCTGATGGATCAGGAGTTGAGATGCCACATTTGACTGCACTGCAACTGTTTCATCCACCCCACCCAGCTGCTGTGGCATTTCTCTTTCTTGTCCTAAAGCCCCTGTCCCCTTACTCAAGTGTTCACCTAGGTGTGGCAGTCCACCACAGCTAACAGCTCTGAGGCATAGCAGATGAGCTCTTCAGCACCTCCAACTCTCACCAGTGCATTACAGCAATGAATAGTCAGGATATTTTTTCCCATTACCTACAGAACGTGGAGCCCCAAAGCTCGTATGTGCTGAATGCACCCACAGCTGGTGCCCTGTAACCAGAGGGAGCCAATACACACCCCAGCTTTCTTCCCTCTGCTCTGCAATTTATGACTCAAGATTTCCTAAGGCTGTTCTACAGATGATGGCTACAAAACAAACTCATCAGCTGACTGGGTTAGTGTGTGAGGTGTCCATAAAAGTAAAATCGCATTCAGCAGAAGAGGCAGTTACAGCTTTTCTCTTAATGCAGAAAAGTTTGGATAAAAGATCAAAGTTGTCCGTTCACAAAGTTTCCATTTTATCCAAAACTAAATCCTTTGAAAGAAAGATATAGGAATATACGAAGTTTGGAAATTCTATTTTTCTACAAATCCCAGCTAAAACCATTCATGATTGTAAGTGAAAAGTATGAAGCCAGTAATAAACTAGTTCCATTTTGCCTCAATAAATCCTAAAAAGCTAAGTGTATCTCCTCCTATGACTATACATTCATACACAGCTTACTGCAATCGGAAATAATAGAAAATATGCATTTATCTTATGTACAGGTTCTTAGTTCTTTATACAGACTGGACACGTTTGCTTGCCAGGATATTTTCTCGTGGCATTACATTGAATTCAACTGCCTGAACTGACAGAATCTCCTGGAGTAGGAAGTGAAAAGTACACATTTCCTATAAATTTAATTTGCAACCTATAAGCCTCACTTACTTAATGAATGCATTCTTCTAGAAACTAAAGCCACAGTGGTACTTGTATTTGAGTTTTTTCTTCTTCATATTTCTGTACTTGTATTTTACTAGTCCTGTAACTTTCTGAACAGAATACCAACATAGTAAGATTCATCTTTAAAAAAACATTTACAACTTTACATGAAGTATTCATGATATTCTTGAATACTTCATGTTACTGTGATTCTCAGAAAAGTTAAATTTGCATCAAATTGCTACAGACAGCTTACTCTAGCACAAAACCTACATTCTTCATTGACGTTTATTAAAAATAATAGCCTTAAAATTTCAGAAGAGTGTTCAGAAAACTCTTCAAAAGATTAAACCAGACAGGCTAGGATGAGAAATAAATTTAATGAATACTTTTGAGGTAATGGAAGTCACTTGTTCAATGAGGAAAAACGTATTTCAGTAACTTCATTTTTTTAAAAAAGATAAGTAATTTCAAGTCATAAATAATTGATGCAGAAGCTATATTTTGAAGCAACTCCAAACACTAAAAGACAAAACAAACCTTTACTTATGCAAAAGATACAACACTTTTATTGTGCTTAGAATTACCGATTCCTAAATCTCATTTTGGGGGAGGGAAATTACCTTTTTTTTCCTACTTTGTGAATTGTGCCCATCATAAGATTTTAACAAGAACACAAGTTACACATACTTTGTGTCCAGGAGCACTTAAATCTGGATTTTCCAGTCAAGCTTCTCTTTCAGCCTACTGTTCCATGCATGATAGGTTAAGACAAGGATACACAAGAGGTGTATTATTATGTGAATTTAGCAGAAAAGATCCAAAGTTTTCAAGACAGAGTTTATAATGACTGCTGCATAGCTCAGTCTTCCCAAAGAAGCTGCTGTCAAAATAGTCTACTTAAATAGAGGGAATATTAATTTTTAAGTGCTTATAGTAGGCTACAATGGATTAGGAAATAAAACTGTTAATAACCCTGTATTGAAAAGAACCTTTTAACAGAGAACCCTGTACTATGGGGTCTCCGGACAGCCTAATCCTGTAATTGTGTTCGTGGCTGTAATTGAGGAGAGCAACTTACAAGTTCCTAAGCATTGACTACAATGTTGGAGAAAATACACTAAAAATACAATAGCTGGCAATTGTTAAGTCACAGGAATGTTAGATTCTTATGTACAGTCTGTCTAACAATGATACACACAAGTTTCCATGACAACAGTAACAAGATGATAAAAACACCTTCCATCATTCCCTGAGAAATACTTTTCTGCTTGTATCACTTATGAAGCGGCAAGTACCTAATTTAGAAATGTCAATTTGCATTTAGTAATGTATTTTTATATTCAAAGAAATGCAGATCATAATTTTAAAGGATTTCATTAAATACCTGAACCACATTAAAATTATTTATTATCTGGGTTTTTTAGTCTTTTAAAACAAGTTACATCAAACTTATCTTTTACTTTAGTTATGGTCTATATTTTAACTGCAAAATTTCAGCTTAAAAATTTTTTAGCACCAGGGAAATCTCTTTTGTATGTATCAAACAAAAGCTGATCTAGCACTTTCCAAACAAACATTGAAGATTTTAGCAGAAGGATGTCTTATTTTTAAACTGGCTTAATTTTGCTCCCACACCCACAAAAAAATCCCAAGAAAAATTATATAAAGCAATATCTATATATATATATATAATATATATAATGATTATAATATATATATTATGTTTTATCACTTACTTAATTTGCTGAATTGTTTTCTTCAAACCAGTAGTGGACATAAAACTGTAATTTCTTGCCTCAGCTACTTTTTAGTCACTCCTGTGACCTGGTTACTCTTGAACCAAGCAATTCCAATGACAACAGTGGAATCTAAACTTGGGAGTTACCTCAACACAGGTACTTCTAGGTGAACATACTTCTTAATCTATTAAGAACATTCCTAATACTTATTAAAATGTCAATTCTCATATTTTACTGTAGGAAAAATAGGTCCTATAAATAAATAATGAAAATAAAACCCTAAGATGCTCTTCATATAACACAGTATATCTAAGTCGCCACCTAAAAAAGCACAATGAATTACAATTCTTCAAATCAAAGAAGGCTAATGACTGCACTGTGTGAAACCCCATAGTAAGCACCTCCTGAGAGGAGAAAAGCAAAAGAAATTATATAGCAATGTTTTGTACACTACAAATTATCCAGAAATACCATCTTTGGATTTGATCGCTTGTTGCTGTTAATAACATTAAAGAGCAATAAATACTTTTTAACTCATACAGCTTCCTGTGGATAAGATTTAAAGAATTTTATAAATAAAGGGATAAAGCTTTTGATTGAATATACAGACACAGAGCAAGCCAAGTTCTCTCCTTACCCTCAGGCATTTGAAGACTAGGCTGGAGTCAGGCCTAAGTGAGAACAGCCATGGATAAATAAGCTTGACCAAAAAACCTGCTCCTCATCATGCAGCTGATTCATGGCCAATTTACAATCATGATATGAACAGAGGAATGAGAGGTGCAGCAGACTTGATTTGGGGAGCAAACTTCTCAAGTCTCCTCTGAACATCTGGAATTTTGTGAAGAGGATAAATAGCTAATGGAATGGGCTGCTCCTTGCTATACACCTGAAGATACATGATGATTCCATCATTCTGTTTTACAAGGTGGAGAACAGGGAGCCATGAAGCAAAGCAGCATCTCCACAGTAAGAAGGAAAGCCTGCAATCAATCAAGATTTCTTGACTCCCAGCCCTACAGTTGAGCTTCTCAACAGGATTTTTCCTGGCTCTTTTTCAGTGACATTTCTGTTAAGTCATTTCCAGCGTAAATTAACTCTTAACTTAAAATACTCTACTCACAGCGTTGAAGATTGGGGGATTTTTCTAGAACATCTTGCTATTTGTTAAATAAAATCTAGTGCTAATATAGCCTAAAAAATAAGAAAGGAAAAAGTGGGAGGAGATCAGAACACAGAGCCGTTCTTTAATTTAGGACCTTAAACTCAATTACAATTAGTAAGTGATTGGGTTAATGTGCAGAATAGAGTTAGAATAAGAGTGTAGTTACTTGGTATGCAAATTAATTTTAATGTCTGTTCAGTTATCAGGAGTAAATATTCTGCACAAAAAAGCAAGATAACCTTGCTGAAATTTTGCATATAGAAAGAGAGAGAGAAAATACCATGTCCTTTCCTGGTCATCTGATGTCTAAATTAAAGTTATATGAAGAATTTTTTATGTTGAATTCAAAATAATAGGTGATATTAAAAAGTTATTTTCAGGTCTAGTTGGGTACATTTCCATTTAAATTTTTGTAAATATTTATTCATTTTTTTACATACAAAAACCATCGCCAGAGAATTAAATTATGTCAGGGCCTAAGGCCTAGCTTTGAAGAGCTTTTAGTCTTTTTATCTCTTTGAGGATCTCATGGGAAGTCTAAGCCTGCTTTCAGCACAAAAACCTCCAAAGCCTGAGGCTGCCTCTGGAAGAATTATATTTGCCTTAAGGTCTGTGGTAAATGTATTTTGGCAGCTTTACTCTACAGCAAAAGAAATTTCTCAATCTCATCAGAAAAGTGTAGGCAATAATGATAATCTGTAATACAAAACTGCAAACCCCGGGGGCGGCGAGCGCCTAATCTTACATCCACGGCCGCTATTCTACAGCCCCAGAAGTAATGACACATTTCACTCACTTCCAACAATTTTAAACCATCTCTTTGCTAGGGGAAGATGCAGCTATAATATGCTCCATGTAGACATTCAAAATATGTCAGACGCAGCTTTTGCAAGCTTATATTTAAATCCTAGGACATTAACATCCAGTAGTGCACAGTACTTGACTAATGCTACCCACAGGGATTTTTTAAGATGTCAGAAATTTCGACAGCTAAAAATCAAGCTGAGGTAAAAAATGAGTATCAGGGCACAATTCATACTAATCTCATGTTGGTTGTAAGCTAATAATGAGTTTAATCTCATTGTTTCACCATCATTAAACATTCCAACAGCCTTTGGAGCAGCAGCCAGAACTGAGACAGCCAGCTCTTAGTGTGTGACAACCACAGGGGACATTTCTCTGGCCCATGAACCCTCTGTTCTCATCTACACCAGGGTACAGCTTCAGCAAAATGCTCTTCAGTATCAGGACTTCTACAATGATGACTGGTGGGCCAGATTCAGCAGCTTTTCTCAACATTATTTGGTAATATCACCATGATATCAAGGCAGATGGAGATTAGATATATCAGACTAGCAGCACTTAAAGTCTAATGATGAGATTAAAATCTGAAAAGTGTATGCTAAATGCTCATGAACTTTGATAGATAATTATTTTAAAAATACAAGTTTCTATTTTTGAAATTAAAGTTTTATATTGCTGTTAAGTCACTTTCAAAAAGGCTAATAAATTGTCAGACATGATATTGTTAAAGATCTTAAGAGAGAATAAATAATTACCATTTTGTCCAGACCAAGCCTAGAGAAGCGACACTCCACTTCAAGGACAGAATTCCTTTATCTTAGAAAGTTTTTAAAAATCCTTAAAAAAGAAAACATATATAAGAAAACCAAAGAAAACACCTAAATATTTTAAGTCTTTACTTATGTATAATGATCCTGAATGATACATTCTCTGTTTCATCTTGAGACTTTATAAACTTCAATTAGATTTTCCTCTGAGGTCCTGCTTCTATCTGCATCTTAACTGAAAAATCATTATCTTTAGCCCAGGTTAACTTAAAAGATGTACAGATACAAGTTAGGCAAGCAGATAGATTTTGTTCACATGTAGAAATCTAAGTGAACTTGTGTTCAGCTTAATCACTTTTGTTACATAAAAGTCTATCAGTCTTTGCTACTTTGCTTTCAGTGGAAAAGCATTGAACTTCTGTTGTTACATCTGGTGTAAAATGATTTTCAAACAATGTAGGAGTATGGACATTCCTCATGGATTTTCTGTCCATGAAATTATAATTCATTCTGCTGGAGAGTCAAATTAATGATACTTTTATTCACTAGTCATTCCTTGTATTCCAGCCACAAAAGAAGAGAGTGTTTAAAAATAAACATGCTCTATGTTCTATAAAAAACCAACAACAATTTTCTTCCAGTGTAGACAGTCATTATCTTTCCATCAATAAGGACAACACAACTAATCCCTAAGGGTCCAGTTCTACCAAACCAGAATTACATTTAACAGCAAATACATGAGAAATTCTCTGCCATACACAATTCTCATGTGGGAAAATGGCAGAATCCATAAATAGTAGAAAATATTACAGGGTCTCAGCACTCACTGGATAACTATTCCCAAGCAATGTAAAGCAGCATAATTGGCATCTCTTTTTCCAGATCTGTATTTTAGTCAAAAGCATGAATATTTACTTGTACAATGCAAAGACATGGCTAAAATTACAGTTTAGTACATAATTTTTACTCAGTTTAACACCACCTGACTTCTTTTAAAGACTATGCTGAATTGAAGTTTACTACTTTCAATAATTCATTACAAAATAATCTTATGTATGAAAAACAGATCTCTTAACATTAACATGTCCATTTCATGCAAGCCCTGACACAACTCACTCACAGATACAATAGCTTATATGTATTGATTACCAATGCAATCATTATAGGTGTTCTGGAGTTAAAAACAGGTTTGCTTGGAGCTGGGAAGAGCCTGGAAAACCGGCTACAGTTAGCAGAACTTTAAAATCAATTTGATATAGAGTATCAGATCATTAAGCAAATTTTGGTCTCGAACTAAAATCCAGGTTTCCTTCTTGTACAAGATGTGCTATCCACAGTATAGTTTAGTTTATTGCACTCTGAGTTGCAAATTGTACGCTGCCAAAAAAACTAATTTACTCATTGGTACGGAAAAAATATATTCATATATTCTCTATCCATGGGAACAAATAATTTGGAATGGAACAATTCTCCTCTATAAGCTACTATATACTGAAATATGCATTATTTGTCTAGATTCAAATCTAAAATGAAGATGACAAAAGGTTTTCACACATTTGCTCATTATGAAAGAAAAAGTATCATGTTTGAGTCAAACTATGCCAAATATTATCTGCCAGTATTTAAGATTCATAAAGATGCAGAAATCTCTTCTATGTCACCCACTGGAAAAATCAAAGACAGTGATTATCCTGGTTTTAATCAGACATCTCTGTGGTTTTCTACACAGTTTCTTAGTTTCCCATCAGCTCATTTCAGGACACCTAGACGTCCTGATCTTCCATTTACTAAATAGAAAACAAAGTATTTTGTACTTTTAAATAAATAAGAAGGCTTTGTTCAAAACATATCAGCCACAGAGATTTTGTTCTGCATTTTGCTGGGCAGTCCAGTGCAGTATCTGTTCAGAATGATAGACTGTGTTTGGAATCAATAGAAAAATTCAGTGAGAATTGACATTGGTAAAGTTCTTTTGTTCTGAGTGAGAATATTAATGAGTTCTGCTTAGTCTTTCATTAAAAATTAATTCAGAATCCTATTCTATTGGAAAAAATGCTCCACTTGGAAAGACAAATTCTTGTTATTGCTGAATTTGAAGCTGGCAACAGCTACAACAATGCACATTTTTAAAGCACATCCTTAACTTCTGGATAACTCTTTCAAATGGTAAGCTTAATATCACGCCTTCCATGCCTCAGCTTGTGATTTTGAAAAAGTCTCTTTGCACGTCTACTCCTAAACTCAATAAGAAAAATACAAAATAAACATATTTTAAGATTATAATTATAGAGAATGGCAAAAAATAATGCATTAAAAGGAAGAATTAATAGATACAAAAACCTAGAAAACAAAATATTTGGTAACCAGGGGCACTCCTCAGCTCAGCCATTCACATTTTTGTAATTTCAGACACAGTATTGCAGAAATTCAACTTAAATTTAATTTTTTACCATATTGTTATATTTCTTTTCACTGATTTTTTTTTATTCCCAAATTCAAATGCAATGACAGACTTTTCCTCTCAGGTGAAATAACTTGTTAAATAATGTGTTCAGAAAAGGCAATGTATTTTGCATATAGACACTAATTCCTTTCAGTACTCCATCTGCCTTAGCTCCATATTTTTTCCAGATACAAAAACATTTTTGTGGGGAAGTGGGAAAAAGGATGTTTATTTTTCCTACAGATAACTGTAGCCACATGATTTCCTCCATACCACTGTGGCTTCTCATTCTTTTTTCCAACATCTATTCACCAGCGGCGCTTGGCTGCACAAAGTCCCCACTATCATTTCAAATTTATGGAAGAAACAAACAGAAGAAAAAGCTGGCAGCACAGAACATTCATTCTTTTCCAAAATCTAAAGCTGAACACATTTGTGAAAATAAGGCACTGTTGGATACTTTCAATAGCATGTTCTTGTATTTGTATGGTGCAGTTAAAAATGTTTTTTACTTAAATCCTACAGCCAGATTTCATTTACTGAGGACTGCTGCCACAGTGTGTGCTTTGCACAGGACGTGGTACGAAAGCAGTTCAAGATGTCAGAGTGAGTGGCACGCTTGCTCTGCCTCTGCCCTCCCATCCTGCCTCCAATCTCTGGATACCCTAAACTACTCTCAATTCCTCCTGGCCAGAACAAAAGAACCTCAAGATTCACATTCCCCTTCCCCAGGTCTGCTTAGTCTGACCATAGCTGATGGTTCTGCTGTACCAGCCCATTCTCGGACATTTCTGCAGCTCCACACAACCATTCCGAGACAGTTTCGATAAGACCACCCACACAGAAAACACAGTGTATCCCACCACGCTGCAAATCAGAGCTGGCCTGACACATCACAACAGCGGCATCAGCAGCATGCTGCTTGCACTAGTGGGGGCTTCTATGGCAAGGACATGAAGAGGGTGAAGGGGAAGAATGGTCAGCTCTCACAAAACTACCAAGATGAAGACAACCACAATGAAAACTGTAAAATACTGTTCCAGTGCTCCCACAGTCTAACCTCATGTCAGTTCCTGCATTATCCTCATTCCTCTCCTGCTGCTATCCTCCCTCCAGAGGTTCCACATGTGCAAGTCACCTTAAAGCTCTGCTGCAGCACACTCCCTGTGGGCATGTGAGAGTTTACACTTCAAGCTTTACAATTTCTTTATATACCAAATATTCTCCAGTGCAAAGCCAACCAGGGTAGTTAAATTCTACTGTTTTCTAGTCAATGGCCTTTTTCAGATTGGCCCTACCAAGCAGATGCTGGCACATAGTAAGACAACTTGTCCTACAATGAATGTATATGGCCATGACCAGAGCAGCCGACTTTACAAAAAATATACTGTGTGAAGCTCAACTGAATTCATACTTTTCTACACCATAAGAGCCAACACTACTAAGATAGATATGAACATTCATTTTTGAATTAAATCTGCAAATAATTGTAAGTACACAAAAAAACAGATGTGTTCGATCTGGAGATCACAGCTTGCCACTCCTCAGATAAGAGCTCTCTTTTAGAACCAAATAAAAACCCTTTCACAAAAGCAGTGCAAAAAGAAAATACACTTCTCTAGAAAATTTAGACACCGTGTAGAATTTGAGAAGGTCTAGGTCAACTTTCAAAACAGTTCATATAAAATAATAAAATAATAAGAATTAAGAAAATGTAGTCTTCCAGTAAGGAGTCAGAGGAACAATTACAGGCCCAAGCAGGAAGTTTATGGCAGATACTTTTGATGAACCAAGATGAGCTTGGTGGAAGCTGGAAAGAACTTCATGTTTCAGATTTACAACAGAAGATCAGTCCTGGATACACAATCATGAGGTGGAAAGACAAAAGTTGGACACTGACAGTACAGCAAATACAGTAGTTAGTTTATTAACAATATTAAAATATTATACATGAAAACATCTGCATGTGATTTAGAACAATATCACCACACATATGGTCTTTACTGAGGATGCCAAGACAAACTGAAATTTGGCATTTCCTACCTAACCTTACAAATATATGTCATATGTCAGTGTATTCACAGTAATATTTTCTCTACTATTTTGTATGTAATTTTCTAGTTCATTTTCCCAAAAGCTAAGAAAGCAGGAATTCCTGTACTGATACTCACATGGCTTCCACCCAGGTTGCAAGTACTGTGACTTCATTCAAAATCTTTTAATAAATCACATGAAATCTTGGAGAGAATAAAAGTGAACCCTTTTATCACTGGGTAGAACAAGAAAGACTGGCACTGAGATTTAGAGGTATTTCATTTATCACACTGTTCTTATAAACAGAAAGAACCCCAAAAAAAACCTTCTCTTGTTAATAATTTGTTCTCAATTTAAATCAAGAGAATAATATTGTATTTCTGGACACATTTGGTGCTTCCTGGGTACATCCTACTATAATGCACAAATGCAGCATTAGAACAGAAATAGAACAGAATAAGTTTAATCTAATTCTAACCCAAGAGCTCTTTTATTTCTTGCTCCAGCTCTCTTTCTCTACTTCCTCTCTGAATCTTCCATTAACTACTCTCTTTTTTCTTTCTGACCATTAAAAAAGAAAATGAAGTGTAAAAGTCATGAATCAAGAATGTCACCAGACCACCACATGGTCTGTGGATATGGTTAATCCTCCTACTCTGGCACTCCTGTTTCTCTAATGATGTTTTATCTTAACTGATATATATCTGGCTGAATTGTAAACTGTGCTTCCAGATTTTACTGGAGCACAGAGGAGTGGTCCTGATCTGTGATTAGGTCTCCACTGTGCTGGAGACCTAATCACAGATCAGGAGCTCTTACAACTGCCAAAACTTCCCTCTCCCAAACAGCTTATATTCTGAATACAAGCTGATGTCAATGTTTATCAAATCCTGAACTCCACCACTTTTCTATTCTCAGCTCTGTAATTGCTCTGCACAATTTGGATTCTTCTAAGAATAAACATGAAAGTGTAATAATTGATTTACATTTTTATAGTTTTACTTGTCATAGGAAGCCAACTCCTCTTAGATATGAACAGCAGCTTCCGTTTCATACAGGATTTTTCCCTTACCTAGGAAGATTATGAGTTGTCTAAGATCACAGAAAAGTCCACGGGACAAGCAAAAATGTGTCAGTCTTTGAACATGGGACTGCACATGCTCTTCCCCAGTTGTATCTTTTCTGACCAACATTATATTAAATTCAGTTACAGCTCTATTCAGAACATCCCAGAGCATGAAATCCACCTGTATGTCTTCCATTACCTACCTTTTTGAGATCCCTTTCTTGTCCTTACTCTGCTATAAATTTGAAACAAATTTTTCCCGCTTACTATCCTTTTACACTTCTAAATTTTTGTAAAGTCTATGAAAAGGGAAAAAAAAAATAGAAAAATCCCAGTGGAACAAGTCTGACTGTGGGCTGACTACCTTTTCAGTATTTCAGTGGTGTCCTTGAAAAAAAACACAAGGCAAAAAAAGGATACTCTTGACATACCAACATCAGAATAAATCTCATGTCTCTGCTGACATTTTTTTAACATTTTTCCATACAAGCAGGGGCATATGAAACCAATTCCAATTCCTTCCTTCCTAATTTTACACTACATTTTTTCCCCCGTGAAGTGTATATAAAACTCATTCTCCCAACTCAAACAGAGGAATGTCACAAAAGTTAAAATTTAAAATTAACATCTGTAAACTGCAGGTCTCAAAAGCACTGTTTAATTTCAGAAAGAATCATATCAGCAGTTCTGGAACATGCACAAGCAGGAGGTGCAGTTTATTAATATCCCACAGAAGTGACTATACATAAGCAGCACACATTGCCCAAAAAGCAAGTGAGTCCTTCCCCTTCATAACAGAACCTGCTTGAAGCTTTGTCTGAGAAAAACAAATCTGGACCATGTACAATATTCACTGTGCACACTGCTACCAGAACTCTGTATTGATCACTGTCATTTCTTTAAGTTATAATGCAAGCTTACATTCCCCTCTAGGCATCTCTTTAAGGGAGCAGAGCCATTGGTAATGACATTTTCCACAGAAATGCCAACTGATGCCAAAATGACACTAAGTCAGTGCCCAAGTCAGCTGAAAGGTCAATACTGCAAAAAATGTTCCATTTCATTCATAGCTCAAAAGACTAGGAAAACATGGTCAACACAAACACTATCAAAAAAGCAAATAAAAAATATATTTTGAGGGCTTCATGTTTGAATTGGTATAGATGCACCTCAAAGTAATTGTTTTTCCTGCACCATGTTGTTAAAGTTTTGAAAAACTCTACAAGAGCAACAGGAACTGCTTTAAATGTAGGCTCAAGTAACAGACACGATAGACATTGTAAAGATGCACTAATAAAACTAAAGAAATACTGACATGGGGCTGTTCTACCAAGTACTGAAACTTCAGCTGGAAATGTAAATTATATCACTACATTTTCTCAGTCTTCTGTCAACGTACCTAACTGGAGAGAAAAATACTATGACTCCTTAAAACTGCAGAAACAGCACCAGAAGCCTCAGAGCTCCAGACAAAGCTGTGCAAAACTGGAGTGCTGACTGAAAGTTTGTATCAACAACTTAGGAGTTAACTGATTTTTTCACCAGCCCCGGAGAAGACAAGTCCCACTGTCTTTTGTTGCTCAGACATACAATCCCTGCCAGCTGTGTCACTGGTTCTCCAAAGGTCTCTACACCATCCCCACACCTTTGGATCCCCAGCCTTTCCTCTATCCCACCCACAACATAAGCAACTACAGACAGGGCTGTGCCAGATCCACCTTTCTCAGGCTGATCAGACAAAAAAAAAATTCTACTTATCTTGAAATAAATTATGAACACAAAATATTCAGAGTTGCAGTTAAAATTAAAAAGAAAGTAGTCCTAAAATCATGAATTTTCAGCCAAGAAACCACTGTGATATTTACTTTTAGCCTATGAAAATTCAAATTTCATACAGTAACTCCTACATCACAGCATATAGCACAAACATATAAATACATTTTTCTGTAATTACATCTGAAATTAAAAAGCCTTAATCTTTCTTTATTTTGTTATCATTTAATAAATTTTGACCTGGCAATGACACAGGCCACAGCATTGCTAGATTGTTAGACAGAATACTAAGGCTGAGGAATTTATATTCATTCTGTCTATTTCAATTACTACAGAGTTTTTCCTTGGGGGAAGAACAAGAGAAATTTACTTCTTGTGGCATGGTCCTCATATTTTCCAGCAACCTCAATCTATTTCCGTTCATTTTCCAGTATTTACTTTGCAAAAAAAAAAAATTCATAAAGAGGAAACTGAACTTATGGCTCTAATTCTGCTTGGAATTCTGTGTAACAAGTTTTCACATCCCTAGGGATTTCCATCACTGTCAGTAGAGCAGTCTACATATATATTTTTATATAAAAGTGTATGCATCAGCAGAGATTAAATTACCTTTAATTACCACTTAACTGTAATCATATCAACATGTATGGAGCAAGAGTACAGCCCAAGCATCTTTAGAGTAACTTAAGACATGTAACTAATTAGCTCTGTCTTAAGAAAGTGACAAAATATAATTTTCTCATAAGAATCATTAGAATTTTGTTTTCATACTTTCCAGGTTTTTTATAATGCAGTCTCTACAGCTACAGTCCTGCAATCAGCTCAATGCAGGTCAGGATCTGCCTTTATTCAAAGTACTAACAACATCATAGTAAAGGCAAATTCATGCACCCCCATGAACTTCCTCACAGGAGTAATGCTTAATACTGTGATCAAAATTGTACACAATAGGAGATGATAAATACAAACTACCTATCCAATTTGAAGGAAAAAATACATGTCTCTAAGTGATATTCACCAGAAATTGTCTTTATTATTTTGAACAACCCAATTGCCCCATGTAGAAGAAACAGACCTGATTTAAACCTCACATGAAACTCATATTCTACTTATTTAAATAACTAACAGGTTACACATGACTCACAAAACAATGACTTGCATTTTGCAACAGCTATGTACAAAGCAGCCTGAGTGCCAACCAGCAGGGACTTCAGAGTCATCCTCTGACTGTGCAGAACATAAAAGGCCAGTGTCCATTTCAGATCCCAGCTCACAAGAAACAAATTACCCCACTCACTACCATGTGGAATTTAACCAATTTTTAATTATTTTTATAAGAGAATGTTTTACATTATGGACAAAATGCAATGGATGTCTCAATATTCACCACTGATTCTATAAAAACATTGTCTTTATTGCTTTCAAAGGGAAAATTTATATCCCTATGAGCAATTAAATTAGTAACAGAGGGTCAACACTGGCATCTATTGTCATTGCAACAGTCATAAACACAATAAACATCTCAGCAGACTCTTAAACCACTTCCTCTCTCTACTTGGAGTACATTTTAATTGCACAAATTCAATACTTATGCATCAATTTATTCTGAATGCTAATCTTTTGAAAATCAGAGCTGGTACTACAAAAACTGCATTTGATGAAAAAGTAATTTGCATGAAAAATGCCAAAAGGCATATATGAAATGGTATTTCATATACCAAAACAAAATTACAAAGCCTCTTCAAATGAATTGCATCCATTATCTGTATAAAACTAGACTATAATAGAACAATTTTTCTCTGTAGCAAAAGGCACTTAAATTGCAGCATAATTTTCATTTAAGAAGTTTAATACAGTTTCAGTATTATCTCATATATTGGCTTTGAACTGTCCAATTAAGCACTAAAATTTTTCTCGTGTTTTTTATTATAACTGGCACCAAAACCAAGTTCAAAAAGGAACTATATTAATATAGTCTTTGGCAAACTTTTTTTTCATTTTTACTCTTACCTATTAAAATATGGAAAAACATTTGGCCTCTATGTCTGCTGTCTTGTATCTCCTTTATTTTCACCATTCATGACCAGGTGGGGAAAAAGAGGGATACTTTTGCCTAAATTTTACCTTTTCCTTATAATTCAAGTTTTAAAAACTGAGGTAAAAAAATGGAAGTGGTTTCCACAAGTAGAATGGAGAATCCATGCCCACTCCAATACAAGTGAATAAAGGCTGATGTGACACAAGGTAACATTTTAACATCCTTCTTAACTTTTCCAGCAACTTTTAGTCATTAAGCAATCCACAAATATTTTCCTTTTTTTTCCTTAACATAACAAACTTGGAATTGTTTTGAAAATGCACTTACACCTTTAAAGCCCTTTGAAATCCTTAATGACTTCGCTACAGAGGAGAATTTTCTCCTGAGCGCCTTATTTCTGCTCTCCCATATCCCAGTCTCTATTGTCCAAAGATGGAAATCAGACACCTGTATAGCTCTATAGACCCTGCAGCCATGAGAAGCAGTTTCACTGATGTGCTGATCATCTCCCCTACAAAGCAGGGGCTTGGATGCCATAAAGCCTTTTGATGTTGCAGAAATGTCCAAAACTGAAAGTCTGCTACTTCAAAGTTCTCTTGGTGTACTGGAAAACTCCAGTTTCATGCTGGAGGCAGATTTTTACCTACATGAAAAGGCAGAAGACAGGCCACTAGAAAATTCTTATGGATTCACAGCCCTTACAAGCAGCATCCACTTTTAGCCTATATAGAGACCAATGAGAAAAGGACCAGACCATATATCAGGAGAATTTGATGAATACCCCACATGAAGAGACACATTTCTTTCTTTCAGCATTAATTCTGTGCACAGTGATGCATCAAACCTTTGGAACACTTTCAATCAAAATTATCAAGCACTAACTTAAAACAATGTCGTAAGACAGAGGAATCAAGGATGGACATAAAGGGTGGAGGAGCACTAAGCTCTGATATGCCTCTTGGGCAGCATCTTACAGGAAGCCACTAGACCACCTTCTTCAACCTCACCTTTCATGAAATTGTCTCCAGATACACAGAAATTTTACTAGTTTAAACCAAAGTAAAACACAATTTAATTAGATCAGCAACACATTTTGCAGGGGGATCAGATCTTAAATAACTTTCAGCACTATAAGAAGCACATTTTCTACCCATCTCCACTGACTTCCTACCTCCTCACAGACATTAAACATATGAGTCAAGATTCACAATTCTCTTAAATCAATTCAGAACTTCATTGTCACTTAAAAGAGAATCCTGTCCTCTCCCAGTCTTCCCACACAACACACAGGTGTTAACTTCCTGCACAGAGGGGTAGGAACATCCCTGGCACTGTCACAGGAGGCAGCAGTAGCATCTCTTTAAACAGAAACACAATGTTAGATCAACCCAAGAAAAATGTCACACCATAGCCTGAAATGCATCCTCATGGTCAGCCATTAATCCTGTATACATAATCAGCCCTGAATTACAGTAAGTATTGCACTCCTATAAATTTTGTTATTTGCCACCCCTAACTCCTGGAATGTGTAGGTAAGTCTGTTTTGAATCTACCTGCTCTGCAACATGTTGACCATTTTTTTTACCATGAATCCACAAATTTATGTAAAATATGAAATTTTGCCAATAGAAATATAACCATTACTTAGCCTTATAAATTCATACATATATGAACATTTTCTGACAATACTCATGGTTAATGATCCATGGTTAATCATGACTAATTATCTTTGCTCTTGAAAACATTCCCTTTAATTCAAACTTAAGTTCCTATTCCAGACAACAGATCTTAGTTTTGCTTTCTTCAACACATACAGTATCTCTCTCCAATCATACATCCTCTCTCTTCACAAAATCTTCCAAAACCATGAAATCCTTTCAATACTTTACTCAACAACCAAAAAAAAGGATTAGCCTAAGGACTAAAATATTGCCTCAGATCAACCCTTTACCATTTCTCCAAACCTTCTCTATTTTGTTGAGCTTTTTAAATGTATCCATCAGAACTGAAACTGCTGTTTCTACAGAGGAATATTAATACTAATAGACAAACAATGACATCTATAGGTTCATACCTGCAAGAACTATGAACTCTTCTGGTCCCTGCATGAGCAGCTGATACTCACCCTGCATATCATTTTACTATTTTCTCTACTGAAGTAGTTATATCCAAACTCACATTCAAGCATCACGTTATTTGGCTTCCTACTTGTTTGTTGAAGTAAATTGATAACTCTTTTAACTTACATGCTGAAATACTAAAAAGTGTACTAAAAAGTAGAGGCAACAGTGAATGGGAAAACAAAGACTTATTTCAGAGTAATCTGCTTTGCTTATGTAAGAAAGATAAAATAATAAAACAACTATATAAGAATATATAATAGAAATATCAAGATTATTTAAATCTGTTTATTTACAATTTCTTTGCTTTTTTTATTATTTATCTTAGAGAAGATGAACACGAAGGCAATATTCATTTATCTATGGAGTCATCTCTGCAATAAGGGAACAATTTCAGGACAAAAGAAGATTACCCAGGACCTAAAGATACAATAATGAATTTCAGGTATTTATATATTCTCAAAGTAGTTCTGCAATGTTTACCACTCCTTATAGCAGCATATAAATTATAAGCAGCATATTATAATCAAATGCATTCATTTCATGAATGCTGCTTAATAAAAAATAAGAATTTTCTAATTTGTAATATGAAGCAATCAAATTCCAGCTCAGCTGCTCAGTGCTCAGAACGCAATGTCTGTGAACATGCTACAAGTCAACCAAAAAGTCAAAAGGGAAACTAAGGGCAAAAATATAGATTTACCAATGACAGTAAGGACATAGTGATTATTCTGAGCAGTAGTTTCACTTTTTACCAGATTCTGCAGCTGCCCCATTTCTCCTGGGTTATTTGAGAATGTCCAAAGAAACAGTACTTGGACATCACAGACACTGCTCTCCTGAGCAAGCCCTTCATATGTCACTTAAGTTCTACACTGACAATTCTTCATGTGCTGAAAGACCCAACAGCAGTGGATGTATTAAGACTTTATAAACAGCATATATTTCTCCTGTTCTCTCTGATCCTGCAGTCAGCAGAGATTACAAACCAATGAAGTAAAGCACAGGCAAAGTCAAGAGTAAGTTGGACAGTTTAAAGACAAGATGCCCTAAGAAAACAATTACAACCCTCCTATTTACATAAGGATCGAGTCCCGGTTTCCATTGGGATAGAGTTACCTTTCGTCTTAGTAGCTGATACATACAGTGCTGTGTTTTGGGTTCAGTGTGAGAATAATCTTGCTAACACACTGATGGTTTGGTTCTTGCTAAGTAGTGCCACCCTAAGTCAAGGATTTTTCAGTGTCTCATGCCCTGGCAGGAAGAAGGAGACAAAAACCTGGCAGGGAGTGCAGCTGGGACAGCTGACCCAAACTGGCCAAAGGGATATTCTACACCACAGCACATCTTTTTTGCTGTATAAACTGAGAGAAATTGGCTGGGAGGGAGTGATTGCTGATCAGCTGGGTGTCAGTCAGTAGGTGGTAAGCAATTATATTGAGCATCACTCATTTTTCTTAGCATTTATTTCTCTCTTTTTGTTAATTTCCTTTTTATTATTATTGCTGTTGTTGTGTTGCTGTAGTTTTGTTGTTGTTGTTGCTGCTGCAACTATTATTAGTATCTTTGTTTGGTTTATTGTTATTATTTACTCTGTTTTAAGTACTAAACTCTTTTTATCTCAACCCTTAAGTTTTAGTTTTCTCCTCATTCTGATTTTCCTTCCTATCCCACTGGTGAGGCCTCAGGGAGTGAGTGGCTAAATGGTAGAGAGTCACGAACTGGAGTTAAAAAGAGTGATAACAAAGAGAGAGGAGTAAGTTTGACTTCCTACATGCAAGCCACCATGAGCACACACAGAGAAGACATACACAAAAATTTCCAAAGATGTCAAGAAAAGCCAATAAAAACACTGTAGAAATGAGACTGACTATCATGATGATTGTATTCACCCTTGATGATGGTATTCTAGCCTTCAGCAGTTGTAAGCCTCTCTTTCTCATACAGATGCTCTGTCTGCAGCTTCATTGCATCTCTCTGCATAGCACAAGATGGCATTTTGTACTCCAAAGCCCTTCACTGAATTCGAGTACATTAAAAAATTTCAGTCTCAGGATGGTAAGAAGTCTAGCACAGAACAAGATACAGCCACAATGCAAAAAAAGGTGAAAAGGTCTCAAGTCCTTTTAAATACCTATGGAAGAGAACATCTCTAGGTCCCACACCCAATTAGCCCAATGCTGAAAGGAGCAGGACATTTTATAAGTGTTCTCTATAGCAGCTAACAGCATTGATCCAGGCAATGTCTCCTCTAAATGAAAATCAACTGCACACAGTTCATTTAAATCCACAGCCAGAAGGCCTTGTCATATCTCTGTCAGGACTGCTGTCAAGTCCCAGCTTCATTGATATCTTTTCCCTGTGCAAATATCTCTATGCAGTACTAAAACCATTTCTTTCTCACAGATGAATGAATAGCTGTGGTTCCATCAGCTTAACATTATTTTACAATCCCCAGGATCATTTCTGTTGTCCTCCCTTGAACTCTACTCAACTGTTTCAAATCCACCTTGCCATGGGGACACCATACTCAGGTATCAGCCCTGATTTCTGTACAGCCTCTGCTGAGAGTATCGTGCTCCTTCTACCCCGTGGTGTCCTCACAGAACCTCCAAGGATTTCACCTTACCTGCCCGAGTGCTACAGCGACAGAAACAAGAATGACTCCTACATTTCTCTGGCTTTCAAATCCAGCTCTTATCTTGTGAAAAGTATCATTTGACATTCAGGTTCACAAACTGATTATTTTACATCTAACTATTAAAAATAAGTATTTTTGGAGTTTGATCATTTAACCCAGAATCTGAAATCACTCCACAGGGGTATTTGTTGAAAGATCAACAAGTTTCTTTTTACCTCTGGGATTATTTAACTTTCTATCTATAATTAATTTCCTAGCAAACATCTTGTCCACTACAGCACCTACAAAATTAGCTCTTTAACCAAGGGCTAGCCACTGGGAAAACTACTAAAAGCAACCCCCTTTGAGATTCCCCTTTGATAACACTACACCTTGAAATCTGCCAGTCAGCCATCTGCCATGTGCCTCACTGACCACAAACCCTCCTTAAACAGTATTGTGGTTCAGCTTCAGACCTCTCACAGAAGTGGGATGGACACATCTTTCTGCTCCATTCCAAAAATACTGTAACTTTTTATATGTTGTTGTACCTGTAGAAAGCCTAAATCCCAAATGTGAAATAAGAGCTTACTTATTTCAAATACAAATTCAACATGTAAAAACACTTTAAAAAATTGGAAAGGATTGGATTAGAAACCACATTCCATTGACTTGAAATAAGAATGTTGGCAGAAGTTATCTTGGTTATAGCTAAAAACTACATTTTAAAATGATCCTTTATTTTAAAGGCTTTATTATTTTTAACTCTGTCAGCCATTTATAATGGACTTTTTCACCTTTTTGTATCCTTTGTATTTAGCTAGTAACTTATATTCAGCATTAATTTCTTTCCATCTATTATATAAATGTTTTAAATTTTATATTTTTATTAAAATATTTTATATAAATGTTTTATCACTGCTTCTATAAAAAGACAGAATTTAAGAGTCTCTAGTACTGGCTTAGACCAAAGGTCCATCTGGCCTAGTGTTCTTTATCCAAGAATGGCCACAAGCACTAGCTGGAAGCAGTATGGACAGGGTAAATATACGTGATATTTCCCCTACATACACATTCCTTGACTCCAGTTGTTTTCAGTCTGGTGTATTTCCTCAACCTGGTGTGGGTTTTTCTCATTCCACATCGCAATTTTTTCTCAGGGCTTGCCTTATTCTTGAACTAATCTGGATTTTTTGCACTCATATAAGACTTCTAGCACAAAAATATGTCATTTAATACTTTCCACAAGGAAGCTTGGTTTGCTTGCCTTCTGATGAGTTTCACCTGTTACTTCCTCATTCTTGCATGAGAAGACAGAGAAAGCAATCACTTCCTGACTTGTACTCCCTATGATAATTGTGTAGAGCTTTCTACAACACTTTTCTTAAACCCCTTTTGTCTAGACTGAAAACTCCTGTACCAGAACTCATTAATTCTTCCAATTGAATTTAATCATCTTTGGTGATTTTCCAGAATTTTTTTTTCTTTTGAACACAGCAGAACCAAAAACATAATTCAAAGTCTGTGTGAAAAAGGGACTGCCACAGATGTATAATCAAGGTTTCTTTTCTTTCATTTTCCCATTTTTTTTCTATTTATTCCTAATGCCTACTTTATTTTTTTTATTGTTACCAAGCAGTGAGGTTTTGTCTTCAGAGAAGTAGCTTACGAGAGGTAAAGGTCAGTGCAGAGGCCATTATTTTATAGATATAAGTTATACATGCATATTTATCTGAACTTACAATCACATTTTCATTTATCTTATTTTTTGTTGTTGTTGTTACTCACATTCTATTCTTGCCCCATCTTGAATAACTTGCCACAAAATTGCGTCATTCTTTGCTCATCCCCTTTATCAGGTCCTTCATGACTATCACTTCTGAACCAAGACTGATTCTGTTTTGTGCCATGTTGCATGTCATTGCAATGTGGTTACAGTTGCGCTACATTTAAGTTAATTGCTTTAAGGTTAGCAAATAGGGCCTTTTAATAGTCCAAATAAACACAATTCTGCCTGGAGTCATGGTCTGCTCAAACATACCTACTTCAATCAGATCATAACCATAATAACTACCAATTTTTATATTGCCAGTTAATTCTTCTTCCCTATCAGAGTAAAAATTGATATCAAGTCTCCCATATTGACTAAGGGACTGGTTTAATAAGTTGCCATCTGTTAAATTTATAAATTCTCCTCAGAGAGGTTTAAGCTGGCAATTCAAATCTGCTTCCCAACAGTTATATAGCTTTCAATTATCCAAAAAGTTTCTTAATAAACATTTATTTAATGCTTTAGACTATTTCTTAGTATTCAATTTTTTAGTATTCGCCATCAAAAATTTAGCAGCAAAAAGCTCTTCTCACAAGCTCTTAAACAATAACACTTTGGAAAATATAAGATAGTTTACATCTCCTCCAGCAAGGACAAGCCTACCTTGAATATCTCATTTCCTTTAAGAAGGAAACAGAGTGCAAGTGCCAGAAGGAAGCTGGCAGATAGTTACTGTAGAATACTGATGAATGATACTTAGTTCATGCACAGCCTTACATCCAGTTTAATGACCTGAACAGCTTAATAACAGATATTTCTGTGTGTTGATGATGATGTAACAGTCTAAAATAGACAAAAATGGACAATAGCACTGTTTTTTTTAAAGGCACCATACATTTGTTTTACTACTCAGAGAGATTTCACACTCTATTCTTAAAACACATTTTCAAAGTGAAGTTTACTTGCAGACATCTCCTCTCAGTTTTGCAAAGTGAATTTTTTCCATGTTCTTTTGCTCTTCACATACATAAACCCTGTTTGTAGATTTCAGTATTAAAAAGCCCAGAGAAAATTATATTATGATTCAGGGGGTTTAAATTGTTTTTTAAAGACAGCACAGCTTGTCACCACATTGACTTTTAGCACTTTCATCAATAGAATTAATTTCCTTTTATTAAGGCTACTTTTTAATGCTGTCAAACAGGTTCCTTACAAAGCAGTGGAGTTGGGAATTCTCATCATCACTATTATCATAATTTCCATAAGAGAATTACAGCAAAATATACTGAATTAAAATATACTGGATTGAACCAGAAAGTCCAGGAAAGGATAAAAACTAAATAATAATAAAAATTTATTTTTTTAAAAAACCGTGTTTAAAATGCCTTGATTTCCTTTCTTCTAATTTAAAAGTATTTCTAACCAGCTTGTCAAAACTAAAGATGCATGAAGGGGAAGTGTGGAAAGTATCCGTGTAGGAAAGCACAGACAAAGCAGAGATGTTAGCAAACCCTGTACAAGAACAAGGCTCAGGATACCAAAAAGAAATTTAGTTTGAAAGACAAAGGAGTCTTTATAGACCACCATTTCAATAAGCAATGACTCTTTCCACTTCTAGATATAAAATCAAATGTAACCAAGGACACGCACAACAAAAAAGGAAAAGGAAATTAGGCAAAAATACAGATTATTGCTAGCCATGTGACAGCATGCTTCTTTTAAAAGAACTATCATTAAACAAAAGGGAAAAGGGTAAATTTTTTTAAATGAGAAACTCACTTAAAAAGAGAGCACAGTAAACAAATTAGAATTTAAAAAATGCTGACTGTCTATGGGGACAAGGATTATCAAAGTTAACTGTTGATAAGAAAGACTAAATAGCTTTTAGTACTTTAGTATTTTAGTAAACAGTGTTGTTATCAAACAATGCAAAAAGCACACTTGAAAACTCCTCTTAATACAGAGCAAAGCATTACTTTATTCACCTCCAGAGTTCAGGGTCCACTGTTTTCATTCAGAAAGCTATTAGCTACAGGGGACTGCAAATTGCCAAGGTCATTTGGAGCAATAATTCTAACACAAACAAACTTTGCTTGGCAATTAAGAATATGTCTGCTTTTAGACAAGTGAGGGTTGCATGACTGCGTTTGAATAAATAAGCCATGCTTTCTACCACCTGGTTTGATACTGCTCTAATAGCATATAAATGCAACAGTCCTTATGTATCAGGGCAAAAATGCTCCTGAAAAATCTAAAAACATTAAAAATATTCTAGAGTTTTTAGGGAAATTGTCACAGCTCCTACCTAGATCACCAAGCCCATGCACACAGGCTTATACTGCTAGTAGTCTGCTGAAGCAGAATCCTAACATGGCCCTAAAAATGGTTTGTAAAATGAACACAGAAAAGGAAGCAACGTAGACCCAGTGTTGCAGTGAAGAACATGAGACAAAATAAAACCAAAAAGAGTAGCAGGACATCCCCTCACTTTCAGGCTTACACCCAAGTTAAAGGATTTCCCTTTATTTAACAATCCACTGGCAAGGCAATTGGAGCTGGCCACACAGATCTACCAAGGCATTTGGTCTCCTGTACCCTGATAACAAAATGTCTTTGGAAAAGTACACAGATTAATTGTTCCAGTACACCAATATGAGAATGTACTTGTGTCTCTACATTTCCTGGCACTTTCGTAATCAAAATACCAAACTAATATGAGATTAATCCCATCCCAAGAAACACATTCCACCCCCATGAGATGTTACCAGAGAGTCTCAGGAGAATGCCACCAACCACTGAGCTGGCAGAGGACAGTCCCAGGTTAAAAAGGAAGGCAGGAGAGCAAGAGGCACACCAGACAACCTCACTGGCAAAATCGGCCAAAGATGACTAACTCAGATCTCTCCTGGAAGTTACATCTCTTGCCTCCGGAGAAGAAATCCCTCCACAACCCATTCATGATTTGGATAGAGTTGAGTTGGCAAAAAGGAACTTTGCTGTGAGGTCAAACTAGTTGTGACTGTCTAGATTTCTTTTCTTGTACTGGGCATCAGGAGAATGAGAGCTTCAGTTTTCTTGGTGGAGTTGGAAACAGACAAAAGGAAGAAGGAAGAAGACTCCAGGCTGTAAACTAGCCAAATACTTGATCTCAGCAGTAAAAGATACACGAGACCTTGAGCTATGGTCCTTCATACATTAAACCTGGATCCCCTTTGGTTTTCACGAACAAATGCAGCACTTAAAGTTACAGTTAGTATTTCAAATTCAAGTGTCTTCCACCTATCCATTCTTTTTCTGAATGCACACCAATTTAACTGTGTATCCAGTAGGACTGAAGGTGATCAGCACATCACTTTCCTCTAAAATTATAAACTTTCATGCAATTTCCAAAATTCTGTATAAAATTGGCATAACATATTATGTACACAGGTGCATGACCCATGTTCAAGTTTTCCAAACAGGGACTCAGAACTGAATTCTGCTTTAGCTCTATGAAACTTTGTATTAATTATCCTGATTTCTCTCTCTTTCCCTCTCTCTTCTTTCTACTTCTTTCAACTTATGAAAAATAGGTATGCAAAGTGAGACTCTTCCAATGGCAGAGACACATAGGCAACACAGCGAGACAGTAACCTACATGTGAAACAAGTGCCTCACACAATCATCTATCCCACACTCTGAGTACAGAAACAGGGTTTTACTCACTTCTGTTACGAATAACTTTGAAAGGTTCCACACTGCAGCAAAAGCATTTGCAAAATTTCAGCATCTTTCAAACAAAAAATTTCCAGGAAACTCTTACTGCAACAGGTCAAACCCAAGAGCTACATCCACATCTACAGTGAATAAGAAGAAGACTTTTAACAAAGTCTTTAAATTTACTGTTTCAGATACACCAAGAAAGGAAATACAATTACCCGTACTTTACAAAAAGTTGTATGCAACCAGCAGGCAAGGAATATCTCAAGGCTATCACCATATATGATATGTCACCATATGATCCTTTTATCTCAGAAACATTTTTAATAATATTTTATCAACCAGTGTACTGCAAATCCTTGTGATAAAAGTTTTCCATTGTTATTTTCTATATTCACTACAATTTCCAACATATCTGCTATTATGCAGATTTCTATGTGTCCAAACTGAAAGAATCTAAGAATAACTATGCACTCTGAAATCATAAATATCATTATATGGACTGTCAATAAGCTATCAAATTGGGCATGGCAGCCACAGAGAAGTAGTACAAAAAATAAGGTTTATGTATTAAGTTAGAAAATATGTTGACTGATCCAAGAATTGCAAATTCAGACAGGTAGATCAGCTCATTGCACAAATAATTTAACAAAGTGTGTTAACAGAATGGTGCTGAAAGATATCAAGAAGAAATACCTTAAGGGTCTGACCATGATTAATTTTATTAAGTAATTTTATTAATGAGGTATGGCTGTAAAATAGATTCTTTATGTAAAACTAATCAGGTTTGAGGTCTGGAGCAATCAGAGGGAATTAAATATTACTTAATGCAAAAATAGGCTCTTCAGAGAATTTCTACTGCAGTTACAGGTTTGATAGTTGGAAAGAGACATTCTTGCATATCCAAATTAATCACACAGTAATTGCAGGCCACCAAAACAGCCATGAAAAAAACCAAATATAATCCTGAAATTAATCAGGAAAGGTACATTTTAAATCTCACGGTAGCGTGAAAAACACTCTCAGCCTCTGTACTCAAAAAAAAGTGAGTTCCCATCAGAACAGGCAGAGTGAAGGCTTTGTGGAATAGTGAAACTTTGGCAAGGGCACATGAAAATTTACTCACTTGTTCAGCTTCACATAAAAAAATCTGAGAATGACACCTCTCTCAACATATAACAGAGGAAGAAGTGCCATGCAAACAAAAAGACAATGGTTGTCCTGCCATAAAGAACTATTTTGTGAAAACTGGATGAGGCTTCTTACCTGCAGCAGGTGACATTAAAAGAGTAGGCTAAACCTGTAATTACATTAATGCAGATTTTGACATGGGTTTTGAGAACTCTCTATGATATGCCTTTCCTAAAGACAAGACTAGAGCTGATGACTCAAGACACTCCTTCTTGTACTGTTTCCTGTACTCCCAAGTTACCACTTAGTAAATTTACACACACAAGTAACAACAACCAGCAGCCACACCATTCAGCTGTTCTACCATTTTCTTTATAACTTCAAAGAGTTTTCTAAAGGCCCTCAGCATAATTATTCCCATTTTATTGGAAAGGAAACAGAACTGAAGTAGCTTGACATAGGCAAAAAAGAATGCCATCTGAAAGATCAGGAATAAAGAGCAGACTTCCCAAACCCAGATGTAGTAAGATGTATTGCCCTGTCCTCATACAAATCAGTGATGGCTGATCCATACATTCATTCATGTCTAAGAGAACTTATCTGACAAACAAGAAACACTCAGGTAACACCTAGATAGACATTTAGGGGGGAAAAATCTGAAGGCTTTCAAGATCAGGCTCAAAACGTGTATTACAAGATTTCAGAGAGCAAATACAGAGATGACAGCTAAGGACCTGCCTCAGTGGCCCTTACAATGCAACGTTCTTAAGTGCAGTGAGTAAAAGTGCTCATACAGTAGGAAATACTTCCTGACACCCCTGTCCTCTGTCCAGACACTTCTTGAAAACCAGTAAGAAACAGCCTGAGAAAATGGCTCCATTTCTGTGCAGTACATATCTGAGATTAGAAACCAAACACTGAGCAGGATACACAGGTGAACAAAAGCCAGATCCATGGCATACACCCTAACAGCCAGCTTTATTAGTTTAACAGAGAAGGATTGTGTGCCTCACCTCTCAACCCTCACATTTTATTTAGAGTTATGTCAGAAAAGGTCATGTTGCTAAATATAAACAAATTGCCCACATGGAGCAGATTTCCTAGGATTCCCCAAGTTCCTCATGCTGTTCTGAACCACAGGAATATCTTTTCCGACAGACACAGGCCTACCAGATAACTCCTAAGTCTCATTTATGCTTGTGGGATATACTCAATTCCCAAGTCCCATTTATACATTTGGCATACATTTATACATTGCCCCAAAAGCAACAGAAACCAGCTAAATTTCTGGCTACCCTCCCCTCCCTCCTGTATCTCTCTCTCTCACACACACACACAGAGTGTGCTTATTTTCTGCAGAGACACAAAAAAACATGGCAAAATTCAGTTCCAACATCGGACAGATGCAGGATGGCATCCCCAAAACTTCAGAGCCGGCATACCAGATGTGATAGCTCTCACAGATATCTCAGTTATCTACTGCCAACATTTTGAGGCTTTATCAACTGCAGCCTGGATCACTGCTTATGCACCAAGCTTCCCTGTCAGGGGTCTCTGACCAGGCTAATTTTGCAGATGGCAATAACCACCTAATCAATCCATGTCTTTCTAAGTCCTAATGGAGCACCTGCACATCCAGGCATGAATCTTCCTCTTGACATCCTCCACAAACATAAATTACAAGTTTAGTGCATGCACCAGACAAGTCTCAGTGACCCCTTGACAGGGCAAACAGAGGTCATGTAACAATCTGATTTTCAGTGCCCACTATTTCCAGCCTTCCTCTTTCTGAATTTTAAAGCTTGGAGCTGCAGTTAGCATCACACTCAGGTCTCAAGGGAACACAACTTCCAAGCGATGTCTCATTTCCAAGCCTGATAACATTAGCAATGTTTCCATTAGAAAGTTCTGCAGCATAACAGGAGCAGATCTCTAGGATGAAATGGTTCTAAGGACATAAAATATTTTACAAGGAGCTACAGCCTAGCTCTACTCTGGTCCAATGGACTGGATACACTTTGGTGGTTGGAGCGCATCATTCAGTTTATGAATCCACTTTGTATCCTTCAAGAGGGTCCTGCATTGCCAAGGCAAGTGTGGAAACATGATAAGGAGATTCACTTGAAAACCAGTAAAAAATGCTAGTGGGGTCAAAGCCATGTTATTCATGACTAATACCTTGTCTGCCAACTGCCATGCCATGCAAAAACACTTGCGTGTATGTAAGGAGTACCCATCATATCTTAGTTACCTTTGCATCTCAGCCACCTCTTCAAAAATTCGCCATTCAAGGCTCAGAAATGCTCTCTGGATTGTAACAGAAAGCCTGTGAAGACAATCAGATGTCATGAATGAAGCCCACCAATATCAAAGGGGTTCTAGGGTCAGGTGCGTAATTATTAATCCTTTTTAACTTTGTACATTTGAGCCAGTTATGGCTAACCAAGGACACAATGGGTTGGTCACACCTCAGTAGGACAGAGCCACAGCTGTGATTAGAAACAGCACAAGGTACTAAGCTCACTAAACCCATTGGCTTTGCTGATGACACCATCACAGTTCTGTCACTGCTCAGTAATGCATGCCAAGGCAAGTACTTGTGGAACAGCCTCCCCTTACTAAGATCATTTCAGTTCCTGCTATCAGCATACCAAAGCCTTACCAACCCTGTCACTGCATTTGGATAACAACAGTTAATATTTCCTGATTAATTTCACTTTCACAAGCTTGTCTAATCTTTAATGTCTTTTATATTTCTAGTCTTCCCTGGTTCCTATATTAATGAGTTTCACATTTTTATTGTATGCCACATGCTTGCTTTTCTTTTAAGTATAGTGCCTGACTGCTACATTTACTGCTCCTAGTTCCTGCCTTATAAGAAACTGTACAGAATCACATTCACTTCTGCAGTTACATTCTACCTGTAACTTAATAGACTTTTTCCACTTAATGGGGTTTTGTAATACCAAAAGCTCAAACCTCATTTGTGTCTTCTGTGCATTTTTTCCACTAATTTTCAATACAGGCTGATCATCTAATCTCCAATCCCGCAATAAAGTCAGCTTTCTATAATTTTTGCCATAACTTCATTGATAATTCTGCTTCATTTTCCATCACCACCAAGCTTCTTTGAGCCTTTCATCCACTCCATTTCTGTTGAAAAGGACCCTGACTGCTAACTCAATTCAAGACAGCATGTCAGCTATCATCTGAGCCAGGAACACACACAGTGCAGAAAGGAACACTAAACAAAAGGCAATGCCAAACAAGTGACCTCATTCCATGACTGCTACCCTTGCCCTGGTCACGTCTACAGCTTGCTGGCACAGGCAAATAAAACCCTTGGCCCTTCCTCTTGCTCTTACAACGCTGCAGCCGAGGACAGCCCAGCCCACACTAGAGCAAGTATCTCTGCTGAGCAAGCAAGAAACCACGAGGGATGAGATTGAAGCACCTCCACAGATCATTTGAATGCTTCACTTTCCATCAGAGGTACCTGAGGGAACAGCACGACGAAGTGGCTCCAGCTCTGCAACAAAGTGGTTGCCAATCTCACTTAAGATCAAAGGTGACCAAGTACCTTTGTCCCACTTAATGATAAGAGGAGGGAGTAGGACTCCTGCTCAGTATTGGCACACTGAGGTACAGCCTGGAGACACCCAGACCTTGCCCCAGTACAGACTCTGGGTCTTGCCACGGGTTCCTCATAAGACAATCCTCCAGTCCTCCCTCAAAGACCATCTCTGATGTGCTAAAACCCACACCAGCCACACTATCCTCCTCAGCCACTCAGCCACTCACTATTGTGGAAGCTGAGAACAGCTCTCCTGTTATGCCAAACCCTATAAAAATCAGTTAACCTTGGCAACAGAAGTCACACACTCGCAAGTGTATTTCCCCTCGTAAGGCTAGAAAAAGTCTAGACTGGCCGAACTGGGTTGGGTTCACTTTACACCACTGTTCCCCAGTAAAGAATAAAGGAAGGCAAGACCCAGCAGGGAGAAGTTCAGAAAAGAGTTAAAGTTCAAAAAAGCCACCTCAGAAATTATATTTTCTTCAGACTAGATTTTCCCAAAGTCCACTAGGGACAGACATTCAGACCCCTCTCTATTTTCTGCTTGTGGTTGGCTTACTTAGCGACATATTCAGCATCTCCCCCTTTATACACTGTCCTTTGTGAGGACTGAACCAGGTCACCACTCACCAACTCAGAGAAGACAGGAGAGAAAGCAACTCAAGGCAGATCTGGGGAGGGGGCGGTGGGGAAGAAACATCCTTCAGTTTTCCAATAAAATAATGTGGTTTCTAATAGCGAGACTGTGTTGGTGCGAGACAAAGAGTCTTCCAAAAAAGTACACAAATATCTCTTTAACTGAATCATTATTTAAATAATTACAAGAGCAGAAAGGGTTAGAAAACAACCTTATGTCACTCTAATTTACTGTTTGGAGAAGTAAACTTTTCTTCTGTTAGGATGGTTGGATGGTTAAAAAGTTCAGTCATTGGTTATACATATTACAGTGCTGCCTTTGTCACAACAAATATATCTACTGACAGCCTAGAGGAAATCATAAAATCATGTAAATTTTTTTTAACATGCAAAAAAACAAAACAACAACAACAAAAAAAAAAAAAGTGCCACAGAGGACCAGATAACTCCTGTTGTCAAGGTCAATGAAGCCTGTGAGCATCATAGGGGTGAGACATTAAAATCTCCAGGGATCAAGATCAAAGATGGTATTAGAAGAAGAAGAATATTTTGTTCTTCAGCAGGAGGTTTAATGCCTAAGATGGTGCCCTAGCAACTGATGCAAAGCACAGAAGCATCAGGTAAGATAGAACTAAAAAGTAAAACGATAAGCAGGCAATGGACAATGAAATAAAGCAAGGAAATAAGAAACTATATTTTCCTTGCAAGCATTTAACCACCCAAAGATCTCTGGAGGTGCCAATTCCTACCTCTCAAGTTTTTGGCTAATTAATTTTTTCCCATTTTAAAAGCCTCATTTTAATTAGCTCCCAAGTTGAGCTGCCATGAAGAGGTTTTATTTTCATTCTCTTTTTTATATATGTAAAAAGGACTGACTTCAAAAGTACGTACTCATTAAAAATAATTAGTGATTTAGATACCACTAAAATATATTCAAGGATACTGGAAAAATAAGTTGGGGTTTTGTCATAATTCAGTTGCTTAGTATCACAACAGGGGAAAAAAGAGCCATATTTAAACATAAAAAACCTTCCAAGTAGATTCAATCTTGAAGTCACGAGTGTTTAAAGACAGACTCACATCCTTTAGTCAGACAACGGACAGGTGCTTACAACACTTAACACAAAACACTTCATAGTTGTCTTCATTACAGCTTGGAATTTTTCATTCCATAAAATACTGCCCGAAGAGGCATATGCAGACAGTCAATACCACAGCAAAATGTGGAAATAGCATACCTGACAACTTATTCCTCACATTTGCATAGCTGTTTTAACCTTCAATCTGAATTTTCAGAGTCATAAGTACAGACATAAACCTTCAGATCAATATGTATCTGCAACACATTCATCTGTCAACAAGCTGGCAGTTAGTGGAGATTAAAAATGAAGTCCATGAAATGTTATGTTACATATTTGAAGATTATGTAGCCGTTTTTTAAATTACTTATGCCCTTCATATAAGCCTTGCCTTGCAATATGAATGTTATCACAAAGAGAAAATTAAACCAGGGAGACAGAAATTTATTTTTATTTTGTATTCTCTAACTAGATTATTCTATTTTCATTATTATTTTTATCCAGGAAAAGCCCAAGAAGTATTTTTCTAGGCTGGATTGATCATTTTGCTCATCAAGGAATAGAGCAGTCTTATTGAAGTATATATCACGTAAAGCAACCCATCAAAGCAAATACAGGTTTAACCAAATACAGGTACAACTTAAAATTTACCAATGCCAGCAACATAAATGAATGCAATGCCTTTGATTGTGGAGTCCAATGACACTGTTCTAGTTTACACAAATACATGATTTAACTATTTCCCTGTAATGCTGAGCTTTCTTGCTGTTTACAAAAGAGAAGCATGATAGGACATCCCTATCAAAATATTTAGGTTATCACTTGATTCAATTCTACTTAAAGTCTACAGTTTTGCAACCAATTTACATTAAGCATTCATTTCTCATGCATGAGTTGACCCACTTACATATGCAGTAAATCCATGCCTTTGGGGATTTTTCTGGACAGCTTGCTTTATTTCCACCACACAACTCATTTTTTTTGTCAATACAGTGAGCAAGGTTACAGTCATCCTGTCAAATTTATTTATTTAAATTAGAATCAGAAAGACTATACTACTCCCTGTGGAACTTCATGGAAAACTTTTTGAAACTTTGAGGCTACATACTTCTGCTATCAACTGATTTCATATGAAAGCACTAATACAAAAAAAAAGGCAATAGTTAAAATAATTTCTTCTGTAAACTTATAAAACAGACTTCTGAAACCCTAGAAAAATATCAGAAACCACAACAATAAGCATCACATTATACTTGCCTAAGAAAAAGAGAGAAAAAAGGTTTTTTCTAACCCTATAGAATAAAGCCAGATGGAATAAGATCATTAAGAAGCAGCTATGTAGGCGTCACATCTGCTTGCTTTGACTATCAGAGATCCACTTAACCTAAAATATTTCCCCCTGCATCTCTGAGGATTCACATTTGAGAAGCTTCATTTGAGGTTGCTTACCGTCCTGACTGTGGGGCTGCTGAAAGGGAACTTTCCCCAGGCAGAAATTGTCCCGAGGTCACATGCCATTCAAGTCCAAATAGACTTGTGTGCAACAGAAAGGAATTTCCATTTTACACAATTTCCTAATGTGTTTCTCTCACACATTAGTAGCTTACCAGAACCTCAGTACAGATTTGCAGATAGTTTCAGTGGACTTACCCAAAGGCCTCTCTGAATTTACACACCTAACACTCTTGTGGACAGTATGGCATACAATAAACAGCACACTAACAGCATTATAAATCCTTATTGCTAATGCTAACCATTTTTCCAAATGCAGTTATGCCTTGGCCAGGGGTTTGTTTTCCAGCTTCTCAAAGACAAAATACTTCTGCTGTTTCTAGAGAAGAGTATGCACCTTTCCACCTGTGTTTCAGAAGAAGCAGCTTTATAACCACATCACTGATAGACTCTAATGCTTCTCCTGCTCTGGATCAGGAAGTTGACCTTTAGCAGGTGAGGAATGTCTCCTCATTAGGAGTATCTTTTTTACTACCCCCATGGAATATGGTCTATAACTGAATTATACATTGCTGAAAACTGAACATCTGCCCGCTCAGCAGAAATTTAACCATAGTTTAAGTCATCTAAATTATTCAGTTCCACCTGTACTGACAGTTTCATACAGAATTACTGTAATGACTATCTGGCATTCCAAAAGCTATCCTTCAAGTTGGCGTTCTGGAGTCTAAAAATACTGTTTCCTCCTACATGTTGGGAGCTATTGTTATGTAAATCACAAGTATTAAGAAAGAGAGACCAGAAAAGAGAATGTGAAAAAGTTATGGGAACAGAAAGAGAAGTCGATGAATCACGAACACACTGCTCTGGATTCTCAGCAATCTTTTCCTCCCCAACAAACAACTGTAAAATTCCCTAGCAAAGGCTGTGCCTCCCACTACTTCTAATAGGAGCCTACACAGAAGATAATGGTTTACTCTAGGTGCTACTTACTGTATTAGCATGAATAATGTCTGTGCTTTAGTTCTTCATTTAAATAAGGACCACATATCCAGATCCTCCATACTGGAAAATTCCAATATCTCCTTATTTCTTGGACAACACTGAAAACAATGCAAATCAATACAGTTAAAGTGAGAAGCTTTGATGAAAACTCCACAAAGAAGTTACAGGTTGTTTCTACAACATTTTATGGTGTATGCAGTATCAAAACATACAGTAAATAAACAGTAAATGAAAAAATATTAGAAAGCTGAATACTTGGTGACTACTGTCCTACACAGGGATCACAGCAAAAAGAAGTAATGAAGCCCAACAAAATATTTAGCATGCCACTAAATATCTTCAGAATTTTTCCTGAAAGTGGAGGTAAAGAATTCATTTGCATAGGAACTCATTTAACACTGTCTCTAATTTTGCATATTTTGATAATAATCAGTAAATAAAAATTTTTCATTTTTAGGTAGAATACACCTTGAGATTTCAAAACAATTCTCAAAGCTTTTTATTTTCTCATTTAGCACGAGTTCTATCTAAAATATTACTTACATTTCCTTAGATTTATCATTTCTTAAGAATCTGGTCAGTCATTTTTAAATTTTCTGAAAGCTTACAGAGTATAAAACCTATGTAAAAATCTGCAAAAATACTCATGGTAATTGAAAATTAAGGTAATTCTTTTGCTAAATAATTTCTAAAGCATTTATTAGGACTTTACAATTTAAGGCAGAATGATTTCTGAAAATCAGAAATCAAACTCTAACACAGAACTATTAGAAAATCAAAGGACCTGAGGCTTTTCAGAATTTCCATTTCTAGGAATCTACATGAAACAAGCTTAGAAGATCAATCCACAGAAAGAACAAGGTTGGACTCCATGCACGTATATTCACTGCACAGGAGCACAGCAGGAGCTTCACCTTCTTGCAGAGATACGCTCATGTTAGCAATAGGAATGACACATTCAACCTTCTTGTTTCCAGACAGAAAAATGCTGTTCAACTCAAATGATAGATGCTTAGTAACATGAGTTAATGCAGATATTTGAAGTGCAGCTGTGTGGAATTAAGTCTACAACATACCAAATAATGAATGCCTCTTGGAGCTGCAGTTCATGTTAAACTGTCAGAGGTACCAAGGGCAGCAGAAGGCCATCAGTAGCAGGATGCATCTGGCTGAGCACACCTGCCACAGACATGCAGCACCAGGGCATTGCTCAACAAGTGCTATTCCATCCATGTTAGTCAACACAATTGTCATTGATAAATAAATGCTTATTTTCCCAATGAAACAACAGCAAGATAAAAATCATGCTTAGGAATATAAGGGCTCAGGAATAAAATATTAATTACTTCTGAAGCAGTAAAACCCCCTAGAACAGCATAAGTTCTTTTGCATACAATTTAAAATGCTTACCCAGTCTCTCCATTGATGTGCCAGTGCTGGTTTTGTGAAATGCAGACATTGATGCTGCTGTTAATTTCTCTTGTTCCCTGTTCTTCTCCTTCACTTGAGTTCAATGGAGGGAAAAAAGCACTTAGAGACAAGTATCTGCAGGCTTTGTGCTGTGAATCCTACAAGTGGAGCTCTGGGCCATGTTGTTAACATCTTCTCTTGCCAATTTTCTCTACAATCTGTTTTGGCAATTTAAGAGATCATTTTATGTTTGAGCAAGTAAACAGACTGAACAACTCTGCCAATAGCTTCCAAATAGGGAGCCATGGCTCAGTGTCTGTCAGGGACAGTTTCTAATTTGAGATGTGCAGATGTGCACAACTACAGTAGCAATGTGGCTTGTGTCCTCCTTTAGTTGCTACTGAGGATGTACTTTTATCACATCTGAGGTAGTGCCCATTTTCCTTATCATTTGTGTCTTTATCCAGATAACAGGTGTTCAGTTGATTCAAATTATGGGGGAATTCCTGTCCTCCTCTGCATCCCCTGAAGCTGTATACACTTAACTGGAGATAGAATGCAACCCTTGATAGTCAAAAGCCCCATACCATGCACCATATTTAATTTTAAAGAAAATTAATACACAGCTTTTCTCATTAGAACCCTTTCAAGAATGCTTCAAGATCTTCGTGCACTCTTTGCATCCAATAAAGGCTTCACTAGGTTCAGTGAGGAGTTCAACTCCTGGTATTTGGCCACTCCCTTACCCCATAGAGCGGTGATTCAGTGACCTTCCCTTCATTCACTCTACTGTCCTTCCTAAGTTCTTCACCAAAATAAGATGCCTTGGAAATGTGTTTTTTAAAGCAGATTTAATCTGTTTTCTTATTTTCATATTGTTTTCACTTCAGATACAACCCAAACCTACTGGAAAATGAGTCACATGCAAATAAATGAACTGCGTGACTTCATTTAGTGGTCTCTTCAGGAGAAGAAGGGCACAAATGTGTGGTGCTTCTTGCTCTTATGTGATTCAAGTTCATAACAGCATTAATGCCAAAGTGAGGAATGCTTTTACATGGGCTCTTAATGCAATGAGCACAAGCACTGTGAAAGCTTCCATGCCTCCCTCCAGCCATACAACCAAGCCAGCAACCTCTACTATGCAAGCACTGGCCTTTATCTTAATGAAAGCTTCTCACTCCATCAATTTGTATGGACACCTGTTTTCTTTTATACTTTGCAGACATTTACTAGAAACATATTTAAGAAAGAGCAACTTATTTCACATAGGATAAAACATGCTTCAAGTCATATATCGAGACATAAAAGTGAAGTGGCAGTAAGCTGCAGCTCATTGCTGCAGACTGCTGAAAGTGTTCCATTTCCCCAAAGAAAATAGTACTAGATTGAGTTTCTACTCCCTCATTTAGCCCTGTGTCATGATAGACCAACATTTTTTGCCATCATCTTTATTTATTCTGTTCCTTTTGCCACCTTAACCTCTTCCTTGCAAAACCAGTTTGCAGCTAGCTTAACTGCAAAATCGCCTATAAAAATACATGAGGTTGGGCTTTTTTTCATTTTGAGGATCTTTGGATTCATTCTGAAACCTTCTCAAAGTTCAAAATGGAGAAAAAACACTAAAAGGTCCTTTGACAAAATGTTCTGTGAGAACATTTCCATTGTTGTTTTCATTTTCCACAATTTCCATTTCTCTGTGAGAACAACATGCATTTTTTGTGTATTGACTACATATTTAGTGCCAAAATATGTCGCATATCTGCAGAATTTGGCTCTTAATGCTAAAAAAAATCATGAGATTAGATTTCATTCTTGTCTAAGAAGCATCACTCTGGTCCTGATACCTCCATAAGAGCCATAAAACAAAGTCCACAAGTTTGGTCTAAATCTTCAGAGGAAGGATTGCTGGTAGCAAAATAACAAGCAAAATTCAACCCCCTTTATCTACCCACAACTCCTTCCACTCCCCCCATGATTTTTTTTCCTCACAAGATTTATGTTCATAGCACAAGAGATTCTTTAATAAGTCAGAGTACTGCACTAATATCCATATGCTGCCAAACTTCATACCAGGACAAAAAAGATCATATTTTAAAAATATTTATGCTACTTAACATTTATTATTATAAAATTTATTTTGTTATTTATTTTCATCAAGGATATCTACACAATTAACTGTTCTCACTTACCCCTTCAACAAAGTAGTTACAATTTTGGTTCAAATAGGCTCTTTGAGGAGTTTCTAGTACTTCAAGGTGAAATCAAAACTAAACTGAAAATTAAATAGATATATTAGTATTCTTCCATTTTTCTGTATATGAAAATTTAAATTATTTTAGAATTATTAAAGTGCTTACCTTTCAGTGTCTTGAAATCTTAATTAGATCCTTAGTCCATGATGTATACTGCTTATCTGACAAATACAGAAACTACTCTGTGTGGAGGGTATTTCTATAATACAGGAACTTTCTAATTAAATTCAAGTTGTGGCCTATGCAGAATTATCTTTCTAGGATATAATGCTATAAATTAATTATTTCAGTGTAAACAGAAATTAAATGCAGCTTCTTTTATCATGCACCTTTTAAAATTCCATTTTACCCTTCAAGACTAATTATTTCTAATAGGGTCCCTGACTTGGAGTCTCTGATAGCTACATACATAAAGTAAACAACTCTCTATTGGATAAATCAAACCTATATTGTTAAGAATAGCATGCTTAGAAATGAAGAGAAAGTAGTCATACAGGCAATGACCAAGGGTAAAAACCTGAAATAAAACCACCTTTCCCACTTTAAAAAGCTATTTCTGGATCTGAAAAGGCAAGTAAGTATCTTTGGTTCAGGAACGAGATAGTATCATAAATCCTGGAACAAGATATTCCATTAGAACAGAAACTCCCTTGATCCACTCAAAAGCAGAGATGGGAAGAAAGCTCTTTCCCATGTCACAAAACTACTTGTTTTTATTATCTCCTTTTCCCACAACAGAAAACACAATGTGCTTTGAACAAGAGAGAGATAAGAGCATGCAAGTGAGCTGCGTCCTACTATTCTGTAGTTTGGTGTTGAGGGTACTGGGCTTGGGAGGTCTGAATGAATTTCTTGGCAGGCCAATATCCCAAAGTGAGCACCACACGCCTGCTGCAGGGCACTCTCTCAGTCCCTCCTTAGGGAGCAGACCCATGTGAGGGATTAAGTATTCACCAGGACCTCGCTCATTTCATCTCCTCGATGCCTTCCAGAGCTACCCCACAGAAAGGAATCACTCTTGCTTGAGGAAGTTATGTAGGTCGTGAGAGGGCCGAATTTAACTTCCCGGTCCGAATAAAAAATGCAGCTGATTAAAGCCAGGGAGTCACTGAAGTTTCCCAGATCCCAAATGGAAGTCTTAATGGCCATGCTTTCTGCCGCTCCAAAGAATACATTTTTCTCTCTTACAAGCCAGTAATTTCAGCTAGCCCCAGTATGAACATGAGATGAACTTTTGTTCTCATCTTGTCTACACAGGAGCAGTTGCACGGCTCTTAAATTAACTGCCGTCTCCATTGGCCAAGGCTCCAGGAAATGAGCCCAAATTTTTCATCTCAAAGACTGGCTCTGGACATCAAAATCTTAACTAGTGAATGCTTTGGCAAGAATGGTAAACCTCCACTGCTGTGAAAAATAAGTATTTTTCAATTACTTTTTTCTTCAATAATATCCCAACCTGAAAAAAGTTTTTTTCTTCTAAGTAAATAAATCCCATTATTTTTTTCTGATCATACTTACATTGGATGTCTCTGATGCCTTGCTGTTATTTTATTACTACAAAGAATCATTCAAAAATATTTTCACAAAATAATCTATAGGGACAAGTTCTTGCAGCAGAAGAATGATCAGAAGAGAAGTCAAGACAAGTGAATAGTACTGATTCTGCATCTTTTCCAGCTCATACTAGTTCTTACCTATTTCATACATATCAGAACTTGCACTATGTATCACTCAATATTCCATCATGCAATAAGTTAAACATGCTACAAGAGAATGAAGTACAAATAAATAACTTTCTTAGCAAAAATATGTCAGGAAAATCCCATTTTTAAAAAACCCACTCCTGTAAGCTAATGAAACACATTGTTTTGCTATTTGCCACTTCTTTGTCATCTTGCAGAGCATTGTCTTCCACATCTTTTCTTTTAAAACTCAGCATCAAAATTTTATCTGCTTCTAGAAAACTCCCTCTTGTTTGTTTTGCTAATTTTGACAGCCCCTGCTAAAAAAGAGACAAAATTTTTTAACTTACATAATCTTCTATATAAATATATACTTTATATAAATAAAAAGTAAATTTAAAAGTTCCAAAAGCATCCTTACTTGATGACAAATATATTAAAAGAGTAAAAAGTGTCAAATCATTTTAATAAAGAAAATACTTTGAGCATATTAGCTGAAAGTTGGAGAGGTGAACACACATTGCCAATGTGCTGTACAAGTCCGTGGCATACAGTTACACACATTTCAAAATCTGACATACACAAATCAATCACCAAAATCAGACTGTTCACTCACACAGACTTCATCAAAACCACCAACAAACACACCTTTTCTTAGACACACTATTTCTCCATCTACAATCACTTTATGTTGCAGTCACATACATTACTGATTTGTTCCTGAGTCCTTTTCAGTCTTTGTAATTCGGGCGTATCGGTCACAATACTGAACCCTCTTCCTTTGCTTTCTTCAAAGTCTCTTTTGTATTTTACCTACAGAATAAAAAATACAGAAGAACAGGGTTGTTTTCATTTTCCACAATGCGCCCCTAGCAATTTAGCATTTATTTTTAGTGTAAATAAAGCACTTGTGAAAGGCTTTCAGCCTTTAAAGGAGAAGCCTGCCTTTATCCACTAACAGAGATAGACAGCAACTGGGCAAAATTTCCCAGTGCCCAAGCTAATGCCTCCTGCAGGGGTGCCACGGGCTCACCTTTATGAATACTGCAACTGTGGAAATATTCTCTATGGTCATTTCATTCTCAAACCAGTTACCATAAACTATAGCACTTACTCTTAGACAAAGAAAAATACCTATAACTAAATCTGGAGGTCTTCTAATATACAACTTCACGTTTCATCCTCCATTCATGATTATTCTACCAGTCTCTTTCCCAGCTGAAACATAAATTACACATTAAAAAAATACTGCATGAAAAGAGTACTTAGAATGTCATGAAGTCAAACCTTTATAAGTTATGGAATGGCTGCCTGTACAATCTTAATTTGTCCCTCTTGCACATATGCCTTTGGATATTGTCTTTAATCAGGTATTCATATATTACCCTATGACAAGGCCCCCTGCTTTACTGTGTACACAGCAGATATGGCTCCATAAGTGGTTGTGTCCTTTTTTTGGACCAAACTACTCAAATCCTACCATCAAGGTAGGAATTTTAGTTTCCTCAAAAGCTTTTATATAGCTCTCATCACAGCCATTAATCAATCTTCATATTGCACCCTGGAAAGTGGGAATGGCAATATCCACACTACTAGGACAACCTGCAAACTGAGGTAAAATAAGTTTCATTTCCAAAAACATACAGAGGTCTCAAGGTGTTCACTCTCCAAATCCTAACAGTTGAATATGTTTAAATTATAGGCTTGGGTTAACTCTATAGTTACCCAGTTTTTCTCCAAATCAGTCTTGGGGTACCCAATTTCAACATAAAGAAACAAGATGAAATCTTCAAAATCTTAAGCAACTGTTGAGCAGCAGACAAAACTCTGCATCAATGACAGAGTCAGGACCCACGTCTCCACAGATGGATTCAGCTACCTTACCCACAACAACTTCCTTTTACTTCCTATACCCCCTGCTTTACTCACTACACATACCCAGAGTCTGCAACACCAGTAGCACAGACAAAGCAGAATTCTCCTTCACACAGCTGATAACCAGAAAACACCCAGCATATGCACCAAATTCAAGGTTAGGCTTATTTCACAAGCAAGCACTTCATGTTACGATGGTGATGCACAGAAGAAATACCTCTAAATCACAACAGTTAAGTTTGACAAGGCTATAGAATATATCTTGTCCTTCCCATCCTAAACCTCAATCAGTGTGTTAATGACTTTTGCTTTTTCTTTAATATAGCTCACATATAAGCCCATCAAACAAATCCTTGAGACGCAGCAGCAAATTACCATATCAACAAATCTTTCCTGTGTTCCAGATGTAGAGTTTGCTGTAAATTTCACACAAGTATAATATTTTCATGCCACTCTGAGACAAAGGAAACAGACCCTTCCACTCAGGATTTTGAGCAAATCATGGGCTGATTGGCCCATGCCTTTCTGTTCATCTCCCCCAGGTTCAACCCCTCTGCAACTTTCCTTCCGTTGACCACAATATTCCAGGTATTACTTTGTCTCATTTTGCTTTTCTAAACTAGTCTGGTCCATCTCTTCACAGCTTCTTGTTAAATCCCTGTACCCAAGGCACTACAATATCCACTGCCAATTACCTCCCTTCTACCAAATGGCTCTCCATCTTCACACTGACTCTCAGGCCTCTTTAAACATACTGCGTGGATGCTATGCCAGGACTGTCTGGTGCCAGGAAACAGGTTTTTGGAGTATCTCTGAACTTTCTATATTTGGAGTCATACAAAACTTTATCCACATTGGACAGACCTCCATGGCCAAGGATACATGACTAGCATAAAAGACTCCTCCATCTCAGCAAGCTTCAACTCCTTAGCCCTAAATGCTATGACAACTGAGCTGTTCAACCACCCTGCTGAACCAACCGCTCAAAACAAATCAACAACCTGTCAATAATTCCAAGTAAGGGAATGGTCTCAGCCTTGGAAACTGCTGAAGATTTTGCACAAAAATTTCAAGTTTGGCCTGAAGCAGGCAGCAGACATGGAAATGTTCAGCCTTGCTGCTTGAAGTTTACCAGAATTATGAGCCAGTGAACACATCTTAGAAATGGGTTCAACCCTGCCAAAAAGAGAGATTACCTATTGTTAGAAAGAGCATTTCCTGTTATTAGTTCCAAATGTACTAGCCATTAACTTCAAATGACCTTTATTCATCTTACAAAGGAACAGAAGAAGAGAGGGAGGAAACTAGATAGTTTTAACTTAATATTATTTTAATCCCTCAGTTAGATAAAAAGGGCTCCTACTGTCTATCAATAAATCACTTCACAGGAATAAGGTTAACTACAGTTCCCAGAGCAACTACTTTGAAACAATTAAAAAAGTAAATTATTTAAAATATTAGCAGAGTTAATATATGCATTATTGGATTTTGCTACCTAACTTCAAAATATAAGTTTGAGTTATAAAAATCACAAAGTCATGTAATGTTTCATGAAGAACAAAGCTCCGTGAAATGTTGTCCACTAAAACTCCTAATTAGTGTAATTTCAAAAGAAAAAATACCTCAGTTTCTAGAAAATGTTAAATAATAAAGATGTCATCAGTCATTTAGACTTGAGAAGAATATTCTGTACAGGAGCTGCAAACATCACTACAACAAATTATTTAACTGTACACCATGGCTGCCTGGGATGGAGTTAACTTTCTTCATAACTCCATTATAGTGTTGTGCTTTGTATTTGTACCCAGCACAGTGCTGGTAACATACCAGTGTTTTGACTATTGCTGAGCAGCGCTTGCCCAGCATCACCCCCAACATCACCTCTGTGGGCTGGGGGTGCATGAGGGGCTGGGAGGTGACATAGCCAGGACAGATGACCCAAACCCAGATGACCAGTGGGATTCTCCATATTTTAAAACATCACACACAACTAAAGGAAAAGGAGAGAGGGGACATGAGTGATTAAGGCAACCACTATGTGTACCACTGGATGGACATTGCCTGCCAATGGCAAGTGGAGAATAAATCTTTATTTTTCTTTGTTTCTAAGTGCAGTGCTTGCATTTTCCCCCAAAACCTTGACACATAAGGGGTTTGGGGTTTTTTTGTATTTTCTCCCTTTGTCCACTGAGGAGAGGGGGTGAGAGAGTGGCTTGGTGGGCACATGGCAGCCAGCCAAGGTCAACCCATCACAAACTGAAACCATCAAAATTTAGTTTTTAAATGGAAATGTGTCATCCCTAGTGACTGAATCATAAATGCAGTCATTTCCTACAAAGATGATTTTTACTAACTCCTCACCAAAATCCCAGCCAGTGGCTCATAATGCTTCTCACTAGCTCCAAAATGCAGTCTTACTGATGCAGAGCACCCTCAGTGGTGTCTGCCCTGAAAAATTGACCTTCTGAGAGGCAATGTGTGGCATAAACATCAGAAATTAAACTGTAATAAATCACCATAAATGAAAAAGTTTTAAGTGAAAATATTTTATGAGAAGTAATTCTGCACAGATCCACAGTGAAAGGACTAAGTGATCCAACAGATCTTTCACAAATCAAACTTCTCAGATTTGTGACATTAGAAAGAGATCTTTGAGACGCCCAAAGACAGGAATGTGTAAATCTACTCATGAGGTCAGCATGAAGCAGGACATGAAGCATGACCAGAGGGTCCATCTTGCTCTCTACATAAAATATTAGGCTGGACAAAATGCTGCTCATGGTTTTTTGTTGGTACACTTGGCAGCAAAGCCACCTATTAGGGTAACAAGATTCATTTCGCCTGGGAAAAATACTCTGAAAATATAAATGGAGCATAAAAGATTGATTGTACTCTTGGGGCTTTTGGCACCTACCTGTAGTCCAGATTCATTTACAATACCAAAAGCACATATCAGTTGAACAAACAACATAGGAGTACAAAAACACCAAGGAAAAAAATATCAGAGAAAGAATTCAACATGGTGGATTATCATGCTTTTCTCATGACTGGAGAGCTGTGAGTAATGCTGACCTAGAAACACCACTAATTTCATCTCCACCTCAAAAAGATCTTCAGCCACTACCGAGCACATATTAATTCCCCAAAAGCTATGGCAATATTAAAGCTATTTTCCTGTACAGTTCCTTCTTCACTTTCCTGTACAGACCAGGTTGTTGTGAAATTCAGTCTCCTCCCTTATTTGATACACAGCATAGCCCCACAGATTGTAACAACATCATGTCTCAAGTCCAGCAAGGAAGGAATAAGCAGGTAGAATGAGAGGATGGGACCCCTCACACCCACATTTGCCCTGAGAGGAACCGTTCATCAACCTACAGTCTTTACTACACCCTGAATATTTATGAATTTGTTCCAGTATGCTGTGTTTGAGGCTTGCCCAGAGCCATCTGCTCCTCCTGTGCCCAGCACACACAACTACTTCCCAAAGGTCACCATCTGCTAATACACTGGTTTTTACAGACTGGCAAGAAATCCTCTCCCACAGTACAGGTCCTAGAGGCACATCTTGGCGAAGATCCCTTTGTTTGGCTCTGCTTCTTCCATAGACCACATAGACGATTGGTTTTGCCTCAATTTGTCTTACTTCTTACAAAATTAATGGCAAGACAGAGACAAAATTTACTCTGTAAATTAGTTTTTTTATGAACATGACTAAAACAAATGCTTACAGCTTAATCAAATGTAAAGAACAATTCTAGACTAAATTCAGTAAGACTTCTTTTTATTTGACTAATCCTTTTTAGGGAAGATCCCAGACACTGTCCTATCTGACAAAGCCAAGTTTCAGTCTTCATGGTGTAGTTTGTCTTCTGACACTGCCCACAGCTCTACATCTCAATAATCTTCTGCTCATATTAGAGGTACATTACATCCCATCTAATACCCAACAATGGTACCCAATGAGCTGAAGCATTGCTTCTCCTAACGGCAGCAAAACATGATCTTCCCACTGTCACTCAATTAGAACTATTTATCCACAGTAAATCTAAACAGGAATACAGGAATTGAGAAAGGCATATAAGGTAGACTAAACTGTCCTGAAAATTTCTACATGAACTGGAAGCTGTAGATTGGGTATTCCTTAGGGAAATCAAGGAGCCATGGACTCCTTAGAGGCCGCTGATGAATGAGTTTTGCTGTAACTGGAGACTGCAGGGTTACAGATTTCATCACTTTTGTCAGATAAAGCAAAATAAAAATTCCCCAAGGCTGAAGTTTGCAATTTTTTCAAATGGTCCTTAGAATGCACAAAGTCATATTTTAGATTTTTCTCCCCTTTTATTGCAAAGAAAAAAAGCCATTTTCACAATTCATAGCTGAAGCATTCATCATAATAGTTGAAACTGAGAGAAGGAAGTTTCTCATTCAAAAGTAATGTAAAACTGAAAGCACCAATACTCCAACACAACAAAAAGCCTTTGCAGTTACATGGAGTAAAAATTTCAAGTGCCATAGCTATCATTAAATATTCTGTCTTTCTACATACCTCATTCAAACATTGGGCAAGTCTGTCTGTGCCACCCTGTGAAGTACAGCCTCAGCAAGTCTCCGACCATCTGCAAAGCTTTGCACTGTAATTTCCTGAAGGTCTCAGCAGTTTTAGCAGGGAGCTACTGCTAAATAACAAAAATCTTGGAATCCATGTCAGAAGAGTTAAAATGTTGGACGGGGGCAAATTAAAATGTATAAATAGTAGCTCTGGAGAGAATGTCTCTACAATGTGGTCTCTGGATACTGAGGATGATGAAAGTGGCTCAGAGAAAACGCATGGGCAAAAGCGTTCCATACCCCAGGATGTGCAGTGACAGGAAATTGGAGGCAGTGAGAGATCAGAAATTTCAGAATGAGAAAAAGATGGGACTCCTCCATTTGGATGTATGACAACAGCATGTGAACAGTAGCTGGGATCCAAGTAAAATTATGACAGAAGAGAGTGTAATCTGAAACTGTTTCAACAGGCTTACATCCAAACAAGTCAACTAGGCTCCGCTCCATCAAAAATCACTTCCTCTGAAACTACATAGGTGCTTCTGCCCAAAAAATTATTTTTATGCTACTAAGAATGCTCTAAAGTATTTTGAACCCTGTTTTGCTGTTGGAAAACTGAAAGTCAGTGAGATTCTACACATTTCTATTAAAAAGTAGCATTAATGTTTCCCAAAGGCTGCAAGCTGCACATGCAGAGATGATGACACAAAGAACGGGTCAGTCTCAAAACAAGCTGATTTTCCTCCATATCCACGAGTGATTATCATCTGTCTAACTTGTGCAGCAAACTTTACATCTGCATTTTAGAAGCAGTAAACAAATTCTGTGCAGAACTGCAGCTGAGGAGATATGAGTTTGCAACCTTCATGACAGAGACATAGCGTCAGATCTTCTGTCCACTCCCTATCACTTGGTAAATGCTGTGTTTGAACTACTTTATCTCCAAGGAACAGAAGTCTGGGGAGGTGAAGGATTTCTTACTCTACCACAACAGAAAGAGATCTGACTTTACCATATCTCATCTCCAGGCAGAAAATGAATGATATATACAATCCAAATGTATCTTGATAAATTACCACAAATTTTAATAATACCCTCAAAAGCTAAACCACTGATAGCAAACTCCTCCAAACAGAATGATAATTATCCAACATAGCAGGAGGGTGGGAAAGAAACACATTTAAATGTCTCATGTATAGATTTGCTAAATCCTGGAATATTGCTTTTATCTCCAGGGTCTGAACTAAACATATAGGCCCTGTCTTGCTGTTTTTAACACTGGGAAAGAGAATGGCCAGGCAACCACCAGGACAACTATAAAGTCATGAGCTGTGTACTCTAAAGGAAGTATGCAGTAAATCACAAGCATGTGAGCTGCTATATGCCTACACTCCACAGCAGAGAGAAAATACGTAGCTGCTGGTTGGCTAAGGCACCAAGACTGAGCTAGCAAGTCCTGCTGAGAGGCAGGATGTGCTAGCTCAGGCTCAGCGCCATGCAAACCACGGTCATGCAGCCTATAGCTGGCTCACAATACCAGCAGAGCTCAGAGGCATCTGGCCACCGGGTACCAGAAAGATATTAACACACAAATGCACATCCACACAAAAGACAGGCAGCTATTCTGGGGGGGATTAAAAAAAAAGAAGCAGCAAACACTCCCTTCCCTGAAAAGCCCCGCCAAATAAAATCTCACAAAACCTACTTAATAAATATTCCAAATAACATGATGGTCATATTCACCCAAGGGAGAATATTCACACAAAGCATCAAGCCAAAAACTGAACTATAAAATACAGCATGGCATGTAAAGAAGATTAACCACAGAAGGGGATGTAAACAAGACTGACCTCAGAAAATTGTAATGCAGACCAAGGGCACAAGTTATAGTCATATTCTACAAAAGGTAATCAAAACAAATTCTAATGGGCAACAGAAACTAGCACATGACATGTGAAGAAAAAGAACCTGTAAAACTTTAACAGACAGCTGCCAAAAAAAAATCAAGGACTGTTCACTGCTGTAGCAGAAGAAAGAAGCTGAAATTAGTCCAACTGAGAGACATCAGAATGCAGCCCAGAACAAAGTGCAGAGGAAAAGGAACGAAATATCTAGATTTGAGCAATGTAGATGTGCAGGCACATAGGAGTCACAGGAAATAACGAGACACAGTGCAATTATACCCTCAGGCCTCTGGTAACAGCAAGTTTGGGATCTCTCTGTCACTCAGACACCATGTAGCGGGCATCTTATATACTACTCATATTAGTAAATATCCTCTTGTCTCATTCAGCTACAGCTCCTCTTGTTTATTTGGTAAAGAGATGGTAAGGACACACCATCTCTTATTCCACAGGGTTAACAGATCATTAATAAATCATTTGACTTTAGGTGTTCTTATGGAACCTCCTTACAACTGTTTGCTGCGCCCCTTATGGCTTATTTCTCGAAAACTGATATATCAAGTGGGCACCTGCAGTGCAACCCTAGTGACAGAATGCATGCACATTGCACACAACTTGTGGTCCCTTGGCCATATTAGTTGTGGATGTCTCATGCAGTCAGTTCCTCTGTCCCTGTACAAAGGCCAGGAGAAAGGGACTACCTATCACTTCCTCTTAACTGTAAGCAAATTCTGAAATCCTTATATTTTGTCTGCCTTCCAAGTTATCTTTTTTCCACTCAGTAATGAAGATAAAGCCAAAGCTACTGATGGCGCTATGAAGCAGAGGGTTTTAGAAGGAGCTTCCTTTTCAAAAGTTAGAGGAAAAAAGGAAAAAAAAAAACCTAAAAAGAAAGTCCATAAAATTGGCTTCCAGTTAATACATACTTCTTGGTATGCAGAGATTAGTCTTAGTTAAAAATCTAGGCAGAATTTGACTGTAAACCCCGTTTTTTTAAAGACTAAATTCTCTCTTTTGTTCTTCATCGTAAAGCAAGAAGGAAAGGAAGGTGAGCATAAAATAATACATGTAAGAAAGGTAATTTCATGCCAGAAAATACATAGTGGGCTGTTCAGCCTTTTATGTCTAGATTTTCATTCATTTTCAACTCTGAATGACACATATGTCTGAATGTCTTAATAAATTTCAGCTGCAGAAGGAACAGACACAGAAAATACTTCATCCCAACTAAAATTCCAAAACTACCATAGGACAAATGTTTGTACAGATGACTGAATCCCTAAAACTGTTAATCTTTGAAGAAGTCCATTAGCTGAATCTCTTCAAGAGAATAATTTCTTATATAATTCAGTATGTAGGTAACCACCTATAAATGCAAATTGAATATTTACATCAGCAGCCTCTCAAATAACATAACAACAAGTAGAGTGAAACTGTTAGACAGACAGGAAACCCATAAAATTTCAAAATTATTGCCACATGAACTGAGATCAGAATATGCCAAAGCTCACAAGTAAAAATCAGAGTCGCAACCTGGTTCTTTCTTTTTTTAACAAATGCCAATGCTCAAATCACCTGAATACACAATTTCCAATACCTCCAAATCATTTGCCTCCACTCCTAGAAAATGCTTGCACTGGTAAATCTCATTTAAACCTCATTTGCAAAGATGATACTGATGCATGACTCCAGAGTCCCTGGCTCAAGTTCATACTTCCCCGTGCTCATTGGGAATTGGACCTCAGTCCTGCCAGAAGTCACTGGAACAGAGACACAGGTTATCCTCAGCTCCTAACACTAAAGGACCCAAGAGATACATGTGAAAAAACTTTAGCCACATACTCAAGGTGAAAGCCCCCTAGAGAGAACAAGGTGACTTGGGCTAGTTTTGAGGCGTTGACAGTAACAAGGAAATTGGGCACTCCATTTGTCTGTTATCTAAGTAAAATGGGCAATAGAAATGCATCCAGTTCCCTCTTTCCCCCCACCCCACCTCCAACCAAAATCATTTGCTGCTCAGACTCCCACTTCAGCATCCTTAAACTGAGATCAAACAATTAAATCATCCTCCAAGCCTGGCCTTCAATTTTAGGATCTTCTTTTGGTCCCTCAGCTGAAGCTTTTTACAGGTAGTAGGAAAATTCTAACTGCATTCTGTTTATCCTTTAATACCATTACCCCAGGGAATTCCTCAGATGGTGATACCTGGCCAGAAATAGTGGGCTTGTTGGACAAAAGGCAGATATCACTACACACAATCTCATCAACCAACTCACTTTTACAGTAAGTGGACAGAAAAGACATTTTTAGAGAACTCGGCTCATCCTGAAGATACTTTAAAATATTTTTTTTTAAATCCCATATTTAAAACATCTTAAAAATACCTTAAAATGTAAAAATACAAGTTAAAACTATCTAAAATACCTTTAGGTATCTTGAGACCATATCTAAAGATATCTTAAAGCTGATACATAAAGCCAGGTAAATGAACCCTATCCAGAGCTCCAACACTCCCCATTATATTGTCTGTACCTTTCCTGCAATGCTGTATTCTCGTGAGTTACTTCAAAATAAATTCATGACCGGTTTCCTAAAAGTTCAGAATTCTAGAGCTGCGCACAGATGAGTTTGGTGTGGGATCAGTTTTCAGACTCAGAAACTATCAGCTGCATACAGCAGTGGTTTTTAAATTGGGAGCTGAATCACCAGATTTTTTCAAACTGTGCCTGTAGAGCAATATGTAAAACTCAACTAAAAGAGTGGTTATTTATGATGTGCAAAGGAACGAGAAGGGCAAGTTACCCTTTAAATACATCCATTATTCATTCCTACTGAATACACATGACTTCTGCTTCAAACAGCGAGGGATATGTTGTGAGAGATGCCCTTCTAATAAAAACAAGGCAGGAATGTTAGTACCAGAAGGTTCCCTGCAGGCTAAAAAGTGACAGTTGGCTGGGCTAGGATCAGAGCAAAAAGTGGGGTGTAGCAGCAGGGCCTGCTTATATAGAAAAAAAAATAAGGGTAAAGAAAAGAAGAGTCCACAAATTCAAGGAATTACTCCAGAAATTAACTGGAAAGTGTTGAGGGGGGGAGGAGAAAAAAAAAGAGAAACACAATTCCTTCAGAAAAGGAAGACCAGGCATCCCAAAGGAGCAGATAGGGGCTGTACTTTCCATTTCTTAGCAGAAATGTTAGCTAGTAATAATGAGCAAGCAGTAGGGGAGGGAGGGAAGAGGAGAACAGTTGCAAATCACCCCAGCTGTAAAAACTGTTCCCTTTGTTAAATGGCCCTTAGTGAGTGGAGAGAAGGTGAGAATTTAAAGAAGGGTCTTTGTTATTTAAATGCTATCCCGTGCTTCTTTTTCAAAACTTCCTTAGAAATGTGTAATGAAAGCAACTATTTTTCAGTTCCAAGACACAGGCTTGAGATTGTTTTTTTATTTACTGACCAGGGAAAACTAGGAAAGAGGTCATTCTTCTTATAAAAGAGACAAATTACAGTCCTATATCTGATACATCCTATCTTCTGGTTGCTTTTAAAGTTTTGAAAACACTACACAGATGAGCTCTATCACTGCTGTAAAGTCCTCTACTTGTGAAATAGAGACTGATTCTGTAAACTTTTTCATAATTTTCAATGCTGTTTATTTTTCTTTTTCGCCTCCAGTAAGAAGGAACTCATCCCCCCCAGTACAACATAATATTTTTATTTTAGGGGAGGGAGAGTAATGACAGAGACCGTCTGACATTAGTGATACAAACTCTATGTGACATTTGTATGCAAGGAAATAGACTAGCACATTACATCAAAAAACAAAAAAAAACTCTGAAAGATGCTAATTTTGTTGGATATTACATGGTTTGCATATTTTTTAGAGATTTCTTTATCTAGAAGGAAAAAGTGCCAGACTACATTCAGCCAGCATGTTATATTCCCTCTTTAATATTTCTGGAAACATCATATCCAATAGGTAAGATGCAACAGGAATTTTGTTCTGCCCTGTCCAATTCACCTGTGCAGGGAGGTATATTCTACAGAAAACAAATACAGCTTCTGAGAGTAGCAATAGAACCAGCCTGCACGAATCAAACAAGCTGAATAAAAGATGCATTTAAATTTAATGTTCACTAATTGCAGAGAATTTCATCCAATGCCTACAGTACCCTGATGTGCTGGCATAATAAGAAAGAAACACAACTTGTGGCAATTGCAGCATGTGCTTTCCAACACAATAATTTGAATCACAGAGATTAGAAAAAAGCTTCCCAGATTTCAAACAGTGATTGTCTTTTTCCTTGAAAACATTTAGCATTTTCTGCTGTGGGGAAAAGTAGCAGTAAGTTTGATCTTTAGGCTTCCTGTCAACTACAGTTCACAGACTTTGAGAAATGGTAAATACTGCAAAATTAGTTCTAGTGTAATACCAAAAAGAAGCTCAAAGAAAAACATTGTCTCTTCACAGTGGAAAAACCAGGAGAAGCTACGTCCTTGCCACTCCATACATCTACCTCTGTAAAGCACTTTCAAATCATTATGTCTTGTTGCTTGAACAGACTATATAGGAGTAACTGGGCAGGCACTTCAAGGACATAATTTTCACCACAATATTGGTTTTACATTATTTTATTGTCACAAAGCTTAAATACACATTATAATTCCTGCCTGATGGAAAGATATGAAGGAGTATTTTCCATTTTCCAAAACTTGAGAAATTTTGAAGAGAGGCCACTCTGATGTATTTTCCGTGAAAGGACTACTGCTGAACTGGTCTGCGTGCGCTATAATGGGACTGTGTCCAACCCATTGTAACCAGCAGCAACATGGACTTCTCAAAACCCAGTTTCAGCGGCAGTTATTGTTTGGAGGGGTATGCTCTGCATGATGGCTTGCAGCTATCTAGGGAGACCATGTTAGCAGGGAAGCAGCCACTGGTGGAGCAACAGAGATAATCAAAACCTGCCAAAGGAAGGATGTCTGTCTTTTCTGACACCTGTAGAACATCCTGGAAACAGGCACAAAATACAAAAGGAAAGTGAGCAAAGAAATAGAGAAACCACATACTCAGCACAAGACAGTGGGTGCTGAAAAGAAAGTTCAGGGCTGCCACAACTACTATGAGATAACAGCAACAAGAAAGGAATTATAAGAAATTTGTAGATGCAGGTACATTGTACATAAAGCATTAGAGACAGCTATTTGTTACACTGCTGAATACCAAACCTATTATTGCTTTCATTTCCTCATCTGTATACAGCCTTCTCCTGATTCTTACTGATGGCGTGTAAGTTCTTTTCAGGCAGATACAGTTTGTGTTGAATTTGTATAGCTCCTAGCAAAATACTCCAGTACTACAGCCATTAAATACTGCAGTTATTTGGGTATTTCTGAGAGCTGACATAGTGGCAGCTGTTCTCTCTGCCAGAATTCAACCAGGGTGTTCAGATGATCACACCTATACTTACTGAGCCACAGCACCCAGGAGTTCATGTCAGCATTATTCAAGGTGTTTGGGGCCTAAAGACCAGCAGGGTCCAGAAAATCCAGCTACAAAAAGCAGAGGAAAGAAGAACACGCAGAAGACAGGCAGCAGTTAAGTGAGGAGTTACACTCCGCTCCCTGACCAGACCTGTGTCAATATAGTGCACTAAATGCTTGTCTCAGAGACGCAACAATGCTGACACAGGCACTGCCTAGACCAGACTTTTGAAGAGCCTGAGAAGCACACATTCCAGCAGCTCGTCTGCCACCACGCACAGGGCTCACACCGGCATGTGGCACCGGCATGGGGAGCAGAGCGTGGATGAGACTTCCTACCAGAGAAATAGCATTTTTGGTTAGCTTAGTCTAACTTCTGCCACTCTGAAAAAACTGTGCACTGTGTGTGTACTACTGTATCCTCATGTCAGTCCCAGCTCACACTGTCATGCCCCTGATAGCAAGCAACAGTTCAGATTTGGTGGTCAGATCAACAAGGTATCAGCTGGCAATCAGATGGCTGCACATCCAAAATGCCATGCTCTTCAAGGTGGGTCTTCCCTTGTTTGCTACACATTCCTAATAACCCAAGAGGTGGGGAGAAGCACTCCTGGCAAATTCACCCTGTTGGATTCTGCAATGGGAGCTCCCTGTCCCACCCTGGAAGCGCTGGTGGCTGCAGAGGTGATGGAGCAAGCAGTGATCAGGGGCAGTCCTTCAGCTTCAGCCCCAGTGGAGCAAGGTCTGCAAACCACATGTGAGAGCCAGCAGTGTGGAGCTCCAGTGGGAGACCCAAGTGCTGCCATGGAAAGAGAGCATGAGATGGAATCACCAGTGAAGGAGAAGAACAGAAGGGAAGAGAATTTCAAGGATAAATTTAAGAGGATTTGGGATCTTTTTCTGGCTGCATGAAAGAATTCTTGGGACCCTCAAAAAATCCTGGATCTGTCTCAGTAATTTTTGAAAGAAAAATGGAGGGGAAAATATATTTGGCATTGCAAGAATACCAGGTGGCTTCACTGTTTGGCAACCATCTGGTCTCAGTTTTCTCTTTGTTAGTAGCACCAGCATCAAATGAGACAGAAATAGAAAATGTTAACTTTTAAAATATACACAATTAGACAAATAATAGTTTCCATCAAGCAAAGGAAATCCAGAAAATGGAAAGCAGTGTGAAACACATGGCAAACCATTTAAAAGGAAAAAAATTAAGGCACAGCCACCCTGAATTAGAACTAAATTGCAGTTAATTTAATGCTTGTAATATTGCACAAGAATTATGATATTTTTGCTAATAGTTCCTCATCATCCTCCTCTCCAGTTCCTCCATACACCATATAGTAGAAGAGCTCCAGAAGCAGCCAGAAATGTTCAGATTGCAAAGAGGGCAACTCAGCATAGAAGAAAAAAACTGGAGGAAGGAGGGAAACAGCAGCAGTGACAGAGCTGTAGGTGACCACAAAGGAGCAATTCAAACGCCCACATTTCTTTATTTGTCAATTAACATTACACTTAAAAGAAACTATAGCTGAATTTCACATGAAACTTTTTTGTCAAAGATAGTGGTAAGTGCTCAAAGAATTTAAAACTTCTCTAAGTGTCATTTCTTTAAGATGGTGGTTATTGACACAAATGAAGATCAGTTATTTAAGCTATGAAGCATATGGAAGGCTAATTTTTCAGATGGAAGGAGAAGAAAAACTATCTATCTTCAGGTTGATTTGCCTCCATGTAAAACCTCTTGTTTGCTCACATGCAACTACATTACACTGCTTTTGCACATTACTAATATACTACATTTGCAGGACAAAGTTTTTGCTTTGTTATTTTAGAACTGAAAAAAAAACACGATGTAGAAACAGAAAAATAACAACTATAGCAAAAAAATCTAATTTGAAAATTAGAGAAGAAAGGCAGTTCAGTAACCAAAGACCTCCTGGCCTCTGCCACTTGACTTCATGGTCTTATTCCAGCTGTCAGAGAAAACAATAGATGAAAACACAGTGAGAAGATTGAATATTCTAAAAAAATGCAACAAAGTCCCATAAATGCCAATGCATACAATGTAATCATTCCCACCAAAGAATAGCATCCATTTATCATGGTATATGTGTAGAAACTTGTTATCACCATCATATTGTGCACTAAGATTAAACACAACTCTGCCACGAGAAAACTCTTTACAAGTATCTTGATTTTTTGCTTATTTCTTTTCATTAACTTCTAATTTTTACAGCACTGTATTGAGAAACTTGCTTTGCCCATTTCCACCTGCCAGCCAAATTTCTGACAAATACTGAATTCTGAAATTTTTAATTATGGGTAGATGCCAAATGAAGCTTTTATCGATTCAGCCCAATAAGGGGAGTCCCACTGAACACACACTGAAGGATACACCAGGCACAGAGAAAGATCAGGAACCCTGGAAATACAGAGATGTGGCCACTGGGCTGAATCCTCACAGCATCCATGGGAATTCCAGTTCAAATCTGCTACTGAGGTCTCTGCACTGGCATCTTTTACCAAAAGCACTAAAGTGTTAATTAGAGCCCCATAGCCTCAATACCCTATATAATCTATTCAAATCACGACAAAAATAACTACACTGTGGAAACATGGGTTAACAGAAGATCAATGACCCTGTATCTTCTCAGCTCCCCATCACTTTGCTAAGTGAGTAAAAAATTCAAAATTACACCACAGAAAACATGTGACTAAGTGATGACACAGACAGCACAGAAAAAGAATTGAGAATTTCCTGAGAAAGCATCATCTCCTTTTCTACTACTCTTTAAGAGTCAATATAAAAGATATTCCAGTTTTAAGGGAAAAATTAGACACATATTTCTGTTGCCATAACTGTTACTAAATACTACAAGACTTTAAACTAAAGGCCCTATCTAAATTGTATTTTGGCAAGGATTTATACACTGTCATTTTGATAACATGGAAATAATTGATACATCTCAAAGGTGGAGTATTTTATAAAAACTCCCTGTTATGAACATTTAATATCTTAGAATTTCTTGCTTCTGTTCTCTTTGATGTGATAACTATTAAAAAACTATACATACAAAAATTCTTTACAAACTGTTCTGAAACAAGAGGCATGTGATTCTCTCAAAACTATTCAAGCTTGACATTATTTTAAATGCTGAGAGTAGTACGTAAAGAAATTAGGCTGAATTTCAGAAACAGAAATGTTTGAGTTATCACAAATATATTTGTTACCAAGATGCAGAATGTTACTACTGTGTTTTGGCTTAGGAAAGCCATTCTCAACTAGCTGAGTATTGCTTTTTTTAAATGCCAGTGAGTATTTATATCACAGTTCATCATATTCATCTACAACAATCTCTGTCTCTTTAAGAGTAAAATGTATGAATTTAGTTTTTTTAGGTTTATCTATAAATCAACATAAAGCTGGCAATTTTTACTAGGAAGGCAGGAAATCAGCTCAGCAAATATGGTAAACTGTTCATAATTTCTGTCATTAAGTGTAATATATAGCAGTGACTGTCCACATAAACTATTGCAGATGTCATAAACCAGGCTGAGCAACCAGCCTGGTAGTACAAGAGTTTTCTGTAACATTTCCCACAGTTAAATCTTACATTAAGACACAAACAGATTCAAGAAACTGTACCAGCTGGTGGAAGGAAAACACAAACAGATCATGTTCTGTTTTTATTTGAAAAGGGAAGGTGGGGATCAAGCATCTTGTACTTTAGAGTTCTCCAAGTCCTTGTCTACTAATTAAATTCAGACACTGACCAGTGACACATTTCAGTTTGACCTCAGCCACCTAACGCTCTGAAAAGAATGTACAGGCAAAAAGGTCAAACAAATTCCAACTTACTTTTAACTATAGCCTCAAATCCTCTGTGAACTCCACACCACATCTCGCTTCTTTAAAAGTCATAAAAAGCTTCACCAGAGCCCAGAGAAACACCATCTTTCCCATGAATCTTTTTATGATTCCTTCAGCTCAACCAAAGCAATTCCGTGACTCCAGGAATTACATACACATCTTACAACCAAGAAAGACTCAGTAAGCAAAACAGGACACTATTCTTTCCCCTCAAAAAAAAGGCAAAAATTACCCAAGCACCGTATATATTATCAACTCCAAAGTGATATACAGCCCTTAAAGTTAGCACTGATTTTATTGAGAGTTCCATAACTAAATACACATAAATCTGGCTTTTAGGTCAACCCGTTTCTTTTACCATAGTGCGATGGAAGTGCCAGGTGTAATTCTAGCTGATTCAGCTGGAATTTCTGCCAGGAATTCAAGGGAGTATACACAGCTACAGATGCTCAACCACATTTTGAATGAATGCAGTGTATGCTTTTCACGTGCTTGAGCTGCTCTGCCAGCCAGTGCAATGGAGACGGTGCCACAATCCCAAACTCACGCTTCCTGCTTCAAAGCAAATACTGCCAGATGTGCTACCTCCATCCATACTGGGATGCACAGGAACTCTAGATGAGGCTGAGAAAGGCTTCTCAGACCCCTGCTGAGCCATCAGTCACATTATTAGCTGACCCTCAATGTGGAGAAAGCAGAAGGCAAGAGCAGAGTTTGTTCCTGGATACCTTTTAGCAACACCTTCAGAAATAACATCTATTTATTATTTTTAATTTGCTGAAGACAATTTAGACACATGGTAAAAGTCATGCTTAAGAATGATAACAATTCTTGTAATTCACTTATCCAAGTCTATGTCCAAAATGTACAGGTTACAAATGCACATGCAACACTTGATCTGCCCTTATCAGGTGGCAGAAAGCACTCCTCACAGCATTAACTAATTACAACTATAAATTATATTCACCACCCAAAACCTAACTGCAAAGAGTTCAAATAAGCCAGAAACACTATGACTATTTTTAATACATGTTAAGCCACAGACACTTGAGAAAAACTGAGTGAATAACACAAGGTGGATTTAGCTCCATTGTAGCTATTTCTCCAGTTCCTATCACATTAACATACAATTATCACGCAATAATTAGCAACAACAGAAAATATCTTCTAAAAAAGTCTGTTTGCCATCATTTTTCAAGGTCCATTTTCACAATGTCTAAAACTTTAAATTTTTTTCTTCTTAACCTCCTCTTTTTCATGTGCTCTCTTACTTCTTTCTTGTTTTTCATCTCCCCTCCCCCCCAAACCCATCACCAGAGATGGAGCCTTTTTCTTTACGCTCATAATCAATCCTCCCAAGCTGGATTCCCCTGCATCTTGACATAACAATCAATTACTTTCCACAACCAAGGGTTTCCAGAGAAAAAAAGAGTCCAACATAAAGCTTTCCTTATTTGTTTTACAAAAGCAAACATGAACCTTTGAACAAAATTTTAGGGATGAAATGGCTATGGGTTTGATAGATAACTATGTCATTTGAGTACATGCAAAATTCTTTTTAGAAGAGATCAGAGAAAAAGTTAAAAGACTGAAAAGGGTGATAAGGGGGAAACATAAAATGAAGGGCAGATCATTAATAGAAGACTAGAGAAATAAAAGGAAACTAAGTGAAAGAAAAATGAACAAAGGGCAAGACAAAAAAAATTAATATAAAATAAACAACAGATACACTATGTTCAGAAACTTCTCAGTATCATTCTCATTTATGAGTACAGTTTCCCTCATCTAATTCACAACCCAGGCTTTTATTCAGTGAGTCAACTCCCCCCAAGACTGCAGAATAAAGAAAATGGGATAATAATAGGGGTAATATTGTGATAGCAAATGTTTAAAAGAAGAAAGGAAGATCCAAACCCCATGGATTCACCCATTCTTAGGAAAATTCAAGTGCTAATATGAAGCTTCCTGGCAAAATTACTATCTGTATACTGCCTGATACCAGCAAGCTAAATCTGAAATCCCAAATGAGTGTATTTATAATGCTGAACAAGAAGACAGTGTTCTCTTTTCTTCCTACTTGTCAGCAAAAAGCCATCAATATGTTACTTCCTAACTGCAAAACATTTTCTCACACACTTATTTTGTTATATCCTGAAACACAGGAGGTCAGTACTGCACTATCGTAACAGTTTTCCAACATCAGCTGCCATAGAATTGAAGAAAAAGTTTTCTTATTTCCAAACATATGGTCTGATATATTTCCCAGGAGGGAAGAAGGCAACAGTTAACCCTCTTCCTTCTTTATTTCTATTTTGCAACTAAAACAATTTTTTTTAATAGTTGCTTTAATCTGAGGGATTTTTTTTCTTTTTATTCCTTTCTGAAAGACTTCATCTTGATCCTCACAGTTTTTGAGTGTCCCTGTAACATTATTGTGCTGTATCTGCATAATTCAGATGTTTTAATCCAGTATTCTTCTGACGAAGGACAGAATCTGATCTATTTTCCTCCTTCAGTTTGTATTTCAAAATAAGACAAATGTTTGCAGCAGATATTGTTTGTGGAAACATATGATTGTCATGTAATTACTTTGCCACAGCTTTTGCTTTTAGTTTCTCCTATTAATCCATGTAAAGCTACACTTTAACAAATGGGCTACAATAAATGCTCATCATATTTTGAAGGAAAAAAACAACACCAGGGAATTTTTCCTCATAGCACTCTCTGTGAACCCCAGTGAACTCCTCCTCCCACTCCTGACAGTATTTGTGTGATGGTTTTTGTTGCATTCTCAATCTGTGCCCTTTGAACAGTGTTATCTTGAGCTGCAATCGAACAATCAATATGGATCTATCAATATCAGGAATATAATTTTATTTCCTGATTTTATTGACTCTTTCAAAAATTAAAAAATAAATCTTTTTAAAGCATCATTTGAGCAATTTCCCTTCAAAGAAATAAAAAACAGCTAAAAAAATTTACATAAGCAGTAACAGAAAAATATACACCTACAACATAAGCCTTAGGAGAGCTTGCATCCTATTTAAGTTTCAAAATCAGACTATTTTACAAGGCAGAAAAAACCTAGAAATTTCATTGCTGTTTAAGCACCAATATATTTCAACCCAAAATGTCCTTGTCCCTGAGGAATATCTGCTAAATACAAGGATCACTTGGCTAAAGGAATTAGCCAGCATCGCGAACAGCACTTTCATTGCTAGATGCTTATTGGATATTATTAATCAAGTATAAAAATAAGAACATTTTTCTCATTTTAGAGATCACAGAAATAGGAAAAGGGAAGAAACTAAATACCCCAGTTACCAGAGCAGATTTGATTTATATCACTGCTTACTGAATTGTATTTTTTTTTCAGTTTTAGGAGCTTCACTAGTTTTAAAATCCCATGAAATCTAAACAATGGTATCTTATGTATTTATAACACTTCAGCTCTGTTCAGAAAACTATTTTTTAAAACTATCACCAAACCAACAGTCTGCATTTCATGAAAATCATTGCAAAGCAGGCTGGAGATCATCTCATCCAATCTTCTGTTAAAAGCCCGGATTTAGATCAGGCTACTGGGGCCCTGTCAAGACAAATGTTGAGGTTTTCCAGCAAGGGAGATTTCACTGCTTCTCTGGGCAACTTATTTCAATGGTTAGTTGTTTGCATGGTGAAGTTGTTTTTTTCTTCCCTCCAGGACAGAATTTCTCCTGAAGCAGCTATTTCCATTGCCTCTCCTCCTACCATCATGCAACCTTGGAAAGAGAAAACCTCCACTTTGTCTGTACCCATCTTTGGACATGGGAAGACTGTGGTTAACTTTCCCCTTAGTCTTCTCCTCCTGAGGCTGAGAAAGCCAGTTTTGTCAGCCATAGCTCAAACATCAAGTTCTCCCTTCCCTTTTAACATCTTCATGGCGGTACTGTGGCTGGCTGGGATGTAATTCATTTTCTTCATTGCAGCTTGTATTGTCCTGTGTTTTAGATCTGTGACCAAAATAATGGTCAGAACACATTAATGTCCTAGCTGTTGCTCAACAGCAGTTTCACAGCTTGAATATTTCTTAATCTGCACCCTCAATGAATAGACTAAGGGTGTGAAACAGTTTGGGAAGGGATAGAAACAGGCAGCCATGCCAAAATACTACTTTTAAGATGTCACCTTTCCCCCCCCAACACCCAAACATATAATTCCCAATTTTATGAAAAGAATTACACTGACTTTTATATTCTTATCTTAGTCATCTTAGCACTGTTTCCTACTTCTAATTACTCAGATGCAGGGGCCAATTTGTATCAAAACTACAGAATAAGACCATTAAAAGAGAGTTCTTTGTGGAACTCATTTGGATTTTTTTTTAGTTTTGAATTACAACTTAGGGCAGAACATGATTTTCAAAAACCTATTACATTACTTAGAAGACCTGGTCTCAAAAGGCAATTTAATATTTTGAATCCCTAGGACTGATTTAAATATTAAAGTCTTCCATTTGTGAAGAAAATAAATTGGGCATAGGCACTTGGGGGAACTAACTCTAGGTTTGGAAGTCAGAATGTAAAGGAGCTGGAATAAAAGAAAACCTTATCTTATGTTTCATTCCTCATAACTTCAAAGGTTACCAAACACTGTTTTTATTTCCATAGAAGTCCTTTCACCACCAAAAAGGGGAGCTGGTAGAATGCAACCAAAGAAACACAATCTTTATTCATTTCCCACTTTCTATTTTCCTAAATTTGCATCACATAAAATTAAAAGCTTGAGGCACTTGGCTCCTGCAGCTTACAGGCAGTTCCCTATAACTAGAGAAGTAAAAGGCAGCCTAGGCTAAAAAGCAGGGCATCTTAATAGACTGTCATAATCTTGCCATTAGGTCATAAACAGCAGATTTGGCTGCTATACATACAGTGTTTCACCCTCCTATCCATAACCTGGAGCTCTGGAAAGTTACAGGCATCCAAGCTTTCATCAGTTTGTGTTACTGTGACTGGAGAGATTCCAGTAAAAGAAATTCAGGTACCACCTCGGACCATATGGAGAGAGGCCCTTGAAGGATGCAGAGCTATTACAAAGGATGACTGCAAAGCTAAAGTTCCAAAGGAAACATTTTGGCTTTGTAAATAAATTTTACTAATTTCAGAAGTGGAAGCTTCCCAAAGACAGGGGAGAACACAGATAGGAAGAAGTGCTCCTGTTTCTGATTTGCTGCTGTTATCCTCAAAAGCAACAGAGCACAATGAAAAGATGGTTCCTGAAACTAGGGAACAGAAGTAGAACAAATTTTGTCGCAAGGTGTTCTCAATTGTTTCCCAACAAATCTCAGATCAGGCACATAAACATGACAAAAATTAGAGCTGAAAGTGAGATTGATATTATTTGGAGTTCAGATGAGGAAGACTGAGATGGAAGAGGAATCTCAATATGTGCCAAAACAGCCCTTTGAATCATAATGATCAGGTTTGTAAGTGGCACCTAAGTATTTGGCAACAGCCATGAGTTATTTAGCATATTGTCACATGGGGTTTTAGGATTTTATTGGGATCAGGACAGTGATCATGTCAAAAGCAATGGGTGATTTAGTATAAAGGATGTGGGCAGCCTGATTTCTAGGTGTTACCCAACCAAGTCTAAGAAAAAACTGGATATCCAGGGAACATGGGGTTAACTCCAGCACTGTAAATGGGATTGGAAAAAGAGCCTTCTGAAAGAAAGATTAGGACAGGGATTGCAATGCAGCCACACAAGGGAATCATCAGCAAAACTACTTTCATGGAGGAAAAAAAAAAAAAAACAGGGACATTTTGAAAACACAGCAGTTAGATCTTTCACTTGCACTGGATTTTCAGAAAGGTTGATTTTTCCAGCTTTTTGGTCCCTTGCAAGAGCTCAAAAGGATCAAAGCAAGATGTTGTGCTGACTCTGGCAGCCACGGTGACAATTGCAGCTGCTTTGAAAGAGGAGAAATTTAAGTTGTGTTAGTAAGGAGATCTCCAAAGGTCTCCTTGAGCTCTATTAGAAAGCAGGGGAATGGTGTTCATGACACATCATGTGACTTTAGGCCTCAGTGTAGTAATCTATACACAGTTAACAAAGGACAAACTTCAGCACAAGAATGATTCTTTTCTCAATTTAACTCCCCTGTTTTCATATTAACTTCCCCTGCACGTACAGGTGAGCTCTTGGCCGTGTAATATTAATGTGGCACTATGCATTGGGTTCAGCACGTGTTACTCTACAGTTTGTAAAAAATGCTTGTTTTCATTTGCACTAATTCACAAAATTCAGTAATTGGCTATAGGTTGTTTCTAACAGTAGTGCAAATTAGCAAGGTTCCACTTAATTTTCTCTAATTACTAGACTGAAAAGGATGATCATGGACGTTGAGAGATAATTAGCTAAGTGGGTATTAACCGGGGGTTTTGTGTGTGAAAATCTCCAATCATTCAACTAGACACTGACTAAGGCATTTCCTTTTGAGATAGATGTTCCAAATGAACCCCATTAGCTCCCCAAAGCTGGATGGTAACAGCTGGAAATCAGCACAGGCAACACTCAAAGAAAAATGGGCTTGAACAGGAGCAGCTATTCCCTTCTGAATTGGACTGCCTCAGACTAATTGAGAACAACTTCACTGGGCTGACAGAGCCTGTAGTTCCAACATGATAAAAATGATGTTTACACTCCCCAGGGGTACTGAGTAGAAGTCTGCCTTCTTGCATAGGAAACATTAGCAATTGCATCAGTTGTGAAAAACAGCTGCCTGAGCACCCCCTCCCAGCCCAAAAAGACTCACAGAGGCTGTTAGTTCAGAACAGTAAGAACAGCCACACAGTCAAACAGAAAACATGCACAAATGACCAGCACTGGACTAAGCAGCATACGAGCGGGCAATGCTATGGTAACAGAAATCAGATTTAATTGAAAGCGAGCTAAGAAAGAACTAGGGCAATAACCTCTGCCTTTCAATAGCATACATTCCTACTGTAATTGAAATATACACAAAGCAAACACCCCTAAGACATAATATGCTTCAGTAATTTATTTCCAAATCAGGGTCAGGACAGTAGCTAATATTTGTTTCATTTCTGCTGCAAGAACATGTGCCTCAGAGAAAAAAAAACTGGTAAGTAAGAGAAGATAGGATATAAAGCGATTGTAAGTCACGTGTTTGGTCTGATCTGCTCTTTCAAATAAAATATCAAGCAGGAAATACATTTCCCCAGTCCTTCCTTTCCTCTCCTAGGTGAAATATCTTTCTATTCCCTTAGACAGACAACATCTCATCATTGCTGTTGTAGCTCATTACCAAGGCAGTAACAGGCAGCTACTCTACCATTTCCACAGCAAACATGAATCAGCCTGGTGAGCACAATGAACCTTGGCCATCAATTCAGTACAGAAAAAGAGTTTGCAGATGAATAATTTACTGCTGTCATCTCAAAGATTACAAAAAGGAAACGGTCTATTTATTTGTAAGGCAACATTATTGATAAATGTCCAGTTTAACCCTGGGATTATATTTGCTAACTTTTTTCCCCTCATAGTGAGGAAATTCTAGTATGAAACTGCATTTAATTAGGTTTTCCTTACAATATTAGTATTTATAATTTAATAGCAAACTGTCGAAAGGCTATTTACTTGACCTCTTCGGAACTGCATTTCTGAGAGACTTGTAATAGCATAAGCATACAACTGAAAAAAATAATCTCTAATAAACCAAATATCCAATAAATGAAGAAGTTCCTATCTGATATTTTGACTTTAGCCTCTTAACTATGATTCCAAGAGAAGGCTTTTGCTGTCAATTTATTGACAGACCCATGTCTGCATTGCTCGATCCAGCCTCAGAGAGAGAAATCCAAGACACTGAAGTGCTGTTGTTTAAGTCACTCTGCAATACAAAATACTCAGCTGAATAAATTCACTTAGCTGAGGATCCACAGCAGCAGCTACACTGCATCTAGCTCCCAAGCAGCTACAGATGACTACACCAGACAGAGCAAGTTCCTGGTTGTGACTTTATACTGTCAGCTTGTTTCAGCAAAATTATACTGTCCTGTGATTTCAGTAAAACTCCAAGCAATTCCCGTCATCAGTTTGACTCCATCAAACCCAAAGTTTTGGAGTAAAGAGAAATTAATGAAAAATCAAAGCCATGTTATTTTAAAACTAAATATGAGCTTCCTTCAGCATATATTATAAACAAAGCTGACTATTATTGAAACACACCATTCTAGCCAAAAATCTTCTGTTTTAATTGCATTAAAGGCAACATTTATAGGCACTAGAAATAACTCAGTGGACTAACATCATTCAAGCTTACAAGATTTACAGAGTCAAAAAGCATTTTCTAGGAATAAGCTAATCAGTTTTATTTATTTTATATTGGAGGGATTAAAAGTTAAGAAAACTAACTTTCAGTTTATAAGGTTGATTGTTTGCCAGTGAAGAAGTCCCCAAAGTACATGAACTCTTAACTAGCAAAACAAAATTTTCTTGCAAGGAGACAGAAATAATGAATCAGAAACACTTAGATAGTCCAAGAATTTATGCTTGTAATAAAGCACTAAACAAGTAAAAATAAACAGAAATGCCTGTTAAAACCATTTTTAAACATCCACTCCTCAACTCATTTGCAGCAGGCCAGGACCTCCTTCAGAAAAGAGTTCAGGTTGCATATCTCTGCTCATCCTATGCTTCGATTTAAAATAAATCCTTCAATACCTATGGTCCCCCAGGAAGTTTCTTTCCGTTATTTCTGAACAAAAGAAAGCAGCAGAGGTAAAACATTAAACAAAAGAGGTTTTGCTGAGCCCTGTCACCATGCTTCTCAGAACAAGAAGGTTCTATATGGTGCTATAAAATGAGATGATCAGCATAATTTTCCACAGCTTGCTGGTTCAGGACAGCAGATGAGCTTTTCACTAGACTTCTAATATGTCCCATCTCTTTTCAGTCTTTTTTTTTTCCTTACATTTGACTCCAGTCTCCTGAAAAGCTAAATTTGGTCTAGTTATCATTCAGTACTCAAACACTGCCTTCTATGTAACCAGGCATCAGATTCTTCTACCCTACTTTACCAGTCTTTATCTGAGACAGCCATGAGATTTTATACAGCACTAAACAGTAGGCAGAAACAGGCACTTTTAGGGGCACTGTTCATACAACCGATTAGATATTCTGATCCAGATCATTTTACACCCCAGGTGGCTGAATAATACTACCGTATGGCCTTGGCATCTACAAAAAACAGAGGGGATTTTAAAGTTTTCACCCACTAAGACCTACCATCAAAACACATATTTGTAACAATAACTCGTTTGGAGCACAGGGGTGACGGCTCCCTGGAGTCCTGCCCTCCACATCCCCATCCCTCAGCTGCTCACACACTGGGCTCTGCCACCTCTGGTGCTGTGCACTTCTGACAGCCTTCCAGGGCAGCAGCTCCATTTTTCATTGGTATCACTCATTTCAAAATATTCCAGCTCCTGCACGCTCAATTCACATCTTGTCACAAGAATTTGTCAGGTTAGATTGCAAAGCAGAACTAACACAAGCAAAGGCCAAAAGCAGGAGCTGGGCTTTAGGCTGTAAAATAGGATGAGAGACTGGAAAAGGGTGAAACTAAACTGAAAGAGCTAAATTTAAAAGAATGGAAAAGTAAGAGAAGCTTCTGTTGCAGAAGCTGACGGAGAAAACAGCAGTATCGAAAGACTCCAGTGTTCAGTTTAGTCCAAGAGGAGTGACCATGGACTCAGGCTGGTGGCACAGGCCACCATGTTCACCAGCCATAGTACTGACAATATGAAGATACACATGCCCATGATGCACCAGAAAGCCACAACTCAAGTCAAATACAACATTATTTGATTTTTTTTTATTCTCCTCTTATACAGATCAAAGCATTTTCCTTTGATCAGAACAAGCAACATAACCTATTTCCCATTTATCTCAAACGGTGCTGCACCATGTGCCCACCCTGGCTCTGTGCTGGGTGTTTGCATTCCAGCTTTATCACCCGGGCACTGGAGCATCCTGTCCCCAACACACATCCCTCTTACTCCCTTCTTAACAGGAGTGAGCAACCTGGACCTTTCTTCTGACCATGTTTACACATTTAAGTTCATATCAACAATTATATGACTGATAAATATACTACACTATGAAAAATGCATCCTACACTGGAGAAATATATGTGTAGCTTCGTTCACATTTACATTTCCCAAACTTTAAAGCAATTCAACTATATTTCCTGAAAAAAATTTAAAACAAGAAATTTATGCTTCATTTTATTCAGTAAAATTATTTTCATTTAAGTAGAATTTGATATTTTTAATTCACCAGATATTAGAAAATAACATATTAAATGTAGATATATTTATATAGAAGTGCTTACATTTTAAACTAACCCGAACTGTAAGTACAAAATAAATTTTTGTCATTGCTAGCAGTAAGTGACAAATTTTTTGGCCTCTTTTCCCTTCTTTTTTTATTAAAACATCCTATGCATTTCATCCCTCAAAATTTTGAGTCTAGTAAACTACAGGAAAAAAATAAACCTTTGCTCCAAGGAGTTTCTAACATCAAATCCTTGCCTCTTCCCCCAGAAATGTTTCCACCAAATACCTTCAAAGTTCTAACATTTGGTGCAATTAAAGCATTTAGTATTTTCTTCCACTTGCTTTATTTTGAGCTAGGTTAAACATTATACTAATCCTGCTCTTTTTCCTTTCTCCTTTTTTCCTGACCCTTTCACTTGAAAGCCCATCAACATAATCTCCTGCAAGCATAGCACTACCTGACAAACTATCACCCCGAATAGACCTCAATCCATCCTGCAAGGCAGCAGTTACAAGAAATCATTGAACTCTGAATGGTCCCTGCACCATCTGAGAATAAATCAGGAGGACAATATATTTCTTGGATCTAAAACAGCCCCATCAATAAGTAACCTAAGCATCAGGAAAATGACCAACTAAAATGCTGACGAACGCTCATGGCCTTTTATTGGGGTCAAGGGGTAGGACTGCCCAGGATCCCTCCTGCCTTTCTTCTTCATCCAAATACTCTGAAAGGCCTAATACTGTGCAATTTTAGATTCATGTGTTGTTTTAGCATTGTACCATCAGGCAAGTCAAGGCAAATTTCTCCTTTCTCCTTCTCACAGTCACACTCAGTATATTACAAATCCACCAAGGCCAGAGAGCTCAGGCTACAGACAGGTCAGAAATTATCAAGAACTGAAAAACAGAGAGAGACAGGCAGAGAGAAATATCCTCAAAGCTTCAAAGTGCAAAGAGTATCTTTTGCTGGAGCAAAGGCCATCTGCAGCTATTCAAATGTCCCAGAATATTATGTTTTTACATTTTGTTAGGAAATACGGGGAATGACAAAGATTTTGTTTATTCAGGTTTTAATTTCTCTGCTAAGTCTAAAGCTCTTTTCATAGCTTCATTTGCATAAAGCTTCTGCTTTGTAAGACTTCTAATTAGGAGAATGTGACACTCTCACCAGGCTTGGATTTCTCCTATTAAGCAGCTTTGCTGGTCATTTTGTAAAGGCCACCTCCAGAACAAATGCTGACCGAAAACAGAATTAATAATGGATTTAAAGGATACTACTCAGTAGCCAATGCACACAATGGGGAACAGCTGTTTTACACGAAGTAAAAATAAGTATCTGGATTGACTTCTTTGTTACACTCAAAAAAAAAAGGTAAAGAAATCCAGCCACTCTCAGCTTCAGCAGATACAAATAACTGCTAAACAAAGTGCATACTTATAAAAGCTCTGCAAAAGCCGACTTAAATCACAGCTAATCACACAGGAGAAGCATATACGTAAATCACTATTCTCCTTTTTTCTCAATATAGATCTAAAGACTGGATGCATTCTAATGAAAAAAATAACTGCATCAAATAAGAACAAATATAATCATGGTCATTGAAATTCTCTAATTCTACACTCCTATCACATACAAATATGTAACAAGTTTATTGGAAAAATATTCAGCTAGCGGGCAAACTAACAATGTATTTGAGGCGATTTCCAGAGGTATGCTAGTAAAGGATTTACTCTCTCAATCTATTGGTAAACTTACATATATGTTAAAACTTTCAATTTGCTTTCTCCTTTGAAAGGGAATTAAGCATATCTGCCAAACCACACAACGCTGTGAGCAATGATAACTCTCAAGAATCTCTTGAACCACAAAAACTGACACAGAATCTTGGAATCATGAAGGCTGGTTAAGATCACCAAGATCATCGAGTTTCTTAGGTTGCAAATGCAAGATACAGCAAGGGGTGTATATTCTGTTGCCATCTGTTAGAGGTGGGACAGTTATCTTCTATTAATTGGCCCGCCTGTTAAGACCAGGTGGGGCAGTTTTCTTTATCTCTTCCGTGACCCATCCTCCCTCTGAGAAGATATCTTCTGTTAATGGGCCGCTGAGTCTCAGTGCATGACTGATAAATTTACATAATCCCATTGTGAGATGCTCCACCCAAGGGGAGGAGCCAAGCATTCCTACCTGGATATGATTTGAGCTTCGGAACACCACAGACAGCCTTTCCCACTGGATTCACAGAGGAGCAGCTTTCTTTTCCACTGGATTCCCAGAGGAAGAACAGGCCCATCTATATCACCACTGGGTCTTCAGAGGAGAACTACACCCTTCTACAGGAACACTGCTTCAACAGAACCACATCTGTCACTCCAGGAGAACTGTAGCCACCATTTAATGGGACTGCTACCAACACCCTGACTGACAGGGCGTCAGGTCATATTCTGGCTCTGTCAGTGTTGTTTTGTATTACTGCATTTTCATTTTTATTTTTCTTAATAAAGACCTTTCCTAACAAAGACCACCTACTCCTACTTTGCCTGAGAGCCCCTTAATTTCAAAATGATAATAACTTGGAGGGAGGGTTTTGACATTTTCCATTTCAAGAGAAGCTCCTGCCTTCCTTAGCAGACACCTGTCTTTTCAAACCAAGACATCGAGTCCAACCTTTGATAAAACACCACCAAGCCAACTAGACCAAAGCACAAAGTGCCACATCCAGTTATTTCTTGAACACTGCCAGGGATGGTGATTCCACCACTTCCCTTGGCAGCCCATTCCAATGCTTAACCACCCTTTCAGCAAAGAAATTCTTCATGACATGTTGAGCTTGTAGCATCAGCACAAAAAAAAAAACCTTCTGATCTCTAAAGAGTAAAAGTGGCCCAATCTTGTGGAAAAAAAACTGAAACAAGAGATAAGGACCAAATTCAAGACATTTTCAGAGAACCAATAAAATTAGGAAAAATGCAGTTGTTTATCATACTCATCAGCATTGAAGACCATAAGACTAAGAACAAGAAAAAAATTAGGGGCAAAATTAACATTGCCTCTATAAATCCTCTGTACAGAACCTCTGAAGTTTCTTAAGATATTGCCACAGATGAACACAAAAATTGGTCTCATTACAACAAGATGGTTAACTAGATTCATTCCTTGGTAAGAAACAGGTCAATACTTCTGAAAGATCTGAGCTTAAGATAAAGAACTAAGTGGAAATCATTCCATTGAATTGGAAATCCAATGCTTTGATGTACAATTCACTCCTATAATCTCACATTGGAAAAAAGTTGGGCTGTTACTCTGGATGAAAGTGTATTAACAAAAATACTCACATGCCACTTTCAAATTATTAAATATGCCAGCCACTACAATTTGATGAGGGGGTGGAGGAAGAGTTAATTCATCCCAACCATTACACAAATGGAAGTCTAAGGCAAAGACTAAAAACTTTCTGGAGGAAGACATTAGCAACATCAAGAAAGTAAAACAGTACATTGACTAAACCCATATTCCTGAAAATTTCATTTTTGATATCCCAGAGTGTGTAAGTAAAGACATGCTCCTTAGTTGTCCTTCCTTTAATGATGAAATGAACAATACTCCACACTAGATCAGACCAGTCACCTACTGAAATAAGTTTCCTCTTGCTGATCACAAGTGCTGACAGTTTTTGTGAGAAGACAGCAGTGTCAGCAATAGGAAGCAGGACTACCTGGACCCCCTTTGACTCAATGTGGCAGCCTGAAATATGCAGATCTGAAGCCCAGAAAGGAAAGAAAGAGTGATGTGATCTCATTTTCTGGCTTTGGCAGACTTTCTCAGTAAAAATATTCTGCTAAACAGGACAAGGGGCGAGGGGACAAACGCAGCACTGACAGCCTTGACACCCGACACTGCTGAGTGTGTTCCCCAGCTATTCCCAAGGCACGACCTGGCACAGCTCAGTGTCTGCTTCAGAGGAGGGAGCACTCCTGAAGGGCAGCAAGGACACACCTGCACCAGTTTTGCTCCTCTTGACCTGACCAGTCACTGCACACAACCCAGAGGACACTGAGCCCACAAACTCCCGACTACAATCACATTTCACGCATGCTCAGTTTCATGCTTCTCAAATGCCACTCTGATGGGCTTCTTAGACACCATCTTAAAGACTATGAAATGGAAAAAAAAATTATTAGAGGGGAAGAAGCCATGCACAGTGTGGACATAAACTAGTACAGCCTATTCATCTTTGGGATCAGGAACTCCTTCCTGACCGTCTTTTATTCTACAGTACAAATATGTCCTCAGCATCTGATTGCAATCCCTGGATGCCTCATTTGTTATGACAATTGTTCTGTTCTCAGTCTTTATTTTAAATTCTCTAAAACTGAATACATTTTTCCTTCATGTGGGTTGAAATTCTGTGCAGTAATCCAACAAAAACATAACTAAAAAGAATCACAGCATACAGTTACCTGCAACACCACTGCAAGCAACAAAGTGACCACTTAAAAATCTAGTTCCAAAAATAAAAACCAGAAAGAAGCTCAAGAGCATCTGGAGAGAAACTTGACATGAAAAAGAACATATACATTCTCCATTCCTCCTCATCTAGAACAAAACGGGAGATTTTAATTTTTTTTAATATTTAAATATTAGAAATTCTGATATCAATTTTGAAGTTATTATTTTTATTAATTGCTCCTCTAAAAGTTATATTAGTGCTAATGCAGTTAAGAATTCCACAACTCAATTCACAAATAACAGCTATGAATCCTGCAGCTCTCTTTTGTTCCCTTTCTATTACTTCTGATTGTACAAGTAAAAGTAGTGGGAATCACTTTTGATTTTACTGATCCTAAAATTTTTTGTTAAGGATGTCCTACTTGGCCATGGATTCAATATCATAAGAAAGTCTATAAAAATGAGTTTGTCCACAATTATTAATAATAAACCATGACCACTCTGTCCTCATCCTACCACAAAATTACTATCTTATTGTACTATATTACTGTCTATTTCATGGACATGGATTACCCCTTCACTTTTTACAGCTAAACGTTATGTACATCTGAAATGCTCATGCAAAAGAGAATGTATTATGGGCACTTTTTTTTGCATTAGCATATGTTAGAAAAATTAATCTAACTATATTAATATATTTTGCATCTTACTTCTGAGTCTTAGCACCAGAAGATGCAATTTTCTCCTGTGACTGTGTACTTTATAGACTTCCTAACTTTTTAGCTAGCAGGAAGTTTGTGCTGCTTGCTTCCAAGACTCTGCAGACACTATTGTGCTTCCTTAAATGCAGTTCTGTTCTGGTTTTCTCTTATCAAATTACACAAGATTTTCACATCATTGTGTTTAATAACAGCAGGGCAAGCAGTAATGCAAAAAAAAAGTTACACTTTCACTTTTGTATCATCAAATCAACAGTGAAAAGCTGATAAGTTACCATTTTCTATAGATGCTCATGTGAAAGTCTGTCTGAAGTTTCTTCTGAACGTTGGGCAACTATTAATCTTTGCTTTATTATGTGCTCCTTTCATTGTTGTCTTTGCAGATCTTTTTTCAGAGAAATGAGTAAGTACAAAAAGAGTACTCTCAAGCAGTTGTTTTTGCTAAGGTACACATAATAACAGATAGACAGATACACGATAACATAGGTTCAGAAAAAAGAAGAAGAATTTACTGCTTTTCTCTACGCAGCTTAACTTACTGATTATCAAGGTGTGATGTGACCCAAAAAGAAAACAGGGGAAAGAACAGTCAATATCATAAGAAAAACAGTTATTTTTATAAACTAGTAGAACAAAACAAAAAAAACCCCTATTATCTAAACTCCTTTACACAATTAATAATACTTCCTACACTGATCAGTACATTACCACTGGAAGTCAGTATAAAATTCTGTGTAATAATATAGGCTAATTATATTAGATTAATTTTTTTTAATGAGGATATGCAGTCAGTACCAGGAATCAGATTTAATACTTCAGTCTTAACAACTTAAAGCTAAGGTCAACAACTCTTCTGCTTCAGAAAGTAGCCCATAACCATATCTTATGTCCCAGTAGAAGATTTTTATTTTCAGATATGAAATCAAAGAATTTCAGGGTGCTACAAATGTGTCAATAACACAAAAATGTATTCCACAGAGAAACTCCCTCTCTGCTGTACAATCTGTTTATCTATCACTACTACACCCTGTTTGGTGTCTCTGCCTCATACCCTGGTGTCTCCCAACCACAGGGTTACAACGTGCTCATCTCCCCATGCTGCTTCAGCATCTGTGACAGCAAAGAGCAGCAGACAGGAGAAGAGAGGAGTGGAAGTAGTACTGCCATATTCTGAATCTTACAGACTAAGTAAATGAAAGGGGGAAAAAAACAAACAAACAATAAAAACAATGAAACCTTAACAGTGTAGATACATGGTGTCACAGGAACAGGAGCCAGTCCAGTGCAGACAGGATGCAGACAAAATCCCTCACATACTTGGCAAGATAAAAATCAGAAGAGGTGACAAGCATTTTCCCAGAAAACTGAAATTCATTCTGCCTCCTGATCTCCTCTGGAGCTTTGTATTATTCACATAAAGAATGATTTTCATGCCTTTGATTCACACAGATAAAAAAGCCATTTAAATACTCTTCAGAGGGAAAGAAGGAACAAACCAGTATTAGTAGGTGTGCATGATTTACAAAATACTACTGCAAAGGTGTTCACAGGGGAGCAGGGCAGAACTTTCTGCAAGCAGTCTGGGTTTATTTTCATGCATCAACCCAATCAACAACTCCAGGACTTGTCACTCACAATAGCCTGAGAAGCCTGCACTCTCCTGGCTCTGTCACCCCTCTCCTCATACACATATGGTGGACTGGGTTCAGCTCCTCAGATAACCAGAGAGAAGAACATATAAATAATCAGCTCCTGATGGCTATCTGGAAAAGTCCAATCTTTAAAATATGTTCCACGGTCTTCTTACAAAATCACCCATAAATGTATACAAAAGTCTCTCTGCTTGCCATATCATACTGCTTCCTCCTTTTCAGAGGAAAAGCATATTCCTTCCTCCTTTTCTGAAAGAGCATTTTTATCTCAGTCTCTAGCTCAAAAATCTGCTTTCTCCATGACTTCTCCAATGAGTTCACTCAGGGTACCCCAGGAAATCCATCCAATGTCTGCTTTAATAATCCATAGAGCAGTTCATTCTCCTATAGCATTCGCTGTGGCAGTTCATTCCAAAGACTTCATAAAAGAGGTGCATATAAACTGAAAAGGCTTTTTTAACAAATCAAGCTAATAAAAATAATTTGCCTGGAAGTTTGCTAACGTGTTTTTGAAACAGAGAAGCAAAGAGAAAAAGGCAAGAAGATGAGATAAATGGTTGAGAGGAACCTGAGGAAGGACAGGACAGAGACAAATCACTGAATATGAAGAGTTCATATTCAGTGAGAAGAAAAACTGCAAGTATGTTTCTTCCTAAAGAAACACAGGTACACTTTCAATTACCCAAGTTCCTATAAGGGAAATACAAGAAATCATCAAAGAAGCACTTGGAGTTTCCAAGGACAGCAGCCTCAGGGTGCATCACCACAAGCCAGGACAAGAAGAAAGTAGGACAAGACTCATGATTTTGTATCAAGTTCCCTATGAGTTACTGGAAAGTACATTTCCTCAGAAAATGCTGGAGTAGAACACACCTTAAACATCAGCCCTCTCTTTGATCTGACACTTTGATATTCCTCCTGCCAAGAACTGCTGCAGATCATCTCTGTTTCTTTTTGCAAGTTCAATGGGAGTGGCAGCTTTTGATGTACACAGCATTGCCGCAGATGAGGACTAAAGGCCATGGAGCAATTTACACTGTTACAAAGTTAGAGAGATCAGTAGTAAGGTACATGAAGGAAATTCCCAAGTAAACAAAACTGAGATGACCATATCAGTAACTTCTGTAGTTGAGTTTATTTAAGAGAGGCATGTGGAAAATATCCATTGTATACTATGGAGCAAGAGAATGTACTAATTCACCAAAAAGACAGGGATTTTTCATCAGAGAGGCATAACGAAAAATCTTGTTTGAGACACTGGATCTCTGTCTTTACTTAGAGGATGAAAGACCTCCAAACTCATTTTTCTCCTGTCAGAAGGCATACTGGAGTTCTCCAGAATGGAAAACAAACATAGTCTCTCCAAAATGCATTTTTATCTCCTTCCAACTACAGAGCTGAATGAAAGCCCATGGAAGCAAAATCCTAAAGGAGGGAAAGCTCTGATATTATATAAAATAGAGGAACAGAGTTCTTTGGAAAGTTTAAAATGCTGTCCTTTGACTTCTTAACAACGTAATTTTTCAAGTGTTCCAAAGAGCTATCCATTTGCTATTGACTCCATCAGAAAACAGTATTTTGTTTTGTTAGTTTTGTTCTTGTCGTGTTATGTCAACATGACACCCTGGCACCTAATGCTGACCTTAATGGATTCTTGACCAAGGACCCAGCACTGCAACTTAAAACCCTGTCAATTGCTGCTTAAATGAAAATAAAAACAACAGATTTACAAAAATATGTATTTTAGCTTACACAATATTTAATGGTGTTTCCTTTACCAATTAGTCATGTTTTGCTGAGCAAAATAGAGAGTAGTTCTAAAGCTACAGATTTTGAAAAATACTTGAGAGTCCTGCAGTTAAACACAGGGTTGTGCCTCTTCAGAACTAAAAGCATTAAAGAAGTTTACTTAGAAACAGCTATTACTTTAGAAAAGCAATTCTCCTCATTCAGTAGTCAACGTAAGTTTTACATTGCCTAACACAGAATTTGCTCAATCCCAAATTGTCAAATGTCCTGCTGCTTGGCAGGAGGCTCAAGCAGCTCTGATGAATACTGGAAGGGAGTAATAATGTGGATCTATCCAGCCAAGTTTGGTTTCATATGAAAGGCTTTTCTTGAACCATGCACACACTTTTTTCTGCTGCACAAGACTGAAATAGGATGAGACCTGAACAATGCCAAATTATATCCCATGCATTTTTTTGGTTGGGAGTCTTTCAACTTTCCCAGAAAAGACAGGACAAGGCGCGAGATGGTCAATAGGACTGATTGAGGATAGCAGTTCCTCTCAAGGCAAATCCTTACACTCTTCAAAGTATTACAGGAAGTACTCAGAATTTACAGTCATATTTCAGGACAAGATCTAAATTGGATAAGGAAAAGTACCTGGAATCTTTATGTCAGCACTGAAATGATTCACAGGTTAGGCTACTTAACACAGTCTAGATGTAAATCAACAAGCAGGAAGCAAATGATGATCAAAAACATTATGGCTTTCTTCCAAGTAGGCAATTTTTTGCCTTATAATTTAAATCTGCAAGTCTTTTGCTGACTAGTAATATTGGAAAAAAGGCACATTGAAAAAATTAAGGGTTTCTGTCCATTTCTAAGTTTTGAGTAGATTCTTATCTAATATTTTATTACAGTGCATTGTGAACAGTTGTAGCAATTTTATTCATAAGCGAACTCCAAGTCTCTTGCTAATACTGCTTACCCAGTAGCCTGGAATGCTAAGTTCTCAGTTTCAAAATAGAGACTAATACAAAAAAAAGTTTCTTTATGCTTCCATAGTGCCACAGAGCCATGTTTCAAACAAGTTAGGGAAAGCCACTTCTCCTATATCCTCTGTTAAGAGCAGTAACATTTTATTATTCTACTAAATCCCAATATCTTCTGTCAAACCCCTAAAAAGCAGTGGGCTGAGAACTTCTATTCTTCTTGAAAGACCTGAAAAAAGTACTGGTTTTAAGTTCCTCTTTGAGACACAGTGGTAACTCTGGTACGTAGAACTACTGAATTACAAGAAAATTAACCAGGCTCTAATCTGAAATCCACTCAAGTCAAGAGGAGACAGAGTGCACAAACTGTCCTCTTTCTACATGGCTGAATTTCAGCATGACATTATTTCTCTATGTTTTATAAACAATAACCATAATGGCAAGAGGTAAATAATTTTAAGATTGTACACCACGCTAAATTTGTGCTACTTTTCTATTTAGCACTCCTTCAATTTTACCCACCAACCTCTAGAGACCTTCCCCAAAAAAGAAAGGTCTTGTTGTCTACTATCTGGTTTTTGCTACAGTTTTTTATTACAATGATAGCTATGAATTTATAATGAGAGATCACAACTAAAATACAGTAGATTAAAAAAAAAACCAGAATTTTCATAAAATAAAATGCAATAAAATATTATCAATTTTCTTACACAGGACAACTGCCATCATTACATAATTTAAAATAGTATAAAGTGATACTGGAGAGTTGGGGAGAGGAGGGCTTTTCAAATAAACATGAATTAATATTAATCAGAACTTTATATTATGATAGATAGCCAGCATGGTGTTTGAGTCACCTAAGTCTTCTTTGCCATTTTCTTCTCTTGTTTTCCCCTTTTCATTTTATATTTTAATTTAAATATATTTTTTATTAATCTACATAAGTTTTGATTGATAATGTGTTTATCACAACTAGCTTACAGACTGCCTCATAAATTAGTTGACAGAGGCCATAAGAGATCTGTAAACTGATTATTCAGTCACTTCATTTTTGATAAATATTAAAGGCTTCTAAATATCTGCAAATGACAAATTCATTGTTTGTTAATTCCACGTTATTTTATTATTCAGTTTAATGCAAGCTAACAATGGTAATTTGTCAAAGGAAAATGAACCCTTTGAGTTAAGCTGTATCACTTCTAACATTAAAAACTATTTAGATGCTTCATGTACTGATGAAAATGAAGGATTCCAGTGATGTCAATGGACTTACAATTGTATGGTAATTAGTATAAGTGAGAACAAAAATAAAACCTTGCATTTTCCAGTATTATACCAACTGACAATTTTTTTGTAATTACACCACAGTGTAATTTTGTAATTACACCACAGTGTAATTTCTATGTAGGTACACAGAAATACTACTACTACTTTGAAAAACTATAAAGAAGAGGACTGACCATCTAATATTAACAAGACAAAAGGATTTTTTTATTTACCTGACTTTGCAATTCACTTTGTTGCTTCAGGCGAAGATTTTCTGGTGTATCAGCCACTGTAGTGAAGGACTGCTTTGGGTAATGTCTAGAAGAAAAAGACGTACAAAGCCAAAAAATAAATATTTGCACATGCTAGAAAGTCAAATGCATCCCAGCACTCTTTCCTACAGTGCACAGAATTCTTTCACAGTTTGCTATGAATTAAAAGTATTTTAAAATATTGTGTCAGACGTGCCTTACAGAAACTACATAAAGGAGTTCCTGCAATGAGTCTAAATCCCACCCATTCCCTGCCCACTGACTTCAGAGATCAATCAGCCAAATTTTGATTTCAATAGAGTGACCAAAACTATGTTTAACTGCATTGTCTTGGTATAGCCATGTGCTGGACAAAGACTAAACTAAAAGCCCTTAAAATGAAATTGTTTTACAGAAACTAATGCTACATAAGAGAGCACAGCTGGAGTACCACAGGGTCTTTAATCCTTTAGTGTAGGAACCAGAAGCATCAGGGCAGTTACTTTCAGGGGAGGGGAAAGCCAAATGCTTCAACAGTAAATATGTCAATACAGTATATTAATATCCAGTACCAAAGGCTGTGGTGTCTCAGAACTGCAATGCATCAGGCATCTCTCTTTCCATTTGAAATTTTACACCTTTACAATATGTTCCTACTATTTGCTTTGGCATTTTATGGTATCATGCTCAATGGGAGCCTGCTTCAGCAGGTAGGTTGGACTACAAGGCCTTTGGTGATCTCTTCCAATCCTAATCATTTTGTGATTCTGTGAACTGTAGCAGTAAACCCTCATCATTTACAGAACCACTATTTATTAATTCTCATGGATTTATCCTGTAATTTTGCAGTCAAACAAGAAGTTCCCTAATAGGAAAGGCCACAAAAAGAAGCAAATAACAAAATGGAACCGCACATCCCAAAATATTCATAATATTATGAGCCAGAAACACCGTGAGGAAACCAATTCTTACTAATTACTTTCCATCATCTTCAGTCTGAAACTAAAATGTTCATTCACCTTTAGATGTGAGGCACTCATGTTTTCAGTTACCATTCACAGCTTCCCATGTCTACCAGCTCCCCCATTTGTGCCTCCAACATTTCAGAGTACAAGACAACAGGCACAGTGTTACAAACACAATAACAACTGCAGTACAAGTTCCACAGAGTAAGCAGTAAGTGTCTGAAGACAGAGGATATGCAGTATTAAACATTTCCATGTTCAAACTCCAGCCCATCTCTAGTGTTCTTTCAGCAGCTAGTTGTATGCTGTTGCTATGATTCCACCATAAAATTTCTGTTCTGTCCAAACATGATACATATTTTCTTTCCAAACTGTATTTTGTAAGAAAGTTTTCTCTGTACAAGTTCTATTTCCATGCAGTGTATGATTTTAGTAAAAAAAAAAAAAATCTGAAAAAATGAAACAAGCATAAAAATTAAGAAGGATTTCTGGTTTCAAGCTGAATGTTTCCCCCTCAGAAATGCAAAATCAATAACTGATGAGAAATTTTGCCTGAAGTTCATACAGTTGACTGCTCCAGGCCTGATTCCCCCATCAGATGACATCTTGCATTGCCAGACTTCTGCACCACAGCACAGTTGAGTAGACTCCTGCGCCAAGAGGCTGTGGAACATCACGTCATTTATGGTGTCATTACACAGGGAAAACAGAGGAGAAATACAGGACAACCTAGGGATTTCAGGCTCTCAAGGGCTAATAACTGTATAGAAAGAGTAAAAAATTAAACACCTTGATGAAGGAAAGTTTTTCCTCACTGAAATGTAAGAACTATCCCAGACTGGTTACTAGCAGATGGACAAACACGCTGCTCTTAAGTTTATGTCAACCACTTGTCTCAGAGAGCTCATGTCACTGAAAACTAGAAAGCAGAATTCCTAGACATGACACCCTTCAGAATATTCATTTGGAGTTACAGCCAAGTCCTCCCAAAGCCCCACCCAAGATGGAGCTCTGGCTAGAGAGGGCACTGAGTTCTGCATTTGCTGTTGCCCCTTCCCTCCTTTTCAAAGCAGGGGCTCCACCACCACCACCCCTCAGAGCCAGCCTAGGCCAGCCAGCAGAACAGCTCAGCCACAGCTCAGCCCCAGCTCCAGAAACACACAGGGAGGCAGAACCAGGCTCTGCACGAGGCAGATGGTGCCAGCATTGTGTAATACATTGGGACAAGGAAGATACTCCAGAAGGGCTTCTATTTTTGGTTTTTTTTTATTTCAATTTTCTATCTCACACTTCATTCTTCTGTATAGAGGCAAAAAACAAGTGCCAGACTGGCCACAAGGAGGGTCATAAGCCCTTTTTGGAAAGCAACAATGAACAGATGGGGAAGGCAACAAGCCACCTCACAGCCAGGGCTCACTGATGCCCAAAGAAGATTGTAGCAATGGTGCACAAGGAACACTGCAAAGCATATCAGCCTTCCACACAGCAGCCATGAGATATCCATGGATAGCTCCAGTAGATGACAAAATCCTTTCCTTAAAAAATATAATCTGCCATATATGCCATTAAAATATTACATTATGCACATGTTGAATGCTGAAAGCATAAACTTTCATTGCACTGCTTTACACCATGGTTACATATCATGACCCTGGTAGTATAACCAGAGTAATCACATATTTTCATCCTTTTTAACATGGAGAACACAGAGTGCAGCCAGCTCAGACAGGGTTTAAGGCCTGGTCCCCTTGGGAATTGTGTGAACAACACTGAGGCAAGTGTCTGAGCCACAGCCCCCAGGGAGCCTGTTAGCAACAGCAGCAGAGAACTGCAAACCCAGGCTCTCAAATTAAACCTCTCAATTCTGGAGATAAAAACATACACCCTGTCCCTACCATTCACCATCTCTTACCTCTGATTATTTGCAAAAAAATGCTTTCTTCGACAACTAGTATTCGGAGGCTCAGGGATATTTCAACATTCCAAGCAAACCACTTCAGAACCAATGTATCTAAGATCACTATTTATTTCAGAAGCACTAGCTCCATACTTCAAGTAAAAAAGGTATGTTCAGTCTTGAAGAAGCAGTGCTTTAAAATGCTTGAAAATACTATGTAAACTGATTTTATCAATGAAAAGCATTTACACTTGACCATGGAAGAAAACAATACACATGACAAGTGAACAAAACTGCTGAAATTTAAATTGGTCTTTAAATTGATCATCTAAACCATTTATCAAAATGTAAACCATTTTTCAAAATGTATTACAGTGGTTAAAATGAGAATCATTTAGCAAAATTAAATTAGCAGCGCATTCTACTATGGGTTGTCATTTTAACCACAGCTGATATGTGAAACCACTCACATGGTATTTCAAACCAGAAAGACATGGGTTTAGATACATCCCTTCTAATTTATGGAAATTCTTGCCTCAAATGCATTAAAAAGACTAGTGTTAAATTTAAATCCTATCTTCAGCTTTCCACATTTGTTTTAAGCTTATTGATACCATGTCTTCAGGATAATTACCAGTATTTAAGATATTAAATTATGTGAAAATTATTGAAGACACATTGTACCATTGGATACTTTTGTCTGAAATAGAAGGCTGAAACACAAGTGTTAAAATTCAGTAATCTGCTTCTTTAACTACCAGTTTAGGGCTATACCACATTTTGTCAAAATGTTCTGAATGAGGATAAGTAACTGGATGGCAACAGCCTTTAATTCCAAAGGCTGACAGTGGTCCCTGGTAATCCGTTGCTCAGCTTCCCTTTTGTCCAAGATGATGTCTGAGAAAGAGCCAGGAATTGGTTAAAGAGGTTGATCTCATGTCAGCTATTTAATAGCAATGTCCAAAGGATTTTTTTGTTTGTTTTAAGTCTTTGTTAGTTGTTTAAGTCTACTTAGCAATATGTCTTACCACACTAATGCTATTAGGATTAATCCTGTATAAAGATCTATACAAGAAGTTCCAGAACAAATCAGGATACACAGTAGAGTGTCTCTGCTGCGGGTTACTGTACTGCCTGCCTCAGCTGCATAGCTTGATTAATAAAGCAAACCACAACTCAGTCTCTTGCTGCTTATGAGGAAACTCCTTCACTTTTGATATTTGACAACAGGATCACTAAAGCCTCTGAGAACTCAGGAAAGCACCTGAAAGTTACCTAGGTTTTCCAACAACTAAACACAGAAATTTTCCTAAGTACTTTTTTAGCTGTAAAGTTTTCATCAGCTTTTCCATGCTCTCAATCCAACAAAAGGAAAGAAAAATATTCTGAGAGAGTATGGGGTGAAGATTCAGCTTTGTCTGTTCTGTAAAAGGTCAGATTCACACATTGAGATAAATTCAAGCATTACCTTCCTCATACCTCACTCTGACTTAACCAACATTTACAAATGATTAAGAGATTTGTGTGTGTGTTTTCTAGCTGTAAATTAACTGTTACTGTTCAGTTACAGAATTCTAACCATGTCAGAGTTACTAGATTTCTATAGAGTTATGTCTCCCCTAAAATATCTATTCTGTATTGGCCTACAACATTAAATTTGTGATATTTCTTAACCAGAGAACAGGTATAAAATATACAAATCAAAATCAATCTCCTAAGCAGAAGGTCAGCTCCATCACATCTTTTCATAATACCAGTTGCCATCACAGGCTGTCACATTAGGCTATCTGTTCTCTCCTAAGTTTTGCTCAAAATAACTGTTCTTCTAATTTAAGCAAACATTAAAAGAGAAGGAGGTTTTTTAAAAAAAATATTTTCACTTGCAGTAATGCAGATTTGAACAAAATTAAACCAATCTTAAAAGAATTATAGAAAACTATAAAAATTATTTATGCTTTTAAAACTAGCACTTCAGTACAGTGTATGTAAAAATTGAAAACTGAAATTAAACAGTGAATAATAGTCTAGCAGCCTGGATGTAACCCAAGCTCACAATGATGGACAGGTAGAGAAGCTCCATCTCAGACCTGCAAAGGCCCAATCTGGTAAATGTGATCTGAGCCCATGTCAACAAACAGCGCAAAAACAGAGAGGAGAAACACAGGTCTCCAATTCAGTCTCATACAGAAGACAAATGACAAAATACTTTTTCCAGGATAAAGGTGACAAGGTATTAAGTTGTGCTTGGCTAGGGAGTGTTTAAACTGGCAGATTGAAGAGACATAGGACTCCTTAACCTCCTTACCTTGAAACTGTGTCATTCACAGAAGGACATGTAACATGCAAAACAGCAGAGAAAGAACCAGCAGGAGGGAGATCTTGCCCACAGCTGACTACTTGATTTGAAATTCATGCTCAGTTGCGCTTGCAGCTCAGAAGCTCCAGAAGGGATTTCTCTGGGTTTTCTCTTTTGTTTTGAGCTTTCTGTGCAAGATCACTTATTTGCATGCAATTATAAAGGCTTTTGTAGTAGGAATAATGTAACTAGTGGATAATGCAGCTCTGGTATGGCAGCACTTGGGCAATGAAGTGAACAAGAAATACATCACGATTCTCCAGAAATTATCCAAAGATTACATTCTCTTTGGCTACCCCTCTGTATGAAGAACTCTGGCTGCAATTAGTTTGCTTTGGAAAACATTTTTCAATCTTTGCCTTCTATTCGGCAAGAAACTTTTCAAATATTTAATTTCTGTATCTTTACTTCTTCCTTGAAGTAAAGGAAAAAGTTCCTCCCATATGCTAGCTAAATGCAAGTTCTTTTTTTATGAGAAAAATCCCCTGGAGCAATGAGCTTATATTGATTTGCAGGAGAGCTAGGAAGCAATAAGATCCATTAAAAAAAAAGTAAGAATATTCCACTTGCTTGTTGGGGTAAGCCATAACACTTCTGCTCCTGGAGTGAGTGAAAGTCTACACATCCCATAAAACCAGACACGTGTTGCACACCATGCACTGTGCTACCAGACTGGCACTTCATACACAACTACAGAGACCCATATCTGGGGCTGCCTTCAAAATCTAAAGTTAGGCACCACATTAAATATTTTGATTCTATCTGGCCCCAAGACTCAGGTTAGTACCTTACTGTTGTTCTCTGCTAGAGGCTGAAAAAATGAACTATTTACTGAAAACAAGGCAGAAAATGTTAACATTTTAGATTAAATAGTTTAAAAATTGGGTAGCCAACTCTAATTCCAAATTTCATTATTCTCACCATTTGAAATTTCACTCATAAATTCTACTGTACCAAACTAGTGGAGCAGTTAACTCTGCAAATCTATGTCATACATTGAAGAACCCCAAAGAGCAGAGAATTGGACTGCACAGTCATCTTTTAATCACTGGCAGAAGGGACAGCTATGGAAAACAGGTCTAGACAGAAGATCTGGAACCTGCAGTTGCTTATTTTAGAATGTAAAAGTCCAGTTAATTTTTGAAAACTGTAAAATCTTGTCAACTTCAAACTTTCTCACAGCACGTATCCAAAAACATTGCCATTACTCATGTGGCCAGTACTGGCTAAGTTCTAGAGAAAAAGCATAGAGGTCACAACATTAAATTACTTTTTACTTACAACACCAAGATCACCAAGAAACCTATTCCAAACACATTTTCAGATACATGGGTTGTCTGAATTTGCAATGTTCCCATATTGATATTTTAAGTAGCTCCCCTGAAAACTGCTTAGAGCCAGCTTGGTGAAGAAGGCCAAGTGCCTCTAGACCAGCACCAGCAGTGTCACACAGGCAGCTGTGCCCATGTGTAACCACCAAGGAGTGCTGTCTTCTTGCTTCCTCCCAACAACTCTCTCAGAATTAAAAAATACCCCAGCTCTCAGGTGATCTTAGCTTTTCCCCCATTTCTTACATTTTTCTTTTCTCTCTCTTCTGCAATTTGATATTTATTATACATAGAAAGATACATTTTTAAGGAGACAGGCAAGTCTTGCTTCTTGGGAAATTTTGGTCAAAACATTTAAATTTTAAAGATTTGAAAAAATACAGCAGGAGGAAGACACAGTTCATATCTTATCATATAATACTAATTGTTATAATACAGATCTCAGCCTAGTAGCATCCAGATTCAGCAGAAAGATCAAAAAGAGTAAAATCCAATCATCATGAACTTCAAAAGTAGAACTGCTAGAATTTTCAGTGGAGCCAGGCACTCGCCCTTTCAATAATTTACCTATTCCTCAGCTATGGGATTCCACTGCTTGGGGAAAGAAAATTAGCCAGTAGCAGACCAAGAACTACAGCATAGCCTGGAGCTGTGCAGAAATCTATTGGCAGCACAGTAGTAGGTATTGACAATAGATCAAAAAAGTGAGAACTACTGATGGAGAAGGATACACAAAAGATGCACAGAAAGTTCAGAAAAGCTTGAAAGAAGGAGGCAACTGTGGCAAAACAAAACAATAAACAAAAATCTGACTGCAACAGCAAAATCTGCCAAAGACACACATACATATTAACATTTGTAACTGCTAGACTGCTGCCAGGATATCACCCAGTGAGCTCACCCAGACTTATATATCACCTAGACACCGAAAATTTCACAGAAGTTTAAGAAAACTTCATAATCACCAGTAGCACAAAAAAGGCCAATTATTCAATATATCTATAGTATTTTCCAGATACTGTGACTATTATTTCTTTCAAAATATCCAGGAGACAAAAGAACATAAATATGAGCAGGAAAAACACAGACTGAAGCTGAGTTTCTCACTAATTTCATCTATCAATTCACAGTAGCTGATCTAGCAGACTAAAGAAACACACAGTATGACCCATACCCCATCAACATCTTGCTGTCCTCTTTTAAGGATGCCTGGAAGAGGTATAATTCGTGCCTACTGCAATAGCAAATTTTCTTTAAAAATTCCTAAATTTTATTATTATTTATTCTATGTTCAATATATCAGCATCTCAAGCAGCACAACACTAAATTATACAAGTGTAATTGCTCCTAGGCAATTGGCAGTTCTCAGTATGGAGATTTAAATATAACATCTAAATGGATATCTAAATGTATGGTTTTCCGATACAAGGACCAGCCACAAACAAAAAGAAGTAAAACTTGCATCTATCCTAATAATGCTTTCTTCCCTGCCAGCTTTTCAAGTGCAGGAGCTACAACACAAGGGAGAAGTTTCATTCTAAAAACTTTAATGCCAAAAAAATCCATGACAATAACATCAAAAATAAAGAACAAGTGATTATCAGTTGCTCACTGCTTGTATTACGCTTCCCTCTTCCAAGGGAGTATTGACTGAAAGAATGAATATATGCTACTAAAAACTGAAATTCTTATTCATGTGGTGCCTAGAGAGGCTACCTGGAACCGAGGCTAGACAGTGTTAAAGGAATATTTATTAAAAAGGCCTTCAAAGGATACACTTGGGCAGTACAGGAGCCTGGCCGTGGCTCCACCTAAGATGGGCCCAAGATGGGCCCAAGATGGATCCCGAGTCACAAGTTCTCACACTTTTATAGGTTTTGGTCCATTACATATTGGGGTTCATTGTCCAATTACAGCTTCAGGTTATGAAGTCCCATCCTCCCAGGTTGCTCTCCTCAATTGTACTCAAAAGTACAATTGTTTGTACTTTTTGGGCCTGAAGTTGCAGCAGTGTCCTTGGTTCTCAAGCTGGAAAAGGATTGTTTTGTCTAACTAAACTGTGGAGAGAACTTGCTAACACTTCATATGAAGTCCAGAATTATATCCTAATGCAGTACAGAATCTAAAAAATATGAAAGCTAAAACTTAAGGCATCACATGCATTCATTCAAAATATGTTAGGCCATACAGTGCTGGATCACAGCTGTAAAGAAACTGGAGTCCAGCTGTTGTGGTCTCCTAAAACTGAAGGTATAAGCCAAAACCTGGGAAACTAAATATGGACTTGTTCCTAGCTTCCATATTTTCTACTTCTTAACTCTTCTATGTAAGTTTTCTAGCTTTTAATCCTTATGCTTTTCTTCATTTCTTGAGCAAACCTGCAGAGCCAAGCTTCATTGGACAATTCATAGGTGCTTCTGAATTCCAAAGTTGTCATTCAAGACACGGCAAATACAGTTAAAAATGCTTCTTCAACTGTGAAGTGTATTAAGCATTTTTCCTCTAAAATGGTGCCATCATCAGCAACCCCAAGCTAGAGTCAAAAAAAGTAACAGAGTTGTGTTTACTTGTGTGCTGGAGAAAAAAAAAGGAAAAGCTACTTTTCTGTCAAGTGAAAATTTTACTAGTTGCTTATTCACATATTTTAAATTCTAAGCAGCTATGTTAATTGTGCAGCTTTATAAAATGTCTCTCCTTTAATGTATCCATTTATATAGAATTAGTATTAATAGAAAAAAGTTTATTTAGTTCATAAAAGATATTTTATGCTAGTACAGTGTAAAATAATTTCATATTACAGCACATTTGCCTATACAAAATTATTAAATGATAGCTTTTGCTCACACATAAAGAATACTCTCAGTAGAGCCTGCTTTGGCTTGTTCTGCTGAAAGGATACAAGGGTGCAAAAACAAACACTGTCCTTTTTAATGTAAATCCTTGGCAAAAGTCAATGTATCACCAATTTAATTTAACACTGTTCTATACAATACATCACATACTGTTCTATACACCTCATGATGTGGCGTAGGATGTCGTATTTCACAGCAGATCTGGTCTAAACTCCAAATTCTAAAGTCTGTGTAACTCAATCACATCCTTTTTATGTGTTTATCATGAAAGAGCAACAACCATGTCACATTTTCACTAATACCCTGCAAACACCTACAGAATTTCTGCATATATTATGCTCTCAGCTCCTCATGGACTGTTAATTATTTTGACTAGAACCAGGTGCAGTTGCCATTGCTAATTAAATGCTCCATCAGTATTGTTACAAATACTGTCCCCTCTCCTCTTTGCTTTCTCTCTTTTCTCCCTGCTTGAAACAATGCTCCTATGTATCTTCCTGGTAAAGTACAGGGGTTTCTGTCACAGCCCTTAGTATTTTCAATAAAAGACTTAGGCAAATGAATGAGCTTTATGTAATTCATAGAACACAGGCTTTCCCATCACTTTCTTGGACACAGACCCTAAATTCCACCCAAATACTGTTCCAGAGACTGAAGCAACTGCACTGCATGTCATCCAAATGGTTTCCACAAGCTTCCACAGAGAAAGTTATTCAAACCATAGAATCATAAAATCATGGAAAGGCCTGGGCTGCAAGAGACCATAAAGGTCATCTAGTCCAACCCCAGTAACACGGTCAGGGATGCCACTCATTAGATCAGGTTACCCAAGGCCACAACCTGGCCTTGAACACTTCCAGGGACAGGGCATCCATTTTGCCTCTTTGCAAACAAGCAGAACTTGATAACATCTCCTGAGCTTTCCATTCTTTTAGGCTGATGATCTGCCTCCCAACAACTTCAGGTCAAAAGGCAAAGAAATGTTTTCCATCTCCCCACAAGAGAGCAGCTGATGAATGGCTGCTGATAGCCTAACAAATTAATCCTTTAGGATGTAAAACAGGCACAAACAAAATCGTATATAAGAGGAATGCAAGCAATTCCTAAGCCACTTTACAGAAATGGCCTGCCCAAAGCATAAACCAAGTACTTTAACTACAGCAAAATGCAGAGAAAAAGCTATTTCCATGAGGCATGTAAAAACTCAGCATGTCAGAGCAGATACATTATCACACTGCCAGATCAAATGCAAAAGGGTGAATTATGGGATAGATGGAGAAGAAAGGAAGTCACTGAACTAATAGTGAAAAGACGTGTGATATGTGTAACATGAAAGGACAAGCTCATGCTTCAGATCACACAGCTTAGTCATTAAATAGCATTTACACCACAGGAACACAGAAGACCTGGGAAGGTATTCGTAACCATAAAAAAAAAAGAAAGTGAAATATCTTCTACCTTTCCTTTTTAGTCCTAAATGCTGCAGGCCATAGATCTGTCAGGTGTCACTGTCTGAGCCCCTTCTACACCTATTACTACATTTCTGCAAACCCATCAGCCAGATCCTCCATGGCCAGAGCCCTCAGAGGGCAACTGAATCCCTTCAGAATAAAACTGAGCATGTGCCTTTGAGTAACAGATAAAGAAAGATGACAGGAAATGCAAAGCAAACTATCTGTAGCTGCTATGTTGAAGTTCACAATTGCAGGAAATGTGTTCACAACTGAAGCTTGCACATGAATACCTAAAACTGGTCTTATGGTTAAAAAACTATTATTTATCCTGTCAGTGCATGATCAGTACCACGTCTTTGCTAGCATAACAGACAGTAAAATCATTAAACTATCATCTTAAAAAGTCAATAAATCAAGGTTTCAAGACCACAGAAATTTCTTTAAACTTGTGGACTATATTTCAGCTGGTAAATTACATTTTGACAAAAAAACCCTTTTTGTCAAAAAAATGCTATTTCACTACAGTGCTAGTGACTTTGTCGCCAAATTTTGTTAGAATTACACACAGATTATTACTAATAAAGTCTTTCACAAATGCAAAAATAAAATAATTATTTTATAAAAATGAATGAAGAAGACATCAATTAGTTATTTCATTATTTATAAGTAACTTTAATTCCATTTCCACAGAATCATGAAGCTTTCCATTGGGAGTTATTATTTTTGTTTCCTACAGATCTACTAATAATCTATGCATGCAAATGATCCAGTCAACCCTGACTGTTCATAGAAATGAAAAGTATATTTCCACCAATTTCTTGCAACTCAGTGAGGAAGAAGCCTGGACCCTCTAAAGTGGCTCAGTGACCAACATTCCCTGAGTGCCAGGCAAGTCACTGGTGACTTGAAATCACTGGTAAAGCATGTTGCTTCCTCTACAGGCCTGTTGTAAACTAAAAAGATATTTAGTTTACAAAAAAACTAAATTTTCTGAATAGTTCATAAAAAAACACAGTATTTTAAAGCTGAACAAGCCATAAGCCTTTTGTCAAAACTGAACTGTGCTGCAAATGTCTCTTGGATATGTAATTATATTTCCTTGCCTGTACTGAGATTACTCCTGGGAGCTTCATATGGATATTTACACATTGGTGGAAGTATATTACCAGACAGGAGCATAGATTTCCTACCATAAATAGTTTTCAACACAAGAACAAATGCACAAAATAGAAACACTTTCAATATTCAAACTAAAGCTTTTCCAAATGCTTAAACCAACTCTTAAGCATCTGCTTAAAACTGCAAAAACTCAGAACAGATTTAACTCTTAAAACACATTGCTCAAGTCTGCAAAAGAGCTCAGTTTTGCCAGGCCCCTTCATCTGTCTGTCCAGCACCAGCACACGTGAACCTCTGACTGACAGAGCTCTGTCTGCCTTTTTACAAATATCCAAGGTGTTGAGCATTGTCATTTCTATCCTACTCAGGAGCAGGAGACCTCCCTTGAGAAAGCTAAGGCACCTGTGGAGTACTGCTGTGGTCAACAAAAGCAAAGAAAGACAGACCACAGCCCAGGTTTGCTAAGCAAGTTATTCAAGTGAAAAGTAAAATATCTGAAGGATAGTTGCCCACACTCAATGTGAGCAACTATGAAGACTCAATGAAGACTCAATGAACATCCCCAGTTTTACTGAAATCCAAATGGTGAAAGGCTATGGTGGAGTCCAAAATAAGTACCTGAAAAAAAATTTTCACAAGACAGAAATTCCGTGGAGTAAAAATATCAGGGGGGGGAGGGTTGGGAGGGGAAAGGAAACTTGAGGGCAGACTGAATTAACATGGTTTTGTCAAAGTTCTTAAAAATACACAAGTTGTGCATTGCTCACTAGTGAAAAACTAAATGCTCCATTTTGATGAGAAGTTGGATATATTACAAAGAATAGGTATTGGGATTATATTGGGATTACTGTCAGCAGAGCTGTTTAATTTCTGCTTTAATAAGAAATGAAATGGAACAACAGAACATAGCTATTTTTTCTGTTCAGAATTTAAAATATATACCTTCCCCATGCAAATACTTCTATGTATTTTAATATGCCTGTTAATGTCTTCTTGTGTCTTTTAAGGTTCTTGTATTTTTAATAAATTAGTGATACTTGGAGCTCCATCTCTGTGAGTTTCTAGCTCAGACAGTCTCTAGTCTCATGGCTCCCTATCAGTTATAAAAAGTTGGTGATGTCTTGCCCTGAAAATCCAGTTGATCCAGAAGCCTAAAAGAACAGGAGCTAGAGCTGCAGCAAAAGACATTTCTTCAGGTTGCCAGCAATGGTTCCAGGCACTTAGACCTTTACATCTGTGCTAGCAATTAAAAACATCTAGCAACACTCGATGGTAGTGAGGCTGACTGCCACAGAGCTACTGTCCAAAACAAGGTTACCACATCCAAACTGCCTGAGCAGAGCAGAAGTTGGCTTGTGTGTGAACAGAGCCATACCTAGGAACTGGCTGGGAGAAAGGACAAGCACAGGCTAAAGTTATTGTGCCTGTCAGCATTTCAGCAATTCAACCATGAGTTTCACCCATATCTCTAATTTGCTAATACAGATGAAACAAAGGAGTCTGAGTTGGAGTTCCTATATCACTGAGCTCCCATCCCCTGTGCCCTCCAGGAAGAAACTTCAACAACTTTTGCTCCATCATTTTAACAACGGGCATTTTTCTGTGTGGCCTTTTCAAGCCTTCTTGCATCTTTGTTTCTAAATCACAGAATCACAGAATAGTTGAGGCTAGAAGTGACCTCTAAAAATTTCCAAAGCACAGACAACTAGAGCAGGTTGCTTGCATCCATGCCCAGTCCCCTTCTGAGTATCTCCAAGGACAGACCCACTCTGGGCAGCCTGTGTCAAGTGTTCAATCACTTTCACACTGGAAAGTCAACCTCAAGTTCATCTGTGTGGCCCTTTGCTTCACTCCAGTATGCCTCAGTACTCCCCTCCAGATCCTCATCAGGGCTGAACAGAGGTAAGCAATCACCTTCCTTAGCTTGCCCTATTTGACCATAGTTTTCTACTAGTGGATTAAATGAGGAAGAAAAAGACACATATATTTAATATTTAAACACTCAATTTCTGTTATGGTCATTGGTTCCTTGTCACTACTATTATTTACCTTAATGGTTAATTTCCAGCTACTGAGAACTCTCATACACAGATCAGGTAGCTTTTTTCTCCCCAAAGTCAACAATTGGTAAGTAAGGTAAATAAGGAAAGGACATCAGCAAATGTTCATAATCAAAGTAAAACCAGCAGAGGGATGAAAGCAAAGTCTTTCCAATGGCCAGCACTGCAGCTGGCCAGGGAAACAAGGCTCACTGCCTCAGTCCATTTCGCTTCTTGTCCCTTTGTTTTGTTACTGACCTCATCTCAAATCTCTACCCCTAAAACTGCCTATCAGTTCTTAGCTGAAACTGTTGGGAAGGAAGCAACAAATGAACAAGGAATCTCACATGCCAGAATGGGGCTCTGTTTCCAACAATAATTCTTGCACAAAGGGCCATCAGTGTACAGCTCTCCCTATGTGGTGCCAAATACCATGACAGCCTTGCATATGTCCCACCAGAGGTGACTCCACCACCAGCGTGACAACAGTTGGAGCCTGAAAGAGACACACCACGGTGACATACTGACTGCTACTAGAGAAGGCTCCACCATCTGCCTCCTGCTACTTGCATGACAATGCAAGCTGCAGTTAAAAACACCCTTGTTATGTTAGATAGCCTTAAGCCTCTCTCTGCTCATGCCCTGCGTGGGCAACGTAGCTTCCCTTTACACAGGAGGATGCCTGGGCTGCATCAACAGGAATACAGCTAGCAGATCAAGAGAAGCACTCATCCCCTTCTGTCTAGCACTCATCAGACCATATCTACAATCCTGCATGCAGCACTGGGCTGGCAATACCAGAAAGATCAATAAACCAGAGTGAGATCAGTGAGGGCTAACCAAGCTGGTCAGCTGGCTGAAGACTTGCCCCATGAGTACAGGCTAAGGAGTCATGGCTTGTTCAGACTAGGGAAGAGGCTTTGAAGCAACCTTCCAAAACTTGCAAGGATTTGAAAAAGAAAGACAGAAGGACAGACAGAAAGAGAGAAATTCTGCAAGGAGTATCAAATATAGGGAGCCAAGCTTTTCACAGTGATGCCTTGTGGGAACACAATAGACAATGAGCACAAATTGAAAAAAGAGAGGTTCATGCTTGATGTAAGAAGAAACTCTTCTACCATAAGGACAGTCAACTAGTGGAAAAGATTACTTAAAGAAGTTATACAGGCTCCATTGCTGGATGTTTTCAAGATTTGAATGGTCACAGCTGATTCTTTTCTGAGCAGGACCTCCTGAGGTTCCTTCAGCCTGAACCATCATATCATCCTAAGATAGGAGCCACTCACATTTCTAAGGCTCTGTAGAGACATCTTTGAACTGGTGGGCTCTTACATTGAGGATAGTGGGGTCCATGCCCAGCAGAACTTTAGATAGCTGGTAAAATCTGAGTCTTAGTTCCTTCTTGAACTATCTGAAGATAGTGCACCTGCTTGCACTGTACCTCAGCACACTAAAAAAGGAAATAGGCATCAGAATAGGAAATGTACTGCACCAGTGCAGCAGCCCTCGGATGGGTTTTCCCTGAGTTTCATTAAAGTCAAAGACAGACACATAACAACAAGACTGAGCTGGATGCAGAAGTAAGGAGATGCCAACACCTCAGCTGTCCTGACATGAGGTAAGCCCTGATAGTTTATCTAGCTATGTATCTATACATCCCATGTATAAGCACGTGCTTCAAACCTGGATGAAGTAAAGTGAAACAGAATAGATTTGGTATAATGAAAAACAAGTTCAGTAAATATGCTACAGAGTACTCCTGCATCATGCTCCAGCTCAGTAGTCCTCAGCAGGAATCTTGCCAGTGCACAGAAATAGGCCACTAAAAACCTGGACTGAGCACAAAACATGACATATAGGAAAAATTTACAACATCCTTTATAAGGTAATGGCCATTTTTTCTGTTTTCCCAGGCTATAGTAACTAAATATTCTCGCATGTCACTGCTACCCTTATACTGAATAACCTACCTCATCCTTGTTTATAGCACATTCCTCTAACTGCTGTGTTAAACACATGCACACACATCTGCTACAAAATACTCCACTGAGATCCCCATCAGTCCAAAAGCACTCCAGCCACAATTGCCTTTGAAGGAAGCAAAGGTTACCCAGGCTAAGCAGCAGCTGCTCTTGATGCACACAAGCAGCAGGGGCTGTCACAGGAACAGAAAGACAGCAAACAATTGGGTCAGCAGATGAAAGTGGACTGTCTGCTGGATATGACCACAACACAGCTCCAAGCAGCTCTGAGAAACACTTCAATGGGAACCTAGCATAGCTTCCCATCCACAGCTTTCTGTCCTGCTAACAGGACTTGGCTTAAGGTTGAAGGCCTGATAAGGCTTTTCACTTTTCACTGCTGTCCCACTTGTAGATTACGGCCTAAGAAAAAAACTCATCATTCCAAAGTCTAACAGCCTAAAACATCAGATATTTGTACAGCACCCTAATTATTCTCTGTAAGAGACACAAGGTGCAAGCAAAAGGCAAAGTATTAGAAATATCCAATAATTCAAAGACTAAGAGGGTGCCCAGGTAAAACAATTAGTCCTTCAATTGAAAAACTTCTTCAGTTATACTCTCCTTTGAATGTGGATCACAGGCCTCTTAAGATTAAGAGGTAATTTTTGTAACTTTTTCTTACTTGACTTCTGCTAAAACAAAAACAAATTGATGCAGCAGAAATTTTTAAAACCCAACCAATTTCAAATGTTACACATGTATATGCAGTCAGAACAGCAAATGCAACATTATCTCCTGTCTTTGGTCAATTTTGTTACTCCAGGTTCTACCAATTACTTTTCTATTTCTTTTTCCAGCGAGTCTGAGAACATGGACCCAGTTAATAGAAGCAACCCAGAGATACACACTCTTGCCAAATGTGACCTAATCCATATTAGCCTTAGGTACAGGGTTTGAGTTAAAGCAGATTTGTGCTTTCCATTTTCTTTCATTTGAGTTGATCAGCTCAATTTGATCTTCTTCTGTTTTTAAAAAGACAGGTTTCACTGAGATTAGAAAACTAACCTTTCCCTGAGAGGCAGAACCATCTGAATTGAGGGCACACAAGGAAATATTGATGGGGAAAAGGCAGCACTGTGACAAAGTACTTAGTTGTATCTCAGTAAAAAAAAGAGGGAGAGGTTGAAGAAAAGGAGAGTCTCAAAAACGTTTCATAACAGGGGGAAGTGGAAGAGAATGACTGGAGAATAAGGCATAAACTACTTTCTTTCCTGCCATTATGTTATTAGCTGACAGTGACAGAAAGAGAGGGAAAATGGGTCAACCATGCTAGACAAACAAAAACTCCACGTTGCTATCTCTGTCCCAAAGAAAAGAGGACAGGATGGTCTTTTAGAAACATAGCATGAAATGCACTCAAAAGTACAAGCAGGTCTCTTATGCTTTGTATCATACATTTTGCCCTGAAATGTCAAGAGATCTGAACATGACTATCTATCTCTGTCATTAGGAAAGAGAATACAATTACAGATCAATGGGAGCCACTCCCTGATTTATGAATCTCATATCCCTCCTAATTCTTCTCATAAACATCATGAATCCATATGGTATCCAAGTGTTACATTCTGTATTTGATTTAAGTTAAAGATATTTAAAACAAACAGAACCAGACCTAAGATGTTTCTATGCAATTGAAGAGTTACCCACTGACTCCTCCTTAGCTGAGCCTCAGGAATGCACTGTGTCCTTTATAATTCAAGTGCACTAAATCAGATGTAAAAAACTTCCTATTTAGAAGATAACATAGAAACAACAGGCTTTTTATTAAAAGATCCTCAAAAAATCATGTGTGGAATTGCAAACCTGCTCCATCTGCACTTTTTATGTGATGTATACCCTAAGCAAGCGCTGGTCCCTGCTCTGTAAAGGCTTTGCTATCATTTAAAACTCTTTTTTTAACCATAGCTCAGACTTCTGGGTAAAGAACCTGATGCCTGCAAGTAGACAACAGTAAACCTGCAAAAGCCAGCAGCAGGGAAGTTAACTTTACCAATAGCACACAGTGTCACTATAGAAATCTGTAACAAAAAAGTGGGGGGGGGAAAAAGCAGGGAAAGACAGCCAGGCCAAGAAATTAAAACACAGACACACACACACAGAGTTTGGTATATATGAAGTGACTGAGGCAAAAAGATAGAAAAGAGAAAATCAGTGAGGGAAAAAGGCAGATGAAATTGAAAGTAATGGTTTATTGCGGTTTGGGGAAAATGACTCAGCATTCTACAATCTATTCTGGCCTACAATCCAGAGCCTGCAAATTTTTTCAATCTCTAGATATCGATTAGGTTAGAAATCACAAATACAGGAACTGCATAGCAGGGTAAATTGCTCCCTCACAACTGCATCAGTCAGATTTGCACGGAAGGAAGCACGGAGGAGGGCACAATCATCCTCAACAAACAGCAGCGCTGAAGCAGTCACTAGGAGAAAGTGTGTCATTGTCAGCATGACTGTTGGCTGAGCACAAAAAGAAAAAGAAAGAGAAAAGTGTAATAAGAAAAATTGCCACAAGCTGACCTTCAGACAGTAACACAATAGGAGTCAGAATATGGACTATGGCTATTGATAGTAATTTACTGGACAGGAAATTAATACGCAGTGGGGGTTTTGTTTGGTTGGGGGGCGGGGTGGGCGGTGGTTGTTTTTTACTTTCAGACTGTTACTTTGAAGATAAACTATTATCCTCTCTAAGAGGTGCGAAGCCAATTGCAAATACAGCGATGTTCTGCCCCCACAGTGAATAGTAGCTGTCAGTTTGTTGCTGGGCTCTCTGCTCTCCAGAGAATGAATCACATGATGGGTTTGCTGCCCATAAAGGGTACCGTCTACTGCCCAGACATCACTGTATGCAAAAAATCACTAACACTTTTTAAGGTCAATGAAAAGAAACAATTCACATGGTTATAGCCAACAGCCAACAACTATGCAAAATTTTGCTGACAGATTCCCAACGTTGATATCTAAACCAATCACCAATAGCTGTGTTTGAATTAGGACCATCTTAAAGCATATGCACTGCTTATGTTTTCTTCAGTAAAAGCTTAATGGGCTTTGCTGATGGGATCTGTGATAAATCGATCCACTCAAGGGACCATCTGCAGCCTCCAGTCAAAAAGACAGTGTCCTGGCCAGCCTGAAGTTGGCATGCTGCCTATGTGAACCATGGCAAAATTACAGATGGGGCATAAACTAAAATGAACAAACCTGAACACATTACACAAACACCTCAGTAAAAATGTACAGCTCTGTCTGTGTTAGTAAAATGCTGCCAGTGCATATTTTGGTTTTGGAGACAGTCTCCATCTGTAATACAGCCTCAAGAATGTATGCTCCACCCAAAAACATCTCACGGATTTCAAAAACTTCTCACTGATTTCACTATCAAATTTGGCAAAGGCATAACAACATACAAGTGTTGAGAAAATTAAGGTTAACACAGAATTTGGTTCACCCAAAGATGTTCCTCATCTTCAAAGTACATGGGTATGTGAGAATTCTTTATACAATAAATTTTTATGTTTTGTTTTCTTCTTTGTGATCTCTAACAAAAAAATCTGACGCTGGGTCAAGTTTCAGCTGAACAATTTTCTAGCAACAGTTTTACTTAGGCTATATTAACCCTTCTTCCAAGAGTTTTCAAGGCCCAAGTGCTGCTCCTGACCAGTAGGTCATTAATGGTACAGTAAGTTGTGTCAGTGTACCAAAACAGGGGTAGATAGGTGAGTGGTAAGGCGACAACAATCAGACTTTTCCCCCAAAAAAGGAACTGACTGTAATCAGTTTGTCACAATCAGCATGGAATTTAAATTAGCAATCTCATTGCAGTAACCAACAAGGCTACCTCGACGCATCAAGGGAGAAAGACGGGCACCTCTAAATGGTGACCCACTGCATTCTCCAAGAGCTAAGATACTACTCTGTATAAAAGGTAGACCCATCAGGATAAAAAACCAGAACCTGTCACCACTCCCTCCATGGAACCTTCTGGAAGGCAGTGGCTCACACCAGTCAATGGATACCACTCAGCTTTTTGAGAACTTCCCAGCAGATAGCACTATTTATTGAGAATACCATTTAATGCCAAAACACTGCAAAGTACTATTCAGTTTCTTTTTCCACTGTCATCAGGCCACCATTTATCCTATCCAGTCTATCTGCACATACCCTTTTCCCTCTTTGAAACCTTGAACTGAGAGCAGACATTTAGTTAATGAGATAATCTTCATAACCATTGAGAGCAGAGTAAATAACTATACTGCTGAAAGAAACCTGAAACTATTCTCACCCTGAATTGCACTAAATGGCTGGAGACAATGGAAAGTATAGTTGAGAAAGAACAGACCAGCATTTCCACATGCATATAAATTATTGAATACAGCAGATAGAAGACTTTCCCCCAGCCTCAGCCTACTCAAGATTCCTCTATTCTAGGCACTAATGATATTTATATTTCACTTGTGAAAAATATACTAAATACTAAAAAATATTTATGTCTGCAGTTCACTCAGTAATTTTTGTTCAAGTGTGATAGTGAACTTGAGAGCATTGCTGTTAAATGGAAATTTAAAAAATACATTAAGAAGTGAGAATTTTCTTTTTATAGCTGTTGACAGTCTAGCTGCAGAGTTATAGCACACAGAGTAAGAGGAAATATTACTGTTATTAGGAGCCATGGTATTTTAAAATTGACTAATCTTGATTACATAAAATGCTAATGTGTTCTATAAACTTTTCACAACAAAGATGCCTCAAATCAAGAGGGCCCAAAAAGGCACTAAATGGAGCACACCTTCCCAGAAAGAACTATTAGGCAACTACAAAAAGGCACTGGATTTCGATTAATGGGGTTTAGTGCAACAATTACCTCAGAGTTCATGTTTTATTAATACGAATACTTGCAAGGTGGTATAAAACTGAGTTTGGTAGCTCAGATTTCTACATCAGGGAGAAAACACAAACAAGGTTCTTGCTGCAACAAACTATTCCTGACCTTCAGCAAGAACAGGGGAAGGAGTTCAGGTTGATAGCAATCGGTACGAGCAGGCCTGGGAAGGCCAACAGTTCCTGAACCTGAATGAGATATTAATGAGTCCTGACACTCCTTCCTAAGAAATAATCACTGGATCTTATCACCTATGCTTGCTTTTTAGCAAAGAATGCTGCTGCACAGTACTATTTTGGCTTCAAATTGAACACAATACAGCACATGTTGCCTGATTTGGAAAAATCTATACCACTTTCTACACTTGGGAAAATTACAGTCTTTATCACAAGAAAGCAAAAGCCTAGGTGGCATGTAACATATTTTTTTCCTTTCTTGTATGAAAGAACTCTGGTTAAAGAAAATAAAAATTTTAGAAGTCTCTATTTATCCAGATGCTTTTTTATAAATCAAAATACTAATCAATGTTTTATCTTTTATCACATTTCTGGGAAGAGTTTTCTAAATATTTATTTTTATACCAAACATAAGTGACTATAAAGCTATTCTTAAAAAACTGACAACTCCAAAGAAACTTTTCAGGGCAATGATTGCTTCCTTTACAGAAAAGTAGGGAGGCCTTATCATGCATTTGATGCAGTATCATATAGGTTTTTTTGAACCACTTCAGTTAATTTCCATGTGCTTTTCTCTGATAAACCCTTTTTCTGTTGATGGCAAATCTGACAAAATAGAAACAGGGACAGAATAATTTCTCTTACATTCCTAGAGCCAGATCACAGACAAATTAACCAATTTTTCTTAATAAAATTTTACTCTTATTCCAATATGCAGAATAGCCACGCAGTCTCAGCTGCTAAGGTATTGAAAAGTCCTACTGTAACATGCTTGAAATTTAAAACGAACTGAAATTCATCTATTTGTAGGTTCATGGTACCTGCACAAACATCACACACTTTATTACAAATCTTTCACACTGACAAAATTTCTGGTTTAGCATCAGATTGTTTGACGGTCACTACAATTTCAATTTCATTTTTATGGCTTAAGATTTGAATTTTTTTAATTGGTTTCTCCAGTTGAAAATGCATTACTATATCCATAGTCTAGTTCTTTCTCTAGTTCTTCTATGTTCTATCTTCTCTCTAGTTCTTTCTATTTTTCACACCCTCTGTGAAGTTGTCCATCATGTTCTACTGTGGAAGAGCTCTTGGGAGTATTTTTCTAATCTGTTTTTGAGAAGATCTTATGAGACTGCCATCTAGGGTGGCAGAACATTTTCCTAAAGATTCTGAATCACAATCATCAAGAAGCAATCAAATCATCCTTGATGCTGCCAACTTCTGGTCACCTAGAGTTTGTGACATTTGATTTTGCTTTTTTTTCACCACCTAGGCTGTGGGGATTTTTTTCCTTACCCTCTAATCACACTACTGAAGTTCCATTCGGGATTTTCTCCCCAGGCAGTGGCCACTTCCCTGTGGCAAATTCAGTCTCATGGCAATCCCCATCTTTGGCCCTTTTTCCTCCCTCTCTCTCTATACAATTTACACAAGAAAATTTCCATTCTGCCCAAAGCTTCCAGTTGTGACTTTGCTGCCATGATCTAATCTGTCAATCTGTCAGGGAGTGGTCAGAGGGCCCTAAACCAAAGAAGTTTTTTGAAGGACAAGGGGGAAAAAACACTATTCTGCTACTAACAGCACACTAAGAAGACAATATATAAAAAGAAGAAAATAGAAATCTTCTGCTCAATAAATTACAGCATATGACCTTTCATGCTCTTAATACCAGGTTATCTCAATGCTTTGGAAGGGGAAGAAGCTGACAGCAGAAAAAGAAGAGCTGGCATAAAATCTGTACCTGCAAGTCATTATTTGGACCTAAGGTAATGAAACGGGGTGGGGGGGGAAGGGAAGGGAAAAGGAAAATAGGAAAAGAAGGAAAGAAGGAAAGAAGGAAAGAAGGAAAGAAGGAAAGAAGGAAAGAAGGAAAGAAGGAAAGAAGGAAAGAAGGAAAGAAGGAAAGAAGGAAAGAAGGAAAGAAGGAAAGAAGGAAAGAAGGAAAGAAGGAAAGAAGGAAAGAAGGAAAGAAGGAAAGAAGGAAAGAAGGAAAGAAGGAAAGAAGGAAAGAAGGAAAGAAGGAAAGAAGGAGGAAGATTTCTCCTTTCATGTCAGATTATCTGTAGTGCAGTAAAATATAAAATAGATGTTTGAAAATTTAAAAGCTGCAAAGGAGAGAGATCATTAAAAACACTGTCTAGACAGCAGGTTTAATTCTTAGAAAAGCAGAGTTTCTTTTCAAAAGGATTAGAGTGTAAATTTGACTTTGATAAGCAGAACAATAACTTATGATGCCCAAATCATTATGCTTCTAAACTCAAAAAATTCAAGAGTAAAAGTTGGCCATGAAAATCATCAATACAAAAACTCATTGCCTCAAACAGCAAGGATAAACTTCACTACAATTATCTACTGCTCTAAAATGCAATAGATAATAAATATGGCATTAAATCCTGGCATCAGTTTAACTCTTCCAAGCGCTTCATGAAAATGTTCAATTTTATTTTCCTGCTCTGCTATTCAAAGTGCTGGACAAGTATTACATTAGGGTTTGTGAAGAAGTTCATCTACTAAACACAACTACGGAAGGAACTAAAAAGTATTTAGTGGTTCCTTTCAGAACTGCCATAACAGTCCCTTAGAAGAGTAAAAAGCAGAAACTGTACAGTTCCAGAGTGTTATACCTTGGAATGGCTCACCAGCTTACTTGCTCCCTGAGTTTCTTCCCAAGTTCCATCAAAGCACAACAGTAATTTCTCTAATAGAAACTCTTTTGTTCTGTGTCCATCTTACAATGTCATGCCATGAAAATGTCATTTTCCCATTTTTGCTATCATTAGTTTAAGACCAAAAAGCTTGCCATTACAATTTTAAAATTTCCATAGGCTCATACTACTCTGAGAATTTAATACAATATCTAGACATATGCAAAATTTCAAAAAATTTAATTTAAAAAAAAAACCAGTATTCTGGTTTGACCTGTCCACTCTCAGTAATTTTAATAAATTTCATCAGTCTTCCCAGTTAACAGACAAAACTGCATTTTGCCATCAAAAGCAAGTATTATGCATAACTTCTTTAGTTGGTTTGGGGTTTTTTTTAATACAGAAAAATTTAGGTAGGTTTTTATTCAAATCTTATTAGCTAGTGTTATTTTTGTATAGGAAACAACAGTGCCTGGGCAGCTGACAGGATCCTGGCCTTAGGAATGCAGTTCTTAAAACTCACTGTAGTGCACTGGATTAAAGGCAAATTCTGATATCGGAGACTAGGCAGAAAACCAAATTACGCTTTCAGGATTTTAAGACTGAAGCTTCCTATATCCTGAACATATGCACTCTGAGAACTTATGTTAAACAAAATCATCTCCAAGATTACTGTAGTTCCAAAAGATCTGAGCACTCCTGGGGTTTCTCACACCAATGGTGTGACTCCATGTCACATTTCTAGGAATCTTCTGCCCTTGCAGGAAGAATTTTGGTTTCACTGTGTCTAAAATCTGCAGCACAACAGGGCAGTTGCGCAGCACAAGGGTACTCCCCTTACTCCACAAAAAATATTTCATTATTATGAAATGCACCACCCAAGTGAATTTCATTGGTCTTGTTCTTTTAAAATACACATCAATCTCCCAGGCAGCATTGTAAATAGTTTCCAAGTAAAAGTACTTTGACATTGGTCTAACAGGCAGCTTCCATCTTAAGAAACTGAAAAAACTCCATGTTGCACATACAATGCACTTTTACCAATTTTTAACTTTTCATAAATACTTCAAAACCTCTCTGCAGAGAGGAGGAGATTTGAAATTCATTTCCAGAAAATATTAAATCAGTTCTGGTCCTTTCTTAAATTTAACTGCCAATGCTAACTCTGTACCCTTTTTGTAAAGCACTAAAAATTAACTGTCATAACTCACAAAAACCTGAGATATTTATCAAAACAAAAATCTGTATATCTTTATCCTATTTTGCTACTGTTTTAAGTTATGCATTATATCAGTATTATTCTATCATATCTGCAGTAACCAAGTCTCTTTATAATACAAATTAACTTCACTTTTCCTTAAGCTTGATTCACCAAATTAGATAAATGAATGCAGCACATTCAAGAATCATCAATTTTAATGGAAAATTTTGTTCTAGCTTAACTAAATAATAACAAAACTTAATAAAAGTAACTCAATATTTGAACAATAGTAGAGGGTACTGTATTTCAGAGATGTCTACCAACTCCATCACCACTACCTCTCTTACAATACATAAAAAATAATAGAAAAAATATTTAGTAATCCCTCTAAACTTGAATTATATATTATGCAATAGCTGAAGCTTCAAACTACCAAGAAAAGACAACAGGTTGTGTGATTTAATATTTCATCCAACAAAAGATCATCCCATATTTAGATAGGAAATGTGCCACTTCTTCCAAGTTTCCTCCCCTCATTCTGCAGTTAAAATGAGTTTCCCCTAAGCATCCACCAGATATATTATCACAGATTTCAATCACAATTTATATTTCTCATGCAAAAATTATTTGCATTACCTGCACATAAGAATATTATGTCAAAGGGCAAACAAACATCCTCCATTCCATCATACCCTTCTCTGTAAAGTGCTACTCTGTAGGAGGATCAGCACCAAGATACCCAGAAGAGTGCTGCAGCAATGGCTAAAATAAATATTTATTTGTACTATATTCCTCGTATTCCCATACAAACTTCAGTAAAAAATTGTCAACTATTTAATCAATCAATTTTATCAATCCACTGGTAACCTCAATGCAACTATCCTTGCTAGATTACCTCTTTAGTCACATATCCATTTATCTTGCACTTACTGGCCATAACAGCTGCCCATAATAACCTTAAGCGTACAAAGGGATCCTGTTGCTGTAGAGACAACAGAAATTTGTGGGCACTGCAATGAAAATGCACAACCAGACCTAAATTTAGAGAAGTCAGACAAAGCTTCACCATCTCAGCCCTTTGTAACACACCAGACTGGTACTGAACCAAACCTGCTCAGTAATTAAGCCTCTCTGATTCAGCCACCTCACATTCTTAACTGTTCTTTGGTGAACAGTCTTTTCTAACTCCAACACTTAAAAGCCAAAACCAAAGCTAATGATTAACGTGCTGATTAAATGAATGCTTAACACCACCAAGTTACAGTGTGCTGCAATGTTTCTTCTTTTCTTTCAACAACTGTATCTAGAATATTTATTCTTCCGTTGAATAACATTCACTAAGCACTTCATCAAACAAAGCCAACAACATTACAGCCCATTAATTTTTCACTTTGGTCTAACGCCAAAACCAGTTAAAATACCTCACTATCTTTCATCCTGCAAATAATCACGTTAATATGCATCTCCCTTCCCCCAGCCCAAACAGTACCACTTACATACTTTGCACTGCTCCTTGGTAAAATCTGTTACAAAAAACACATCACCACTCTCCCCAGAAAGAGAACAGATTTGCCAAAGAAACTCCCTTGAAATCTCAGAAATGAATTCACAGCATCTCCTATTATAGTCTGAATTTTACCAAGGCCTTCATCAGCAACTAAGGAAAAGAACACACAGGTATTTCAAAAGACAGTTTTGAGATAAAGTTTTTTAATGTAAAAGTCAAAACCAAAGGAAAATTTTCAATGAAAAAAGTTTAATAGAAAAGCAGCATTGAAATGTGACCAAAAACAAGTACAGGGCAGCTGACATTTGGGGTTCTGAAGATAAAACTTGGGAAGCTAATAATGAATGCAGATATCCTGATGAGAGGTAGTGAATTCAGGACTTTGCTTTCCTATAAGCTTTTATCCAGATAAGCTTTTACCTATTCTCTCCCTCTTCTCCTTATGTGCCTTTCTGGAAAACTCACACAAACCATTAGCTTGACTAAACTCTTGCAACAAATCTGCTTGAAACAAAAAAAAAAACTAGAAAGCTGCTGAGGAATGACCAGACACGCAGTATGTGCTCAGCACAAGGAGGAAAGCAGACTGGTGTCACATTTGCCTGAACAAAGGGAAAGCAACAGTACAACTAAAAAGTCAAAAAAGCATCAGTCATCTTACGAAAAACAGCATTCTCATGTCACAACATTCTATTTATTTGCAGTCCAGACTAATCTCAAAGTCAGTCCTTTAAATCAGCTAAACTATTTCCTAGTGCCCCCCAAAATGTTTTGCAAAAAAAAGGAATCTCTTCAATGCCCAACACCAAAGTCCTTACTGTCATGATTTAAAGTTTTGCTAAAGACTCCTGTGAATGAAGTTTAAAGGTTTATTTTCAGATTCTCTTTAATCCCTTAAAATCAGGACCTGTTTTCCACATGAAACAAAAAGCTTTTTATGATTTACAATGAAACCTGGAACAATATAACATAATGGTGGAGTGCTATAGGAAGGGCTCAGACCCTCAGCATTTGTTACAGGCCAAAAATATGCATTTTTCCTAAAATCCTGCCTGCAGAAGTCTTTGCAATTTACAGAAAAGCCCTTCACCATAACTGTCAGTATCCTGCTTTCTGCACAAACGCAACTGATGATGAGTTCTCCTAAGCAGGTCTTGTTGCTGGTTTCAGAGGACAGCTCAAGGAGGAATTTTAAATCACTACATTTACTATTATGCCAATGGAAAATAAATAGAGCTATAACTTCCTATTTTAGAGGTCCTTCAGCACCTACAAAGAACACTAGATTTTAAAATATCTGCTATTATAAATAGAAATATTTTATACACATTTACGTATATTTATGACAGTTTTAGCATAAATCACACAGATCAAAGAAAATGCTGGAAGAACTTGCCAAATAGTCAAGAATGTCTTTTATATTCAAATGGTGGTTTCATCTATACATCTTGCTGGTGAGATATGCTTCATTATGTAACAGGCTTTAATGGAAATTATGGTTAACTGTTCACTTTGGTGCTCAAAAAACCAGACTCAACAAACCATGTCTTTCGATGTTTCTTTTTCTTATAATCCAAACACCCTCCTCTTTCATAGCTGGATATTAATTTTTTCCCAGACAGCTAATATACTAACTATTCTTTCCCTAGGAGTTGTTCTGGAGGGGAAAGAAATTATTTTTGTAGCTTTTTGACAAGATAGTTGATTGTTGTGGCATGTTTACTCCCAACATGAACTCCAAAATGTCATATTGTGCCTCATTCAGCCTTGCTTGTTTAAAACTGTGCCAACATAACAACTTGCATGCTTTCAGCAAACAGTTGTATTTCTCATGGCATCACTGCATGTGCACAGACAACAATATTTTGCTTCTAAGATGTTAACATTATTCAGTTCTGCTTTGATTAATACGCGCTTGATTACATGTCAAGAAGTTAAATTAAGGTGACAGGACTTGGAGATTTAGAGACACATTGTTCTGAGTTTAAGATTATGTATTTTTACACTTTAAAATAAAATTTCTCAACCCTACGTGCAAGATATACTCTAAGTAACAAAAAAAGTTTCAAGCCATTTCTGAAAATACACGAATTTATATATCTAAATTTAAATCAATGGGGGAGGGGGAAACTGTAAATCTCACTTCTGCAGTGATGTCCCCAACTGTTTTTCATTCTGTAAGATGCAAAAAACACCCTTGAGCATATGTGGAAAGCCGTCTTGCTCAGCACAGATGCAGAGGCAACCAAGAACAGGGAGAAAAAAAGCACTCCCCCTGTCTACTTCCTATGGTCTAAAAAACAAATTACACTTTTTCATCACATTCTTTCTGAATATCATTGATTAAAGCACTAAACCAAAGAATGTTAAATTAGCCACTATGGAAATTAGTCAGACGTGACTGATTTTCCATTAGCTAGGTTTGGAGGTCTGTCAAGGATCACAGCAAACTCACCACAGGTATTTTTAGTACTTTTAGAACAAACCCTCAAAGCAAAAAAAATGAAAATATCCTGAATTATTTCATTGTTGTTGTAAATATAAGGAATTATGTTTCCTCTCTGAACTCAACATGTAAAATATGTAAATAATTCAATATTTAAGGTTTTTTGGGTTTGCATAGCTGAGATAAGCAGCTGTGACTTTTTCTCAAGGGAAGGGCAGTTCCTTCCCAGCAAAACAATCCAGGTCATCTGTCACTATAATAGCATCAACTCCATGAAGCAGTAATTTATTTTTAAAGACTTACTTTTTTAAATTCACTGTACTCTACTTGAACAGTCCAGAAAAAAATCAGGATTTATTTTTGTGAAAGGCAGATTATACAACTCTCTCACATCTCTAGTTCTGGCTCTGACCCTTCCAGCTAGACTTATATTTCAGTGACATGCCAGCAGTTGATAGCAATATCAAAGAATTCAGCAATTTTGGGATCCTGAAATAATTCAGTGATGAATCAGACTTTTTCTTTCATTCTGCTATTCCTTTTTTTCCTATTAAAGCCTTTCTCTTCTACCTTTTCCCTGCAGGCTTCATTCCCACCACAAAGAGCTGTGTCCCAGCAGCCCAGCACCGATGTGCATCAGCCCATGGCAGTCTGTCCTCCTGCCCAGCCGCCCTCTGGCTCCAGCCCTCCCTGCTGCAGGATCTCTGCCACTTAGGAGACAGTGATCCTTTTTCATGCGGCAGAAGACATGAAATGAAGCTCTGAGGATCAGCTTCAAGGCAGCACTCAATTGCAAGCAGAGTGCCACTGATTTCAAATGGTTTTGGTGCTGCTGCTGCTTCCCATATTTCAACATCAGGACTGTGCAATTCTGTTTGCATCTCTGAAAGGAGCAGCCAGAAAGACCAACAACTGTCAATTACTGCAATCACACGCCACTGGTCTTATGTGAATTTGGTTTGGCCACTAGGATATACAGACCCAAAACTTTTCCTGCATCTATTTAGCTCTTATCTGACAGCAGAGTTAAGAGATAGGGTAGGTGTTAAGTCACTGGTTATCAGCCATGAGTCACTCTGCTTGCACACAGAGCAAATATGCCTTAATGTAAGCAGTTAAGAGACCGTTCAGCTCTAGTTACAGCCCATGTGAAAAAGAGAGAAGAAAGGGACAGAAGGTCCTGCTTAGGAAGAGACCTGCTTAGGAGAACTAATTATGTCATCCAACTTGAATCATACACAGGGTGGTGCAATGCTCAGGGAAGGGCTAAAATTGCTTTACCTCCTTTCATGAGCAAAACCATGCCTGGTGCATCTAGATGAAATATGGATGGCTTTTGGGCTTTGACCAGATATTGCCTCTGACTTTATTTCATAAAATTCCTAGCAACGTGATTTTCTTTTTGCATTATTACTGCATAACTCTATGGCATATATATATTTAATTCTACAAAAATTATCTAATAGCCTATTCTTTTCCACTAACCCTGCTCCAGTGTAACTATAGCTGTCTACCACATTTATTTTACCTAGCTCCACTGCAGGGTTAATTACCTTGGGCAGACCTTTGTGCTAACACAGCAGTATTGCTTTTAGTACTTGAACAAGCTTGTTTAGGGCCTCTTGAGTGCCTCTCTGCACTGTGCCTCAGGGACATATTCTGAGAGCTGTATTCTTACAAGCACCTTGAAGTTGTGCACCAGCTTCCCAGATGAGAACTGGATGCCTATATTCATCATCTAGGCACTTTCATAACACTTGCTCTCAGCTTTGTTTTACTCAAAATAATAATGATAATAGTTCTTACTCCAGTAGGATGCAAAATCCTTGAACAGCTGATGAGGAATTAGAGTGAGGAAAAAGATCTCTGAAAAAGATCAGGCACAGCTACTGAATCCCAGACCAAGTTCTCAAAAATTTCATGCACACCCCTAATTCCATATGAGTAATATAGGGTTGGTGCTGGAAAAGAATATAAAGGAAGCCAGATGTTGGATTTAACAAGTTATTAAACAATAACAATGGATTGTTTTAAAAACAATCCATTCAAAACAGTTTAAGATAAAAACAGAACTTTGACTGAGGAAGTACCATATCACAGAGTGCTGGAAACTAGGAATACATGACAAAAATCTCCAGAGTCCTTGTCATATTCAGGCATTCTTTCCTCAATCTTTGCTAGGGCTACTGTTACAAATAGGATATGCACTACATGGAGTCTGCTTAACCCCAAACAGCTGTTTCTATGATCTTTACTCAACATTTTCGTATAGGCTACCAGGGAAAGAGGACAGCCCCCAAGCAACAGCACAGCCCCCTCTTTACCCCCTGCAAGACTGTAATGCTCAACTTTTACAGCAGAGCTTGGTGAAATACAGGAGCTGACAAACAGGGGTTTGGAGGCATTCTTCCCATTTATAACTATATCCATGTGGAAAGGATACACAATATGAATAGTCTTTATAAGGTGACAGATAAACAGAAGAAAATACAGCTGGGACCTACATGCAGTCTCTATTTTATTAACAGACAGCCAAGAGAACTGGTGTTGTAGAATACCTCAGCCCTGGATACATACACGTTGCTGTTTCAATATGGTATTTAGTTTCTATAATTTTTTTCTATGTAAGTAAAAGAGATATTTTCACAAAGTATTTCTCATGGATATCCTTAATTTTGAGTTTAGCACACTTAACTAACTCCTTTGGCACGCAGCAATTTGAACCCTGTTCAGGTTCCTTTCCAGAAAAAGCACAATAGGTAATCTTCCATCAGCCAGAAAGAAGCATTAATCTTTCACTGTTATGCAAAGCCAAATAGGGAAACAATTGTTTTCCCTAGTATGAGACAAAGTAATACTGCACACAATACATATGGGGCAGAGTCCCAGCTGGTTTGAGTTTGCTTGTTTACAATAACAGCAGCAGAACAGTGTCAATTGAGACACACACAACATGCCACCAAGAGTTTCCAGCAGAGGCTGCATGAAGAAACACCAGCAGCGCTTTTCTCTCCCCCGCCTTACAATTTTAAGTCAACAAATCAAAGCAATTATTTGCAACTCTAAAGCCAGCTACAATTTGCACCTTTTGCAAAATGATGTCTCTCTTGAGTTGTGTAATTTCCTTCTAACTCCCACTACCACTACAATTTTGCCTTCTGAAGCTTGTGAATGGAGCTCTTAAAGAAATGACAATTTCAATCAGTGGTTCAGCTTCTTTTAACCATCAAAATTCAACATTTCCTTTTTATTAACTGATGAAATTAGATGTGTGGCTGCTCAAAGCAAACAGAATACAGTCTCCAAAATCATGGGTTTTTGGAATGGGAGTGTATCTAATTCCTAAAAGCAGAAAATAAGTCTGTGAATAAAATATTATTATTATTATTATTGCTAAACAAAATCTCTCAACAGCTATTTCAGGGCTCACTCCTTGAAGATGCAAAGTACAATGAAGAGCCAAATGATGGGGTATAATTCCAGCCTCCTTATCAGCAATATGTGAGAGAGAGGAAATGGATCAAAAAGACTCTGATCCAGACAGCAGCTTAGAAAAGAGGGCTGAAAAACTTAAAACAGCCACAAACAAAACACAACTCTAGTTCTAATAAAGTCAATTCCAAAAGCCCTGTGCCATGACAAAAGAACAGCAAACACAGAAGAGGCGATAGAGAGGCTAATTCCCACATTTAGACAGTCATTTTGGTTGTCATTATGAACATGTACAAGGATCATAAGGATCCCTTGCTCACAGAAGAATGACATACCAGGGTCCAAGCATCAGTATTAATGGCATAGAAGTTCAATAAATAATATTTCTCCTTTGGAAATTTAACTACATTTAACCACCCTACTCAAAGATATTTTGTGTAAGGTTTCCACAGCCTCCAACTAATAGCATGCTAGGGCACATGCCAGAGATTTACACCTGCCTATGAAAGTCACTCACAATAATCCAGTGTAAGATACTGACAACAGAAACCAAAGATATAGAAGTGGACACTGACCTGTAGTGAAACAGAATTGACACAATAGACTGAAAATCATCCCCACCTTAATTTAGACAAACACTTTTCTATTTTCACTTGACAGCAAAACACATGAAAATTTCTGAGAACTGCCTAGTATATATATTTAGTACAATCAATTGTACTATTACAAGTGTTAATGTCTCATCTTTATAAAAAAAATTATTTATTGCTTGCTTTGTATTACAAAGAATGTACGAACTAGAGATATCTTAAAACTACATGTTACAAGTCAATTTAAATTACTAACATAGTTTAATGTATTTCACAAAAGTGTTCAATTTCTAATGCACACTGCTGCTGTCCCAAGCTTGTCATAAATAAGCAACAACATTTATTCCATCAATTACACATTAAATGGGCTTTAGGGTGTGAATACCAATTCAGTGTTCAGCCTTCTCATCTTTTTGTAAGGCAACATTTGTATGTTATGCACAAAATCAGCAACAGCAAGATAGGTTTCACCTCTCTCAAAACTTTGATTTTAATTGCTTTCCAGGCAAAGCAGTGATCTGAAGTCTAACAACTGCAGTTGCTGCTGGTCTGGTTATTTAGCAGTAAAAATTAAGCATCCCATATTAATGTCCTACTGCAAGAAAAATAAAGCCCCGCTTACAGCAATTAAGGAGACTCATCAGCATTCCAAATAAATCATCAAATTCTTTAAACAAGTCAGAGAAAGAGAGTTATACACTGCTCCACTATTCGTCAGCGACATTGTTTGATGATACTAATGGTACAAATGCCACAATACTGGCTTCAGTTTGATAGATCTGAAGAGAGTCAGTGACTGATTTGTCCATCATCTTGTCCATCAAGGAATGATTTGCTAGTCAGCTTGAAACCAATCTTGTTTGACATTTGTCTGAGTCACTAGCTACAGACAAATCTGCAGTCCTTACACCCAGGAAAGGCTTCATAACCATTCCCATGAGCCTCCTTCAGAACAGCCAACATCTCTGGCTGAACAGGGCAGTTAACCTCAAGGCAGACTTCCAGCTTAGGAAGCTTAAAACAATGCTGTCTGGCTCCTCCTAACTATCCTAACAGACCTTCGTGATGTTACTATTTAAAAGTCCAGGATATAGAAAATGTCATGGCCAGCCTGGTAGCCGGGAATTACTTGGAAGCTACAAATTCCAAGTCCCATCCTTTGTCCCTCTGGGTATAGCTCTACCACCCATGCCCAGAAGAGACAATGCAAACAATTCCATCCTCCATTGCTCAGAAGCTCCACAGCAGCAAATCCTACCAGGCACCAGTTCAGCCAGGCTGAGATCTCTTTGCTCCGGAGAAGCAACAGACAATCAACCAAGTCAGAATCAAGCCGCTGGATCACTGAATGTGTTTCAGTGTTTGCATCTACTTTTGTCACTCCTTTGACAAAACACATGGTATAGATGCTGAGCATCAGTATTTTGTCATTAAGCTTAAGAGGTGTCCTGTCAAAAAATTATTTGCACAGCTCTCAAACTAGCACAATGACAGAGAAGAATTAGAAAGTGGACTGAATTCTAAACACTCCAGTTAAAGGAAGTACTTACTGTTCTTTAGCCTAAATTCCAAATTTGCACATGGAGGTTTTTTCATGCCACATGTCAACAAAATTCTCAATGCTGAAAAGATAAAAGCAGTTCTGTCTTGAAAAGTCTGGTTGTGTGAAGAAAGATAATGAACTATCATCTCTTTCTCTCTTTTTTTACACAAAAGAGTAATTTTGGTTTGTTGTCTTTCCAGTTCTCTAAATACTCATCTCCCTCTTAAAGAGGGAGAAGACTCTTTCTTTGGTAAGATGTTAATCACAGTGGAATTATTTGGAAGATCTCATGGCAGACAGCAAAGGTCTGATCTGTTATTAAGATCAAGGATAGCTGAACACATATGGACAATATAGGAAATTATGAAGGACCATCCCTACAAGACCAAATAGCAGAGCAAAAGATTTAAAAGCAAACAAGAGCCAAGCTGCAGATATTTCCTCCAGTGTCATACGGAACTTGCACAGAGTACTAAACATTTACACTAATGAAAAGCAGAGATACACAAAGAGAAAAGCAGCACAGTCTGATTAATGAAAAAAGACACTAATCATCATCAGACTACCACTTAAACACTACCTTTCCAAGATGGATGTAAATTCATGCATGACAAATACACTTGAATGTTTAGAAAGTTGATAAGAGAAACGTCTTCAATTAAACAAACAGGAAAGACAAGAATTTATAGTATGTAACAAATTCAGGGCGGTGAAAATACAGTTCATGCATATTGTTCCAATAGTAGGCCTTACATTTTACAAGTAATTGTCAACACTTAAACACAAAAGCAAACCAACAGAAAACACAAACCTCATTGATTTTCTTGCAAAACTATCTATAGTTACTCTAAATCATTCCCATGCCCCCAACAACAAATACTGCTGTTCATCAAAACTGTAATAAGACTGTTAGAAGGACAGTAACACAGCATTTTTTAAAAATCAGAAACCGAGAGAAGCTGTGAGTATGGAAAAATCACCACACCTCTCTCATTACTGTATAAACACTTTTCTGACTGTGTTACATCTTGGTAGCAGTCCTGAGAGATCCATCCAATACAGAATTGTAATCAAAAAGGAAGAGTGAATGTGTGGAGCGGCATTAATCCTTCTCTTTGTTACATACTGATGCTATTAATTTACAATTAGTTCTTAGATTAGAAACTTAGGATTTTATTTCAGGAAAACCACTGGGAATTAGAAGAAACTGCAGATGGAATTAATTGGATTTGGAGAAGGAAAAAGAAGGATTCTGTCTATCTTGACAGCTCAAAGCAGTGCCATCATCTCAGTGTTTTCCACTATAACTGCTATTAAGGTGTGTGTGTCTGATCAAGCCATGCCACAGCAAAAAAAGGTAGGGTAATTAGAGCCCATGATCTGCCTAAATTTTAGTCCTTTATAGTCACTGTACTTCACCATGGCTGCTCTTGAGGTTGTTTGGAAAATTGTGTCCACACAGAATCTCCTAACGTGGACACAATTCAGAAAGAACGAGAAGTAATATGGTAGTTCAAAAACCCGGTCAGCAGGTGATGGGGTGCCCAACATATGCAATGAAAAAAAGCTACTCCCTGCTAACACAGCACATGCTTTCTGCAAGTAGGAAATAATTGAGAGGCACATGGAAATGAATAGCAGGAAAGCCAAAAGGATCCCAGTAAGATCAGATAACTTTCATTTGCAACAGCTTTGACTAAAGCATCTTCACATGTACTGAAGTTATCTGGACCACTATTCCACTTGAAATCAGGGCAGTAACTGCAAGCCACATACTCAGCTGAAATTACAAATAACTTGACTAGGCCAAGAGTCTTGTTTCTTAATCAGCTTAGATCAATGCATGAACTTAACACCATGTTACCATCGAAACCACCACCACCCTTCTGCCCCACCATTCTGCTGTGTAATCCCCGTGCCCCTCCCCTTTCAGCACTGCCAGTCATGTTGCCTACAAGCAGCAGTACTAATCCCAAAAAAAGGTGAAAATTATGGAAACAGAAGAAGGGAGGACAGAACTGATGCTTTCAATAGCAATGCAGTCTGGGTTCAACTTAAACTCATCACAAAGCAAAAACTCATCACAAGGCAACACCCAAACTAATGTCAGGATTACAAATAATCTGCTCAACAATTCCAGAACAATATACAGCTGAAAATTCCAACTTCCTACAGCAAAAACTCTTAAAATACGTGTAAGCATAGGAATTTTTATAAACATAATAAGATTTATGAAAAACAAGACAGCTAATGTCTAAATAGTCTAAAGATACAGATACTGTTGGGGAACTGATGTGAACAGATGCTTGTGGTCTGTGGTGTTTTGACATTCACAAATGCTAATGTTGTATGGATAGCCCATTATTATAGCTCAATTTCCTCACAATTAAATGAGGAAAAACAGATTCTACTTAGTTAAACAACAAAAGTTTTTGTTATTTACCTTTTAAACAATAGTAGGGCAAATGAGAAGGCTGCTAGAACAGAGTTTGCAAGTATGAGTTTCCCTGACTCAAATATAAAGAATGGGAAAATCAGTCCCCAGAAAATGTTTGTCTTCTCAGAACAGAGAAATAAAAGAGGGGCCAACAAAGACAGCTGAATGGGAATTTCGAAATTTCCGTCACTGTGAAACAGACAAAAATGGCTACTTGGTGACTACAAAGAAAGTATAATTTGATAACTACAAAAATAATGTCTTAAAAATGGTATTAAAAGACTTTACACAATTTAGCTATCTTTTATGTTCTTTTTAGAAGAATTCTACCTGCAGTTACTACAAACAAATCATATAAGTGTTTTACTAGCTATATCTATGAAACAAGATCCCCAATGTCAATCTCATTTTGATATTGTATAATAATGCAACAATTATTCCATATTTGTGTGCTTAGAAGTAAAAAAGAAATAGTAAGTAAACTGCTTTTAAAACAGAAAAAAGAAATTCTGTTAGGTTTACAGATTGTGTGCCTTATAAGTTATTTTCATTCCAAATCTAATAACTTTCTTCACTAAAACTGATGTCTGAAAAATTGTTTTTTCATTTTAAAAAGAGCCATTTTAAAAATATAATTTCTGAGCAAACTCGGAAAAAAATATTTACTGCATGTAAATATTTTTATTTTAAGAAACACTACCTTACCTTCTCAAGCTGAAATTTTCTTTGACACAAAGCATTATTAGACAGACTCTTGCCTTAACTGCTGCATCACTAAGTACTCTGGAGAGGTTTCATTTAATCTCTCTCTCTTCATAGACACCTGACTTTTCATGAAGTATTTCAATAGTCATTGAGTCAGACATCAACACAGTCAGAATGAGTCTATGTTTTAGACTTTTATTTGGGAGGTAGGAAAAAACAAGAAAGAAAAAAAACACACAGTGTTTAAGTATGGCATCCCAAATGTTCCCTTACTGGTACCTAGACTGCGCAAACAGTGAAATACGCTCGCTCAACTTGCTTTGAAAAACAGATACCTGAGTTCCACAATCCTTGTCAGGATTGGAAATTGACAGGAGCAGAAGGAACACCACACCAACTCTGTCTAGCATCTACCTTTGATGATTGTTTTCATTCTCTGACAGATAAAACGTGCAGATCTAATTCCTGGGAGTGAAGTACAGGTGGACCTTTATTAGAAATTGCATCAAATCTTTTTCTTATTTAAAATTCTATGGGCATGCCTGCGCAGGGAAAATTGTGAATGCTGAGCCAAATTGAATTCAAGTGTGAGTTCAAAATGTATTAGTTAAAACATATTAAAACCCCATGTGGACATTTTAGTTCATAATAAAGTGGCCTAGATTAATCTGATTTAATTAATATGTTACAAATTCACACCCGTGTTAATTAACCTTCACTTTTCAGAGCAGGCCCATACAGTCGCTCTGCAAAGGGCTGTGAAACACAGGCCTTGTGAGCTCTCCTGTGTTAGGCACTGGGTTTGTGCCAGCCAGAGCCAGTCTGAGGGGACAGAACTGTGCCTGCACTTAGAGCACATAGCTGACAACAAGGGAGCTGGAAGGAGGAGGGAATCAGAAGAGTTTCCAGCTCAATGTGCAAGTCTTAACAAGCCAGGACAAGACTTGCAGGGAGAAATCTGCAGTAGAATAACTGGTGTGATATGGTGCTAGACACAGGAACAATTGTTAAGAACATGGAAAGCTATATTACCTGAATGTTCAAGTAAACTAATGTAAACAAGTATTGCTTTTATCTTACTCATGTTTTATACAAGGTTCCAGTTTATCGTGCTCTTTTCTGCAATGTTTTTTTTTTTTTCTTATTTCTATTCAAATGTGCACAGGACCAAGAATTCAATTCAGGAACCACAACCAAACCAAGAATAACACTGCAATTAAAACTGGAATGTACACACTAGTTCTAAGCCACAATAATCCTATTTTCTATTCCTAGGTTTTTAAAAGCCCTGGTACTACTCATATCAAGCTCATACCGAGCAGATAAAAGGACACTGAGACAACATGCACACAAAAACTTATTTCATTTATTATTTACTTATTACTTCACAGCAGCATCTGTAGTCTGCAACATTAGTATCTTTAAAATTATTGCACAATGTAAAGACAAGTGATCTAAAGTGGAGGTAAGTGTTAAGATGTTTGGTGGTAAGACTGGGATCTTTCTGTCCTCGCTCTGCTCAACTGCGAGCAGCTCTGATCTGCAGTGACGCTAATTCACTGCTCTGACGGTTGTCCTATGGCCTGTGTGAAAGAGTTGGTAGTTTCTGTTCCTACTGGGCAGGTATCCAAGCTGTAAAGCTACTGTTCACTTGTCACTAATTGATACCCTTGGTAGTCCATTAAGGAAACTATGGAATGAATAAGCACCTCTCACTGGTAAAAATATGCTCAGGATATGGTAAAAAGATTGTGGCGCACTGGCAAAAGAGCATGAGAAAGGCTTCACTGCTCCTCGTGCTCCATCCATTCAGAAGATAAATAGAGGGCTTCATTCTTCAGATCTGTCACTTTGGCATCTTTCATCGCAATAAATTAGCATTTAGGGAAAAGCTACAGGAAAATGAATTCTTCTTGCTGGTGACAAAACCCAATTCTCACACATAAACATAACAAAGGACAATCACTTCATAAAATATTCTCTGGAAAATAATGTATTATTCATACACTGAATCATGCAAAATTTCTCTGACCTTTTGTGCTTGCCTTTTTCTGGATGTCATCAACTGTTTTATAACTTTCTCGGATTTTTCATTCTTTCAAACTCATCCAAATTAAGAAGTGATTTGATCTTGTGTTTTAAATCATCATTAAAATGCTCTACTAGAAATCTGAGAAAGATAAGTGTTGCTTCTTTCTCCAGTCTCTCCCAGTGTCTATTAATGCAAGACTTACTGATTGTTAAACAATTCTCTAGTTTCACTTTTGGCTTCTTTTGCATAATGTGTTGTTAAATTACATTAACTTAATGAATAAGCGTTTCAGTAGAGATACTTCATTTCCTTTGTAAGCATTTCAAACAAGACAGCATTCTAATTTACAGCATCTAACAGTCTCAAAAATTAATGCTCAATGCTAAACAGCTGGAAGCAGTAATACCAAAGCTGTGCCAAACATACAGAGACAACTCAAGCATTTAAACTGCAGCCATTACAGTTTACTCCATGGTGGCACACTCCTAACAGAAAATCATGCCATCTCACCACCATTATCACTGAATACTCACACAGACCAACATTTGCCCTAAAAGGAACATGTTTTCTATCAGTTTTGTGCATATTTTTTGTTACTTGTGTAATGACAGAATTTTGCATCTTTTTCCATGGGAAAATGCAGCAGCCAGTCTGGCCCATGTGCCTAGTCACTATGCCAAGGCTGTAACATTAGCTCATGCCTGAGAAACCTTGTACTCCTCTAACATCAGCTGAAAATTAGAGTAGCTGGAAAATGGTCAAATGCAGCTCAGTGAAATAATACAATGCAATTTTTCGTTGATACCCACAGTCATGAATTGTTGCAGTCACCATAAATCACAGCCATGCAGCAAGCAACATTTAACATAAGTTTTCCAAAACACAGCTGACTACAATTACGCAGAATAATTTCTTAAAATTGACAGAAATAAGTTTTGAGTCTAGCAGACAAAAAGTTGTGAGATTCAAAGTCATAAGCATTCAAAGTGAATTAAAGAAAAGACGTCATCTATTTTTACAAGGGAAAAAATGAAACAAAAGGAACTCAGTTTTTGTTGCAATAAGGATGGCTTAGAAACTTTTGCAAATGCTCTGCCCCTACTGAAATAATACACTCTATTGTCCCAGCTGCTGAGTACCCAGCAGTAAAGCAACACCCAGCAGGAGCAACAGCTTTTCAGCTTTTCTCATAGCAGGGCAGCTATAGACAGACCCACATTTTCTAAACCTTTACCATTCAAGGCAGGTCAGCAATTGCCAAGACTTTCCAAGAACTTCCATTGCACATACACAGTGTCTAACCTTACAATGCAAACATTACATTCAAAAATGAAGTTAACTGTACTCTAGTCTGCATCTCTTTGCTATGTCTTCTCCCCAGGGTGTAGTAGCTTTAATCTAGGACTAAGAAGAAATAAAGAAAACACTATTGCATGTTTAAAGTCAAAATCACTGTCAGAATGAGAACACTAAAAACCAAACACAGAATTTTCCAACACTGCAGATAGTCATCTATAGTTGATATGGAAAAAATTAGTTTCTACCATCTTTAAAAGAGCTGATGTTACCTTGGAGTACAATATGAAACTGCAAATCACAAGACTTACGATGTCTTAGCTTATTTGAGCCACTGCTGGAAAATCCTGACTACCTAGTGGCAATTTCCTTCTGGGTGTGTACTTTTTTCCACGTATTACAAAGATAAAGAAGTAGGCTCTACATTTTACAGAGTCTTACACACAGAATTAATTCTGTAGGACTTTATCTTAGTAAATCTGTTTTCTACCATTCCATAGTTCTGAAATACGGGCACAGTATTTCAATTTTTTCACGATGGACAGCTCGGTGAGCCACAGAAACAATGCAAATCTGCAAGTACAGTGACATCTGAGGCAAATCTATGTGCAGTGATATCTGAAGCTCCAGCTCAGCCCTTGCTTGAGCATGACATGGTGAAGGAACAGATCAGGCATACCCTGTGTAGGACTGTGAATATAATACTACTACAGAGTGTGGGAGGCAAGCTATTTCACTGTGAGGAGAATCTGACAGTGGAAATTTCCATTCCCTGCACACTCTAAAGGTAAACTTGGATCTTATACATGAAAAGCATTCAAAGCTGGAAAACAAATTCAGTTTGTATACCTGTACCAATAGAAACTAAAGTTACTTCATAACCTTGATTTTGCCTTAGGAATTAGTAAACTCCTCCATAATTCTCCAGTGTACACATTTTATAGCCACAGCACACACACAGAACACTGGCTAGGTAAAAATACATGTGTTTAATGTGTGTTTGACAAAAAAGTGTATGTCAACACAGCTTACTGCAGATCAAAACAACTATTCTCACACATGTTGCAGCCTGACTCCACTTCTGCCTGATTTCTCACCTGTTTTTCCCCTTCCACTCTTTTAAATCCACCTCTAGCTTCACCTGTCTTGACCTCTGATACGCACATCCTGCTTCTGCATGTTTTAATGCCTACAAGAGGACGTGTGGATGACCCTTCCCATTTTCATTAGTTCCATTAACTTCAAGCTTCATAAACCAGTTGAATTATGTGATCCTCCTCAGGCTTTGTTCTAGCCTTTCTTGATGTCCTCAGTCTAGAAGTAGCCTTCCCCCAGAATCTCTGCTCTAGTCTTCCCAAACTCTGAACAGAAACTCTACTTTTCAGTAGGAATTACTGTTTGAAACAAACACAAATATTCAACCATATTAAACTTCTTAGAATCTCATGTTCACATCTAGTGACAGCCATTCAAACAGAAGTTATTGTGAAGCTCTTTCTTTCTTGATACAGTCTGGAAGTCAAATACTGTTTCATATATCACACAAAGACTCAGAGCTCAACAGTAAAATTACTGGACTTTATGTGATTCGGGAAAATTCAAAGCTCAAGGAAGGGGATTGGATGAGTGTTTGCTGCTATTAGAAGCAGGCTGGACAGAAAATTATATTTATTAAAAAATTTCTAAACAACAAAATGAACTTAAAATCCATATATTTTATTTGCAAGGGGCATATTGCAGGAATCCATCTATTAGATTAAGAAAATGCTAATGAAATACTAAAAAAAAGGATCTGTCAAACACTAAAATAAAATCTCAAAATGTATTAAATTTGCTAAACCCTTGTCACAATCTTCTCTTTATAGAACACCCACAGTGTGCCAGTACAATGCAAAAAAACCTCAATCCCTGATACAGTTGTTTATAATCTGTATAGACAACACAAGAAGAAGCAGTAATGAAGGTCAAAGCAGTTGGAAGAGAGACTAAAGCAGGAATGTTGTACTCAAGGTTAGGAGTTAGCTTTTGCTTATTTTCTGTATTTTCTGATTTGTTTTACTTCTTAAAGTAAACCTTAATGAAGATGCAACAGAAAAAAAAGGATTTAAAATTCCTTTTGAAAGCGTGTTCATAAAGGAAGGATTTGATTGAGAATGGAATCAAGACTATAAAGACAAGGGTGGAATTAGAGGGAATGTGAAAGGAATTAATAGTTATATACCATGCAGTAGGTAAAGTCAAAACCAGAGACAAAACAGGGCAGCTCCTGGTCACATTTAGAGAGGCTGGAGAGAGGAAAGAGTTGGGGAAATGGACATGCAAGTAAATAAAAGGTGCCAAACAAACCACCAAAGCCAAGACAAGAGTTGCAAAAGAAATAGGGACAAGGGGGATGCTACTGGAGATGCAATAAGTGAAATGCAGTAGGAAATTGTATCAAGCTGGGGGAGAAAGAAGAGATATGGAAGTTACACACCACTATTTTGCTTACATGGGACAGAAGATTAAGACAGTGGCCCTCATGGAAATGCAGAAGTACAAGAGCCTGGGGATAAGAGTCGACAAGTTTGGCCATGTTTATATTTTGTTAGGAGAATGCCATCGGAAAAGTCTAAGATAAGGAGGGAAGGTCATCTGATAAACCCTTAAACACACCCATCACATACAGTCCCAAAACAAAACGAGGTTACCCAGGGATGTTACCAAGTCAGACAAGAAGAGGCCTGATGGAATTCTCTTTCCCCACATCATAAATAAAACAGCATGTAAGGCACTAGAGGACGCCACAAAAGCTGACAAAGCCCATGCCCAAACCTGGGGCGGGGGGAAACAAAAAAAAAAAAAGGTGGGGGGAATAAGAAAAGCAAACTTTGCAAAGACTGAAGAAGAAAAGAATTTTCCATAAATGTGACTAATGATTTTTCTGTCATGAAAAATACCCAGGTATATCAAATGTAAAAGGTCTCCTATGATGTGGCCAGATAAAAACTCGTGTTACTCAGTCTGAAGTACAATTTCCAGGGAGTAAAGGAGACCCAAGAAGAGACTGTCAGAGAGCTAGCAATAAGGTCAAGGATAACAGAGTAGACAGAATTTTCAAGGAGCACAGAAGCATAAGGGAGAAGGAAAGGGCAATTGCAGCTGCTAAGGAAACTAGAAAGGCAATGTTGCCAACTCCCCATTTCATCAAATAAAAAAATTTCTGATGATAAATGAAATTCTTAACTTGTCTGTGTCTATACAGAAAAGAGAAGAAAGCACGTTTAGTGATACAAACTAATTCATTGCTATCTTAAATTAAGAGAAATAACTCTCTGTAAAGTTAAGAGCATAATAAGTTGAACAGAACTCACTCATTTTTTCTAATTCTCTCCTAATAAGGGCTACTAAGTCATTTTACTGTGAAGACTAATGCAGCATAGTTACTGCATAATTGTATTTAGCTGTTTCTGAATTCATTCTGAAAAGAAGTGAATGAAAGAAAAACAATACAGAAACTCTATCATCACTGTTGTATCATCTTATTTCAATATAATTTCACTTTGGTAATATTTTATTGCCAAATATCCATCCTGAAGATGAAGACCTTCCTCTTCTAGCATCTTCAGTTCTGAATATCTGCTGTATACTTTAATTACATCCCTTCCCTCCTGCATCCTGTAGTTTTCCTTCTCCAATTTTACTCTCTTTTTCCTTGCATCCTCGCTCACTCAGAGCCTTGACACCCTTCCTTTATTTCTCATTCCTCCTCCGCAGTTTCTTTGCTTTCATTCTGCCTGCTGCCCTCTTTTCCAGCTATCTGTACACTGTAAGAAATATTTAAATAGAAGATCTCACTTTGAAAACTCGTCTCCCCTGGCAGCCTCCCCGGGCTGGGGCGTTGCTAAGCAGTTCTTTAGCACCCAGTGCGAGAGAAGGGGCCGGGGCTCAGCTCCGCTCCAGCTGCTCCCGCAGCGCCCTGGTTTGCAGGCAAGGAGGGGCCCGAATCCCTCCTCACAGGAACATCAAAGTCCTTCTCCTTCCTGGAGGTGCGTGGGAGGACAAAGGCAGGAATATGTTGTATTCTTTAAAATAAAAAAGTAAATAGGCTCTCCCAACCACGCCCTTTCTACAGTATTCCCATCTCCAGAAGATGAGTGATATTTTTCAGCTTGAGAACTTCAAGATTTTTTTTTAATATCAGAGAGAAATATCTTTAAAACCAAAACTAACAATCACTCACAACCAGCTGACAAAACTAGGCAGCCTCTCTGCTGCTTTCCAGCAGCATCTGGCCTTCTCCCAGGTCTGTTTAAACCCAAGCATGAGGAGGGCCTGTGTAATTCGGACACTTGGTGCAACATTGATACTGTGCCTGCTGGGTAAAGTGACATCATCAGAACCAGCCCAAGTAGGCTCAGAATTGCTGGACGTGCACAGGTGCACAGCAGGACACAGTCCTGCTACAAGATCTCCACTGTGGTAGCAACAGTGGTGTTACTACCACTATACCATCCAGACAATTTCTAGGTCCTCTCCGAGTTCTTCTCAAATCTCAAGTGTAACTGGTTACCTGGCTATGAAGACCTACATGTTATAAGAGCCATACCCCAGATCCCATACTTCTTTTGAAACTGACTTGATGGCTTGTTGTACTAATAACCATAAACACCAGGTACCAACTTGGTACCAACCCCAGAACAGCAGATATCCATTTTAGAAAAGAGATAGGAGGATGTACATTGGTATGGCAACGCCTTATCCCTGAGTGGCCTACTCCCTCACTTCATCCCCCTGACCCAGATCATATTCAGTGCCTCAGGTGCCATTATTGTCCTTTGGATTCAGGTGGGTGAGGTGGGAATGCTCAAGTCCTGAGGCAAACAAGCAGAAACTACTGGTCTGGGAAGCCACCATGGCAGGATGCACACCTCTGGATTTCAAGAAGCTCAAGCCCTCAGACCAGATGACAGCTATGGATGGAGCTCACACCTTCATCCTGGCAGCCTCTGCACACCGAGTCACTAGAATATACATCACAAGAATTACTGAACTTATTCTCTAACATAAAAAAGAGACACGGGAAAAGTACCTAATGCCAAAGTTTTTTTCAAGTACAAACCTACAGTAAAAGATGAGAGGTGAAGCCAGAAACGAAGGCCTGATATCCCTGTTTCTGTTTTGCTCCAAGACTGGCTAACCAGTTTGCTGAAGGCAGACCACACACATGGAGAAAACTTGACAGCATCTTCTACTTTGTCACTAAACTAAATGGAAAGAGATGCTGTGTTTAACAGAAGAGGAAAAAACATTGTAAATTACACCTAAGATATTTTCAGTGGAGAAAATTCAAAGAGAATTAAGAAGATGAGAAAGTTTTCATGACAGTTGCAGGAGTTTATTTGATTTAGTGAAGATTTGCTAAGGGAAGTCTTGTTGACAATGAATAATCTTTTCTTGACTTTTGCATAATTATCAGCAAGATATAGGATTGATCTACCTAACACATAAGGAAGAGCATCAGAGAGTATGTGCACATTTGTCCTGTGTATTGGGCTAAACAGAGTAAAGACAAAAATATGTGTAATACACTGGCATCATATGTTATTACATTAATACTTAATACTCATATATGCATGGAAACTGATCTACAAAGTAAATCCAGAAGTTGCTTGAATGGCATCAAAATACTCTTGTACATTTTGCTGATCAACCTATGCTCCTTGTCACGAAACAGAGACATGCTGAGCAAGTTACAAGACTGGAAGAGGCTGAAAAGACCACTGAAGGTATTATAATTGCTGTTATATTTGCAGTCATGAAAGTTGAAAGAATTAAAAAATATTTGCTCACTTAATTTCCCAATTTTTCATGCATACTTTGCTGAATGTGGATATCCAGGAATGCAGGCAGAGTTCTCTTCCTCAGAAACAGGGGCTCTGCTATAACTATCTTCACATTTTGTCTTATACAGACAGGCTGATCCCTAATTACTCGGTGTATGAAGTGAATTGTAATTCTCATCAGAAGGCTGCTGAAACATTTAATCCTGCCAGCTTTTTAGGCTGTTTCTCTCAGGGAATTTGGGAGGATATCTGGAGGGATTTAACCTTTTTCAATACCAAACAGGAAGCTGATACAGGGTCAAATACATCCTTTAATTTCAGGTGATTTCACTGCATCTTTTACAAATCATGCAACTGTGCAATAAAGCTGCCCTCACAATGTTCCAATAATTCTTCAATGAATGTACATTTTAAACAGAAAATACAGGCACATAATAACTGAAGCAATGCTTCATGGTACCTTGAAATAAACCTATACACATTCAAATTTATACCTTTATTTTTTTATATGGAATAGTATCCTACCATATAATTTCAAAACATGTTTGTAAAAACAAACAGAACACAAATCAGTTCTTATGTAGAGCTTCTCATGAGCATAGCAAATCAGTCTCCTCATTTAACAGAATAAAAGAGTACTCAGGTGCAAAGAAAAAATTGTTCTATGATCCAGCAGAACCAAGAAGACCTGCACAGAAATCAGGTCTCCTCAGATCCCAGAAATTCTCTAGCTGGACAGGACCACCACCTTGGACAGCCATGGCTCTTCTTAATGCACTCTGACTCTACCATGACCACAGCCTGCTGCCCTACCGGCACCACCCCTTAGAGAGGATTACAACTTGTGGCATCAGCTGCACTATGAAATCAAATTAATATGACAGAAGCATTCACATAATCAACTCCCTACAGACAGTAAACAACCTGTTCTTTGGAGATGTCTGTTTGAGCCACCTGACATGTATTCCTCCTTTTAGATACCTTCCCAGAAGTTTTCAGTATTTTTTTCCATTAGCTTATTTTTGTCTATACAACAGTTGGGAAAAGAATCTCTGGAATTGACAAGAGAAGACAGGCTAAATGCGAGTCATCAGTATAATATATAATCCTGTTGTTAAAATGTAAATGTCACTATGAAAAAAGACAAACTAGGAAGAATCTGTGGAGAGCAGCAGCAATTATAAGAGTTTCTTAAAGTGGTAAAAAGGACTAGAGGAATTTAGGGGTTTTTCAGTCTGAAAACAAAGTCTGATGTGAGTTATGGGAATAGCATTACAATCTATATAAAACATTACAAAAAAGCAGAGCTAGCAATTGCTCTCAACATCCACTAGGAAAGAAGAAAAATATTCAAGATAAAGCTACAGAAAATAAGATGAATTTCAGAAAAAATAAGAATTATAAGGACATAACACAACAAGGACTCTAAGCAAACTAAATTTTAAGAACAGATTAGAAAAACATATAGTCAGCATAATTTAGGTAAATGCAGTCCTACTGCAGTGCAAGATAGGCTAAAATGATACAAAGTTGGTTTCCAGTCCTTTAGCTCTTCCATGCACTACACTAAGACAAATGCGTGCATTAGCTATTTCTTTATAAAAAGACACACAGAACTATGGGAATAATTACATTGATTTATCATTTACTTTTTATTAGTGCCTTCATTAATATTAATTTATTTCCACTTAGGGTAGAAAAAATGACTCTTCTCTACCACTAGGTATCATTACCTTATTTCCTTACTGGTGTGTGCTGAGTACAGCTGCTTAGCACAGACCTGCATTGGGTACACACCTGGTCACTCGTGCCAGAGAGCTGAGATGGCCCCAGGCACTTTGCTGGGTACACCACTTCCTTGTGTGCCAATTACTGTAATAATTGGTGTCCTACCCAGCCTACTCCTAGTAAGCCAGTTAAAGCAAGGGCAAGTCATTGGTGTCTTTTCGCTTGTAAGAAATAACATGAAGATGCTTGTAAAAACAGTAAGTTCCATTTCCACAGAATTTCCCTTACCCAGCTCACCCATAACTTTCCAGCTCTCACAGCCTGGGCTTTTCCCCCCACTACCATTTAGAGCCCCTCCAGCAGTGCATTAGGGAAGGACTCCACACCACAGGTATGGGGCTTGCTCACTCTCATCATTACTTAAGGGGACACCCAAACATGAAAGGCACCTTATACTTTTCAACAAATAGGATTTTATCATCAACAAAGAAACCTGGGGTTAGGGAGGCACTCTCTTCTAGTTTTATACATTACTATATTAACTGAAAAAATGAAAATTAACACTAAATGCTAGTCATACCAACATGACATGCACTATCTAACCAGATTCACTATTTTCCCATGTATTTACAAAGACTATTAATATGGAGCTGATATATTTCCACCAAAAATCTAATCAATATTCAAAGTAAACTAACAAATGTCCACAAATTCTAATTTTCCATTACACTAGAAATGTTCTATGAAAAAAGAAAATGCTAATTTATGTATAGTCTGAAGTACACATCTTACATAAGGTATTATAAAGACAGAACAAGAAGCGTATTCATAACTTCCCTTTCACTTCACAGATAATGTCAGAATAATATTTATGAGATTATGGGTACATTTATAACTAGGCCAGAAATTTAATATTAAATGTCTATTTTATGCAAAATTTCACTCCACAACTAAATTAGAAGGGATAGAATCCCTCAAAAAGAACAAGTAACAATAAATCAAATGGAATATTTTCCCATTAATTAAAATATATGACTATGTAACAGTTTAAGTATGAAATGCTTAAGGAACAATCTTTTAAAATAAGGAATTTTATCTTCCTAAAAAGAAAACATTTCTGTGGGTTCTCTCACTGTGACGGATTACAGATTACTGTGCTCACCAGCCTCAAGGTTTTTTCAGAAGTTTGTTCATCAACAACTTCGTGAGTTGTTAATCAAACTTCAGTGAGTGACAACAAAAATAGTCAGACAACAGCCATCCATGGGCCAACTGTGGACTTCTTTTTCTTTGTGAAATACAGTTCTGCATTATTAGTTAGGAATAAACCCATAACATCAACTACCAAACCAATCAGAACATGCTGTGATAGTGTTTCTTTCTTAGTAAAAATACTTTATTCCTATCAGACAAGTTGTACTGATGTAAAAGGAAATCTAAAGGTAATGCAGAAGGACCTGCATTTCTAAAATATTAGTAAAGGTTTTTTCCTGCCTCAAAATATTCATTGTTCACTTTTGTTAATTAAACAGGGAAAAAAATATCATAAGGATAAAAGCTATTTGAATCTTGCTTTTTTAAATGTTCTAAGCGCACATCATCCAGCAGGCCCAGGCAAACACCTAAAAGCAACAGCAGAAAGCAGCCTCCATGTTTCAACACAACTGGGAAGTAAACACTTGGAAGAGTGAACAAGGTGGGTACTGGCTTGGTGGAAACTTCATTACCAAGTGGGTGATTATATGGCCAGAAAGGCAGCATGATGCTTTGCTGTGGGCAGAAATTCACCTGGAGAAGAAAGGTAGTATTCTGGTCCTTGTACAGGCAGAATTTCACAATACAGTCCCTTTTCTACCTACAGGAGGTCGAGCCACTGCCAGGCCACAGCCACAGCTTTGTGCTGTGAGAGGTGCAGGCAGCAGAACTGGCTGGTGCTGCAGCCTCATGCCAGCTACCCCCTCCAAGAGCCTGGTAAATCAAAAAGGCTTATGACTAACCAGCAGAGTATTCTGAAAGTACTGCTTTCATTGCCTACAGAATTATCACCAACAGCAGCAAAATTTTTCCTTGTGCTTAGAAGCTAACAGAAAAAGATAGATTTTTATAGAATTCATTATTTAATAGAATTCATAGTATATATATATGTGAAAAAGGACAGATCAATATATAAATTTAAGAATTACTAGGTATAGAGTAATTCTAACATATACACATAGGTTGGAATTCCTAACATAGATCTCCTGTCCAAGAATTTATATGTTTTCCTTTTAATAAAACACCGACAAAGCACACAGGAGACTATAAAACAAATAGAGAGCCTGGAGAGAAGAGATAAATTGCTGACTTGGATTGAGGAAATTAATTTTTTTGTTTAATGAAAGACTATAGAAAGGGTTTCCAAACACTGAAAACCAATTAATCAAATCACTCTGAAAGGAGAAAAATAAACTGGGCAAAAAAAGGAAAAATAAACCAGCACTCCATCACATCCTAAATAAAAGAGTATGGTTCTTCTGTGCTGTCCGGCTGCAGGGGTGCCCCAAGTGACTAAGATCCTATGTCTTGGAAGAAAAAGGTCACTGCTCACGGGACAGCTTACCATACAGTGTCATCATGTACTTCTGGATGTCATAACAGCTTTTATCTCACTGTCCTCTGCATGTAGTCTCAGAGACCAATCCAATTCCATGTAACTTTCTTTTAAGAAATGCATTTAGAAATAGATTTTCTAAATAGCAGAGATTCTTAATGCTGAGTTACTCTACATTTCTAATTAAGATTTAAAAAGGCATATGACTAAATTCAGACATTTTGCAATATTTTCAATTGTCTGTGAAACCTTTTTTCCTCGGGCTATATGACATATTTTTTTAAATGTCAGTCTAACATGTAGCTCAAAATGGATAAATCTGAGTTGAATAAGCCCTGCACTGTCAGTTTTAAGAGAGCTTATAAGAAATCAAATCTCCATAAATTCATCAATACAAAATAAATTGTTTGAATTTGCCTAATTTTCCTCATAACCATGCCTGAGGAATTCACAACTGTCCTTGGGCTATTAGACCAAGACAATACTGACATAAATTTCAGATCTATCACACAATCACTGAACAGCCCAGGTTGGAAGGGACCTCAAAAAACCATCCAGATCAGCTTACATGGGACAACCGTCCCAGGTGAGATTATCCAGCCTCCTGTCCAACTGCATTTTGAAAACTTCCAGTGATGAAGACTCTGCTACATCCCTGAAGAGGATGTTCTTACTGTAATAAATTCTTTCTTCTGTCAGGATAAATGTTCTCCCAATGCAACCTGTACCCTTGTCTTCATGTGGTTCCTTGCAGAGAGCCTCCTACCTCTTTGGAGCTGCCCTGTAAGTACTGAACACTGCAGTGACGCCCTCATTGAGTCTTCTCTTCTCCAGGAAGAAAATACCTAATACCTTCAATCTTTCCTCAAAGGGCAGTTTCTGCTGCCCTTTGATCATCTCTGTGGCCCTCTTAGGGACCTTCTCCTGTCTGTCCTTATCTTTGTTGAATTATGGGGATCAGCTCTGAACACATTCTTCAAGTGCGACCCGGAGATGCAGAAAACCATCACCAAAAACAGAACAATGAGTATTTTCTTTCTAAAACCATGAGAGAAGTATTTTGAGATACAAAATGTTCAATCTTTTTGTAGTTGGCTTTTTTTTGGTTTTACATTTATGATGCAGGTTCGAACAACACAAGAATGTGAAGGCAATGGTGCAGAGATGCAGTGTGCAGTGAGGTGACAGGCAGAGCTCAAAAACAGGCTTAAAAACGGAATGGAACAACTGAAATCTTTCCTCTCACGCAAACTTGCTCAAATGCCTATGAAACACCAAAGGACTGGAAACCTGAGTTGGTATGAGCCCCAGAAAATTAAGATACTTGGTTCTGACAGCTGTCCAGGGACAGCCATTGTGAACTGGTTCTCTCACAGAAAATTCACTTCATGAGAGATAAGCCTCTGTATCCGAGCCAACTCATGCAGATTAAGTTAACCTAATTAATGATGAATAAAGTCTGTTTCATCTATCATAAAATGAGTCAGATGAACTGAAATCTTAAAGCATTTATTTCTCCACCAGCTACAAAAACAGGACTATTACAATGATTTTGGCTTACGTACATCGGTGTGGGATATGTCAAAGGTAGGCAAGATGAATGCCACCCACAGTTTTTCAGTCAAGGGATAAGATAATAGCAAAACAACCATAAAAGGTTACAAGCATTTGAAAGCAGGAAGTGAAACATTTAACTGAGCTGAGGCCTGTGAATGGCACTTTCAAAATAATAATAATTATCTCTGTATTCCTGCATTACATAGAGAAGAAACCTGAAGAAATTAGATGTGTTTTGCCTTTGTGAATTTTCTCTGCCTCACAGGAACCTGAATAACTTCATTTCACAAGGAAACACACAAATACAGTAGGCAGAAAGGCAAAACTATTATTATTTCATTATATAACACCAATATGTTTTGCCCTGCACAAAACCTCCTGTTATCTGGCCTCACAGTTTTTTAATTTTTTTTGAGTTTTATATTCTAAAGCACAAGAGACTAAATTCAGGTCTCATCATACAAGACTTTCAGTTTGGTTTATATATAAATTCGTTAAATTAATTTGCATTTTTTCATGGGGCTGGGTCTGTGATTAAAGTAGGCTCTAGGATTTTAATAACACTCCATCTGTCCCAGAGGTCCTTGTTTAATTTTTGCTTTCACAGGCATTTTAAACAATTAGCTAGTGTTAGAAACTTCTCAATTTCTAAATTCTTTTGTAATATATTGCAGAGGAGGTAAACAGAAATCTTGAGCCCTGTTTGCAAAGAAACAAGAGACCTTAAACATTTCAGGAAACCTTAAAATACAGTAATGTTAAGTACTTGAAGACATGCAACATTCAACAGCGAACACTTTTCTAGATACTTCCTTCAGCTGTCAAGAAAGATGTTTTACAAGTCTCATGATGCTTAATCTCTAACACACTTCTCTCTCCCAGGAATGTGAGTGTGACACCATGCATATGAGCCTCTCTCACACACACACACAGTTATTGATTTATTCCTGATACCAATGCAAGTCTGAGAAAATAGCTGCCATGGTGGAACTGCAGTCCAGTGGAGTTATCTGCTAAATCTCAGGATTTCAGATTCACCTAAAAATGCTGTAAAACAGCATTATCCAAAGCTACCACGAAACCTGGCACAAAGGTGTGAGTGAGGTGAGTTACATAAAACACCAGGCCCTACAAAGACACCTATTGTAAGATGCATAGTGAAAACAGGAGCTATTAGAAACGTACACACAGCTGGAATACACACCCATATTGTGCACTTGCTTTCCTTTCAACATCTTTAATTATAAGGATATTGTAGATATCATAAATCAACAAATCCATTTTCCACAGCATGTTACTAAGCAACTGTAACCAAGACCTTGAGTAAATAAGATTAAAATTCCAAGGTAACAGTACCCAAATACAACCTCACATTGCCCAGCCAAAGAGAGTAGAATGTGTTCATATTAAAGGAAGAATGACTGCTTAGTTTTATGTTTGCTCAAATAGTTTAGATACACAGAAAATATAAATCTATTTTATATTGTAGTTGTAGGCATTTCTACCATACAATGAACCCTGCAAGGATCTAACAATCATGGTGTATTTTTCAGACAAAATAACAAAAATTTTTTTCAAAATAATTTCATTATTCATCATATGCAATTCATTCTGCCATTTAACAGTATCCAAACTATACAAAAATATTCTACTTTAAATAATCTATTAATAGTCATTACTACAACTTTTAAGAGAAGATGTCATACTCACAGAAAGAAGAATATTGTAATACAATGATTAATTTTTTTTGTTGCACTTCCGATATGGAAAAAACTACTGTTTTCCAGTCAGAAATACACAAGCATAAGCACCTTTCTAATAACTGGCCACACTTGGCAGGCATGTCTCCATCACTCCAGCACTCAGACATTCTATGGGCTTATCAAGGAACATGAGGAAGCTCCAATTCCAACAGAGTGGACCAGAATACTCTCTAAGCAAAAGAATTGTTGTAAGCATGTGAAATTTTCCTGCCACTGTCAGTCCTGTCTTCCCATACAGTTTCAAAGTTCCAGTTATGTGACCTCATAACAAATGTGACTAAATATTTTAAAACCCAACTAAAACTTAAACATAGAATCACAGAATGTTTTGGGTTGGAAGGAACCTTAATGATCATCTAGTTGCAACCCCCACCCACCACAGACAGGAAGGCCACCCACCAGATCAGGCTGCTGATCCACTGGGCCCATCCAACCTGGCCTTGAACACTTCCAAGGAGGGGGATTCCACATCTTCTCTGGACGACTTGTTCCAGTGCCTCACCACCATAAATAAAGAATCTCACCCTAACACCTGATCTAAATATCTCCTTTAAAACTATTCCCTGTTTTCTATCTCCATGTATCCATTTAAAAGTAATTTTCACTTTTATTTGTAAATCCCCTTGAAGTACTGGAAGGCCCCAGTGAGGTCCCCCCAGAGCCCTCTCTTCTCCTGGCTGAATGACCCCAAGTCTCTCAGCCTGACATCACAGGAGAAGTGCTCCACCCCTCTGATCATCTTCATGGTCTGCTCTGGACTAGTTCCAACAGGTCCACATCCTTCTTGTGCTGGGGACCCCAGAGCTGGATGCAGCACTCTAGGTGGGGTGGAGAGAGGAAGAATCAACTCTCTTGACCCGCTGGTCACTCCAGTTCTGATGCAGCCCAGGATGCAGTTGGCCTGGAGGCTCAGAGACTTGAGTGATATGGGAGGTCTGGCTGCCAGCAAAGACTGAGGCAAAGTCATTGACTACCTCAACCTTCTCCAAATCCATTTTCAGTTCACCCTTCTAATTTTTCAGGAGGGGTATACTGTCCTTGCCCTTTCTTCTCTGACTTACAGAATCCCCTCTTGTTATTCTTCACATCCCTTGTAAAGCCCTGTTCCTTCTGTGCCTTGGCTTTCCAGACCCCATCCCCACAGTCAGACCATACCTCTCTACTCTCCACAAGTCACCTGACCTTCTTTCATGAGCTTTGCATTCCCTTCTTACTCCTCAGTGAGAGGAGCAGATCCTTGCTCAGCCATGCCAGTCTCCAGCCTGTTTTGCCTGATTTCCTACACACTGAGATGGAGAGCTCTTGTGCTCTAAGGAAAGTGGCCCTAATGAGTTGCCAGCTCTGGTCAGTTCCTTTGTTCCTAAGGACAACTTCCCAGGGGATCTCATTCACCAACTCCTTCAACAAATGGAAGTTCACTCTTCCAAAATCAGGATCATGACTTTGCCCCTTGAGATCCCAGATTCATCAGGGTATAGTCGCTACAGTCCAGGCTGTGTTAACTCAATCTCAAGAGACAAACACTGTTATTTTAGTACTGCCTCACAAGCTATCCCTAGAACAAGAGCAGAAATCAGCTGCAATGGAGACAGAATCTTCCTGCAGATACTTTGCTCCTTGTTCAGCCCAGTTTTCAGGAACTCAGGAATACCACAAGCCCTTTTGGCTCCAAGCACATGTTCCACTTAATTAACATTGCCTCATTTTACACATATATGCATCTTTGCAAAGAGTTTTTTCTTTAAAGCTAAAAAAAAAAAAAAAAAAAAAGTGCACTGCATATACACACCACCTGCTGGGGAGAAGATGAGAGAACAAACATGTGACAGATATTAATCACGATGCTTAATGCACTCCTGGCAGGCTCTCTGCTACCAGAGCAAGGAGAATCATTTAACAAACTGTGTGGATGGAGCAGAAAGGAAAACTTGCCTGCTTTATTCACTCGTGGCTTTTAAGTTCTTCTGCATTTTTTAAACATTTAAAGAACATATAACATGTGTAAAGCCCTTTCTCCTGTAAATTATCCTGCAGTGACAGATTTGTCCATACCCCAGCCTTGCTGGAATGGCACATTTCTCTACTTCCCCATTAATCTTTCACCGAGAGCGCACTTTAATTTAACACTGCTCTGCGCCAGTGGTACCACACAGTAAGTACTTCTCTCCCCATTGCTCTACATATTTCTTGTCCTAGAGAAATGGTTATGAGTCTTAATATTTTATATCAGTCAAAATATAAATTAACTACATCATCCACTATACTAATGTGCGCATCTTCTTGTAAAGTCAACAAAAGCTGCTCTGCTTACAACACAATTGAAATCAAACCACAAGATATTCCATTGAGCACATCTCTCCTGCTGGGAAAAGGGTGACAAATTGAACATTCAAAAATGTACAAAAGGCTGTATTTCTTAATTCCTCCCATTGAGGAAATAGAATGTAGAGTAGTTAGTGACCTACTTCAACTAATTTTTTCAATTACTTTTCAGAGACTTCATCTACACTTCTGTTTGCCAGTAATGTTTAGGAGTTACAATGTTTAGGAGATGCAAGCAACAGGCATTCTAAGATGACTAGCTACACCCACATCCAAAAATCACCTTTAATGTTTAAAAAGTTCCCTTCAATACAGCGTCTGAAAAAAACTACCACCATATGGTAAAAGCTACCATTCACATGGCATTTCTGAGTATTTAATTCTTTCAAACTTCCTTCAATAGTCTACACTTATGGCAAGGCTGTTTCAGTTACTTGTCTTCACTTTTACTAGTCAGTCCTCAAAAGGATGTTCCAGGACATGAAGAATCCCAGCCCCCCCTCAGAGACATGTATTGTTTTACAACACACTGGCCCATCAGCTTTACATAACTAACATCCCTCGGGTAAAAAAGTATTCAACTACAACAATAACAGGCACTCCACAAACAAACTATATAATGGATGAGAGTACTCTTCAAGTATTTCACTTTTAAAATGACAGCAGAAAAGACATTCTGATTCTGCAGGATTTTTTCCTTTCAAGTGTTCAGTGCATTCCTATTTTAAGGCGTGACTTTCTGGGGGAAACTACAAATAACCATTCTCCCAAGTTACATCGGGACAGAAAAAAATCTGTTACTGTTAAATTGTCTCATTGACCTAAACTGCCCAAAATAAAAATTGCAAGCAATATATATACTGAAGTGACCAATGTAGCTCTTTCCAGAATAAACACATTTCAGCTAATATGCAATAAAGATGGGGGAACAACACAATTTATTGATTTCTGCTTTGCCCTTTGTACCTTTTCAAATCCAGAATTTTTTTGATTGGTTCATGTGAAAGCAGGCATGCATACAGTTGGAAGGAAAAGTAAAAGAATCATTTTAACCTTGACTTTTACAGTTCCTATGCAATTATGTTGCACAGGAATATGTAAAACCAGTAAAGACATTAATGGTCATGTTACTGTGATAACAACAAAGCATCAAGGACATAAATCTAAAATAACCACAACTGTAACAGTCTACACTAAAACTATCAATAAACTAGTCAAAGCAGTATCCATTGTTGTTGTTCTTGCTGTATATAAGGGATATAGACACAGCATGTTGTATATGTTTCTGGTAATATAATAAAATTTTTAATTAATCTCTATCTTGGGTAATAAAACAACTGTGTAAATAAAAGGGTTCCTCTTCTCTTAAAGGTTTCTCTCAAAAACACAGAGCAAAAAAAGCATCATTCACAGAACAAAAGAACACATTTCTTAAATTTTATATTACTTTGTTTAAAGTCTCCATTCTAGCAATATATTCATCATACATGTGAGCACAGAAGACACTGGGTTCCAAATGTCACTTGGTTTATAAGACTAAGTTTGATTTTGCACCTTCAGAGCAAGTCTAAAAACTTTGGCAGACACACCATCAGTTTTACAACTTGAGACAAAACCTTCTAGAACAATCATACAGGAAACACAAACCACAGAAGGTTAGGAATTGAAGTCAAAATAAGTTAGATCTATATTGAAAGACTTTGTAAGCATCTTAACAGTCTTGGGATTGTTTGGATGGCTCATTACTACTTTCCAGGGCAATATTCAGCATACTTGTTGTGGACAGCCTTTCTAACACACTGCTTGGTATGCTAAAGTAATGGGGGCAGAACCCAAAATAATAATTCAAGTCTATATAAAAAAGAAACAACACATATATTAATAAAGCCCAAATAAAATTTTAAAAACACATGCCTAAGCAGAAGAAGATTAAAAATGGAGACAGCAACAGCTATAAAGTCTGTGTGTTACAGTGCTCCACAAGGCCATCACTACTACAAACTTCTTTTTAACTTTCTCCCTCAGGAAGCAGCAGTTTCTCACATCCAGTTGCATGAATACACACACCATTGTTACTAGCAGGTCTGATTGAGAAATTACCTTTTTTTTTTTGAGAAGAGTTGGGATCAAACTTTTCTCCAAAAGGAACATTTTCTCTAAAAATTACTATTCTTCACAAGCTATAGGGAAGAACCCCAACTATATTACAACTCCATGCTCTTGAAAACAATGTATTTTATTTGCTTCCACATTCATAGGTTCTTATTTGTAAATTGTCTTCACAACGCTAAATGTAAAACACAACTATAATAAAATTAATATATGAAAATATTGAAATATTGTCTGTATTAATTACATAGTACTTGTTTTGGCAAAATACACATAAGCAAAATAAGCTTAACTGACAAAACTAAATACTTTGTCCCTGAAAGCATTCTACTACTACAAAACCAACAAAGATAACATATAGATTCTTACAGGAGGAAAAAAATTGTTCAAACTGGCAAATTCATGCAAAACATGTCCTAGTAAGAAATTGTTCCATTGGAAAAAAAAATTTAACAGGCATAAAATTAATATGCTTAGTAATGCTTAGTAATAATTATTACCCTGAAACATTAATCTACTAGACTGTCAGTTTTAAAGATCTGTTACAAGTCTGCTCCTGAACATCCAGTTCCAATTTCTTTGGTATAAGCTGTTATAGTTACTGTTAACTGTATGCGCTAGTTATCTGTCACCCCAGTTGTGCTAGTTATCTGTTATGCCTACTGCCTTGGTAGCAGTCTTTCTGAGGATACACATCAAAGAAACCCTTAAACATTTACACAGCAGACCCAAATTGTGTGCAAGCACTGCAACAAGGGAGGCACACCCATCCCACACCAGGGGCAGAGCTCACAGCACATCAGATGCTGAATTACTGACACACCTGAGGCTTGCAGTGGAGGTGAGAAACCTGCTGGAGAGATCTGACACTAATCAGCCAGGTGGCTTTGCCAATGCACAAAGAAAAATGGCAGAAGAAAACAAAAGTGGCCTGCTTTTGCTCACCAAACTAATTCTGTCAGAGCCTACATCCCCTCAGAACAAAAGTGACAGGACGGAGGCTACAAAAAATGGGGAGCTGTCATTTTCCTCAGGATGAGATAAGTAAATAGAGAAAAGTAATCATTTTTACCCTGTTTCCTTCAACTTCTAAAAGTCCATTACAATCTCCTTCTCATCCAAACCCAGCCTAACAAGCTTAAATTTTCCTTTTAATATATTGTATATGCAGTATTATTCTGCATAAGAGACATGATATGTCATTGCCTTTTGGGCAGTAAGAGAGACTCCTGCTGCCAACCCAAATGAGGCTTGAAACAGCAGCAGTAGCATGGTCATGAAAGTTAAGCATTTAATCAGTACAAAAAATTGAATGCTGCTCTTTCAACTCTCAGCTCCACAAAGGCAGGAGTCATCCTGAAAGCTCTTTAACACAGGAATAAGTACACAGCTCGACCAGATTGTATTCAGACTTTAGAATATCTTTCCAAACTTCCCGAAACAAGTAGTGGAGAAAACAATTATTGATAAATAGGGCTACGTTTTTTCAAGTTTTACAAAAATTACCATAGGTACTGAAGTAGCTTGGTAGCCTATAGAATCAAATATCTTTGTAGAGCTCTTACATTTCAAGACAAATCCCAAAAATAAATATTTGGTTAGGCTAAATTGCTCATAATTAATAAATGCAAAACATCAACAGCACCAATCTAAATTATCACTGCTCAGAACAGCCATCTTCATCTCAATGGAAAAAAGAAAAGAGTATTTGCAATCTACCCTTGCTGAATTGGACTACCAAAAAAACTAAGCACACACTCTTTTCATTTTCACATGAATCTCGCTGCCCTTCGTAGATTTTCATCTTTCTAGGAGCGCTATTTGGTAGCCTAGCTCAGTGCACAGAAATATTTTTCAGGGGGTATAAAACTAAGAAACTATATTTTTTCCCAATCGTCACGATATTTCTCATTAATTCCTAACTTCATAACAATAATTTCACTGCATGTTCCTCAAAGCCAGATGAAGCCATCAGTGCCTGCAGTGGCAATAAACCTTATCACATTTCATATAACAGTACCTCCTATTCTGAATATCCATTTATCATTAAAATAATGGTAGAATTAAAGGAACTCAGATTGACCCAATATTCTGCAAGAACTGAGACCTGACTGTGTGATGGAGCATGGCATGGAGTAGACTGATCATTAACTCAATCCAAACTCATCTACTTGGTCTTCCTTTTTATCCTTCCAGCTTCTTCCATTCTTGTTAATATGGATTTTCAACATTTCTGACATTACTATAACAGAAGCAACAAAGCAGTATCAATAGTGAGGTATCTGGAAATGTCTGTTTAATCTCCATTTTAATCTTCAGATCAAAATAATCCAAAAGCTCATGAGAGGATTCATGATGATAGCAACCCATTCCTAACCAAACACTCAAAAGTGCAGCTATCTCAGAAAGTTTGCTATTTCTAAACTGAAAAGTTCAGCCAAATTTTTATAAATTATTTCTCTTTCCCATCTATCTTTGTTTTCTCTGGATGCACCCTCCTCTTTTCCCCTAGTGTAAGCAGACATCATCATTAAATGAGCTAAATTCTGGGGAAATTACTAGAGGTGTCATACTTCAGACAATATTATTCTTCTAAATATATATTTTGACACATTGTTATTTCCAGACTTTCTCCATTACTCCTAACACTTCCATGCTAATGAGACTGTGTTTGAACAATATGCTAATAACTGTTCTAACAAGCTTCATCTCTTTTTTAATCACCTGACAAATTCCTACCAACTACTCCAAAATATACTACTACTTCAACTACTTCAGACCTTCCTCTGTTACAGCATAATTGTAGCTCCAAGCCCTCTAAGAAGCTTTGCTTTTCAACATACATATTTCCAGGCAGGTTCTTTAAAACATGTATTGGCACCTCCCTTACAGCAGCAACACACCAAGCATGCTACCAGTTCTAACAATGTTAATCATCTCCTGATCAAACACTTTTTGAGCACTTCTGCTGCTAGAAACCCTCACACGGGTCCTTTTTCTTTTTGGATGACTGAGCAAATCCAGTCAGAAATGCCTTCCCTTCTGCATCTGCAGATACACACAACCAATACTATGCAACATAACACCCTACTGTGTTGAATGTGTGCCACTCTACACTGCTCAGCAGAAATAGCCCATGCTTTTTTATTCAGTCAATTTATTTCTTCTTGCCACTTTTCCCCTCCACAAACTTAGCCACTTGCATTTTAATTAAGTCTGAAATCAGCATCTTTTTTTGCTTAAAAATTTTTCCCTAAGCATTTCTATATACAGTTTTCTCATGTCAAAAGGAATTGCATTACAAGTATTGAATTCTTCCAGAGTAAAACTGGAACAGAACAAAACAAAAACAGCTATTACCACTTAGTTTGCCAGGTTAAAAAAAATACCTGAGGTATAACTAAATTAAAATGCAGCACAACTTTATTTTTAAATCTGTGAAATTGGCATTACACCAATACACCTGCATGAAAAAACCCTACTATTTAGAGAGGAAGAACATGATGGACTACCTCCACACATTTTCTCTCCTAAGAGGGGAAAAAACATAGTGTGAATTTTTGAAACTGTAAAGCATGAAAGGAAATTTGTCCAGTATCCATATAGTTCTACATTTTTAGAAATCCTCTTTAAAGAGTAACTATGCACTTCCCAGAAAAGCCTTTGCAATATATGCTTAAATGACAACTGGTCAAATTTCAATTAGTTCTTAATTTTTAAGCTGCTGTAGTCTCCTCTCAACTGTGACACTGACAGCACATTTTTGTGCCCTCCTCATACTAAGATATGATGGGACCAGTTACCACCACACAATTGCTGCACAACCAAGAACAGAAGTTTTTGGAGAAGGAAAACAGGAGACATGGGGAGGAGGAAATACAAGAGACTAAAATCTCTCCACGACTTATCAGCCAGACTTTTGCCCCTAGTACAAATGAAAATTAGAGAGGCAACATGAAGAGAAAGCAAGGGAAAATATCTTGACCAACTCTGATGTAACATCTACTCCAACATCAGAAGACAGAGGGAGGCAGAGAGAGAAGAAATTGATTGATCTGCAAATTAAGCAGAATTAATTGCAGGTTTTTGTTTTCCAAAAAAGCTGCAATATGAGATAGCATAACTGAAGGCAGCATGAACTGGCTGGTGTCATTTATAACAAGAGACCAGTTATTCAACAAATACTTCGCCCACCTCCTCTTAGGCCAAACTTTTCCCTTGTGAGTCCTGCCTACTGTCTCCTTTTCAAGGGACTTCAACATCACACAGCCAAACACTGCCCTCAGTGTAACTTCTACAATCCCTAAATTTAGCAAGTTTCTATAAGCACACCACAATATTCAAAATTATTAAAATAAAAGTACTTGACTACTCATCCAAGATAGTTTATTGTCTGGATAATTGCAGCAAGCTTTCACTGACATTGTATGTAAACAGCAACACATGCTGCTTGACGCTGAGCTGACTGACATGATGCCGTCTTTCTCAACTGGCAATCGCCAGCTCTAAAAAATTCAAAATTGTATGAAAGATTGCAACATACACTTATTTTTCTTCAAGCTTTATAAAATAGAGAGAGCATTTCAGGACATCAGGTTTATTTGCTACCAACAGCAACATTAGCAGAGCGGCACAGAACTTCACATTCAGCCAAGTGAAAACACTGAAGTTCTTTGGCAAATATGATGGGAATTTCTATAGTTTAGAACATTTAAAACCCCAAACAGTTAAACCACAAAGCTGTTATCAAACCATGCCATCAAGACTTCACAGGCTTGTTACAACTGGTTCCAAAACTCAAGCCATGCAATGAAAAGAAGCAAATTATGTGGAATCTCAAAATTTAACCTATGGTTCTTGTTCTGTTGCCTTAGTATTTTAATAAATATAATGAAATTAATTTCATAAACCTTTAGGACTGAGTACAGAAAGCAACAGCAAGAAAACAAGATTATCTTAAGCATCAACAGTTGCTAAAAGACTAGCAAGAAAAGAAAAACCCTCTTACTGAAACTGTATAAATAATCACAATCCCCTGAGAATAAATTTAGTATATTTTATGACTAAAAGTGCTGAGGATATGCATATGTTCTTCCTTGGAGAAATTATATGCTATCTACAATGACCAATAATTATAGATTTTAAAAACACACATTTACTTGAGTCAAGACATCAACAGGCAACAGGTCAGGATTCCACACAGCAAAGTTCTCTATGCTTAGTGTAGTCTTCAGTCAAATAAAATTAAATAAAATTAAATGTATTATATTCATCTGCGTATTTTCTATTTACTTGTCCCATCAACACTGTAAGTAATACTGAATTGTAATTGTGCTTTGGAGCAACAACAGGGGCAACAACAATATTTTACCTACAGGTAAAACATCAAAACATCAATTCCAAACACAGACCGTATACTCACATCAGGAACTAGACATGACAGAACCGGCTCAATAAAATCTGAGAATTCACCTGCTCTGAGAGAAAAGGTAACAATTTATCTCCCTTGGAGTGGTTTTTCTACTCCACTAGGACCAGCAGGGAAGCAGGTTTGCCTGCACTAAGCTCTAGGTCACCATGGTGCTCTCCACAGCTTGCCGCGATGAAAACCAAGGGACCTGCTGGAGCTGACAGAGTCCTCTCTCTGCACACCCACCATGCAATTAATAGATGCAGATCTTGACCAAACATAAAATCAGGACATGGCCAATCAAACATGTTGAAACAGAACCCAAGAAATGGGTTTATATCCCATTAATCAGATGCAGTCATAGCAATAAAAAACAGCCCAACCCTTCCCAAGATCTGTGTGTCAGTGATGATTATTCTTTAGTAATTACTTTGCAACCATCCACCATCTGCCTTATGCACATTATTCAGCAACTCTGACAAAGTGTTCTTATGTGCCTTCTTGGAACAGTTTAAATATATGCATCAAACACCTTTAAGAGACTTAAATATATTTTGCCTAAGAAGCTCCTTCAACTGTTCTAGCAAATAGACTCAGCTTTACTTTACATTATTGGATACCACCGATAGTAATTTGGACTGAATACTGAATAAGACAGAACTGAGCAGCAGGAATGTATGTTTCTTCTAACTATAGTTGTCCCTAATATTTCAGCAGAGCCTACATAAATATCCATGATTATGCTATTTCACAATTTTACTTTTTCTCCCACAGAACTCAATGCTTGATCTAGCACCCTATGAATAGGTAGAGAAGATAAAGTAATTCTCTTATTGATCACTGCTCACTACAGAAGGGAAGGCTGCATCAGACCATGGTGGTACATACTGCTCCCAATACCTTTCCAGGCCTTCAGGTAGCAATCTGGGTGATGAAATAAAGATTATACTTATTAAATTGGCAACGTGCTTCCAAGCTTTCTGGTGGGAGGATTGACAGGTTGATAGGAGGGGGCTGTAAGCACATTAGAGAGCAAAATTAGAATATAAAATGAACTTGACAAATTGGAGAAGCAGCCTAGGGAAAAAAAGGAGATTTAGCTCAATGAGAACCAAGTGGAAGATTCTGTGTTTAGCCAAGAACAATTAACTGCTCAGATAATGGATAATAACCACAGCTGAGGCTGCAATTCTGCATAAAAACATAGCCCACAAGAATCCAAATATAATTTAACAATAGTTCAGGTTGTACAACAGAAAAAATTAAAAGGCAAAGACTATACTGGGATTTAGGAGAAAAATTATGTACAAGTACCCTTATTGTTGTACCAGCTCTGGTAATGTCCCACTGGGCACTGAAATGAGACATATACACTTTGGAAATAATTGAAGGTAAAGAAATAAGAATTAATATAAAATACAATCCATCAGGATGAGGATAGAGTTAGAGCTGTTTTGTTTAAAGAAAAGATTACTGAGGAGGGACAAATGTTTTTAAATACTGGAGCTCATACTCATACGATGCTGAACAAGAAGTAATGGACTTTAAAGATATAAGTGTAATTGGCTCTGAGCTGAGACCCTTACCAGCTGTCTTTCTAGCAATTCTGTTATTTCCATTACCCATTTAATAATTCATTTTAACGGGAAAGTCTTCAATGCACAGAGCTAATAAAGTGATAAAGTGCAATCCTTGCTTTCTAGGAAGGTTTGCAAGGGAGTTTATGGGTTCTTCCTTTTCCAGATAAGATGAAGAATTTGAAAAGCCTGTTTATTCTGTGCACTCTCTTTACTGCAACTCTTAGAAGTTGCCCCATCAGATTTCAGGCTTATTCTCTCTGCTTCTTACATAAATTTCTTTCTTCCTGACATATTTAAATTGAGAAATAACCACCTGCTTAAATCAATACTGAAAACTAAGATAATGCTAGCTATTTTTAGTAAGAATAATATCATCACGCTCCTAGTCATCATCTTGAAATTTTCTCACTGGTAGAGAAAAAAATAAATAAAAAACACTCATGTTTCACAGCTAAAATCAAAGTTCTATACATAATTTTGCCTTTCAAGACAATGGATTCCACTTAATGACCACATTCATCCACTGGTAAAAGCAACTGCTTCTATTTTCCAGGCCATGTGACTCTCCAGAAAGTTGTACCATGTTCTTACCATTTCCAAGCTGATATAAAATCACTTTTACATTTTTTTACCCCTCCCCTAGAGTATCCTAAAATGTAGGGTTTGACTGCACTTGCACATTGAAGCTGTAGTACTTCAAACAACATCACAATATTTTAAATGTATTTGAATATCTATTCCTACTGGCACCAGTTACAAAGAAATTAAATCTAGGAGAAAAAATAAAAGTGATTATAAGTTTTTCTTCATGTCAACAAGCCACACTAAGACTGATGACAGTTTATTTAAATTTTAAGTTATGTAACCATTCCATATGGTGGCTGTCATATATAAAAATTTGAATGAAACTACCCTGTGTGCAGGCAATTAGCAAAATTTTAGATACCAAGTATTTCAGAAGAATTTATTGCAATAGTGAGGTTGTTTTGGCAGGATGGTATATCAGATTTATGGAACTTGAAGCTACTAGGTTTGCAGAAATTAAAAAGTACATCTCTGTTGGATGTGTTCACACACACAGGAAAGCCTGTCTGCATCAGCAGGTAAATCTAATGCAGAGAGCATATTCCAAAAATACGCATTTTAGCTTCTACATTTTGCATAAAAAGTAGTCTTGTGTTTTGGTCTAGTGAATCTGTCAAAAAGAGAATTTATATGAACATCCGTAAGAATAAGTTACCATAAAATCATCCTACATGATTCAATCATTGAACAAGCTTGAGAACACAAATGGTAAGTTGCCAAAATGCCATTCCTTTCCTTGCATCATCTTGGTCATTTGCAGCTGGAAAGGGTCAGCTCTGAGTTTGCAAAAGGCAATAATATCAACTTTTCTTCTTGACATTTCCATGTATATTAAACAAGTATTTAATAACATCTATCTGCAGATATTAAGGTGGAATAGGGATTTAGATCTGCATCAAAGAATGGCTCATTCACCTGCTTCAGTCAATGCATAGCACCTGGCTGAACTGCAAAATTGTCTGAGCCCTTTGTTTCATCAACATTATTTCACAAATCAGGCAGCAATCCAGAATCATGGCACATCTAAATCAGACTGCAAATAAAAGGCAAGAGTAAAGTCGTTAAGGCAAGCCCAGCAGTGTCCATGCGCATCTACAAGCCTCAAGATGTTGTACACGAGGCCTTTCAGATGAAATGTTAATGCAAGTGAAGTGAGAAACACAATACTGTAAGTTATTATACAGCACTGTACCACTCAGAGGTCCCAGCTGAGATAACAGCACCATACCATAAGCACTACACAAACAAGCAGAAGTAACTATCTTGACTCAAACAGCTCACAAATTATGTAAATAATAAAAAAGAGAGGGAAGAGTGAACAAAGTTGTTCAAGCTTTCCTCTACAAGTGAAAGAACTGAAAGGTTTAAAGGAGACAGATAGTGAAAATTCCATGATCCAAAGATGATTCTTTTCAAAGCCATACTGTACACGTACACACAGAGATGAAGTTTTCCCTTTAACCTTGCTGTAAAATCTTACATAGATCTACAACATACAGAAGCTATGTCAGTAGCCCAGTCATTACTTTTGGTATCAGCGTCTCTTTATCAAAAGGAAGGTACACAATCATTTAGAGGCAAATGTGGCAAAATGTCCAACAAAAAACTTGCCTTTAAAAAAAGCAGGATCCTGCATTTACAAATATTTCTGCCCTTTTCTAATGGTCACTGAATTAAAGTACTTTGCAATATATTCCTTCGTGGTTTGCTAGTTCCTGTTATGTTTGACCCGACTCTCTCCACCAAAAATATAGTTTGAAAAATCACAGGTGAGCATTCTGCTATATTAACACAAAACCAATTATGTTTTACAATTAAATATTTTATGATCTTTACCAGTAAAGTAACAAAATTCATTCATTTCAGCCCCTGAATAAACAAAAGAATGGACAATTTTAAGACCGAAGGTCAAAAACATATTCAATAAACTTATCTGACCTGTGAATTATCAAAGCACATACAGATATTATTAAAGATACATGCTTTCCAACTTGTCCTTATGAAAAACTAACTATGGTTTCCAAACCTGTTGAACAACTTCATGGCATTCCTCTCCCGTTCAGATTAGTGCATACTTGTTACTTTTATCTACAAATAGCACTCTTATCAATGGATGGCCTCAATAAACAGTTTAGTAGTAATTACTGTTTGTCAAGTGTTTGTAGGTGTTTGTATGAGTAAATTTACATTATTTTCTTTGCAGATTTCATGATCAAGCAGCATTTAACATAAAAATGAATTTGCTTCTTACTAATAAAAACAGAATAAGACACATCATCATTTGAAATACCGTAATGGTGTCTGCCTTGCAAATTAGTTACCTTTGAGATGCAAAGATTCTCTCAAAATTTAAACCAACTGTATTTTCAAAACACAGTTTTGCAAAAACATCTTAGCTGTCCTTGAAGATTATTAAGGTTTGTTGAAACCACAAAGCAGACCTTAGTCTTCCCTTCATGGCTCCACAGAACACTTGAAATCATTTATATTATATGATTAAAGTTTCTTATTAAAAAATGGGGGTGGGGGGGCATAAAACCCCACCAAACATTAGTCTACTAAAAGTTAAGACCAAAATGCACATTGTTGATATACACGTTATATTTTCTCTCTTTTAATGGAAAAAATCCCCATTCTTTAAATGGTTTTACATTGCTACTTGCTATTTCATACATTAGGTTTGAGAGACATTTCAAAGGCAGAGATTATTTTTTCAAGGCTCACTCTCACAAAGCTCATTAAAGCAACTGCCAGGAAGAATAGCACCTGAATGGTACATAACAGATCCATCCATCATCCTTACTCCCCCTCATCCATCAACAAAGGGACACACACAAGCCATAACTGCATATATGAAAAACTCTCCTGCAACACAAGTTAAATGTGCACAGCTTGGAAACGCCCATGTATCAGCATGGAGGAGATTTTATAAACAAACAGTCTTACTAAGTACAAGTAAGTATCTGATCAGATGAGAAAGATCGAGCAACCAAAGTATCATCACTGAAATTCAACCACCAAAATGTAGGTAAAAGGCACCTATCAGAGCTATAATTACTGTAAAGGATGTAAGCCTGTACTTGAACTCAAACAGTACCACATACAGGGTCCCATCCAGGGCCAATACTCTGGGTTAGTCTCAGCTTGCAGCATCCCACCTGCTGGAGCGTGACTCCCTTCCTGCACGGCTCTCCCAGCCCGTGGCACTGGCAGCAGAGCACACTCTGTTAGCACAGGTCTAATGTCACCCTCTACACTGTGTGGAGCACTGGAGGAAAGCTAGGAAGTTACATATGTAACTCCATATGCTCCCAAAGCAGTCCAAGTACAACTGTGCACACTGAAACAGGTGTTTCAAGTTTTGGCAGCACAGCAGATTTATAGCATAATTTGTATTTTAGACACTGACTGGATTCAATTTTAGCCTGAAAGAAATGACTGTATGCTGTTAAACTTTTCTGTCATGGACAGCCATAGACTGTCTACCTCAACATCAGACAAATATTGTAAGTTAAGTATAGGAGAATATTTCTAAAGAAAAATAAAACATGTCCATAGCTTCAAAACTCTGTCTCTTAAAACATGTTTTAAGTACATAAAGGTGAAAATAACAACAACATACAAATTACATATAAGATCACATTTGAGTTCAAACTCTTAAGAGTAATCCTTCTAAAACAGCATATTATAATGGTTTCTAAAGATTAAGACATACTGAAATGAAGTTAGCCAATTTTAGAAGCATGGTACAAATAACAATAAGCAACTTCTTCTCTCGGTGTATCAAATATTTTCTGCAGTATTTGCAAACCAAATATCAAAGCAACTTCAAAATCCACACGACAATAAAATCTAAAACCTGAATGCAACATGAGTAACTATAGTATAATCAAACCAAAATTAATCCATGTTCTTAATCAAAATCTAAGAGAATAGCAAAATAGCATGAAGCAGTAGAAGCAAGAATTTTGTAAATTACTAGCTTAGAAATATGAGATATGTGGAAAAACTAACAGTTTTAAAAACAGGCTGTCATGATTTCTAACAGGGTATTGTCTCTGGTAAACTACACAACCGAGAAGCACTTTGTTTCCTTATTACAAAATGCTGATCAGGTCCATAACCCTGAATAGAGAGCTGCATAATGGACAACTGTAATCCAGCATTGCCAATAATGAATGTAGCAGGAGTCAGTACTAGATCCAACACTTTCTGGGAGGAAAAAAACCCCTGTATCCTCAGATCTGATATGAAAACACTGCCTAAACATATCATAATCAAATAGTTCCATCTTCTATCACACCAATGCAAGCAGAATACCCCATCTGAACAGATACTGAACGGCTCTAGACTGCACTGCTCTCTCTAGATTAAGTTTTTACAGCACGACAATACCTATTTGACAATATCCACAGCCAGGTTTTCTTTTCATGTGCATTTCTGCAAGACTTGACATTTACAATACTTACGCATTGCAATAAGGTTTCTTTTCATATCCTTTGTAGTTATTCATGTTCAGAGCCATTTTGCAAACTTCACAGTGGAAACATCCTTTATGCCAGTACTGTAAATAAATGTAAAGTAGAATTACTTATGGTACTGATATTTTCAAAGCAGTGTTAGGGTATTGTAAACATATAAACACAATTACTTGTCAATATTTTGGCCATGCATTATAGGTCTCTCAACTAAATCAAAATAATTACTTTCACATGAAACCAAAGGTACTTCTGAAACATTGTCAAAAATGTAAATTCTCTGCTAAGGTGAATGCCAAGACCCCTGCACGCTGACCTTGCCAGGATAATTTTAAAGATAACTGAACCAGGAGTTTGACGTTTTCCTCTTTTAAAAAAATAAATAAATAAACGCCACTTGCTGAGAATGCAATACTAGGCGAATGCAATCACTAACTAATGTGACGGCTGGCTTTTAGGTACGTCGCACAGACACTAAATTTAGCACATCATACGGCATTTTCCTCCTGTGGCTTCTGCTGCCTCGCCTTGCCTTTCCGGGGACGATAATTTGGCGCATCTATCGCAGCCTCACTGTTGTTATTTACGGACCGACCGCGCTGGGCTGAAACCGGTGCCACCGGGGCCACCCCCGCGGGACGGGGCTGCCGCCGCCCGCTGCCCGCGCCGAGCCGGCCCTGGCGCCAGGGCCACCCGAAACCGCCCCGGCTCGGGGAGGCACCGGCAACTACAGCCGGGAAAGGGCCGCCTACAACTTCATCCCTCGGGGAGCCGGGGGGGCCGCGGGGAGCCGGGCACCGTCATTCCCGGGCGGGCACCGCAGGGCGCCCCGGCCGCTGCGGGCCCCGCTCGCCCCGCGGCGGCGGTGACACGGCGGCTGCCCCCGCCGGCGGTGACAGCGCGGGGGCCGGCGCAGCGGCGGCCCTGGAAACGCTGCATTTGCCACCTGCCGGCTCGCCCCGATGCCCCGCCGGCTCGGCCCTGCCCTGCCCGCCCCGCCGGAGCCGCGGGGAGCGGGACGGGCACGCCCGGCAGGCGCCGTCCCAGCCCTCCCCCGCGCCCCCGCACCTTGTCCAGGCAGTTGACTTTCTCGGTGGGATAGACCACTTTGCCACAGCGGGCGCACTGGGGGTTCATTTTGCGGCTCCTCTGGGGCGGCGGCTCCGGCGGGCGGCGGCGGCCGAGGTTGCGGTGCGGCGGGCTGCGCTGGACGGGGCTGCGGGAGGCCGATCTGTCATCCCCTGCCCTGGCGGGGACGCCGGGGGTCCTCAGCGGCTGCGGGCGAGCGAGGAGGTCATCGGCGGCGGCTGTGGAGGAAGCGGCGCTCCAGCTGACTGCGGCTCGGCAGCATGTGCGAGTGGGCGGGCGGGGAGCCGGCGCTGCCGCCCCCGCCGCTCGCCGCCCGCCCCCGCCGCCTCCCCCGTGTGCCTGCGCGCTCGGCTCGCCGCGCCGCGGGCTCCGTGAGTCACGCCGAGCCCCGCGCTGCAGCCGCAAGCCAAGCCAAGCCCACCGGCGCGGCCCGCAGCGAGGGGAGGGCAGAAGGGGAGGGCGAGCCCCGCGCCGCAGCCGCCCCGAGCGGGGCGAGAGGGCTGCGGGGGGGACCTGCTGCGCCTCGGGGCGCACCTGCACGGGACTCGCCGGGGCGGGGCCGGCCCCTGCGAGAGAGAGGGAGGGAGGGAGGGAGAGGGAGATGGACGCGAGCGTGGAGATGGAGATGGAGATAGATGGAGAGCGAGATGAGATGGAGAGCGAGAGCGCGGGGCAGCGACGGCGCTGCCGGGGCCGCGGGGAGATCGGGAGCTCCCCGAGGTGAGGCCCGAGCGAGGCCTGGCCGTGAGCCCGTGGGCACCTGCCGGCCGCGGCCTCCCGCCCGCCGCAGCCGCAGCCCCGCAGCCTCCCGCGGATGCGGAACCGCCGTGCGCTCCCCCAGCCCTGCGGCCCGATGAGTTTTCGGGCGCGGCGTTGCAGCCCGGCTCGGGCTGGGTCTCGCCGGTTCTCACCAGCGGTCCCGCGGGGCAACCGAATCGCAGCCAGAATGGCAAATGACGCTCCTCGGAGCAGGCTTTGGACAGTCATTCCTGACTTGCTCTGCAGCGCTGTGGAGTGGTACAGATAGAACTCATGCGGGTTTTCTTCACTGAGGAGTTCTTCAACTACCTGGTATATAAACCACGCTGCGGAAAGCACTTAAACCAATGCAGCGCAGCCTTTTCTGAGTTTTTTTTTCAGTAGTGCAGCACTCTGTGTGGCTCACAGCAAGGACGAATTCTGCACATACTTGGGTGTTATTAAGTAATCAGAATGCAGTCAGCTAGACTGGAATAGTTGGCTATAATTCTGCCTTAGCAACCCAACTTTTATTCACTGGCTGTTTAAAGGCACAGGGAGAAACAGTAATTTCGTTGAAATTAATAATATATGTGATTAAATGAGAAACACCTAATCAGGCTTTAAATATTACATGATGGAAGTTGTAAAGCTGCCTCTGCCTCATCTAGCCTGAAACATCTGGCACCCGGTGAAACTCAATGTTGAGATGCTGGCTGTGCTGCAAGCAACAGGAAAGTACATTTGCAGGTAGTCCTGTAAATGTTTGTTGCCTCCTGTGGCTATGTCCTGCAGTAGCAAATAGACAACGTGCTGACCAGCCCCGGTTCTGTTCCTGTGATCTACATGCTGGTCCTTTTCACAGCCAGTGCTACCAACCTGCAGTTCTCAAAAATCCTGAAGCAGATCTTTTTCTTCTTGTTGTTGTTAACCAAATTACCTTTGGTATGGAATTTAAGATCTGTCTTCTCACTGTTCCTCATTGACAATAGCATGATGATTTTTCACAAATACCACGAGGCCAAGTTGGCCTCAGTCTAAGATTTCCCAGACAGAAGTAGGTGCACAAACACCCTGCAGTGGCAGTGCGGTGATTCTCATCCTTTGCTACCTCTGTGCTGTACAGATTACCTTACACTCTCTCTTGGGCAGTCTGACTGGCTGTGAACAATGGCTTTTATTCAGGAACTCTGAATGCTAGGCGTCTGAGTATGCTGATAAAGGAAACCTGAATACATGGTTACTCAGTGCTTTCTGTGGGAACTGTTGTTTGGGGATCTGTCTAAAATCCCATCTGAGTTGAATTAGGCCCAACACACAGGAAAGCAATCTCCATTCTGCAAAGCCCACACAGTATGGAGGAGCAGCAAGTCTGTGCTGGGGACTGGGATGGAGACTGATTTAAATTAATCTCAAATAGAAGGCAATGAATGTTACCTATACGTAAAAAAATCTTTCTTAGATGACTTAATTCTTTCCTATCTTAGATTCTACCAACTGTATGTGAAAAGACACTGCAGCCCACTGGAAATAACGCGAGGCATACAGTTTACAAGAGGCATCAGCACATAACAAATCTTTGAGCTAGAGGCTTCATTCCTGGAAGTTCCAGATTATTAACATCCCAGTTAGAGCCTTCTCATGCAGACAAAAATAATTTGGATATTACTCTCACTCTCAATGTTACAATGAAATCCCTCATCTTACTCTTGAAGGAAAAAATTCAATTAACCAAAGTATCGACACTAAAAATGGAATTGTAACATCAATAGAATACCTGCAGTTGGATCTGAATTGAGTGTTTCAGCAGTATGAAAACATTCCAGTATTTTTCATTGTTTCAGGATCCTTTTATTAATTTTTATTAGTTTTCTTCAGAAAGGGGAGAAATTAGTGTCTGAATCACAGTCTTTATTTCCACACTACGGGTCTCTTTCCTCATCATCACAACTTTTTTCTGCTGCTACTGGAGTGAAAAATGGGTTCTTTTGCTCCATACAAAGTAAAAGAGAAAAATCTGCTTCATCCATGATAGTGAGAAAGCAGGAAATGTTACTCATCAATAGACTTTCCTTTTTCTGGGTAGGTAATGGTGCAATGGTAAAGTCCAGCAAAGCAAAATACAATAACCCTGCTATGTCACTGACTAAGGGTGTAAACCAAAGGCTGTGAAGCACAGAGGGACAAAGACCTTGCACTCTAAAGAGCTGCTGCTGCCAGCATGGAGCGTGTGGTATGTGGTGGACCTCTAGATAGATTCCAGCGCTGATTCCCAGCTGGTATGTGTTGCCAAATTGTAAGTGGCATCCCAAGATTTCAGGCCATTATACTTCTCTCATCTGGTGCATTTCAGGGCTGTTATCTATCCTAGAAAAGTGTGTGTTTAGCTGAGCAGTACAAATTACCAGCACTTGCAAATAGATGCTGTTTCAGCATGCCTACAGTGGCCAAGTGCCTTCTAGGGCAGCTAGACCTTCTAGGGCAGCTGTGTTACAGAATTAGAAATATTATGACTAGGTAAAATGGTGATTACAAAAGTTCCTATTTCTATGGCATAATGCCCTCATCAATTGCATTTTCTGTTTGTTTGTTTGAGAGGAAGGTTTTCAGTGTTCCAATTAGTTTGTTTGGTTCATAAACATACCAATGTGTGCTGTAGAAAAACACCTAAATCATTATAGTGAGAGGAATTTTCACATGTTGACACTGAATTTTACCTGAGACAGGAAGGTTTCAAAAACATGTTAAACTAGAAAGTTACCCTGTGTTATTGGAGGTGATTTGGCAACATATTGAAAGAGACAACCCATAGAGGCTTGTAGGTATGTCAGGTTTATCTCTAGTTCTTCTAAAAGGTTTCTTGGAACTTTCTTTCCCACAAAATAGATTCCTTATAATCCATCTCCCACAGCTGGAGTTTAGATTTGTTGGAGCAATCAAGTGAGCTTAAAGCATGAAAACAAAGCCTTCTGTCTTGCACGTCTCCATTCATTTCATAAACCATACATAAAAGCTCAGAGAAAGTGTTTGCTACTTTGATGACCACATGAAGACATGGTCTTTTCACCCAAGCGTCTACAAACTGAGTCTGCTCATGAAGTTATGGTTGTATAAAACCCTATTGGACAAAATAGGAGTTCATGTAAACATAGTGATGTACTTCTTTCCATGGCAAAGAATGTGACTTTCTTTTCATTGAGAAACATATTTTTGAATTTACATTGTCGAGAAAAAAAAGAAAAAACTGTTTACATTAACATTTTACACCCCCCATACAGTGTCATTATTCAGTTATTTTTCTGGAATAAATTTGCCAATATGTACATAGACCCCGATGGACTGTTTTAAAAATACTGTTTGGGGTATTTCACTGATATTTCACACTGTTGGTCTGTTCTTTAAACAGGTATAAAAGGTGGCATAACTGGCAAATGAATATAATGTACTAAAAATACTATCTTATTGTTGTAACAAGCCGTTGTAACATTTGGGTACTAATTTTAGCAGATAATAGGCATTGTGTCACATTTAAGTGGAAGGATGATCTCACAGATCTCGCTGCATGGAGAATTGCAGATGAAGTCCCTAAGCAGTACTGCAGTACGGATAAATAATACTGGGAGAGGTTTTGTGAAATTCTGTGGCTGCGCTGAATTATGTTGGAAGGGAAAACATTAAACCAAAATGCTGGTTGGCACAGGAATTGGCAGTCAAATTTTTGTCCCTTACGGTTGAGTTCAGGATTAGCCACTTAGAAGAAGAAACGGTGTGGTTACATTTCAAATAGAAACAATGTAACTTTAATGTGACCTTGTTTAGAGCTGCCCAGGGTGCTGTTAGAGAAACGTGCTTTTAAATTCTCTGCTGTGAAAGGGTAATTTATGCTTTCCCATGCAAGGATTGGTGGAAGCTTGTTTTCAATTTCAGCTATAGAAAAACTTCCTACCAAAACCAAAACAAACCCAATAATGGTTAGACTTTATTATTTTGTGCAATATGATCCAAAATTCACTCTGCAGTGGAATCTCAATGTGCATTTTCAGAATTACTCAATCCTTAGCTGCTCAGATTAATCTAATAGGGCAATGAAATACTGGAACAAAAGTGGTTTTTCAATCAGCAACAGTGTTTTCTGTTCTCAGGATCTCCTTTCTTCACTCAAAAATCATGCAAACTGAATACTGCATCCCACAGCAGCTATATGCTTAACAAATACATAAAAACGTGGTGATGACAAGTCATTGTGATTTATAGCATCATAGAATGTGTGGAAGATCAAGATGATCAAATTCAACTCCTGGCCCTGTACAGGACACCCCAAGGATCCCACCATGTGCCTGAGAGCATTGGCCAAACACTTCAACTCAAATAGGTTTGGTGGTGTGACCAATTCCCTGGGAACCCTTTCAGTGCTCAACCACCCTCTGGATGGACTACAGAATTGCCTGGAAGAAGGGGTTCTTATTCTCTCAGTTAATGTTGCAGTGGAAATTTCTATTATTTTATGGATGGGGGCAAGATTTTGCCTTATCAGCTGGATATTTCATGATTCCTGAATTATAATTTTACTTCATGTTATGAAAAAAGCTTAGAAAAAATGGGCCAATTATTTGAATTATGCTGAGCAGAAAGTTGTTGCTTATCTCATTTGGTTTTGTTTGACCTTAGAATAGCTGATTTATGGGCAAAAAGTAAATTGAGGACTTCATTCAGACGCAAGTCTTGTTACCTTTGGTCATATGTATGTGTTTTTAAAAAGCATCTGGCATTAATGAAGCATATAGTCCCTGTAATTCAGGTGCACAAAGCAGGTGGGGTTCTGTGGATAGCAATCCGCAAGGTGTTTTGAGAATTTGGCAGCGCATGCTTGAGTGCCAGCTGCTCTGGCAGGCATACCCAGAGAGGGAGACATGTGAACACACAGAGAAAGCTGTAACCATACATCCAATACCTTGTGGGTTGTGTCTTCAGTGACTTGGGAATGTGGAAACAGTCAGCCTGACTTAGGGTTCAGTAATGTATTCTAACCCCAGAGGCTGGGGTGCTGCACACCCTTCACATTAAACTTGCATGTCCCAGAGTGCTCCTCGCTGCCAGGGCTGGTCCCAGTGCCTCAGGTCAGCCATTCAGTCCATAATTCCACCTACAGACCCAAAACAGTGCTTGCATAGAGAGCAGTCTGAAATCTGGAAGCCTCCAAATAAAAATTTCCACATTCAGTGACAGAGCTTAAAATATATATACATTATTAGAACTTTTTTTATTTTTATAATCCCCTCCTCTTTGTTACAGTCACTGTATTTTTCAACCCAGTTACAGCTCAGAGGATTTTCTAGACACATAAATGAATATCTTTGGTTTATGTATATTGCATTGAATGTGTTAGGATTTTTTTTTATCAGCTCTGTTGTTATGTCCCTTCCTAGTCAGAAAAACATAATGCTACCATGTTTGGCAAGAATAAAAACAAATTAATAAAAAATAAGAATTAGGGGAGATTTAAGGTCTACATCTTTTGCTTGATAAATTAACTATTTGTCATCAAGTCATTTATACAGGAATGAAAAGCTATCATCAGAGCTCTTGGAAAAGCTGAAGAAGTTTGTCTTCTGTCAGCTTTACATTCTGTGCCAAGAATTAAAACTAGTTGCTTTATCTCAATTTAAAGAGATTTTCAAAAACTTTATCACTACAGACAACAAATCCAAAACAGGCAAAAGTCTCTATGCCAAACTAAGGCTAAGGAAGGACAGAATGTTAATTATTCATTCTGTTTTAGTAGCTGTTACTATTACTAAAGCTACTTGGTTTTGCTTATGAAGATTAAACAGAACGAAAAAGTTATTAACTGTGGATATTGTTCATTCCTCTATGTTTAGCCTGAGAACAAAATAGGAATTTAGAGATAGAGTTAGGGTCCTAAACAATTTTAAAACCTAATGAGAGGGTTCTGGTAGCTTTGAATAAAAGAAAACAATGCCATTATTCATACTCTTGTCTATGCAACCACTTTCCCATTATTTCCAAAAATAGTAGTTGAGTAGCTTCCTGCCTAAATAAACAGTTCACGTAGATAGAACTTGGGCTGTAAAGCTTTTTAAAATAAGGTTTCCTTCATTTGAAGCTGAACAGCATAGTGAAATACAGGAAGGGTTGGGCTGTGATTGGACTGAATTCTTTAAGTTAATGTTTTAGAAGGTTACGTGACCAGCTCAGAATAACTAAATGCACTCACTCTGTGGATGGCCTGGAAGGGTCACAGGGAACACGCTCCAGCCACTGCCAGGAGAAATAGCCTCTTGTAATAAAGATACATAATCATTAACAAGCTTCACTCTGGGCTTCAGAGGAATCTGAGTTTCCAGCCCTTCTAGAAAGGTTTTGAAATTCTGCCTTCCCAGTGCAGGCCTGACAAATCTCACACATCAAGAGGGAGCCTGACACATTTAGCTCCCAAACTCGCTGCCCTGCAGCTCGCCCTGTTTCACACTCATTTGCAGCCCTGTGCCACGGCTGCTGTCCCATTCTGTGACCCCTGTGCCAGGCACAGCTGGGTGGCCCAGGCTGCAGCCAGCCAAAGAGTCCTGGGAGTATCAGGAAACCATCAGCAAAGAGGAGCAGGATGCATGATGCAGCATGGCTGCATTGCTGAAAAGAACAATGGATTCCAGGGGAATCCCTGGAAATACTGGCAAAATCCCTTTCCAGAAAGTAGGAAGTAAAATCTCCTCTTAGCTCAATGTAAGCATTTTTCCAATTTGTGTTAATTTTTAATGTTTTCTGTTTTGAACACAGCGACTATAATCCTAAGGCTATTAAATAATGTATTACAATCTTTTAAAGCTATAATCTATAAATAAACAAATGAAAAAAAAATACAGATCAGACACACTACAGTTTTAGGTCAGAAAGACAATGAGTGGTGATATTCTTCTCCCAGCAATAACTTGGTTTCTGCAGCACCATTCCTGCTGCTGGGCTTGCAGAATATGTAAGAGAAAAAATGGAGGAAAATTCACTTTTCTGAACGTACCTGGACATAAACTGCTAAAAGCACAACAATAGTACCTTTAGGAAAGCCCATCTCATTTTGAGGTCAGCTCAGACATTTTAAGGATGTGACTGAGTTCTTCCTTATACCTGAATTTTTTAAACAGGTTTTCAAATGATAGAAAGATTGGGAAAAACAGCCAAGACAGAGACCCAGCCTTCACCCTCACCACTCTGTGGCTCTCTGTGATCTGAAGGGCACCATTTGTGGCTTGGTGCACTGCTGCTTTCATTGAAAAGCCATGAAAAATAACTTGGAAGCAAAGCCTCCTCTCTCCAACATCTTTTGGATTGTACTTTCATAGGCTTCTTTACCGGGCACAGAACAAGTTCTTATATCAACCATCTTCCTAAACACAGAGCTATCATATGGGGTTATATAAGCCTTAAATAGGGAAATAAACAATTTATTTCTGTTGTTTATTTTAAATTAAGTAAAACTACAGTAGAAAATTAATAATCCATGGAAGTTTTTCAAATATCTTAAGTCTTTTAATTGATACAGTTTTGCTATGACTAGAAATTGTTGTGCATATTTTATTAAATCTATTCCATCTTTTTAGTCAGAACCTCTTATTTTTATTTCTTTCCTCTTTGCATGACTCAGCACAGGAAATAGCAGACCCAGTGTCCCTGTCACAAAAAAGATGCATGTGCCTTTCTTTTCATCATATGTTTGCAGTTGCTTGTGAATAAAAAGTTAAAAGACAAGGAACAAAACTAATTGTTCAGCCAAAAATTCATCTGAGTAGTCTAATCTTAAGGAAGGCTCTCAATAATGTTACATTTTGGAGGAGAGCTTTTTTAGATATGATACAAAGGCACGCACAAAACAAAGAGGAACTTTGAAAAGGGACTACTTAACTTCTTTTCCTTCTACCTTTAGAACTGCAGCTAGCACATTAACTTCAGACTCAAAAGGTAAATGGAGAGCAGCACTTGACATAAATTAAATATTCTAACATGTAATTGAGTATTTTCAGTGTGAAGTTCTCATTTTTCCCTGACAGCTTTCTATGAATTATCTTAAATGTTATCTTAGGAAATGCAATTATTATATGGAGCATTAAGCAGAGCACAAATATTGGTACACTGCAGAGACACCAGTTAATTTTCTTTTGACTACTGAAGCATAAAAAAAGGAAAACAGCGTAGTTAAATGGTTCTAAAGTTACATAGTGGCAAGCAGCAAGTGAGTTGCCATGTGAAAGATACAGTTTTGGAACATGATCCAGGGGGATTTACTGTGAAGTTACACTGTACAGAATATTTCATTCATTTGATTCACCTTTATAAAAGTCCTGTGGTGGATTCTTCTGTATTCACCTCTTCCCTGCTGTAAACTGCAGACCAAATAGTCAACCCAAACCAGGCTGGCTTGGTTGCAGAGTACATTTGCCATTATCATAAGAGTGACATACTTGGTCCATCAAGGGAAGGAGGAAAAACTCGAGATCTTATTTTGAGATCAGGTTTTCAGAGCCTCTGCTGGTGTGACTGTCAGGCAGCCAGAGCTCCCTGCTCCTGCAGCAGTGGTTGTATGAGGCAGCATGTCCTATCTCCTGCCTCAGAGCAGAGAGCTCTCTTATGAAGGATTAGCACCACAGCCCTGACGTTACCAGCCCAGTCTGAGAGAGCTTCCCAAATTAATCAGTGTGCCTAGAGCGCCTGGTGTCCCAGGGCTGCTGGGGTTTGATTCAATGCATGTTGAAATCAACTGAAACATTTTACTAACATCTGTGTGTGCTAGATTAGAGTTTAAATACAATAGACTATTTGATTTTCACTAAGGAGGGGTTTCAGCATGAACAGAAAACTGTGTAGTTGGTTACGTGCACCATACACCACCTTTAAATGCCATGAGCTCCTTTCACACACCAGCTGATGCAAGTGGACAGGAAGCTACTGAGATGGAGTTTTGAATAGGTCTTATCTTTCTCTTCATCACAGTTAAGTCTGATGAAAGAGAGGCCAGAGGGGCTGGTGCAGAAGGTGAAGCTCAGGGGCAGACTGGGCTGCAGTGGCCATGAGGTGATCGAGATCCTTGGGGCAGCAGGGAGGAGTCACAGCCCCCTCACTACTTGGGACTTCAGGAGAGCTGACTTTGGCCTCCTCAGGAATCTGCTTGATAAAGTACCATGGGATATGCAGACCTGGAGAGACGAGGATCCCAAGAAAGTTCATTGATATTCAATGATCACCTCCTCCAAGCTCAGGAGCAATGCATCCTGACAAAAAGGAAGTTCAGAAAAAATGTCAGGAGCTCCTGGACAAACTCAAACACAAAAAAGAGGAGGGTGAAAGCAGGGGCAGGTAGCCCAGGAGGAGTACAGATAGATTGGCAAACAGCCAGAGATCAGGTTAGGAAAGCTAAAGCCCTGATAGAATTAAACCTGCCCAAGGTCATCAAGGCCAACAAGAAAGTCTCCTGTAGGTACACTGGTGATAAAAGGAAAACTAGGGAAGATGTGGGCCCTCTCTGAAAGGAAATGGGAGTCTTGGTAACAGAGGACATGGGGAAGACTGAGGTATTCAACAACATTTTTGTCTCAGTCTTCACTAGCAAGTGCTGCAGCTACACCACCTGTGTCACAGAGGGGAAAGGCAGGGATCGTAGACCCATTATAGACCAAGCTTGAGACTGTCTAAGGAACTTGAGGACGCACCAGCTCCCAATCTCTGTGGGACCTGATGAGATTCATCCAGGGGTCCTGAAGCAACTGGTGAAGGAATTGACTAAGCCACTATCCATCATATGTGAGAAGTCATCATAGTCTGGTCAAGTTCCCACTGACTGGAAAAGGGGAAGCATTACCCTCATTTTTAAAAGCAGGAAAAAAAGGAAGACTCAGGGAACTACAGGTCAGTTAAATTCACCAGTGTGTGGAAAGATGATGGAACAGATTTTCCTAGAAGTTGTGTTAAAGCACATGGAAAATAAGGAGATGGTTTGTGACAGCTGACATGACTTCACTAAGAACAAATTATACCTGACCAGTCTGGTGACCTTCTATGATGAAGAGTTACTGACACCTGGAATTGTGCAAAGCACTTGACATTGTCCTACATGATATCCTTGTCTCTAAACTGGAGAGATGTGTTTGACAGACAGCATATAACTCAGTAGATAACTCTGTGCTAAGTCAAAGATTTGTGGTCAATGCCTCCATGTCCAGTGGAGACCAGTGACAGCTGGTGCTCTTCAGGGGTTGGCATTGGGACCAGCACTGTTTGACATCTTTGCTGGTGGCATGGACAGTGTGATTGAGTGTACCAATGGCACAGAGCTGTGCAGTGCCCTTGACAAACTCTAGGGAAGGTATGACATCCAGAGAGACCTTGATAAGCTTGAGAGGTGAGCCTGTGCCAGCCTCATGAAATTCAACGAGGCCAGGTGTAAGATCCTGCAACTGAGTTAGGGCATTCCCAAGCAGAAGTACAGACTGAGTAGAGACTGGATTGAGAACAGCCCTGAGGAGAACTTGGGAGTGTTGGTGGACAAGAAGCTTGATGTGACCCAGCATCATGTGCTTGCAGCCCAGAAAGACAACAATATTTACAGCTGCATCAAAACGAATGTGAGCAGCAAGTCGAGGGAGGTGACTCTCCCCCACTGCTCTGGGCTTGTGAGACCCCACCTGGAGAGCTGTATCCAGCCATGAGGCATCCAGCATAAGAGAGATATGAACCCATAGAGCAAGTCCAGAGGATCATCATGAAGATGATCAAAGAGCTGGAGCACCTCTCCTGTGATGGCAGCCTGAGAGATGTGGGGCTGTTCAGCCTGGAGAAGAAAAGGCTGTGGGGAGTTGGTGAGCATTTTCTAGTGCCTAAAGGGAGCCTGCAGGGCAGCTGGAGAGGGACTTTTTACAGTGGCATGTAGTGATGGGACAAGGTGAATGGCTTTAGACTGAAACAGGGTAGGTTTAGATGAGGTGCTAGTAAGAAATTATTTACTGTGGTGCTTGGTGAGGCACTGGAACAGGTTGCCCAGAGAAGCTGTGGATGCCCCATCCCTGAAAGTGTTCAAGGCCAGGTTGGGTGGGGCTCAGAGCAACCTGGTGTAGTGGAACATGTCCCTGCCCATGGGACTTGATGATCTTTATGGCCCGTTGCAATCCAAACCATCCTAAGATTCTATGATTCTGTTATTTCTGGACCATTTTGAATACTATTGTACTGATTTACTTTAGAAGAACTTTAGAACTGTATATCCATAAGATCCTAACAAATAGATGTTACCCAAGTCAGCTTTCAAAGAGGGTCTTAGTAAAAAAATAATTATTCATGATTGAAGAAAACTTAATAGTCCAACACTGGAAATTGTACTATGGGAACACTTTTAAACAAAACATGGACAATAGTAAACTTTCCCAATTTGATGTTAGCAAATGGCTTGAAGAGGAAAATGACAGCACAGCAGTTACACTTTTTGGTGTAAAAAATGCATGCCCCACCAATTATCCTTCAGAAATTTGTCTCAGTCCACGTACTTAGGACCACAACACCTGCTGTGTCTGGCTCTCCAAAAGTTAAGCAAAAGCCACATTTTGTAGACTTTTCTGGATTGGCATTTGGCAGATTTCCTTTGCTCAGCATGTATTCCAATTGGGGTAAATACTGAGGTCAATATATAAATATCATGATGGATAACTGCTGCAGCTACAGTGCATCTACTCTCCATAAATCCAGTTAAATAAGGCAGGATTGCTCTGCAAATCAAAAGTTTTATCCTATCAGAAAACCTTCCTCATAAGTAAAACCAAAATTGCACCTGTGTATCTACACTGGTGAGGCTGCAGGGCCAGCCCTAGCATCACAATCATCATGACACCAAATCAGTCATTTAGTCCATCAGGTATTTTTAGCTCCTGTCTTTGTGCTCCCTTTTGTAACTTCTGAGTGCCTCTGCAGTGGGAGGGTGACTGGCATGATGGATCCAGCATATTACTTATTATTCTGCAGTCCTACTCAGTAAGAGATCACAACCCTATTTTTAGAAGAAAATATAAAAACACAATCCAACTGCAAGCAGAATGGAAAGAAAAATCAGGGAATCCATATTTGGAAATTTGTTATAATTAATTTGTTTTCAGTTCAAATATGTTCCTCTTACTAGGCATAATTTTTCTAACACAGCACTCTGCAAAGTTCTTTATGGTCCTGGAAAGGAAAATAATATGCAAAATCTTTAAGGGAAGAACACAGGTGCATGTGAGTTGTGGTTGTAACTATTAAGCCACTCAACTAATGATAGCTCGGAAAACCCACAAGCTGTCAGATTTTAAAATTACACCAACATTTTTCAAGTGTATCCTCATAATTACCTGTAATAAATGTCATGTGAAATTTCTTCTCTTTTTTTTGCTATTCCTACAAACTAACCTGCAAACTGTTCCAAATGTAAGTCAAAACCTTCTGCTAGCCTACCAAACTGCTTGAAATACAAGCCAGACATTTACTTTGGGCAACTTAACCCCAAAACTTATAATAATAATCTTACAGAGGTAATTTACAGAGCTAAAATATACATCTAGAATGTTATTAGAGACTAACAGAAAGTTCCAGCATATAAATATGTATGAAACTAAAACATATTCATTACAAAATAATGAGAACTGATTATAATGAAATCTCCACTGATATCTAGCCCTCATGAGCACAGCAGATTAAGAGCTGTCTGAGCCTGGCCAGCTTTGGGCTATGTTGTGTGGAACTGGCTGTTCTTATAGCACTGAAAACAGATTTTTTTTTCCCTCTCCTGTCAATAGTGATTCCTTGGATCAAGGCAGAAAAGGTCATAAACTTTTTAAGGTTTAATTAATTAATTAAATCCAGGTTAGTTGTTAAGAAGAATGTATACAAGTTGGGACAGTAAAACTCTGGCATAAACTGTCATGATGGAGTCACTGTCTTTGCCAGGAATTACAAATTTTTAGCCAGTGCTGAAGTCAGCACACCTCAGGTGAGAGTCTGAGTAGGGTCCCTTCCAACCTACATTGTTTTTCAAACTGTATCAAGAAAAATACAGATAGCATTGATCCTGCCTTGAGACTAGAACCTGGGGCTGGTCCATCTTTTGAATTATGTTCCAGCCCGGTGCTTTGGCTGGGTGGCTCCTCATGTTAACTCTGTCAGCCTTCCATGGGAGGGATTTTCCTTGGCATTTCACCTGCCTCTCTGCTGGAAGTGAGCCAGGGTGGGCCTGGGCCATCCCAGAGGAGAGCAAAGAGCCCCAACAGCAGGACAAGAGTCTGAGGACACAGGAAAGGAAAACTGGGCTGAAGCAGGGATTCTGCCTTGCAAAACTTACCTTTAATGATGAGCAATTCTGATACTGGGAAAAGGGATTTCTGAAGAAAAAATGGTCTACACTGGAATGAAGAATGTGAATAACCCTTATTTAATGAAATTTCTGCAATATTGTCTTCTCTTTAAAAGACTTCACCTAATTACATGAGATTCCATCAGTATTTGGCTCTACTATATATAAAGGGCAAGTGAAATTCAATCTAAATACTAGAAGAGCCTAAAACCCAACTGGTCTGTAAACAAGACGTGTAGAGGTTCAGCTAGATAGCTTCACAATTTTCCAAGTCACTGAAGCAGTGAAGATATCAGTTGTTTGAAGAGAGGACTAGCAGGCTGAGGGTTTTTTTATTCCTATATTTTGTTGGGGTTTTTTTAGTTGTAAGGAGACAGTAGCAAAGTTACTTAGGTGATCTTAAAGGTATATTTACATTTCTGGAAGCTTTAGTAAGCATAAAGAGACTTTTAAAACACATGTCTTCCTGGAAAAGATGAACGCATTTTATTCAGAGGGTAAAAATATTTTAAATGTTGTTTTTTCCATTATAACCATAATTATTTATGTTTACAGTATTCCAGCATCTTCCAAGGTTCACTGAAGGTACTGAATGACTACTCCTAATTTAGGATTCCACATGACTTTGTTCTATGCACTATCTAGCTTTGAAAGTTGCAGGTTTACTACTGCCCAATATTGCCATTTTAGTGACAGATTGGAACACTACTACTTAACATCGCAAGGATGGTTAATATTTTTGATTGCTTTTTAACAGAAAGCATTTATCCAAAGGAAATGCTGGTAGAAGAGAACATTAATTGAGCATCCTCTCTATATTAGGAGAAATGGTAGTAATACTATTACTCCACACTGAAGGTCCATAATGGAGCTTGAATGAATTTATTTACCTCCCCCCAAGTGCTTTCTGCATAAGATGTCCTGAATAAACCAGGAAAGACACATAAATTTAAGTACACTAAATATTTGCTTATCGGAAAATGTGTGGCCATTAGATTTCACTTACAGTTTGATTTTGCTGTGATATATAAAGCTCTTCTCCTTAATAAATTTAAAAATTCGTGAAGATCAAGTAAAAGTGAGGGAGGAAATTTTTTCTTCTTTTCTTTTGTCTCCTGGATAAAGGAACTCGCTTCATCAGTCCGCAGAGATTGGGACAATTTATATAATATGCAAATGCTTCCCTCTAAAATGCAGTAAACACTACAGATCAGTGTAGACAAATTATGGAAAGCATAAAAAAACTGCTGATCCTATCCTTTTATTGAACTATGTTTATTCCAAGAAAGTAACGATACAAAATTTGGGAAAAGACTTTTTCCACAAAAAAATATTATAGTGGATGCAGAACCAACTTTTTATTGCAAGAATTTGAACTGATCAGCTTAGCTGATCAATTGATTGGCAACCTAGCTAATATATTTTTTGAGGGGTGCAAAATGGCCATGGAACATGCTCCAAATAGAATGCTGGATTGACTGCTCAAAGACTGACTCAGAGTGTGATATATCAGCTTCCACTGTCATGGTCTCTCGTACTTATTGGAAGTGATTGAAAAAACAATGAGCCTTAAATGCCTCACAGAACCTGTCTGTAAATAATTGTTTAAAACCTGAATAAATCTGTAAGAAAATTACTATCCTTTTCTTAGTATTTTTGATAGCAGGAAACCTATCTATCTATCTATCTATCTATCTATCTATCTATCTATCTATCTATCTATCTATCTATCTATCTATCTGTCTATCTATCTATCTATCTGCCAAAAAATATTATTGTTTTTAAGGATTCTGTAATACTGAATGCTTCCACATAGACTGGATCAGCCCTGTGCCTAGAGGAGCTGTCACATACTGCACAGAAACCATGTCACATCAACTCTTACAACTGTGAAGGAGACTCTTCCTTCACAGTCTGTTGAAGTTGACTACAAGGGGTGGTTAAGCTGCAAGAATCACATTTTTGAGTCTGTATGTCAAGTTGATAGTAAATTTCAAAAATTCATTAAATCTCAGTAATCCTTAGGGGAAGTTGTAAGGATGATGAAAAAGGAGTAGGAATTTGTAGCAGGATAAAGTCTGTTCTGAGTAACTCTGCCTCAGCAAATAGAATGGAAGGAGAACAGCCAAAGGATAGCCAAAAAATGGAAAGGAAGATGAAATCAAGAGTCTAAGACGGCTGACAAAAACCTGGAGTAGTGCTTAGATAGCCACCTGGCTGAAGACACTTGAATGTTTTTGTTCATGTGCATCTGCAATCCTTCTGTATTTTCTCTGTAAGTGAAATTTAGGTTAGAGGGAAGACAGCACATGCTTACATAATAGTGCCCATGCTGAATCTCCATGTAAAAAAATGTGTGCTATTGTACATTTTCTGAAGAGTGAAATATAAGCACAATTTCCAAGGGGAGACTGGAAAGACCTTAGCCCCTGCCGCTGACTCCTTTTCACCTACGTCACTGCAACACTGGTGGCTCCCATAGTGCTGAACAGTCCTGCAGCTTCTCCCTAACATGGCCAAAGGGAAGCTACACTGCTGTGCTGCAGCCAGGGGAACGTGCATGTTTGTGTTTTCTTTCCTCTCCTGACTGTTAGGATCTCTTTCTTGTGAGCTAATACAAATGCAGTGCCTCAACCCCAGGGCTGAGATCACCCTGAACACAAGAGCACATCCTTTCACTAGGAGCAGCATGTGTGCTCAGCAAGGAGTGGGATTGAGAGGGTTAGTGCTAGTTTCAGAGTACTGGACTGAAAGTAATGCAAATGTTTCATTTTTGGTAGCAGCTGCAGGCTTTCAGAATGTCACTGCTAATGCTTTTTCAAAAACCATGTAATTACAGGCACCCAGGCAGTGGTACAATGCCTAAATCCTGCCCAGTCCTAACAAATCAGCAACACATGCTCTTAAAAGTTGAGTAAAGCTTTCTCATTAGTCAACATGTGGAGAGGGAGGGGTATTCATCAAGGCCTGATAAGATACTGTACTGGACATAAACACTACTACAGCAAGTTATAAAGCATTTTTTTAAAGAAGGCTTTAATAATATCCCCAGACTAAAAGCTTAAAGCATATCTTATTCTGGTCTTATAAATTATGGAGAGCAATCATAAATACAAATAGCACAACAAAGTCTGTTGTTGAGCGTAGGAGCTGGCAGGGTTTGCCCTTTGCTGATCACAGATGCTCAGGGCTCATGGCTGTACCCAGCTGCTTGGGCAGGCAGGGTCACCTGCTCCAAATGGAGACTCTGGAGAGATCCCAGTTCTGCCCAGAGATGGCAGAGCCACAGAGAGTGCTCTGCATGGGCCTCTCAGTTTGGCTGAGGAATCCCAGAATCCAGATGACTTGAAGACAAACCTGAATATCAATGTGAGAACATGTTGGAGGAGTTCATGGAGAGCTGTCTGCCGTGGGAGGGACCCAAGGGTGGAGCAGGGGAAAGGCTCCTCTCTCTGAGCACTGGGAGAAACAACGTGTGATGAACTGACCATAACCTCCATTCTCTGTCTCCCTACCATGCTGGGAAGGAGGGAGGGGTGAGAAGAAGATGTTTCTAAGATTTTCTTTTATTTCTCATTAACCTGCTCTGATTTTGTTGGCAATAAATTCAATTAATATCTCCAATTTTAGCCTGGTTTCCCCATGATGGTATCCGGTGAGTGATCTCACCCAGTCCTTAACTCATGAACCCTTCATTGAATTTTTCTGTCACCAGTGCAGTTGTGGAGGGAAGCAATAGAGAGGCTTTGGTGGGTGCCTGGAATGCAACCAAAAGCAACCCACTACAGTCTTTTTGGTGGAGAATGTGTGCAAACCATGAGGATTTTGAAATAAAAGTAGTAATTTGAAGAGGTAATGGGCAAAACAAGTCCTGAACAATGTTAGAGAGTAGAACAATCTTGGGTAATCTTTGTTGTAACTGTGGTGATGGATCAAGGGATGGATTTTTTATAAATAGTTCATTTTTTGGTGTGTGTTGTGATGATGTTATATTGGTTTTTGTGGGGGGCATTCATTTTTTACAGTGTTTGCCTTCTGCAGCAACTGCTATGAGTGCTGAAACCGTTTTCCAGCAAGCGGCTGAGCTGCCGATGGGAAGTAGAGATTAAGATTTTGCTTTTTTTTTGCACTAGTACAGTGTCTTATCTCACCCAATAGTTGTTTTCCACCCGATTTTCCTCTCCCATGTCCCACTGGGAAGGGCAGTGATAGATGAGCTTGGTGGGCACCTGGTGTCCAGGTCAGCCACGACACAAAAATGCTGAGATACAGGATCCATTTTTCACTAGCACACATTGGTAACATTACCATCACCACCAGAAAAAGAAAATCATAATGGTATAAAAGTCCAGAGAGAAACGGGAAGACATTTCTTTGAAATTTACTTATAAAAGGAACCAGTTTTAAACTGAATCAATAGAAAATGAGATTAGGAGTTTTAAGGATTTATTGCAAATATGCAATAATAAATAATGCATCTAATGAGGAAAAAAGGATGCACCCCCATCCCCCAAGAGATTTCTTTTTTTCATCAGTGTTACTCTAAATTGCTCTGACTGTGCAAAATAGCTGTGAGTGAAGTCTCGCTGAAGCAAGCACATCACTCTGTGGCACACTTTAAAAATGCTAAGGACTAAATGTCCCTTTAGAATTTAAAGCAGGTGTTCGTACAGAGAAGCACAATATAGCAGAAAGTGGTGATCCAATTCCAAATCAGCAGCCCTGCTTCCACATTCCTCCCACACATCCTACCCAAAACTGGGACGCGAGGGGAAGCCAGCGTTGGCCACCACTGCATCCAGAGGACTGTGTTCTTCACAGGACTCCTAAAATGCCTCCTGGCCCTGCCCTCCTCCCAGGGAAGTCGCCTTCCTGTCTGATGCAGGATGCCAGCAGGAGGCTGTCACAAAGGGACTGGCAATGCTGTGTGTGCCACCCCTTTCACTGGGCATTTGGTTGGGTCACAACAGTTTATTTGTCACTCACAGGATAATAGAGATCAAATTTATAAGAAAGGACAGCACCTCTGCAACACAAGATAGCCGTTTATAGATAGTCCACAGCTGGAAATACCAGCAACATAGTTGAAATTAAAGGTAATACTTTTATTTCTTAGCAAGAAAATCCCTTTTGAAGTAACATGCTAATGTCTTCCTTATTAAAACTCCAGACACTGCAATCCAGAGATGGCAAGATGGCAATAATTTCAATTTGATTTCATATTAAACTAATTTTAAACATATTTTAACTAATTTCTAGTCCTCTACACTGAATATTTTTGTTATGCAGATATCAAAAATAGAAAGTAAAAATCAGCAATTTTTTGTTTTTCCTGTGTATTCATCTCATGTTCTGATTCATGACTTTGGAATACTAAGAATTCTACCATAATTCCTAGGGATAATAACTATATGAATTGCATAAATATAATAGAAAAAGTTGAAATCAAGTATAAAGCAGTCTTTCTTATTCTGAACTTATTTCAAACTTCCATTCTAGGTTTTCATATTTCCACAGAATCTGCTTCTTTTCCATGATTTATGTTTTTGGATTCGAAACAAGGCTATCCTTGCAGCAGACAGTAACTGCAGGGGAAATACTGCACAGCACAGGGATCTGGAAGTCCATGCCTTGTGTTATACACTGCATGATATATTCTTTTCTTTGACAGATTTGTAATTAATCATCAAAATGAAGGTGACAAAACTAAGTGTTATGCTGCCATTACCCAGAGTTTATTACAAACTGTGAGTTCAACCTCACACATTGTCCCAGTTTAGCTTCAATATAAAATTTTCAGCTTCAGGACCTCATAGATAACAAGATTAGCACATATTAATCCCTTAATCCTTTCTCTAATTGTTATGAAATCTAGAGTCATCAACAACTTCAGTCAATCCTGACCAGCTTTTTAGTCAGATATCAGGTTTTATCATCTATGCCTGCATTTGTAGGCATCAACACTGCAAAGTGTGATAAAGCCCAGGTGAATATTACCATGAATACTGTATGAGTACAGTGCATGCATCAGTATAAATCTTTTTTCTGAAACAGTTTACTATGAGAAGAAATCACTTCATTTGAGAAGAAACAGGGAAAAAAATATTCCAAACTTACTATGCTTTGTAATAAGTGTTTCCTATAACATACATTTTTAATGGGTTTCCTTTTGGTGCTGTTTCTGATGTTGTTTCAATAGCCTTCTAAGCCACAGAGCTTGATTTTGTAACTCTGGCTGCTTTACTACAGATTTGTCAATTGCTAGATAAGCCAACAGTAGTTAACAGCTTTTGCCCTTGAGTAAGATGTTTGCACAATTTAAATGGCTGAGGACAAAACTTATTCTAGATTTGGACATCCTACAACTGGAAGTGTAATTTAAGTTTTTGGAGGAGGAAAATAAATACTTTAAATGTTGATGCTTCTTTTTCTCCAGAGGTTAAAAATAACCTGGAAAATTACTGTGAGTTCCATACAGAAGAAAATTATTAAGCTAAACTAAAATTCTTAAATGTTACACAGTGTTACACTGAAACTTTAATGCACATTTAGAAAAAAAGGTCCAGCACTGTCAATCATGGCATCAGAACTAAAGATGTTGGAGTTATAGAGAGAAACCATTTTTAGAATGTGTGCTTGATTTTTAGGTTGCAGGGAAGAAACTTGGCAGGCTCTGTACTGAGCAGGGGTGAGGATTGAGCAGGGCAGTGCAGGGGTAACCTGGGTGCCCATCACAACACACAGCAGCTGTACCTGGGCCAGATCCTTCAGAGAGGAAAGGCAAAGCTGGGAAAAGCTCTGAGGGGGTGACTTAGTGCAGTTCATTTTGCTACCCCAGCATTTTACACCCCTCTTGGTTCAGAGGCAGCTCTCACATCTCTGCATGGTATTGGCAGGTACACTGCACTCCAATCTTTAGGCACAGCATCAGCTGGTCAGCTCAGGCTCAGAAAAGAGGAAGGGTGGTCTGTTTGCTGCTCTAGAGAGTCAGAAAGAAGCTGGGGGTAATGAAGGTAGGAGGCTTAGAGGTCTAAACCCATGTGGTGGGCACTTCTTGGGGCCTATCTCAGGTCTGTAGTGTGTCTTCAAAATCCCTCCCTAGCAGCGTGGATAAGTGGCATGGTACCAAACAGTGAGTTTGGTTTTAATACACTGTTCAGCTTACTCTTCTTTCAAAATGTCATTTTGAGTGCCAACATGCATTAGAATGCATTTTTTTTAATCCAGGTCACAGTGATGGAGTAAATTCCTACTTAATTATTAAGGAAGATGATGACCTTCATTATAGGCTATTATAAATTATTATAACACAAGGAGCAGGTAAGAAACAACCAGGACTGACAAGAAATGAGTCATCTGCTATTGTGTAGATGGGAAGAGACAAGACAGACCTCAAAGTCAAAACTTTCTATAACCTCCTGGATATTTCTGGACCTGTTATGAAATGTGACATTAAATTTTGTGAGAATCAACTCTAGGTTTTTTGGGTATTGACTCATCTTGTAATAAACAAGTGTGTCTGTGGCCTTAACATATGAAAGATAAGTAATTGTCCATTTTTACAGTGTCTAATTGCTTACAAGGAAAACAGAGTGATAATTCAAACACAAATATATTATCTGAAACAATTGTGTTGCAAAAGAAAATGTTACGCTAGCAACTACTTTACAAATATGGAGTATTTACAGAATAGCCAGTAAATAGTGGTTCCTGACATGAGTTTCTAGACCATGTCTTACAAGAAACGACCTGTGAAGATAAGAGTTCTGACTTGTTTGCAAGTGCTAGTGCAGAATTCAATTTATATTTTTAAAAAATCAGGTAGCAGACTGGTTTTAAGGGATGTTTGTAAGATCAGTAGCACACAATATATGAATACTATCAAAATTACTGTATGAGTTTCTGTTTGCCCATTATCACTTTTCTTAAAAAACAGAAAAGGGAGAAAACACCTTTGTCACCAGCAGCCCTAAACCAAGCCTTAACCTGTACCAGCATTAGCTGAGGCCTGTCTGCCCCTCCTGGAGATTTACTACTGCCAAGAGTACTAAAGCAGTGATATCTTCTGCCACCATGGGAGTTCTACACCAACTTGACAATTTAACTTTTTGGTTACTGTCAGATATCTTATTATGTTTAGTATATTTTACTGTAAAGCAACATATCTACCTGTCTCTGGAGTCATTAGGAACCCTTAATGTGTCTTCAATCTGTATGAGATCAGACTCAGAAAGGAATATTTTCAAACATCCATATACAAATTCAGATTTTCAATTTGTAAATGTTTCATAAAAGAACAAGCTTTTGACCATGATAGGCTTGAGCAGTTTAAATAATTTCTTCACTTCAGTAGAGTAGATGCAGGCTTAGCCCATTGAATCTGTCAACAACTATGAATCAGTCAACAGCCATGAGTCAATAGATACAAATGCCAAAATACTTTGAAAAATAATAACGTTGTCTTTTCCATTTAATAAAACCTTCTCCTAAATCTGTATTCTTTACATAGATGCACCTCCTGGAAATCAGTGAACAGTCCAACAAGACCTAGTGATGTCTGGTCTCCCAGAGATGTGTGTCCTGCCTCAGCAGATCCCACCAACACAGCTGTGACCTCTCTGCAGTGCTTCCAGTTTTTCCTTCAAACTCAGTAAAGCCCCATGTCCATTAATTTTGTATTTTTCTCATGTCTGTAAAATCCCTGCTCACCAAGAGGCAGCGCACACAGCGTCTGAGGCACATCCATGCTGACTGGCCAAACAGTGCCTTTGCTGATGAGCTTCATGGCAAACCACGCTGAAAATGCAGCTCTCGAGTTCCCACTGCAGCCCTTGCCAGAGACAGGACAGGCAGAAACACTTTGGTGCTTGCCCACATGCTGATTTTCATGGCTTCATGACTTCCTGCAGAACTGATGGAATTTAGCCAGGTTCAGAAATTGCTGGAAGGAAGCTGTAGAAACAGTGATGGATGGACACACTGACAGTGCACTTCCACAAGTCTCACTTCCTTGGGAAACCAAGGTAAATAGGAACAGATTCAAAGCCTACAGTTATAGGCACTGTCAGCCTGCATGTGTGTATCATTACTGCTCCCTGCCTCCACTCATCTCTCTGACTGATGCTCATATAATGAGGAAGGCATTTGATATTTTTATCCTTTATCTTTTAATTAGTAGAGCATATTTCTTTCCAGTGATCCACTCAGTGCCAGCAATTAAAACAGAGTTACTTGTTTCCTCAAGACCTTTCTTACACTACTCACATTTCTTTGTGCCTCACAAACATATAATCTCCACCACAAGAGAAGAATATTACAGGTTTGATGGCACAAATGGGTAAAATGAGCTGAAAGTCTGTAGTTACAACCTGATTTAGAGATGGGATTTCAAGTGAATGCCTCCTGAATTGCAAACCAGTGTTTTGCTCTACAGCACACTGACTGTCTGCCAAAGCCAGCACGCAGCAGCCCTACCCCAGCACAGCCTCTGCCGCTGGGTCTGCATGCACACACCTTATCTGGGGGCTGGATGAGTCCAAGGAGCTTGGCCATGCTCTCCCTCCCTTCTTCCAGAGAGACCATCTGTTCTTCTCAGTGCTTCTTGGCTTCATGCTTGCACAGATTCAGTCCAATACAAGATTTTTCATCTTACCCTATTGTTTTTTTATACACTGCCATTATTTTGTTCACTGTGCAATTAAAAAAAAATCATCATTTCCTTCCTGTCAGGCTTAATCTCTCAATCAAATCTAAATGGAAAGAAAATGTGCTTATCTAATCACAGGACTTTCTCCCTCTCAAACTTCTAAGGGCTTCTACAAACCAAACCAATTCATAAATATTTTTTAAATGGAGAATTAGGCAACCTAAATAGAGAGAGGGCTGTTCTTGGACCAGTAATCATATCAAAGGAGATTTAATTTGATTTCTTGGAAAGATTTCACCTGCAGCCACCATCTGACTAACTGAGACAAAGTTGAAGAGTTTCCCCAGTAAATCCTATTAATCCTATTGAGCAGCATGGGATGATTTGAGGACATTTTCTCCTCCTCTTTGCAGTGTTCCTGAAGGCTGACTGCATCACACAGAACTCATAATCTGATGGCTCCTTTCTGATGCTGGAACTGCTACAGGGCATGGTTGCCTAGCTGTTAAAGATTATCACACACTGATGTGATATCAAGAAGGCTTACTTCCATAAATCTGATTTCTTCTTTTCCTCCACTGAATACTTTTTCAAAGACTAGAGGGGGAGGAAACTCAGTCTTTAAAATCTTAGCTCTCATTCTACAGTTATAACTTTTTACCTTAAAATTCTCCGGAGGAAAATGGGGTTTTTTTCTCTTATTTTCATTTTTCATTTAATAATCAACCAGTTTTAACAATTATTTTGTCGTATTATTTTATTGATTTATGTTGATAAAATTTATAAATCCTCGTTTACAGAGAGTTAAAGGCTGCTGTGGGATGTGCTGTGGAGGTTGGCACTTCCCCTTGTGTAGGGCAGGAGAGTCCTTTCAGCACAGCCTGCTTTCCTCTGGCTCCACCTCAGCAGTACATTCAATATTGCTGTGAACTCCAGGGCCAGAGCCCAGCAGGACTCACATCACATTTCCCCTAGGTTAATTTCTGTGCCTTCAGAGAGTTCTTTGTTTTCTGCATTGCACAAGGGCAGAATCATTCCTCTGGTCTCCCAGGAGTGTTTTTCCTTCTCTTTCCTCTAGCCATGTGCTATTATGAACTCCAGCAATTGTTTGTTGCCTTATTTTATGCATAAATATCCATGGCTCAAACAATCTTCCAGTGTCTTGCAGAAAGAAATGTGTCAAACTAACCTGAGATGCCTTACAGACTCCGCAAGAAACCCGAGAACTAATACTCAGTGTGAGAAAATGCTTGTCAAATCTAGTATTCTCTTTACTTCTTATTCTTCCCCAGAATTAGAGAAAAAAATATATGCAATGATCTAATATCTGAATTCTGGAATTTGTCCTTTGGGGGTGCCTGTCTAGTGGAGATACCTATCCATGGCTCATAAACAGTAACTTCTTTTCTTCCTAGCTTGCTTCTGTTCTGCTACGAATTTACAGAGAATCAGCATGTTTTTATGTAACCATGCTCCTGAAATTGCCTGTCAGTTGTCAGTGTAGATCTCCTTTCATTCACTTATTGCAGATGGAGTTTTGTCCTTCCACAGACAGGCATACTGGTAAGATGTGTGTGTGTGTGTGTGTGTGTGTACATGAACTTGTATTTGATTTTAGCCTTCTATTTTTAGGATGGTAGCAACTCCCCTACAAGAAAAGCCTGGGATAAAAGGCAACCTACAAGGCACCACTCAAGTAAATTGCTTTTTCTCATAATTCTGCATTTTAAATAAAGGAGCAGTCTAGAGGCCTTGCAGTAATGGAAGGTTTCCCCAGCTTACATAATAGCTCACTCAGACAGACAGTCCTTCAGAGGCTGTTACTGCAGTTCAGACAGAACAAGTCCAGTCAAAAACACCATCCAGAACAGCAAACTAACAGGCCCTACATCCTGTGTCCAAAGCAGCCTGCCACCACCCTTTTCTTTCCCCAAGGATGCTCCTAACTGTAAAGCAAAATCAGAGCACAAAGGGAAAGAAACAGAACTGACTTTGTCTTATTAACATGGCATGCATGTGGCTGGCATTTGCAGAAACCTGCTATGAGCAACTCTAAACCCTACAAATAAGTGTCACTATGGAAACTAATCAAATGAGCAGAAGTATGAGAGAGACCGCCCCAGGAAAATGTCTGCGAGGGATAAATATTACTATAAACAAATTCTTTAACTTAAAGGGCCCCACTGAAAAGGCTGCAGGAGCTGGCCAGGTGTCTCAGGATTCTGGATTGAGTCCATGACTTTTTCTCACTGGGTCAGTGGCATCCAGGAGCATTGTGAGTCTGCAAAGGGAAAACAGAGCCTGCTTCATTCCTGTGCACCCTGGAGCTCTTGGCTCAGAGGAAAACCTTGCTTATATCCTCCAGGAGGATGGCTTCTTGGCAGAGTGATTCATCCCTGACAGCTCATGAGGATCAGGATAAATAGCTGGGGAAAGTGGCAACTCAAATTCAAATCAGAACTAAACATTTTGAACATGCAAAGCTTTTTACACTGAAGCAAAAAATATGTTTTATTTCAAATAAGTACAAAAGTTACAGTACTTTACTTTTGCAGAATACCTCAGCTACTTCTCTAAAGCAAATACCACATAATATCTTTTCTGCAGTTAACAGAAGGAACTGTGTGTGCACACCTTACATGTAGTATTTCTAAAATAATGCATTAAAAAAATTGTAGTAGTTCAAAAGCAAATTGAAACATTCATAGCACCTATTAGCCTAGGGCATATGCCTTTATATTCAAATACATTCCATGCTATGTTGTACTTTGCTACATCATTGCACTGCACTATAAACAGTGAGCGTTTTGAAGGAAAGAAACCAAGCCCAGAGTTTGTGTGGAAGCTGGAGAATGTGCCTATCCAGGTTCAGGGCTAAAGCAGAAAGGTAAACATGCAGCCTCCTGACTTTGATCAAGCAGCACCTTCAGGCAGCTATGACCTACTACTCCTCAGATCACAGCAGTGGTCTTTAAAGCAGAACATCCAGTAAGTTTTGGAAGAGAACAAAAGGACAGTCAGTGGCTGAGCCTGATCAAAGTCAACATCAGTTGATTAAGATTAAAAAAGTCAGATAAAACGTAATTTTATTGAACACTAGCAATACCTACTTCTCTATTTTGACCTTTCAATAACAAATGGAATTACAAATGTGTTCCAAACTATCCACATTTACTACTTATTTAAGATGGGTTTGTCTGTAAGTCACCCATAGGAGACGTGTAACTGAATTTTTGGCTCTTGGAATCAGTGGAACAGATCGTGACATGCAGAAATAATCACTGAAGATGTTTTCCTGTCAATGCTGGGCCAGCTCTGGGAAATGCACAGACTGCAGCTTGGAGAGGTTTATAAGCAATCTCATTTCCAGCAGAATGATGTGGAGGGAAGTACATGTGAATTTTAAAAATATATTTAATCAGAGAGGTGATTAAAATGATAGAGAGACTAATTTGCAGACATTTTTTGTGAATAAAAAAGGCTGCTCATTGGGCGTGGGTCAGTGATACTGCAGATCATTCTTTTGTAGCTTGGCTGTCCCAGGCTTTTGGTAAATATGGTGCACAGCACTGAGAGCCTGTGCAAGCCTTTTTAAGCTGCTGTCTTTACTGTGAAAAGCAAATATCTTGATGACTGCTTGAAGCAAGTATGACTAATTCAGGACTCCAGCTATTGGGAGAGAGAAACTGCAAGAGCATTAAAGTTAAAAGATCTGGTGTTCCTTCACACATATATTTAGCTATGATATTTATTGCCTTTTAAGTGAAATAAATATTTCTTTTTCACTTTGTTCCACCCAATACCAAGTAGAAGTAGAGGTCAGGAAGAAAGCTTTCCTTTAAAATGCTCTAATCCTGCTGTTAGTCATAGGATCATAGAATCATAGAATGGCCTGGGTTGGAAAGGACCTTAAAGATCATCTAGTTCCAACTGCCTTGCCTTGGGCATGGACACCTTCCACTGGACCAGGCTGCTCAGAGCCCCATTCAGCCTGTCCTTGAATGGGATCCAGGGCTGGGATAGCCACAACTTCCCTGAGCAACCTGGTCCAATGCCTCAACCACCTCTCAGTAAAGAATTTCTTACTAATTTCTAAATTAAATCTACTCTCTTTTCAGCACAGCTTCAACTACCTCTTCTGTGTTGAAGATCTGTTTCCCCTGGACATAAAACAAACCAAAAAAAAAGCTTAAATCCCCATTCCCCTTAGTCTTTCTATAGTCTTTTTCCATCTTTCTTGTAAGTTTCCTTTAGGTACAAAAAGACATCAATAAGATCATCCCAAAGCCTTCTCTTTTCCAGGCTGAACACTCCCAATTCCCTCAGCCTTCCCCCACAGTCGATGTAATCTGTCAGCAGTTTGCTCTGAAGCTGTTGCACGGAGTGCTGGAGGTGGAAGAGCAGTGAGGGGATTATCCAGGTCCCAGGCATTGCTGAAGGATGGAGAGCAGTGGGGCTGCTCCAGACACAGCTTTTCCTGGAACCCAGCCGTTCTCCCATGCCTTGGAGGAGCGCTGTGAGGAGGGAGCAGACATAAGCTGACTCTCACAGGGTGCAAGGGACACAGGGTCTCCTCGCAACTAAATGTCCTCTTTTGACTCACAACAGAAAATTGTGCTGTGCTGTAAAAAGTAGCCACATTGTACAGGAAATATGAACAAATTTGTCTTGCCAAGACCGATAACTTTTAAAAACAGAGTTCCAAAAACTAGAAAAATTATCCATGTAGAGTTCTTCAGCATTTTACCAGTTCCTCTCTTTTTTTCATTAACACAGATAATGGAAGTATCAGTTCGCTATGAAGGTCCACCCTACCCAAGCTCTGACTTCTTGGTGTTGAATATAACTGAAGAGAAGAGTTTTCTGCTCTTTATAAAAGCACTGAATGCATTTGCATATCCAGTAGTGTGCATATTATTTTTAAAGTGAAAGATTATATCGATGGTAAATGTAGGTGGAAAGTAGAATAAAGTATCAACTGCTTGATGGAGACAGCACTTATGAAGGCAGCTTGTGTAACAGAGCTTCTCTGCAATTTTTTTAAGGCTCTTGCTCCCTTCAGCTCCCATATAGCAGGAAATTACTTTAGATAACTCAGGGAGAGGGGAAAAAATGTGTAAAACCATACTACTGTAGATTGTCACACAAATAAGGCATGTCACAGACTGCAAGGTGCATCTGAGACCCTGAACTCTGCTGCTGGGAAAAGGGAGAAATCTCCCTTTCCTTGGTGGGCAGAGCTGGAAATGAGAGAAACTTTTCTTTCCTTGGAGAGCAGGGATGGGGAAGAGGAGCGCTCTTGTCCTCGGAGAGCAGAACCGGGAGCGCTCCTCTTCTCGGAGAGCAGGGAAAGGAGCGTTGTCCTTTCCTTGGAGAGCAGGGATGGGGAAGGGGAGCGTTCCTCTCCTCGGAGAGCAGGGAAAGGAACACTCCTCGGAGAGCAGAACCAGGCGCGTTCCCTTCCTCGGAGAGCAGAACCGGGCGCGTTCCCCCCCGGCCGCGCGGAGCGGGTTGCGCTGCACGGCGGCGCCATCTGCTGGGCACCGCGGGCGTTGCTGTCCCCCGGGCCGGTGTCACCCGCTGTCCCCCGGGCCGGTGTCACCCCCTGTCCCCGCTGTCCCCCCGGCCGGTGTCACCCGCTGTCCCCCGGGCCGGTGTCACCCGCTGTCCCCGCTGTCCCCCCGGCCGGTGTCACCCGCTGTCCCCCGGGCCGGTGTCACCCGCTGTCACCGCCGGCACGACCTGCTGCTGCCGCTGCTGCTGCTGCCGACCTGCGATGTCACAGCAACGAGGACAAATACTGTTAGAGCATTTCTGTGGCACCGCGCTGCTTTGTTCTCGAGTTCATACAGATGCTGCGCTGGATCACAGGACAATAAAATGGTGGAACAGTTTGGATTGGAAGAGACCTTAAATATCAGCCAGTTCCAACGGCCCTGCCATGGGCAGGGACATGTTCCACTGCACCAGGTCGCTCAATGTTCCACCCAACCTGGCCTTGAACACTTTCAGGGATGGGGCATCCGCAGCTTCTCTAGGCAACCTGTCCCAGTGTCTCACCCCCCTCACAGTATAGAATTTCTCCCTAATATCTCATTTAAACCTACCCTGTTTCAGTCTAACGCCATTCTCCTTGTCTTATCACCTCATGCCGCTGTAAAAAGTCCCTCTCCAGCTGCCTTGCAGGCTCCCTTTAGGCACTAGAAAATGCTCACCAACTCCCCACAGCCTTTTCTTCTCCAAGCTGAACAATCCCAATTGTTTTAGTCTTTTCTCACAGGAGATACTCCAGCCCTCTAATCAACTTGGTGTCCCTCCTCTGTACATTTTATATCAGTTTGTAAGTCAGAGTTAAATAGGTCTGAGTTTGTCAAAAATGCAGTTTTCTGCTGTTAACCCATTTAATTAGAGGGCAGTGTTTCCATGTGTGTCTCATTGACTCTCTGTAGGGGTGCAGAATTACAGGATACTACATTGAAGGTAGATTATTAGAGATGCTATAATACATTTTACTAAAACAAGCTAACAATGGGGGGGGAAGTCTGAGGTAGAATTCTACTATTTAAAGTTCTTTTTCATTAACATTCAGGTTTTATTACTCGTTTTTCTACTTCTTGTAGTCACAAGCTTTTCTTCTCAATCGTTATTTCACAAATTTTGAGAGATAGAAAACTGAGATTGTCATGAGGCCTTTGATTCCAAGAATTCTGCATTTCTGAAAAATATCATAAATCTTGAAATTTCCTGGTAATACTTCTAGTAAAATAGAAAACTGTTAAAGTTAAGAAAAAAAGACTAGAGAGTTGTGGAGAATATCTGGCTCTATGCATTCAGTCCAAAGGAGTGAAATAACATATTCTCACCATCAAAAACAGCAATATTACTGGACCCCCTTTTTTTCTTTCCTTTTTTTTCTTTCTTTTCCTCTTATCTACACAATCTGTGCTAGAGGCAACAGAGATTTCAAGACAACTCATCTGTAGCTAAGCTTGTAGGTTCTCTTTAGGCTTTGAGCCAGCTGTTTGAAGATTTTAGATGAACAACCTCATGACTTAATATATCAGTGCTGTTGCTATTTCACTCATGCAATCACATGTCTTTCACTCAGCTCTTTCCTCATACTGATCTAGAAATCAATCCCAAGCATAAATGAAAAGTATATGCTTCTTGATGGTTTTATGTTTTTTTTCATTTAAGTTATTCAAAAGATAACTTACACAGGATGCTTTACACTGTATTGGCTAGAGGCAATTTTAGGAGAGTTTTAGGACTTAGTAAAATTTTTAGTCTTTAACCTGTGTGTTAAGCCTCTCCTATGTACATATTTCTTCTGCCTCAGAACATTTTTCAATAACCCTTGAAACACAATTGTTCCTTAAATGCATTTGCCATAATGTTCTCAATCAATTCTCAATCAACCCACAAAAGTTAATGTAAGGACAGCACTTACTGCAGCGAAGCACAACTCAGTGCTGAAACTGAACTCCAGATCAGTCTGATGAAAGAACCCAAGGATGAAAAAAGGAGCAAAGGTTTCCAAACATCACTGTAGAATAAACAAATGAAACCAGCACCTCACTGTCCTGCAGAAGTGAAGAGATGTAGGAGTCACTGCCTGCCTTCCCAAAGTTTCAAAGCCATACACTGAGACAGCTGCACGTGTTTTCCAAAGCTTCCTGGTCTTGCATGTTCTTATGTAAAACCAATATGTAACTTGCCTGTCCCTTGAGCCCGTCTCGCTCGTCCTTTGGGCCACTCTGTCCCACGATGGCCCCCTGTCACCTGTGCAGGGACTGTCAGCTCTCCAGGGCTCAGGCTGCCCCACAGCTCATTTCTTACCCCTCTATTCCAAACACTAAGCTCAACCACCTGCTGAACAGCCCCAAGACTCAGCTGAGCACTCGACTCTCAGGCTCCTTTCTGGAGCTGAGAAGACAGCACTGACAGGTGCCCCAGCTGGATTTTGTGTGATCCCATCCACCCAAAGGTTTGGAACACTCCAAATGATGAACTGGCTTCAGTAGTGACCCTGGTTTCCCCTTACAAGTATTTGATTATGTCCATTATGCTGTATCACGTGTTAGTTATTATCTTTTATTGTATGCCCATCATACATTTCTCAATTGCTTAATTACTTTATCCAGACACTAAGTGCATAATCACATTCCAGTCATTAGCATTGCACGTGCAGTTGATGCCCAAGCCCTGTTACTGTGGGGGCTGTACCTGGATGTCTCCCAAGCCACATCTTTTTGTTCTATATCCTGGCCACAGCTGACCATCCGTAGCTCATGCAGAGCTATCTACTTCTGTCAGGCCTTCACTGCTCTTTGTGAAACATTGATTTGCAAAATACCATCGCTTCCGTTCTATAATTACTGTTTCTCTAATTCAGAAGGAGGGTAACCTATACCATATACATATTTACTTAAGATAATTGTCCTTTCATTTATTTAAATACAGCAGGAGTACTTACTTCTCAGCAATGCCTCCTTTGGGTTTTTTTATCTAAAACAGGAATGATCAAGAGGACAGGAACCTCTTACATGGAAATGGCAAAAATTTCCAAAGATTTACAAAGAGAATAAAAAAGAGAGAATGTAAAAAGATGTAGATTCAGAAGAGCAGCACAGAGATGGGATCTCTGATCTATCCATCAAATGCAACAATAAAGGAATGTTTGATGGGACGATGAGATACTGCAAAGCAAGAAATACATTCCTAATAAACAATGCCTATAATTAAGCTGCAACTTGCTGCAACAGGAGGTTAATGGAGGAAGAGCATTATGAAATTCTGTCAGGAGCACTTAAGCACTTTCTGTTCAGATTCAGATTTCTCGCATGAGAAAATGGACTTACTGCCTAGCAATTGCTCTAACCACAGAAATACCCCTTTTACTGGCCCTGTGGATCTCTGATGTGTATCTGTGGCTTTGATTAATTTACAGTGGTGGGCAAACAAGCAAACACAGCACCTATGGAGGTGGACAGAAAGAACTGGAAATAGTGTTGTATGAATCAAACTTGCACTTGAACTGATGTCCTATGGTCAACTTATCTCAGAAAAGACAAAGGAGCTGCAGAGTGGCTTTAGAGGTAGATGGCAAAGGAAGAGAAACACAGGAAAAGCTTTCGGAGATTGGGATGGTTTACCTGAGAGGGAACATGAGAGAAATGAAAAATACACAGAGGAAACAAGCATAATTCTTTTAGTACAAGAACAAGGAGACAGCCAGTGACAGCAACAAACATGGATTTGATGAAAGAAAACACTTTTTTACTCAGAAAAATATCACATATTACCAGTTTGTGGAATTAATTCACAAGAGAAGGTAAAGTGCTCAGGAGAACTGAAAAAAAATTGCTTAGGAGTACTGCATGTATGCAGTAGGAATAATTCACAAACTAGGAGAAAAAACTCTTTTAAAAGAATGAAGCTATAAACACTTGCTCTTCAAGGAATTAGACTGATGAGGTTCAGGGAACTGAAAGGTAACTGTGCAGCCTCTAGTTTTTTCTCTAAAAACTAATGTCATACATCTGGCCTTGATGTATGACATTAAATTGGGCCAGATGAGGCTTTAATGTAGCTGCCAAAGGCAGGAACTAAATATTAGGAACATATTTACCTTGGGAAGAGGAAATGGAAGTAGAGAAGAGGAAAGAAAGTGAAAGCAGACAATACAAAACCAGCAATAAATGAAAGAACATAAAGAAAAACAAATAATAAAACTGACAACAAATTAACTTCAGTTTCACACTGGCAAATGTGTCCTTGCACTACTAAAATGAGCGACACAAGGGTACATGCGGCAGGCTCAAACTTTTGTGTTGTGATTTGCTTCTTCACAGAAATAAATCATTAATGGTCAGTTTTGGAAACTACTAAGACATATTGAAGCACACTAAGAACTATTTGTAGATAATGTATATGTACACAAAAATACTTCCACATTTTGCCACGGCCCAGCTCGTCCCTTGTACTGATTCACTACAATATAAGAAAATATTGTAATTTTTCTGTAAGGGAAATCTCATCATTAAGCAAGAAAATTAAAGAAAAAGTTTCCTCAGACAGGTTTTTAAGTGGATAAATGGAGATTTTAAAAAGGAATCTGGATTCTGATCACTCACAGGGGAAAAAAGCATCTCACCATAAATACAAATGAAAGAACCAGGTGTCAAGATATCATAAACAAATGGGGGGACAGAGTGAGCCATCTGCTTCATCAAAGAAAAATTTCATACCCTGCAAGTCTACAAAAGATAAACACTGGTTGATAAGAGAAAAATTTTGTTTTTTCAAGGTCTCTAAAGTAGGAACTGCACTGGGTAATGGTAGGGCTTGTGCCAACCAGATAAGGAGAAGATGAATCCAGCCAGAGCTGCTGGCTCTTCCCAACTTGTGACCTTCAAATAGAGTATATTACAGAGGGAACAAGAGTCAGACCACAACTGAGGAATCCATGGGGTGCTCAATCCCAGCACTCCTTCCCCAAGAGCACCCCAGCCAGAGTGCATGGGAATGCTCCCTGGAGTGAGGGAGGTCTGTTCGTGCAATTTGGGCTGGGAAAGCCAGCAGGAATGGGAAAAGCAGGCCTGGAAACATCTAACACAGAGCAGTAAAAAAGGAGAGGAGTCATGCTGAGAGAGGAGGCTGCTGCTGGCAGATGGGCCTGGTCCAGCCACAGCAGGGCAAGGTGGATGGGCAGAGGGGCAGGACATCAGCACAGAGCATGGCTGAGCTGAGAAGAGACCAGAATGAGAAGAGAAGGTAGACACCATGTGCATGTGAGGCTGTAGAGGTGAAGTTGGTCATAATTTAAAGAGGCACTTTACTTCAGAAAGGAATTTGGAAAGGTTGAGAAATCTGTATAGCATCTTAATAATCATTAGACTTCTTTGTCTCGTTAATTCAACTCCTCGCACTTGGTCAGGTCCTGCCCACAGTGAGGATGTCTGCTCTCCACCTAACTGAGCGTGGTCAGCCACATGTCAGACTGCCCAGTGCATGGTGGCTATTTCTGTGCTAAAAATAGAATGAAAACCCAGAGGTAAATATGGAAAATACCACTAACTGCATTAAAGGGAGAGGATGTCAGGTGTATTAGATTAATTCCCTATAACTATACAAAGGATTAGAAAGAAGTTGGTCAGTGCACTTCCTCGACAAGTGATTGAATGCAGGGCCAGACAAAGCTAACAGTGCTTATATTTAACTTACTAATGCTTACTTACTAATGCGACATCGTGTGCACTGCAGGTGACCCCAAGCAATTTAATCAGAATTTAAACTCTCTTTTAAGGATAAAAGGGAAAATCCAGCCCTCACAGTTGTGAAAATGGCTCCCTGAATGCGAACTACTGTAGTTATATCAAAGATCTGCTCAGTTCTACTGTCACCTAGCAATGAAAAGTACAAAGAAACAAAAAAAAATTATCCTCTTGCTTGTTTCTATAATTTTCCACATGAATTTCCACGCTCATTGTCATTCCACTGTTGCCAGCTGGGCAGACACATGACATTATACTGAGAGGATGTTCTATTTGTCAGGGATGTCAAATGAAACAGACAGTTCAAACATGCCAGAAGGACAAGATCATGAACTCTCTTAATAGTGCTCTAGCAAACAGACCATACAAACACTGGGTAAGGAGTTACTACACAGTGATCAACTGAAAGATGGTGTTCACAGCTCCCCAGTAAGAACAGGAAATAGCATCATAAATATTTTCTTCAGCTGTGCACCAAAGAGGGAGACAATTTCTCTAGCCATGAGTGCGATTCTTGGAAAATAAACAGGGCACTGGGAAAAAAAATAAAAGGAAGAGAACTTTAAAAAGTAAATTAATCAGCCTAAACATAGTGCCATTTCAACTGTTTTGCATTTCCAGGACTATGGTGTGAAGCTGTAATATATATCAAAGGCCTTTTGTGAGATTCATGTGCTTCTGGGATGCAGCAGTACACCAGGGAAGAATTCCTACTGCATCCATAATTAAACCATCACCTATGTTTAAGTAACTGAATTTGTCCTCAGTGTAGATTACATATGGGATTAGATGAGGGTAATTCAGTCCTGCACACCAGTGTTCTAATTCAGGAATACCCTTTTGAAGCAGAAGGTACTTGTTCTCCCAGGGGGGAACTCACCTGTGTTTCTGCAAAGGTATTACAATGTTAATCTCTCTTCTGTGCATGTGGAATCTAACACCATAAAGCTCTTACAGTCAAGGGTCTTTCAAAGGAATAGAAACATTCTGTGTTTTTCCATCCAAGGTATAGTTCTTTGTATTTACCAACACTGAAGTTAATTTACCATATTTTTGTTGTTTCTCTAGTTGGTTTAAATCTTAGACAACTTCCCTTGCAGTTTTTTTTCATAGCAGTTAATCTACATATCTTTGTCTTCAAAGTCCTCTCTCTCCCTTTGTTTCTCTTCTTTCCAGATTGCAAACAAATTCATGAAACAGCAGATGAGTCTGCATGGCATCTAAAAGCATCCTGCTGTTAATTTTACCATGATGGAAGTTGATTTTTCATTGCTCTCATTGGTTGTTGTCAACTGGCCAATATAACTGTTGGATACATTATGAAATACAGGAAATCCTGATGTAACAAAGTTCACCCAAGTAGCCTAATAATGCCTCAGTATGGATTCTGAACATTTGTATTTCCACTTGAGGCACTGCTGGACTTAATGAGCCATTCTTAGTACCACCCAATCCCATAGGAAAGATTCAGAAAAGCAGGTAGAGATGCTTGGTCGGCATCCAGCTCTCTCCTTGCTCTCCCAGGGCCAGTGAAGCAGGAGCTGCACTCCCCGGGCACCCCAGCACAGCTGCCAGTGCTCCATGCCTTGTCCTCAGTGCAGCTGCTCAGACCATGGGGGACTCCAGCACTGCTCCCAGCCCAATCTTCTTCCTCACCTGCTTTCTTGAAAAAGGACAGAACAACCTTACTGAATGTATTTCTGCCCTGCCCTGCTACGCCCTTCAGCCAAAATGCAGCCCTCCAGCTGACTTTCCTCAAACCCTGGGATTATGGACAGGAGTTAAAAGTTTATTTTAGTAGTGTTTTTCAGTAGTTGTCCTTTGTTTCCCCCTTCATTATGTCCCAGCATGGCTCACCAGGAGGTGCCTGCAGGGACAGCGGGGAGTTACTGCTGAAGCTGAAACAATTCCTTTGAGGTCTTCAATTCCATTTCCATTCAATCACCACAGCTGACTAACCCAATACCAAAACTTCATATGCACATTTCTTAATGCCAAAAGCATCAGACCATTGCTCTGTCTGGCAACTAGTTACTTTATTTAGGTTTAATTCACTAGCAATTGGAAAGTTGGCAGCAATCTCACTCTGACTGGTTCCAAGGGGTGATTTGAATACAGGAAAGTACTAAGGAACATAAGAGCCTAGATTTTACTTTTCTAAAATAACCACTCTAGTTAGACTCATAAAAATTTTCTATAGGCAACGTAATTTTTTAGAAGTATAAATCATCAAGTTAATATAATGCTAACTGAAACATTAAATTATTATATTTGTCTCTCATTTCATATGTACATCAAGTTAATTAATTCTACAAGGGGTAATACTTTCACTCATTATCTTAGTATGACTATCAGCTTGTAACGAGTTTTTAAATGGTGTCAGCTGAATTTGAAAATATGACTACATTACACTGCGACACTTGAATGTTTTGTGTACTACTGCACTCATCTCCAGGCATGATGCAAGTACGAGCAGAAGGGGAAAAGGATTGTTTTGTTTCAATTGAATTCAAATCGCTACATAACCTCACAGAGGGATTTAAAATTGTTCCTTTTTTCCAAGCTTAAAGCCAAACATTTAATGTATAATCTTGTACGGCATTATGAAGCAGACCACATGTAGAATCCTGCTCATGTGTTTGGTTGCTTAATGTTTCACAGGCACTGGGGGACAGAATTAACACATCTGCACTTTTAGACTCCTGAGAAAAATGTGCAGTTTCACTGAATACTCAGATAGTTTGAATGTCTGATTCAAAATAATAAGCAGAAAGCAAACAGATGAAGAGTAAAATAACACTAGAAAACATGAAACAAAAAATGTGTTTAGTCCACAAAGAGGTATTACTTACTGAGTGATTGGTATCGGAAATCTCCCACCATGGCAAAAAAAATAACTTTCTATGGTATCAGCAATTTTACACTGTAGATAGTATAATTCTGTGAAGAAAAAATTTTGAGCTTGTTGTACACATATGTATGTGCTTCAGTCTTAAAATTCATTGACTGCACAAAGCTCCTGTAAGCAACAAATAGCAACACTAGAAAATAACCTTTCATTTGTAATTGTAAGGAATTCCTAGATTAAAAAGCTGATGGTGTTATGAAAATTTACTGCCTGAAATAATATAGTCACACTGTCAGTTTGTCACACTACAGACAGTTGGTCAAATCCTGCTGATTCCAGACCCTGCCATTGAACAGAGGTCTCAAATCAAAGTGTAAATTTCACCCAGAATATTTTAAACACCCACTCTGACAGAGTGGCAAGTGGGAGTTTGTGCTTGCTGTTTTGTCTGTCCTGCTTTGCTTTGCAGGTTCAGAAGCCATGTTGATATTACAAAAGGACTGTAAATCTCCTCTTAAAATCTGATTGACATTGCTGGAATGAGGAATTTCTTCTGACTGGTGAGAGGTAATTGGGTATATTCCAGTAGTTTGCATTCAGATGGAAGGAAAAGAGATTAGGTAGATTAACCTCCATCATCTGGGAGATGACATTTCTTGCTGTGTTTGAAGTATTTTGTGAAGGAAAGATGGCACTGATTTTGAAGTTTATATTAATCAAATCTCTTTGATTTTGTTTGATGCAGCAGCTGCAGTGACACACCTTCACTCTTTTAAAGTCTTGATCTGCAAGGGCCAGGATTTAGAAGAGACCAGCTACAGCTCAGAAGTGTCACCTTCAGCCTCCAGGGGGAAGGAAAGCGCTTGTCTAATTTCTCCTCTTATCTTCTTAAATTTGCTTTAGAATTGGAAGCAAAGATGGGTGATTATATCCTGATACAAAGCTCTGACTGAGAGTAGGTTTCTGCACCAAAGCAAAGCTAAAAATTAACAGAAGATGGTTACATGGCAAAAATGGTATTTTTCTTTCTTTCTTTCTTTCTTTCTTTCTTTCTTTATTTCTTTCTTTCTTTCTTTCTTTCTTCCTTTCTTTCTTCCTTTCTCTCTTCTTTCTTTCTCTTTCTCTTTCTTTCTTTCTTTCTTTCTTTCTTTCTTTCTTTCTTTCTTTCTTTCTTTCTTTCTTTTCTTTTTCTTTCTTTCTTTTCTTTTCTTTCTTTTTTTTTCTTTCCTTTCTTTCTTTCTTTCCTTTCTTTCTTTCCTTTCTTTCCTTTCTTTCCTTCTTTCTTTCTTTCCTTTCTTTCTTTCCTTTCTTTCCTTTCTTTCCTTTCTTTCCTTTCTTTCCTTTCTTTCCTTTCTTTCTTTCCTTTCTTTCTTTCTTTCTTTTTCTTTTTCTTGATGCAATCTCTTGTTAGCAAGGTCTTCCTGACCTGGATTTGCAACAGTGAAATTTTACAAGTAAAGTGACTACAGTTACCCAAATTTATTTTATTATTTCAGTTTATCATTTTGAAGTGGTATTGGGCTAAAAACCCTGCAAACTTTTCCAGGTGTTTCATCTGCTTCAGCCATACAGATACTTTGGCCTGCGTTTGCTTTTGTGTTTGTGAGTAGTCCTGAGGTGAAAGGAGAGCTCTGAGGGTCTCAATTAGAGAGCATCAGCCTCTGTGTGAACATCACCAAAGGTTAACCATGACAATCAAGCAAAACTGACACATCTTGACACTCCAAAAAGGGCAAAGATTTCTTCTCTTCAACCAGGTACACAAACTATTTTCATTTGTATGAAAAACCTTTTCCAATAGTTGGATTCACTGGAATCCCTTTCTGTGCTCCCTGTTAAGAGGTACAAGCTGATCTGGCCACTGAAACATTACCTAGAGAGGAAGAAAGCTGAAGAGACTTCTGATCCCCACAGCCCCAGTCCTGCCTGCTGGGCAGGGTGCACAGCAGTGCAGCTTTCACACCCCCACGCCCAAAGCAGTTGTTTGTTCCTGTCAGCCACTATCCTTTCCCAAATGCAGAGCCAGAGGCCACTTCCAGCTGGGGCCCTCCCCAAGCATGGCCCACATGTCTCATCCCAGCTGGACTGCTGCCTTGGTTTGGGGCTGCCTTGGTTTGGGGCTGCCTTGTCCTGGAGATGGACAAGGCAGGTCCTGGTAGCACACCTTCCAGCCACACTAGAGATAGCAGTGGTGGCTCTCCATGTTTGTTACAACCCTTACCTTCAGGACTGTTACAGGGGGACCAGGGGTCTGATCTGAGAGAAGCCTGGAATTCAGCCAGCCCTGGGGAGATAACTAACTCTCAGTGAATCTTGTGTCTTCATTTTAGTCTCTTTAAAAAAAAAATCAAAGCCCAGAAAAGGATAAGTTTTGACCTGTTGTTATTTGCTTTGGCAGTGACTAAAAGGGACAACCAACTACCTGCTGACAGGCTTTGACTAAATTTAATTGCTGAAAATCAGACTGTGAGTGGCTTGAAGTGATAGGCAAGTATTTAATTAAACTATTCAGATCAGTAACTTTTCCAGTGACAGCAAACCAAAGAGGCCAACCAAACACTTATTGAAGCTGAACCACTAATGAAGAAACCTATCAAAATGTATTTAATCCCAATTTTAACTGTTCTATTCCCAAATAATTATTTAGTATCTCAAAAGGTGCTGAGTTTTTTCTGCCTCCCTTCTGAGAAGCTGTCACCCCAAGGAAATCTTCTACTTCCACTTATTTCACTCCTCTTCCACAAGTCAATCACAATATGCCATACAAGACACCAAATATTAACTGAAAGAAGTAATATTACTATAAATTATTTATATAAATTTATATATATATAAATTTATTTAACTATTATGTCACAGCTAAATGTTGGGAGAAATCCTGCAAGTTTGGGACTCCAGCACTCATAAGGCTGTTCTGTGACTGAAACAATTTCTCAGAAGAGATTCTGGTTGCAGACATAGGTACTTGGATCTACTTTTGAAGCAAATGTAAATATTACTCATTTTTTCATTTCACTAAAACATTGAGGCTTAGGTACCATATTTTAGCAGTGATTAGTATCTATTATGTCAGAATATATCTCAGTCTTTTTTGTATTATGTCACCAGAAGGGATTTTTTACTTAGGTATTATTTAACACATTTTCAAGAAGAATGAGGTCGCCTAAAGCAGAAACTCTGCATCAGACACAGATGAACGTGGTCCAAACTCCTATGAAATTTACTTGGGAATTAACAATTGCAGCTGGATCCCAGCTCAGTCCTGAGTTTTAACAGGACTGCAGCAGTTTTCCAGCCAGCTGTAAAGAGAAATTGCTTTTCTGAAGCATCTTTTAACAGAGCTCTGGCTCCTTTACCTCCTCTAACTGAAACACTGCCAAAACCCAAATTCTCTCCACTCCTTTCATTTACACTATTCCTCTCCCTGGCAAATGAAGAAGTAGGAAAGGATTAGTAAAACATCTTCAGCAACACGAAAGAGCAGGCAGCATTTCCCCTCATAAAAACCCAGTCCAGAGGATGATACAGCATCTTTTAGACACGTGATAAAGTTTTATAGTTGTACTTACCCAGGCTGTCACTGCTGCATGCTGGAACATTTCAGCATATCTGGGACAAGCCAGATACCTTTGCACTGTGCCCAGTACCACATGCAGCCCCTGAGCAGCCCCTGGGAGACCTGCCCTGCTCCACAGCTCTGCCAGATGTGGCACAGTACAGGCAGCATCCAGAGCCCGCTTACAGGGTGAAAGACAAGCAGGAAACATTGATGAAGATGGCAGCAGGCACACAGGCCTACTGAAATTTGACAGCTTTACTATTTTTCTGTCACTTAAGCTTTTGGCCTAAGCTCAAAAGAGAAAGCAAAAGAAGCAGCTGCAATAAGAGAAATAGTCACAGGAGTTACCAGGACCAGATCAGGTTTGCCTGAGTAAACATAGGCCATTAAAAACAGGCTAAGGATTAAATCTAGGCTCTCCAAAACCAAAGTGGTACGCTGAGTACATACATCACTTTCCATTGAATCACAGAATCATTCAGGTGGGAAAGACTTCTGAGATCAAGTCCAACCATTAATCTAACACTGCCATATTCATCACTAAACCATGTCTCTAAGTGCCACATCTACACTTCTGAACCCGTGTTTTAAATCCCTCCAAGGACAGTGATTTAATCACTCTCTGGGCAGCCCATTCCAGGAATGGACAGCCCTTCCAGCAAACAAATTTTTTTCCAAATATCCAATCTAAACATCCCCTGGAAAAACTTTAGGCCACTTCCTCTTGTCCCATTATTTGTACTCAGAAAAAGAAGCTGACTGCTACCTGGCTACAATCTCCTTTGGGATAGTTGTAGAGAGCAATAAGGTCCTCCCTGAGCTTCCTGTTCTCCAGGCTAAACAATTCCATCTCCCTCAGCTGCTCCTCATCAGACTTGTGCTCCAGAGCCTTCCCCAGCTCCATTGCCCTTCTCTGGACTCTCTCCAGCACCTCAATGCCCTTCTTGTAATGAGGGGCCCAGAACTGAGCCCAGGGTTTGAGGTGTGGCCTCTCCAGGGCTGAGTACAGGGGAATGATCACTGCTCTGGTCCTGCTGGCCACATTATTCTTGATGCAATATGTACTTATTGACAGTATTGCAGCTTTGCATTGGCAATTAGATGTAAAAGGTGCCCTGCAGCTGGTTCCTCCAGCTCTGAGCTCTGCTGCAGCACTGCTCTCTGCCCAGAGGTGCAGTGGGACCCACCCCCCAGCTGGACCCCATGCCTGGGCCAGATTTTGCCCTCACTGACTGTGTGCATGTTACCTGTTGCTGTGTCTGACCACTTTACTTCTGCAAGTGTTCTCATACATTTTTAAGAACTTCTGTGTTAAGGTTATTCTCTTTTTGCTGTAAGATTATACTAATTATGTATGTCTTCCATGTGATATTCATTTAAAACTAATTTGCCTTGTTTGCTGTACTCTATTGTTAATTCTCCTGGTAAAGTTCTCTCAAAACCAGTCCTTTGGAACACTTCGAGGTTTCTCTCCTGGAACTCATTCTGCAAACTTTTTTGATTAGCAGTTCATAATGGAGACCAACAGTAGGAAGGTATGGAAAGAATAAAGGAGAATTACAGGATAAGCTGATCGTTCTGCCTGAGTGAAGGTGGTCTTGGCACTTTCTATTACAAGACTCTGTTTTCACTTGAACTTCCAGGCTAAAATTTTCATTCAGAGTGTTTGCCTCCACTTGACTTACTTGAAAACTTTAGGGAAAAGAGCTCAGCCATATTCAAAGAAAAAAGTGAAGGAGAAAACAGATCCAAAAATCTGGATCTGCTTTGGAAGAGCCTTTGTAGTTCTGGGTAGAGAACTAGAAACTCGTGCAGACAGTTATCTAAGTGTCCTGGCTTTGTCTCCTGCTATTCTGGGAAGGGGTAGAAGCGAGGAAATTGGAACACTGGAATTGTGTACCTCAAAGTAAAAACCTGAAGTTCATAATTTGTTAGAAATAAATTCTGTATTTGCAGTAAAGGCTGGTTTTGAGAATGGGGACAGGACAGGGCTCTACTTCAGAGGGGAGATAAGAGACCTTGGAGCCTGGCAGTGACAGAGTGCAGGGACTCACACAGGGAGCAGGATGATGGGGCAGGAGCAGCAGTCCCAGGCTGGGCTATGGCCCACAGGCAGTGGCAGCTCTGGCCAGCTCAGCAGGATGCCTGGGATAGAGAGCCCTGGAGAGGACTTTGGGGCAAGGAGCCTGGTAGTGAAGTGGAATAAGTGTGAAATAGGTGTGAGGCAACAGGCAGAAGAAAGCAAAGCCTAAGAGAAGAGCTCCAGGGAACTGCAGGGCAGTATGGGCTGCCATTGCCACTCCTGCAGTTCTGGAAGGCCCTGCCAAGGACGACAGCCCCAGTGCAAGGAAGAGGAGCCCTGCTGCAGCGAGCAGTTATTCTGTTACATGCAGCAGCAGCAGCAGTGATCGGGCGCTCAATCTGCAGCCTCCGACCGCGCTGGTGAGCTGCAAGGAGAGAGAACTGGGGCTGTGGTTAAGACAGTTGAGCTTTGCCTTTCAATTCCAGCCCCCCTCTGTGCCACAGGCTCCTTCAGAGCTCACCTAAAGCCCAGGGTTCACCCACTGCCACCAACCCCAAGTTCCTCTTTCCTGCCAAACCGAGCCCACGCCCTGGGCTGCGGAACTTGCAGGGTCCTGGACTCTCCCACCTTCACCAAAGTCAATCAGAGTTGGCCTCTGAATATAAAAATGTGTCTCTTCTCTGGATTCTCTGAAAGATCAGGTCCTGGAATCTCATAAAGGTTCCCTTAGTTTTTATAATAATGTTCCTGAGCTTCAGCTCCCCAGCACTGAGGTGCTAATAATAATAGTAAAATCAGACATTTGTGTGGTAAAGACAAATCATTTTTATAAAACACTGACCCTGTGATAGAGTGTCTTAGCAAACACCTGGCCACTATTTTTTTATTCAGATCAGTAACTTTGAATGAACTAATTTATATATGACAAAGAGTGAGTAATGAGAAATTAAAGTAAGTCTTAAGTCTTCATTTTCTGAGTAAAAGCTCCTCCTTCTGCTGGGAAAGAGATTAGGCTTTTAGATTTAAAAAAATGATGACACAGAACAGGGGCACTGAATCAATGTCCTCTGTAATTCTGCTACATCTCCTTATCACTTTAAATCTTTTCTGAAGTAGGAGGCAGTTCTAGGAAGCATTAAATTCCAGAGCAGTTGCATATAAAACCAACAAACAGGTGTTATTAGTATACAGTTCATTTCAGAGAGATTACCATTGGTTACATCAAATAAACACAGGCATGTCAAATACTACAAACCAAAACTAGACATATACTGGATACTGCAGATTGTGTGAAAATAAATTGTAAAACTGCAACATTTTGTATTGGTAGACCCTTCCTCTTGCCTTGCCTTGCCTTCCCGTTAGGTATCTACACTAAATTGCAAGAGTTAAATGAATAATTTCCATTTCCACACTTCACTGCTTAGAGAAGCACCTACAAAACACAGCAGCACTCACTTAAACATACAAGAACCACAGTCTTTATTCTCAAACGGATATGCATTGCATGCTGGAGTACACCGCTAAGATGAAAAAAACCTCTAAAATTAAAAAAAAAAAGAACCCTGTCAACAAACAACTAATTTTTACTTCTTCACTGTTAGCAGGGCCACTCTTTGGATTAGCACTGACTCGTCTTCAGTTGCTGGAAAAAACAGATGTGGTTCAAAGAAATCTTTCAAAGTGGTGGAGGCGTTGGCGCCTGGCCAGCCCGGCCTCCAGCCCGCATCAATCAGCCTGGGGGTCTCCAGCCCCATCCTCCGTGTTCCCCGTGCTCCGGGCAGGCAGAGCTCAGAGCGGGACCGGCCCGGCAGGGAGAGCATAGAGCGGGACCGGCCCGGCCGGCTCAGAGCGGGACCGGCCCGGCAGGGAGAGCATAGAGCGGGACCGGCCCGGCCGGCTCAGAGCGGGACCGGCCCGGCAGGGAGAGCATAGAGCGGGACCGGCCCGGCAGGGAGAGCATAGAGCGGGAGCCCCCCCCCGCGTCAGAGCGGGACCGGCCCGGCAGGGAGAGCATAGAGCGGGACCGGCCCGGCAGGCAGCGCTCGGGGCGTGCGGGGCTCCTCCGCCTCCGTGCCCGGCCCGGCCGAGCCGCGGCTGGCGGCGGCTGCAGAGCGCGGGGGCGTGCGGAACGTGGTTTCACGGAGTTTCAAAACTTTAAATCTTAACAGTATTCCTTACACCTGGTGGGTTTTAAATCAGAAAGAAAGAAAAAAAAAAGGGGGGAAGAAAGGAAAGGGGGGAAAAAAAGATTTATTGTATTAATATGTTCTGGTATTGGGCTGTCCTTGCAAGTCAGAGAAAGGGTTGCCTATGGATAATGCACTGGGTTTAACCCCTGAGATCCAGCTTTTAATACTCACTTTGCTACAGAGGGCCATGGTCAATCAGTCCTGGGAGTGTTGACCAGCAGTAAGACAACTTATTTACAGCAGTAAGTCATCCATTGGGGTCAAGTGAGATTGTCAGATAGTAATACACGGCTTTATGTTATGTATACATAAATACATGTATAAATCAGGCATATGTGGCCCAGTCTTTGCATGCATTTCCCAACATTCTATCCTGTTTTAAGTGATCTAATTCCTTCGAAATGGAACAACTTTACCTCCCCATCCAGAGGAGCCGTGAATCTTAATTAAACCACACATGAAAGTGGAGAAGCTTTCTCTGTACAATGCCTCTAGAAAGTATTCAATGTTTACTGTCCTCATTTAAAAAAAAATGAATAGGGATCTTGAATAAAATTCTGCTTAATTAAAATCACTGCAGGTTTTCCCCTTTGATTTCAGTAAAATCAGATTTTCATATGTTATAGTTTCCCAATTTAAAATTCAAATAGTAGCATAAAATGCCCCATTGGACCATTGCATTTCCTCTTTCTGTAAATACTAATAAACTTATTCCACAGGCTGTTGGTGGCAATTGCTACAGTTTTCTCCTGCCAAGATTTACACAGAGTGAAAGTACTCCCAGGATTTGGCAAAAGAAGCATTTGGTACAAGTCCAGGTTATCACCACGTAGAGAAATCCTGAAGACTTTATTCAGTTCTTATGTGGTCCTTTGGTAAAATTACATCACTAAACATTCAATGGAAGTAATAGAGGTGGGAGGCTTACTTATTTTTATAAAGTTAATATGCTTCCTTCTTACTGTTCATACTCTTTTGACAGCTCTCAAAGCAAAGATAGCACATGAAACTATTCAGTAGGAACAAACAGGGTTTCTTGCTCCTCTTGCAACACACTGGTTGTTAATAGTTTGGATCATTGCAGGCCAAATTTAACAAATTAGCAGTGCCTGAAAAATGAAGTATTATATTTCCAGTATTAGTCATTTTCTCTGATTGATCTTCTACTACTGCAACAGAGCAGCCTTATGTAGGAAGCAGAGCAGACGTTTGTCAGTAGCCCAATCACAGAGACTAAAAACCTTACATAAAAAAGAAACTAATATTCATTTTTGCATTTTCTGCAGAATTATGTGTCATTTTCATTTAAGTTTCAAGTCAAATCTGTTTGGAGACAGCCTTCATATGAATTCACCCTAGCAGAAAACAACCTTGTTTTTAGCAAAATACTTGTGAACAATTTCGCCAGTCATACTGTGTTCATAAAAGTGTTAATTGGGCTTTGAAGTTGGTTCTGTTATAAAGCACAATATCATGAGAAGCAAACACTCAGCTGAGACAAGGTACTTGGGTTTTTTATCCCTTCTCTTCTTCCCACAAATATCTTTTTCAGGGTGGACTCTGTACATCCATTCTCCCAAAACAAGATTTCCTGTCACACAGCTGTGTTCACTAGAGCCATCAAAGGAGTTAATAGATTATTAATAGCAGTTAAAGGTTATTACTTGCAATACCCTATCCCAGAAAGAAATCCCAGAAGGAATTTGAATCCCCATTGGATGCATTTCATATAAATATCTTGAAGAACTGCAGTTATGCTTTATTCTGCACGACCCACCAGACCACTCCTTTCCTAGAGAGATTTCTAAAACAATAGCAAGCTTGCTTTTCTGTGCTTAGTGATAAATCTGGGAAGTAAGAATGTGCTGTGCATATTGAACAGATCCTTAAGGCATACAAAAGACTTATATTCAATCCAGCTCTTAAATATTCAAGAGTCACTCTAGATTTTCAGGAAATATGAGTAAAGAATACAGACAGCAGGAAAATTCAGGTTTAACCCTTTCCCAAATGGTCTTTTTCCCCTAACATCCTCACTGCTCTACAAGTTCTGCACATCTTCACTGCCACAGACTTGCAGTCCACAGGGTTCTGTGCTTGGGAAGAACCCCATTCCTGCAAGAGCCCTTCCAAAATCCATGCCAATAGTCATTCATCATTTGCATCCATCACCTTAATTAAATACCAGTTTGGGTGCATGTTCACTGATTCACATAGTGTTACATTTTCCTGTGAATCTGGGTCTTGGAAAAATCCTTCAGCAGTGTTTTTTTCCTGGGTCTGAATTTGTTTCAGGATAGGGCTCAGCATGGAAGTTCAGAAATACAGATACAGTTATTATGAAGCCCTAATAAGTCATCCCAATTTCTCACAGCACACATGTCTCTGGAGTGCTGTGTTAGACACTGATACCAGCCCACTGCTTCAGGTAAAACAAAAAATCTCATTTCCAAAAAAACAGAGGACTAAGCAGCCAAAATTACTTAAGAATATACTCCCGGGTAAAACAGTTCATATGTTTCTATGAATCATTGGCTGTATTTCTTTTTAATGTACAGAAATTCGTTCCCCTACAGAGATTCTATTCCTAGGGCTGTTTTATTGTAAGAATTCAACTTAAAAGTAAATGCATATCCTTTCTCACATATTCATTTAATTTTCCCCAGATGAGGCTTTTAAACATACTATAGTCAACAAAAGTTCAAGTTCTTAGATATTTACTTGTTTCCACATTACATGGTAACATGATTGAAATGTAAAAGTCCAGAAAACCTTCTGCTTTGTCTCTGAAGTCTCTTAACCTTTACTTGATGTTGGTTTGTAGCACAAGGCATGAAATGAAGATGGGAAATAGTGCATCCTTATGCTACTGTCAACCTGAAAGAATAATTACTAAGTTAATAGCAAAGGTGATCCTATTTTAAACCTGTGCAAAACCTGATCCTAATTTAAACCTGATCCTAACTTAAACCTCTTATATTTTAAACCACTACACAGATTGGTGAGATCAGATATGTTTACCTATTGCTTACTGCGAAGTAATAAATGATGAGTTGATGAACTAATTATTCTAATGCCATTGGCACAAAACATTGGAGCAATGCTATGTGCTAAGGGTGGACAAATTCTTTGCTTCAAAAGGCTATACTTAGTTCTTGAACTAGTTCTACATTCAAGCTTTTATCATTAACTTTCAGTATTCCAGGGAATTCTGCCAATGACCAATTCAGGTTTGTTAAATTACAATCCTCACTTGTATACAAGTAAAATAAAAGTCATAGAAGCTTTTAGTTTGTTTTTTGCAGCATCCTGCAGAAACCCGGTGTGAATGGTGATAAGCAATGCAAGTGATATTAATTCAGAGTTTCCCCTTTAAAAAAGGAAGCAGGTCAAAGGATATACCCTCTAGGGTATGCGCTGGGATTACACACCTGTGATTAATCTAACAAACTGCTGGAGATGTGATTGTTTCTTCATAGAACTGCAGCTGAAACAACAGTTCTTTGGCAGTAAAATAAATGTAACCCCTTGTGGTGCCCCTAGACATACAAGATAATTACAACAAAGTACCTTCATAGGAAGTTAGGACACTCCTGCTGCATCATTAAAATAAACGGACCTGCGATAACTGATGCAGCCTTGGAAGTGCCACAGAGGAGCATGGTACTCAAGAGATGAAAGAGATCTGCTCTCCTCCTGGAACGTGCATGTGACTTCCATTAACTGTAGGGGAAGCTGAGATTTCCAGTCCAAATCTAGCAAGAATAAGAGACGGGTTTTATCCCTGTGAAGTCTACTGCAGTTTTTCCATGGAGCTCAGTGGGGCAAGATTTCTAAAGTAAAACTTAATTATCCCAAGGCTTTTCAAGGCCACACTTACACCTCGCAGTGGAGCCTGGTGCAGAGAGATTTAAACTGGCTTCAACCCAGCTAGCTGCAGGAGCTGCAGAGCAGCATCTCCCAGGCAGTTATCCAGGACAGACATTGCAGAAGAGGCAGCCCTTGTCATACGAACACCCTCCTGCCCAGCCAGGACTCCTGCCCAAACCCACACAGCCTGTGCTGGACCACAGTGCTGCACCAGTGGTGGCCCAAGGACCACCCAGCCCCTAGATGCATTCCCCAGGGGATTTCCCAACACCAGATACAGTCAAAACACCATAAAGGAGAAACGCTACTATAATTATGCTATTATATCAATTAAAGAATGTTAGCATGTATTAATACCAAATAAACACAAGGTTAAAGTTTTCACAGCTTGGGTGATGACTTGCAGACCAAAGCCAGTGAAAGGAAGAAAGGGTTCCCAATGACCTAGTGTGTCCAGCACCAATCCCATTTCAACACTCATACAACATACCCATTTTCATTACAAACATTGCAACAAGGGTGTTTCAACAACTTTCTTTAGGTAGTAACTTCCAAGTTCCCACACAATCAAACGCCTCAACAATTCAGAGTGTAGCTGTTATAGATATTCAATTGTTTATTTCAGCAAATTTTCATACCCATACTTCATAGTAATGCTCAAATTTCTCAACTTCCTCAGCACACCTACGAAGTTACTCACAGACTAATCACTCCGATGAAGAGCTTTCTAAAGTCCTGTCTTTAAGTCTTGCTTCTCACTTACCCAGATATTTTACATCAACATGTCCACAACTCTATACCCAAAACATTGCAAAGCTGCAAGGAGCTGCAGCAGGCTGTGTTGCAACCATGCTGGAGTACCAGATACTCACATATGACATTCAGCGTCATTAGGAGAGCTGATTTGTGTAATGTTTATGATCATCTAGTGGGAAATAATATATGTTGAGGCTGCTTTCCTTCATTATTATTTTCTGGACTGGTAAGCCCAGGAGTGTCCATTTATTTGATTCCTACCTCTTCAACTTTTTCATCTGAGTAGTGTGCAGATAATGCTGTAAATCTAAAGGAAAGGTCCAGCCTTCAGAGTAGACCATTTTTTTCTCTGGAAACAGGAAAAGGTAATGTAGCATTATATGTGTGAAAGTTGTCTTCACCACTTCAAGAATGAAAAATGTGATTTTTATTTTTTTAAAAAGGTAAAACTGTAGAGACATAAATTCTGCATAGGTAAATGTTTATGTAGGAAAGTTTACCATGTTACAGAATCCTGTTCTAAAACAACTAGGGCAGTATGACTCTTTAATGTAACTTCTGGCACAGTAAATTTGTCAGTATAAATGGGGCCCTGAGCTGAGCAAACACACCAAGTTGTCTGTCTTGTGCCAATGGAAAAAGGGCCTAATAGCCAGGTTAGGAGGAAACAAGTGCCAGGTTCCAACTTATTTAGAAACACAATGAGAGCATGTGGGCTTAGCTTTTCAGGCAAGAGTAAAGGGACATTCCAGGAATGTCTCCCCCCTCCAGTCCCACTGACTGATTGTTCCTCTTGGCTAAGGGCAGATTCAATTCAACCTGACGTGAATCAAATGTTGTGGATAAGAAGCAAAAGGCAGATAAAAGAGGAGCTTTGTTCTTAGATGTTCTTCTACTCCATCACTAAAAAATACATGTTGTCTAAATATTGCCCTACCACAAAATTGGCACAAAAACACAGAATTTGAGACTGGTTAGAAAGTTAATAGCTGAAGAAAATCTTATCATGAGATTCAATCTTTTTTCAATGCATATTACATTCATAAACAAAATAAATACAAAAAATTTAGAAGTCTCCTAAAAGAATAAAGTAACTGAAAATAATGTTTAAAATCCCAATGTCATTAAGAACTGCTGCTTTATATGAGATTTTAAATAATATAAATTAAAGCAACATTTTTTCTTTATGAAATCTATTGTTGGACTGCACATTCTGAATTTACAGATGAGCTTGAAGAAAGATAATTTTACATTTTCATGCCAGTAATTCATTTCTCATATATCTCTATTTTTCTTTCTACTTGATAGTTATTCCTGTCATGATCCTCATATTGATATTCAATACAATCATTCCTAGCAAAACTGACTACATGATTATCATATTATCTCAGTGAATTCTTCTTTTGAAATAAATGCCAATTAACCTAAGGTAACATGATGCATAAATGAAATAACTGCATCTTAATAGTCTTCATAAAAAAATAATTCCCATGTAACACCATTTTTTAAATTCAGCAAATTCCCTGTTTACAGTTATTATCTTTAAACATTTTTATTTACTAATGTGCAAGAATGCATCCATATGAAATTTGATGCCTTTTATTTTAATCACATCAATCAAAGCTTTCTTCACCATTTCTGTGTGAAGACTTGCTGCCCAGTTGCTAGACTGTGTGAAATACCCTTCCTTGCCAGGCTGTACAGATTAACAGGACCCTCCAAGCTGTATTTTATAGCTGTGCTTTCAGTAAATACCTTACAGATGTTTTAAGCTAGAGACTATCTTCTGTCTTTCTGAGTCTTCATCCTTCCACAGATTTATTTCTAAGTGTCTTCATAATTCAAAGTTCATATCAGAGAAATGATTATGAGCTTCTCTGCAGCTCTCTGGTCTTCAGCCCAGATCGAGCACAGTCTGAGGTGCCCTCCAGGAGTCCCTCCTTTTATGAGTGCCCATTTTTTGTTTTGTAAGAAAAGTAAGAGTTTTTGAACCAGACCTTCACTTCTGGTACCTCATATCAGTTCTCAGGACTGGCCTCTGTTTTTAGCAAACATCACACATCTGGGGCTGGGGCACAGGTACCCAGACCAGGCTCTCACCTTCCCTGGCTGGAAAACCTCAGGTAATTTTATTTATTTCCCTACCCAGATATTAAGAAAAGTCCTTTGTATATCTATTCCTCAGCGAGGAGTGGGGTTTTGACCAATGTCACATCCATTCACTAGGATATTTTAGCCTTTTGTTTGGGACTCTCTCTGGTTGCTGTTCAGTAGCAAGGAGTATTTGGGTTAACTTAATTGAACTTGGACTGAAATTGTTAATTTCAGTCAATCTGTTACTCCCTTCAATAATTTCATTGTGCATTAAAAAGCTCAACATAAAAGTTTTTTCAAGTGATGAACAAAACTTGAGATATGGGGTAGAAAAATTTTGGTAAAAACTAGAGATTGCTTCATAAAGATATTTCCCTCAAATCTGGAGTCACCACCTAGTTCAAGTCTCCAGCCAGAACAGATAGACCAGAAACCAGAAACCAAAGCAAGGCCAAGAATAACAGGTTCAGCCTGCAGTGCCTTCCTGGCCCAAGTAAATTGAGTTTTGCAGTGAGATTTTGTTACCAAAAACTTGGTGTCGCTTGTTTTATTTTACTGCTCTGGGAAGACATTCAGGAGTGAGACCACTGAGGGATGGAAAACTCCTGGGCCTTGCCATGTTAGGGCACTGTGGCAGCCTATGGGGTCATAATGCTGCTACCAAATGTGATAAGATGAACTCTCTGGAATATTGGCATTGCCTGCCATCTCTTCCTCACAAAACGATTGCTCAGACACGTCTATGCTTTTTTCATCCAACTCCATCCTGCTTGGGAATGGCAGCACCCTGCAAGGCTGCCCATAGGTCAATACCTTCCAAAGCTGGGACACACTGTCATCCTCCTCTGCTGTCAGAAACATGATTTCTAATCACACACATGAGCTCTCAGGGATTGGAGATGCTCTCCATGCATGAGAATTCTGGTTGGATCTATAGAGATGAGTCTACAGTATTCCTACAGGGCATCTGTATAATATGGCTTTGTTTTATAAACTCCATTTGACCAGGTTTTCAGTTTCAGAATAAGACAAAAAATCCTACTCTGAGACCCTCCTTCCCCATCCCCTTGTTAAGAAACTTCTTTCAAAGTAAGAAGTTTGTTTACTATTAAAAAAAAATGTTTTACCATGGCTAAAGCCATTTCCCCTTACTGGATGGAAAATTCTGGCTGAAGTTTTCCAAACTAATACAGCACAAGCCAGGTTCATGCTAAGGGAAATTTCAGTCTAAGCAGATAACAGATGGTAGAGTTATAAACAACTGAGGACCAAGTCTTTTAGTAGAAACGAACAGAAGACCTCAATAAGAGGTCGTGCTAACATGTCTGCTCATAAAACTTAACTTCTACGTGACATATTCTTATTTCAAAGTGGACATATGAATAGTTATCATAAAATTGTGTACTTTCATAACTTTATGGTTTTCATCACCTATTTTAATAGCTCTGAGATAGTCCATGCTGTACTTTCATATGGTATGAGCTTATGAAAATAGTGATAGAATCTCATACTATAAATCATTTGCAAAGGAAAGGAATAATATTGTGGGGGGGTTCTATGAAAAGAGCTATAGAAATGCATATTCATTTAGGTTATTTAAGTATATATATAAATATTTACATTGGCCTTTCATATTAAAATGTTTTCGCATTATTTAAAACATAAAAATACAATGATAGGGGGAATTCCAGAGACCACTTTTCAGGGAAGCTCTGCCAAGGGTACACTGTGGCTATAGAGGACAGGAGAAGTGAGGGCAACAGTCCCAAGCAGAGAAATCACACATGCACATGGCAACCCCACAATTACCTGTGAGTATGAGCTGGAGCTGTGGTGCCAGCCACAGCCACCCACTTGCATTAAAAATACCAGAAAGGTCAATAGGTGCTGGACAATAACCTGAGGTGCTGCAGCCACCCCAATCTCATGGCAAGGCCAACCCCTCTGCTAGTGACAGGGAGATTATTTACAGTAAGAGTTCAAGATCCTGCCATGCAAATGGCAAAGGATTGAGAAGGGAGAAGCTTCCAAAGCCCTGAAATGTATTTTTCTAAAAAAGATAGCATTTTGTTTAACTTTTCTGGATTGTGGCTTATTGCCCACCAAACAAAATGTTAACAAGATAAACTTGTTATTTAAATTACTAATACTTCCAGGATACTTAGAAATATATATTCTTTTCATCTATCCTGATGATTAAAAATGCCTTTGGGATCATGCCTAGAATAATGTTTCACAGTATGGAGGCCAATAAAGAGTCTTTTTGCTAAAAACTTGGATCAGATACACTGTTACTGTTCCCACCTCTTAATCAATTAAAAATATATATCGTAACAGCATATGCCTTGTAAGAAGGAAAACATAGAAGTTATTCTCCTCTCTGAGAACACAAATAGCTGCTACTCAGTTTAATGGGACATATATATTTACACCAAATGAAAAATATCTTCCAGAATATGAAGTATTCGTATGGATCTGTAAATTATTACATGGTTAGGTGCAGGTTGGCTTTCTGCCATGCTAGACTCAATGCACCCAGTTTTGCCTTGCCTTGGAAGCTGAACAGTCCCAGACCTGGCCAGCATTTCATGTGGAGACCATCTGGGCATTCAGGGTGCCATGAGCACAAGCCAAGGAGTCACAAGGTGGTGAATATTAGGCCATAGAAGCTGGATGAGTGGAAAGATTTCATTCAGCTCACTCAATACTGCTGAACCAATGAATGAGAATTTCACCATTGCTCTCCTGCCTCTCCCTCCCTTCCTCCAGTAAGGCAAAATTGATTTTGATGGGAGGAATACTGGAAGCATCCAAAGGGAAGGATACAATGTAAAAAAATATCTATAAATGCAGCATTAAATTAGAAAGAAAGTGAAGAAAATGGTACTAATATAAGTGGGGTTTGACCACGTCAGATGAAACAGATGAAATCTGTTTGCAGAAATCTGATTTTTTTATTCACTCCCCCAAGTCTAACAGGAGGTATTTTCTTTAACAAAATAAACAAAAATTCCTATGCTGAACACACTAAATCTGTGTGCTTGTATGCACTGTGACTGGTACCAAACCAAACAGAAAGCAACTTTGAACTTGCAAGCACATATATGTGTAAGTTGGACCTCACAGCCATATTGTAAATTACAGGGATGCTTTTGACAGTCAAAACATTTAACAGTACACTTCTAATTGAGAGGTATAGCTAATGCCTGAGGCTATTGCACAAAGCACTGAAGAAATCTGAAAACCAGTGAGCTTTAGCAGGAAGGCAGAAGGAGGGAACTTCAGCAAGTCCATTTCTTTGAGGTTTGACCATGAGAAACAAGACATCCTCAAAGCATCAAGAACATTGCCAGTAGCCAAGGCATGGTCCTGGGGAGTCAGATTTTTTGATCACTTGATTTTTATTTTTTTTCTTTTCTATCTCTTCTTCTCTTCTTCCTACCAAGAACTGAAGAGCATTTAAAATGCTAGTTCAATAAAATTATAGAATTAATATTAGTACTAACATAGAAAACATTTTATAACTTTATAATGCCTAGAGTTTGTTTCACTTATACTTGAGAAACTTTCATGTCATTGCTCTTTCAAGGAAAAAAAATTGAGACTTTTAATGTCGTGAGTGTAAGCATGAAAAAAAACAAAAATAAGAGAACTTGGTAAGAACAGATATTTTGTAAACAAAACAAGCCATTGATGGCAAATTGCTAGGCATCATCATGCTAATTCTTCTTCCCTGAGCTGCCAGCATCTATAAAAATATTCTAGTATACATCTGCCCAGAAATGGAAGGAGAAAAACTGCCTAAACTACTGATACACCACTGGAATCAAAGGTCCCAATTCTCCTTCCACCATTACACCATAACTCCTCGGTTGCAGCTATGCAAAGTGAACACGTGGCTGACTAAACCAGAATAGCAGCATTTGACAACAATTTACAGGGGTGTAAAATTTCTGTGTCATGTTCTAGGCAACAAAGAACCACAGGAACTGCAATCCGTTATCTGAAACTTCACTATCTGCAAACGCAGACAGATACAAGCAAATCCCTCACTGCAAGCAGCAACGGGCTCGCTGTCATTAATCACTACAAGGAGGCTATTGAAGACAGACTCTGGGATGGATTTCAGTGGCAGCCTGCAACTTTATTAGCTTAACATTTCCAAGCATTTAAGTGGATTCAGTGTAGGAGTTAAGGGACTCCCACCATACAAATTATAATTCATGGTTGACTGTCCTCAGCCTACCTATGGAAACCAGTGTCAGACATCTGACATCTTCTCACCTTAAAGAGAAAGATAGGAGCATGGAGGAGGGAATCAGCTTGCAGGGGCTGGGCTCTGGGTCTCCTTTTTCAGCAAAACCCCAGCTCTTTGCTTCTGGAAGCTCATACTATTAACTCTCATCCGTACTAGATAGTACCTTCAACTTTCCAAGTAATTATTACACTAAATATAACAAAGGTATAAAATGTACTTAATATTTATAACCTATTCCTATGCCATATTTATTGACATAATGACATACGAGTGCAAAAATAGGCAAATAAAAATTCCTCTCCTTCCTCAGTTTTAACCTAATGGAAAATACATTATTCTGACATCAAAAGAGGCAGCCTATTAAATTTGCAAACTCCTGAAAACACAGTTCCTAGGTTATAACTAGAGGTCAAGAATGAAGATACAGTTTAAATTAATCAGAGTTCCCAACTGCAGCACACATCATGTCACACAACCTCAGGAAGAACCATCTAGCCTCCAAAACCATGTTCTTCTAATGGTGGGACACCTTTTAATTTCTACATAAGATTTATCCATTGGCAGTCTGTACCCCACCTGACCCAACACCCTCTGTTATCTTAAATAGCTCTTCTTCCTCTGGCATTTGTCTCCAAACCCCTCACAGATGTTAGCTGTGTCAGTGACAGAGGGAAAGCCAGGTCCTACCATCTCCTGACGCAGCCAGTGGGAGAAAAAGCCAATGTAAAAAGGAGGGAAAACCTTTCTTCTGCCCTGTCCTGCCTGCCACAAGCTGTTCACCAAGGCTCTGACCACAGTTCTCATTTCTTCACTAGCCAAAAACACAGTGTAACATGTTTATTAGGCATGAAACAGAAATAATCCCTATCCAGGAATTAACAGAATTTGACAGTAAATATATCTTGTTGAAAGCACTTGAAGTGATAGCTAAGGCAAAGAGCTTTGGAAAGCTGAATTGCAATGGAAAAAGGGAAGCACAGTATTTTGGGAGCCAGGAGTTGTGAGGAGTATATTGGAAAGCTTTTGTGACTGGGACACACCTTCCACTTCCCTGCTATTGATCAGCAGATTGAATACATGCATTTCAATATGATGATGTGGTCTGGAGTAATGCAGGCTCTCAAAAGAGCCATGGTCCCAGTAAATCCCAGAGGTCAGCAGTGGGCGCAGTGGACAATGAACACATCTACTAATGCACAGGTTGCATTTCTTCTCACACAAAAAAGACAAAAAATTTATTCTCTGAATCACAAGAAGAAAGAGGAGACACCCAAACTAAAAAAGAAAACCAATCTTGAAGTTATGTCGTATGGATTTGGACCATTGGCTCAAGACTATATCTGAGGACCCAAATGCCTGTGCCACCAGCATCCCCCTCTGTGGAATAGGAAAAGTTGGAGCTGAAGGGCTGGAAACAAAAAAAAAACAGGGCTATAAACTCACTGAAGGTTTGTCTTGGCATTTGTTTTTTACAGATTTACAGATGTAACTAAAGTTCTGTTTAAAATATCCACCCAGCTGCTCTTTATCACCTTCACCGGCACACACCGGTGCCCTTCCCTCCGAGACAGCCAGCAGCAAACGGGGTGGCCCTGCCAGGTGACACAGAATGGCCAGAGATGGGCAGCACAGCCAGCCCCCATGGGCTCTGCTGGGCACAGAGAGGTGACACAGAATGGCCAGAGATGGGCAGCACAGCCAGCCCCCATGGGCTCTGCTGGGCACAGAGAGGTGACACAGAATGGCCAGAGATGGGCAGCACAGCCATCGCCCATGGGCTCTGCTGGGCACAGAGAGGTGACACAGAATGGCCAGGGATGGGCAGCACAGCCATCGCCCATGGGCTCTGCTGGGCACAGAGAGGTGACACAGAATGGCCAGGGATGGGCAGCACAGCCATCGCCCATGGGCTCTGCTGGGCACAGAGAGGTGACACAGAATGGCCAGGGATGGGCAGCACAGCCAGCCCCCCTGCGCTCTGCTGGGCACAGAGAGGGGCTGGCAGGAGCAGGCTTGGCCCACAAGAACCTCACAGAGCAGAGCCCAGCATGCTGAGGGGTCTGCACCACCCCAGGCACAGGAGGACAGGGGCCCAGGGCAGTGTCTGCAGCAGGTCACAGCCAGCTTGGTGCTTGGCACGAGGGAGGTGACAACTTCTGCACTCCAGGAGCAAGGAACCCAGCTCAGCCCAGCGAGGATCCTGCAGCAACAAGAGGCTACTGGAAAGGGGCAGAGCTGGCTGGAACAGCAAGGAGAAAAGCCCAGATGCTGGATTGCTGACAGCCAGCAGGGAGGAGCAGCCACCCTGCCCAAGCTGAGCCCCTGTGCTTTCCCCTAGGAAGAGAAACCAGCCTGGAGTCCCATGTCTTGGCAGAAGCAAATGTCCTGCTCACAGAGAGGGCTTAGCGCTGTGTGGGCGTGGGCCAGATGTTCGTGTCCTTTCCCCATCATCCCTGGGGACATGGTTTCAGGAGGTGACACTGAACCCCCCACTGGAAATGCACCATTTTGCCTCCCCATCTGCAGCAGGAGGCTCTCGGGATCAGCCCCTCATGCCCGGTCTCTGCTTTTGTCTCTCCCTTACCACAAGAGGTGGTAGGAAAGGAGAATGGCTTATTTGGAACTTAATTTCCTGCTGGTGTCAAATCACCACAGCAGAGCAGGCTGCAAATCTTTGACCATTTTGCAAGTCTTCAGTAGTTTAGTGCCCTGGCAATTGCCGACTTACTGCAGCCAGGTTACTGCTGGAGAATTAGAAGTGTAAAAACAGAAATGCAGTTGCTTTAGAGAGATTTGTTGTTAATTCTCTGCCAGAGGAGGGCTCCTTTGTCAAACTTTTATACACTTGGAGAAATAGTGGCTAGTGGAGCAATTACCCCATTGCAGAGGGAAATGGGCCAGAAGATCTCACCTACAGTGGATAAAATAAACTTCTTCCCACTGGGTCCCAGGCCAGGTTGTGCCCACAGGCCATGCTTGGCAGGCACTAAGCACTTTGCACTGTCCAGAGGCAAAGCTGCTGGTAGACAAGAGCCACTGCCAGAAGAGCCACTTCTGGCAGGATCCATGCAAAGAGCTCTGCATGCTCCTTTGGATTTGGGGACATCAGTAGCCAGCATACCACAGTGATGGCTCAGACATCTGAAATTACTCCAATTCTTGGATATACTGGTGTGCTGGAAGGAAAGAAAGAGTGAATGATACAAATGAAAATAATAGCTATTGCTGAGCACCCGGTGCTGGCAACAGTGGAAATAGAGCTCTTTCTGAACATGAGGCTATCTGGGTTCCTGTACAAGAACAAGATGCTGTTCAGCACTAGAATGTTCCAGGCTGAAGCAAGGCATGAGCTGTGTGCAGGAGCCATCACTAAGGCTGTGCAGGAGGTGCAGCTAGCGATAATCAGACGTGGAGACAGCCTCTTAAAACCTCTGACAGCAGCAGAGGAGGAAGGTGTTGAGGCAGCCTGGCCAGTACAGCCAAAGACTGACTCTAGAGAAGCCTTGGTGCAGGGTAGTGAAAGGAAGCAGTTAGCACAGCCCGGGGAACACCGACACCATGCAAGCGCATCCTCTGGAATAAAGGGGAGCTTGCCAAGGTATGAGCAAGTGCAACATCAGATTGCTGCTAAACTAAGCAGAGTTCCTGACAGGCAGTCTCCAGTTTTAATTCCCTGAATACCAGGTAACAGTGAAGTGATGTTCTCAAGCTTAGTTTAGCTGGACAACATGCCTAGTCCTAGGACACCCCTACCTGCACACCCTCAAAAACCCAAAAGAGACATAAAAGCATGCATTGACTGCATGAGATATAATGCACAGGCAAGTCAAACACATGGATAAAGTATTTGAGGAGCAAGACATTTCAACTGTTTTAATTTGTATAATCTCAGGTAAGGAGGGAATCAAAGGACCAAGAAATAAGCTGCATCTTTGGATCACTTCAGTCCTTCTGAACCTGGAACAAATCAGGCACAATTTAGGATCCAAACTGAATGGAAGGATCTAAAGAGTTTTTTAAATTAAAGAACTAAGGAGGTTCAGTTCAAGGTATTGTTTCTGAGTACTAGAAAAGTCATCACGTATTTCATAAGACACATTAAGAAAGGCAAAGATCTTTAAGCTTTTAAAGACTTACACATCAAGAAAAAAAGAGTAGCCTGTAAGGAGCTGTATCCTGAGCATAACATCAGTGAAGACCAGCTAAGAGTCTCAGAGCATCACCAGATAGAGTACAAAACAAAGAAAGAAACCAGCAAAACCACAGGCTTCTGCACAGAAGACAACACATCTACAAAATCTTTGAGCCTGTTATCAAAACCAACAGCACCATCTTGTTATTTAAGAAAAAAAAATTAGCCTGTGGAAGGCTAAAAAAAGGAAGAAAAGCTGATGAGTAAAACAAATGAACAGTTTCTGAGAAATGTTTTGTTCAGGTTTTCAAAACCACCCCTCAATTTTCAGGAGTTTGCAATGCCCTAAAATCTTCTGGTGACATCCAAAACTGGTGAGGCTGGTGGGTGTTCTTTGATGAGTTTCACACAGATTAAATGAGGGTTGCTACAGAACTGAAGAGTTCAATTGTTGTGGAAGTCCTCAAATCCTCTCATTTACATTTACTCAATAAGGAATTCAGTGTACACAGGCTCACTACAGCCTGTAGCAACCCTTTATCAAGCACAGCCTAGCAAGACATCCATGGAGCTGGATTCACAAACTAGCCGGATAAACATTCTCAGCTCAAGGGAAAACAAAAGGAAAACGTGACTGCTGTTTGCAGGGCACAAGTGTGCACAGGCTCCCTCTGGTTTCCCTGCACTGGACAAGACTGACCTGAGGATCCTATTTACTTCTTATGTACAACAATGTCTATCAAAAGAGACTCCAGTTCAAATATAGTGCAAGAGAGCAACCACCTGGAGTTCATAGAGATTAATTTCAAGGACTTAAAAATCTGGAAATCACCTTTTTCTTGTGTATGACTTGTCTGAAAATAGGTGACAGCAGAGCTGCTGAAGCATGAAAAGGAATTTGAGACTGTTACAGACATGTTGATGAAATCCATGTTGCTGTGCTTCAGCTCATGGTGCTGCATCATTTGAGATGCAATATGAAAGTAGGAACTTCACCATTGTTGCTATATCTTCTTCTTTTTGGAAAAAAGTATAACTTGTGTTTCTGACACAATTAAAAGCTATTCTGCTTGGATATGTTTAATTTATATATTTGCAGGTAATAATTGAGCAGGAATACACAGAATTCCTATTTTTTAATTTTAGAAAAAAATCTGACAAGGATGTATAATAAGAAGATCTGGGGAGTAATTTGTCTCTGTAACCTAATTTGTGCAAGTTTCAGCCAAGGACGTTTATCATTTGCTTTCTGCCTCCTCCAGGAAACAGACAGGGGAAAGCAGAGCAATAAGTAACGCCTTGCAGAGCACGCCATCGGTTAGGCAGGAAAGGCATCCTTCCTTCCTCTTTAGGGCAACATAAACTGCTCCACTTCAGCTAGCATTTTTTGTTTTGCTGAATACTGATCTCCTTGCTATAACATGAAGATAAGAACCAAGACCATCAAAAATGACAAGACAGCAACAAACAAAAGACAAGGAAGAGAGACGACAGCTCTGAGAGATCCAGTACTGACATCTATTTTCGTTAGGGTCACAGGACACTCCATTTCAACAGCATTAAAACTTGATTTTAAAAATCCCATTTTACTCAAGAAAATAAATCCACTTTTACTCTGTAATATGCACACCCATTGCTGCTAAACATTTTTTTCAGTTATTATTAATTTTCAGAAGAAAGGAATTTAAGCAGAACTTGAACAAGAAACCTGTAGAAGCAGTTTGAGTGCCCAAAAGTTGCATCATAACGGTTACACAGAAAGAGGACAAAGAGGGAAGATAGCACAGGAAACATCACTCTGGCATTTCCTAATTCCTGAGCACTTGACTTTACAACCCCCATTTATTTTTGTATGTAATTTGTTAATGGAAATTTCCTTCATGGAAAGGATAGGCAACATCCCACAACCCTTCTCTTCCCAACCCACCTGGCCCAAAAACATGGAATGCTCTGGGGTGCTGTCCCAGCCTGTCCAGAGACCTCAGCTCCATGGCATTCTCTAAGGCTGGGAAGAACAGGGACTACAATCAGGTCAAATCCTCAGGGGACTGGAGCATAAAAGCCCAAGCACACACAAGCTGTAACTGCCCTGAGGATCATGGCTCAACTAAACTCCCACACATTTTCCCAGGAGCAGCTAGAAATCACTTTCCAGATAGTGTTGCTCTCCCAAATACTGGTCTGTGACACTGCCATAGAAAAAACATCAGCTTTTCTGTAAGGTTTGGAAATATATTTTCTTTTTTTGCTTCTTAACATGAGCCAAACAAACAAATTTCTTTCTCTTCTTTTTTGAGAAATCTGCAGCCTTTTAGCTGAAGTTTTCCATCACAAATTCTGCCTCAGGCTTAATATTTCTTTGGAAAGTTTCAGTCCCAGTTGTTAAAGTTTGGCTGAGGTATAAGCATGGCCACATAATGGAAAGATTCAAAAAGCTTAAGTTATAGGCAATAAGACTAGCTCAGCCACTAAAACATGTATAAACACTCATATATCTGGCAAACTTTCTCAATTATGGAAGATGCATAGCTAATGACTGAATTTCCAAATAAATACACGATGTCCAAAGCTTACCCGTGGGAGTAGCTTCTTTAGCATTACTCATGTCTATGCAATGTCAGAATATCTAAGTCAAAAGAAATTATTTTTTTAAAGCAGGGCTAACTCTTGGGGGGAAAAAGAATTGTTGTGCCTATTTGTTTGCTTAATATATTTAGGTTATTTGATAAACTAAAGTGCACAAAAGTGGCAAAACATCATAGCATACTGCATTTCATTGTGAAAGGGGAGCACATTCCTCTCATTTTTTCACTGTTCTGCATATATAAATGATACAGTTGATAGAATAATAAGGTGTAAATAAATGCATGATCTGCTTCTGGGTCTGCTGCTACAACCAACGAGATATCAATTCACAGGATTCCCCAGCCACAGGATGAAGCTGAGCTTCCAGCTTGTGCCTGTGGTGGCTGTACCCAGCGCCCATCAGCCTTCCAGTGACAATTTAAGCCCCACTGGAAACCAGCAGTTTTTCCTCACATGACATCAAGACACATGCATGGATTTTTTTGCTCTTCTCTTGTTTAAAAGAAACCTCTATTGACACTTCCACAATATTCCTTCACATACCTTAATCCTCCTTCCTTGTCTGGGATAATTCCCAGGCAACATGGAATACAAAGTCAGGACAAATGGAAAGACAAATTATCACAAGGAATTGCATCTAAGAACCTCTGTGGCTTTGCACATGGCTCCACAGTTACTTAAATAAGCCTTATCTGCTACACTGGTGGTGGAACAGTCCTACTGTGAAACAACAGTACTTCAGTTTTATGTGCTTATCATCCTTGTTGTTCTCAAATTGACCTAGACAGGTAAGTATTACAGCTCAACTTGTAGATGGATTTTCATGCAGATCCCACTGTGATCAAGTACAGTCAGTTTGATTTTCAACAACCCTGCCAGATGAAAACTTACAGCCTGCCTTGAAACAAGGATGAATGGGACTATCTTTGATGTTGCAAGCCCAGTAGGAGGGAAAGTAGATAAAAGGTGTTTATATGCCATCTTCTGCCATTAAAATAATGCACAATGCAAAGTCAAAGTAAGCACTTCAGTTTTAGTAAAATCAGCACTAGCCTGCAGAAATCTGTCAGGAAAAGGGAGACCTCTTGCAAAGAGCACATAGAAACAATCTTCCCTATTTGCGTCTCCAAAAGAAGAATCGGTCTAGTGGTAGATTTTCACATGTAGACACACACAACAATAATAAAATCAGTCCTTTATCAATGGTAACAATTTTTAAATGAGAATGGAGCCCACAAGCAGCAAACATCTTGTCAGTTGTGCCTTGGAAATTATAAATTTAAATTAAAATACTGGTAAACTAATTAAGTGGTCACCTCAGTATTTGTGCTGCCAAACGCTTTGCTTTATAAGATACTTCAGGGAATTTATAAGACTTTTAACTTGCTTGCAAAAGATTTTAGAATTCTAACAAAAGAAAAGACTCAGAACCAGAAAAAAATTCTCAGTCTCATAACTTTATGTTATGATTTGACCAAGATACAAAGCTATAAACATTCACATCAGTCATATTCTCAACAAAAATGGTGGCGACACACCAAAAATAACTCCACATTTCGACCAAAGGCCAGGCCAAGAGGCTCCTATGGGAGCATCTGGAGCACACCCCGCGCCGGGGGTGAGGGCAGGCCGGGGGGGTGACAGGGGGACAGGGGGTGCGCAGCCCAGCCTGACACCGGGACGCCTTTGTCCTCACGCCAGAGAACGCCGCGGTCCGGGCTGGGACTGCGCGGTCCCTGCTGGAGCTCCAGCTGCGGCACCCGGCTAAAGGTTCAGGTTTCAGATCCCGCTAACGAGGAATGCTGCTGCTGCCGTCGCTGGGAATTCCTCTTGAGGGGGATGGAGAGAGAGGGATGGAGAGAGAGAGGGAGAGAGAAATTGCTTTCACCTTTAGAAAACCCAGCCTACAATGAAAGGTACCGAAGAGTTAGGATGCTGGAGTACAACTGCTTGTGTGATTTTCATTTAGTTGTTCATGTGCATACCCTGTAAGACAGTCTAATTGCACAATCACGAATAGGATTTGTTGGGTCATTGTGTTGGTTTTTTTCTTTTTCCACAAGGCTTGATTCGGTAGTCATTAGACAGCTAAAGCATTAATCAGGTTTGTGTAATGAATTAGGTTATTTTTAGGGAAATATTTATCTCATTGAGACTCCGGGTTAGATTTAACTTTGGATAGGTAACTCCCAGTTTTCTATCATCCTTGGTGTTTTCTGAACCCGTGGTGAATACCACAACCTGGTACTGCTGGTTCATTCGCTGCATTCAGGACACTGGGTGCGTGGAAGGAGCGAAGGGTGGGTTTGGGGAGGGTCCGCAGAAAAGCGAGAGAGGGAAAGCGGGTGGGGGGCAGCTGACCTGAGCCAGCTCCTGCCGGAGACCCAAAAAACTGCCCGCAAGCATCTCCGGGAGCCCGGGCTGCTCGGGGACCGGCGGGGACAGGACGCAAAGCTCCCGCACATGTGTTTTTAAGCCCGTGGGTCGAACCGACGGCGCGATCCTCGCAGGAGTCGCCCCCGAGCCGCCGCAGCCCCTCCGGCCTTTGAACGCGGTGTTCGCGGTTCCAGCCCGCTTTTCCACGGGAAAGGAGCCGAGCCGCCGCTGCCCGGGGCTCCCACGTGTGGGCGGCTCCGCCCTCGGAAAACGCAGCCGTAAGGACACGGTGTTCCCGAGAGAGGCGGGAGAAAGCCGGGGCTGAGCTACCCCGGGGCAGGGGCAGCCGCTGCCGCCCCCGGGGTCGCCCCGCGAGGGGCTGGGCAGGGCCCGGGAGAGCCGCGGATGGAGCGGGCGCGGCGGGCGGGCTCGTAAGGAGCCTGCTCTGGAGAAGGATCGAGTATGGGGGCGTCCTGATGGGATAACCTGTGTTCCCGAAGGACGGCTACAGAGCCGTGTCCCGCCCGCTTTGTGCCCGCGTACCGCGGGGGTCCCGGCATCCCTCCGGAGCATCCCTCCGGCGTGCCGGGCTCCCTCGCAGCCCGGGGAGACTCCTGCCTGCCCGAGAAACTGCCAAATCTCTTGTAGGCCCTTCCCTTAAGGCATGGTTCATTAATACACAAAGTAACACCAAACAAAGCTTTTTCCTCTGACCAAACAGTCGACACAGCCAGTGGGCTTTCCCTTCGTACCCCTCTTGGCTTAGAAAAAGGCCACGGCTCCTTCCCCTGCACCCACCCCCTCGGAAGAGGTTGGGAGGCGGGTAGCTTAACCCTTCCCTGCCTTCTCCACCCCTGGAAACTTTAATGAAATACCAGGGCCTCTAATCACCCAGCTTAGTTATAGCGCTGAATGAGGAAAGTAAATCATCCACTCATCGGGGAAGGGTTTTATACTAAGACACAGATGAAAAAATCTTGCTCTGAATTTGTTGTGTTGATCCGTATTTACTGGTAACTTGACTGCCTAAACGAGAGTATATAAATGCACATCGTTAATACCCGAGAGGTCTCATAATATAACAGGACTCACATGTTGCACACTTCTAACTACTATTATTTACAGGATCCTACAGAAAGACATATGGAAAATCAGCCACATTTTCCCAGTACCACTGACTTTTGTCCTGGGAACTAAAGGAAAAATTCAGCGACAGCTACACCAGTTAAAATGAAAGAATAACTGGGTACGTGTAGAGTTGTCCCCCTTTGCAGTTAATAGAGTTAGATGTTCATATAAACAGCTGTGAATCTTATTGTGGGGTTGTTTTCATGGGGCAAAACCAAAACGGATTACAAGAAGGCAGGGGAAAAGAACTTGTCCCATGTAAACCTGAGGAGATGCACTTCTCCCCCCCGCCTTTAGTGCCAATTTGAAAATCAGTATGTTTCATTTCTTAAAAAATGAGATGTCAGCTGCTGTGAGCCCAACATGTGATCTGTGAGCTCCAGGGTGGCATTTTAAAACAGAAGATGTGATCTGTGTATTTGCCAGGTCCTGGCAGTCAAATTTCACAAGGTGATTTTCTTTTCAGTACAAAGTGCATCAATATATTTCCCTCTCTGTAAAATACCTGGGCCACCTAGAGCATTATGGTTTTTTAAAGACTAATTAATATTTAGATTGACCAAGAGCAGTCTGGAGATGTTTTCATTAACATTTTTTGTTTGACTAGGCTGAAAAAGGGTTAAAAGTAACTATAGTCTCACAGTCAACAGAAAGCTATTGAAATGTTTGATTATCCCTGCAGCAAAGGAATGAGGATAGTAATACAATAGCAACCTCTCTTGGGGTAAAGTCAAGATTTAATAACCTAGGACCAAAGCAATTGTTCAAATCAAGCAAAAGGAAGCTCAAAATATTTCGAGTACAAGCTATTTCATTGTGTTTATTTTGATCAAGATGCCCTCAGATAAATAGTCCTCTTCCACAGAAGGCAATAGAAATGTCACCATTGACTCCAGGGAGATCAGGATTGATGCCTGGACATCATGTGGGAACATTAATTTAATATTCCACAAAACAGTGCAGTTAAAGAGTCAATATTTGCTGTCCATTCTCCCCCTGTTTTGCCAGATTTTTTTTATTATTACTGTTTAATCAAATGACTGTCCTAGAATTCAGTGATGGAAAAGATCCAGCAGATCAAGCAATCATACTTCCTTTGAGTGTACTGTTTCTTTCTGTGTTTTTTACTGATGTCTCATGAGCATAATTTTTAAACGTCCCAGGTGATAAGGGCTCCTTAAAGAGCCTTGCTCCATGTTGTAATGCACCTCTGAGTATGATCAAATCCTGCTGTTTCTTGCTATGCAGGAAGTCTTTCCAAATTAGTCTAACACCAAGGCCGAGCACTGTGACTAATAGGCATAACTGCACTGTTCATGCTATCTGTAGGGCAGGTTCAGCAGGGAAAATATCAGCACTGAGAACATGCTTGTTATTCCACGAATAAGGGGCAAACTCTTCAAGGGAAAAAAATAAAAAGAAAAAAGGAAAATAAAAAGAAAGAAAGAAAAAAAAAGACAAGGGCATGAATTTGAGACTTTAAACCTGGATGTAACTAATAATGCAAAGATGTTTTTCTCCAGAGGTACTTTGTCAGTAACTCCAGATGCACTGAAGAAAAATGAAAAATCAACAGCAGCCTCAGAGGAAGGTACCCATGCTTCTTGCTTCATGTGCTTCTTAACCTGTCACTGAGTTGGGACAAAGCAGAAGAAACTGTGACCCTCAGTGTTAAAATCTATGAATCTATAAAAATACATTTTTTGTTCAAGATTGGCGTTAGATTTCACCCAAGATCTTGTGTCTGACAAAAGCATAATTTCCAGCAAGGCTTAAAACCTGCAATAACAGTGAATTAGCCATTTCCCTGGGCAGCGTCCTACAAATGTGTGCTTTCCTCACATGTGAATTTGTCTTGCTCCAGTTTCTAGCTATTTGTTTAGACAATTACTCTCCCCGTAGGTTAAAGAGAGCTTCTACACTTCATATTTCCACCTCTTGTGGGTATTTGCTGTTGTAACCCAGTCCCTTAAGAAATTATATGGTCCAAGAGCATCTTGTACAACATTTTTGATTTTCAAACCGTAAGGCTGGAAGGGGACAGTTTCTTTTCCATGTTCTTCAAAATTTCAATACCCCTTGAAAAATGAAAGTACAACAGGACATCATTATTCTGCCTGGATGTAAAGTTGAGAGAATAGCTTATATGGGAAAAATAGGAGTAAAAGCATAAATTGAGCAGCTGTGAGAGAAAGATCCCAAAAGTCTGTTGACTGAAGTTTTATTTTGTTGGATGCTCACACAGAATTTGTTGTTACCTCTTTGAATATATACTGCTGTAAAACTTTCTCGTTTTCTTCCTAATACTGGCTTTCAAGATGTAAAAAAAAATAAAATATTCTTAAAGAGCAAAGAAAATTTCTGAAGTCCCTTTGCAAGAAAGCCAGGAGTGTCCTGTCTTTTAGTGAGACACAGAAGAGACCTATTGCAGACTCTCCTCTGTGATGCCTTGTGGATAGTGAGTGGGAGAGCTGCAGCCTGTAGACCAGCCTGCCCTGGGCAGCTGTGGTCAAAGCTGCGCCCTGAGAATTTCCAAGGGACAGAGAAGTCCCCAGAACTGGAGGGGCCTCCAGGAGTTCCTTGAGATCCTGGTGACTGTGAATTAACCTGTGGGAGCTGTGGGTTAACTTACTCAGCAGTACTCAAGTGATCGTAGCTCCATAGGTGGATCTTTGGAAGGGGAATTGCACCTGAAAAATTAATGTAAACCTCCTTCTCAGTTTAAACCAGACACTGGTTGCCAGCGTGTGGTTCTTATTCAGATTTCACTGCTGGGAAACTATTAATCTCTACAGTCATGTCCATTTACTGTGACACTTGTTTTAGCCCCGGACAAAGAATGTGTTTGATAAAATGAGGGCAATATCTTTTTCGTTTATAGAGGCAATTAGCTACACACTCTCTGTTGTCAGAGCGACACAGCATCAATCACGGGCAGAGATCGGTTTCTTTAAAAGTTAAATTTCCTGCTGTTGGCCCTGCCAGTGTGTTAGTCACATGCATTATGTTTACTTTGGGGAGGAAAATGTGTTTCATTCTGTCAAGGGGAACAAAATGCTTTGGATGAGGGCTTCTTTGTCAAGGGAAGACAGAATATGCTGATGCTCTAGATTAAAAGGGGAGATAAGGTACCTGATTTGCTGCTGCCGCTTTAATCGCGGTTATTATGGCTTATTGTGACACGGTCCGCTGAAGTCCATGGGGTTGTTGCTTTCTCATGGTACATCATACCCCTTCAGGATAAGATGCACCATGCACCCGCTGCAACATTAGATTGATCAATAACTCCCCGTGTGCAATTTTTGATTCAGTTGTGTGAAGCACGGGGTGAAACGCTGCTTTCCCCCTCCAGCATTTGGTTGTCTAGGGTAATTTCGCGGAGTGCAGATTCTTGTCTCCAGCTTTACCCTTCATTAAAGCCTACCAGGAAGCTAAACACCTAAAAGCTAAATTTTGGGGAATCTTCTCTGGCCGAGCGAGCCCCGGCGCTAATTTCTTGTCCAGCCCGCGGAAACTTCAAGCGCAAAACCAAAAACTCAGGCGGCGAAGCGTGGAGAACATGGCAGTCCCCTCCTCGCCGTGCTCCAGCGCTCGGCTGTGCTATCGCGCTCCGAGCAGCCGGCGGGGCACATCGAGCACCGCCAGCCGCCAGCCTCAGCTCCTCTGAGCGGGAAGCGGGGAGGGAAGGGGCTGCAGGAAACGGATTGGATTCTGAAAACATTTCACTGCTATTCCGGCCGGCTCGGTGCAGGCTCGGTGTCTCCAGCCTCCGTGAGGGCGCGGACGCCGTGCGGTGGGGCCGCCCCGCCGTTACCGCCGGGCGCGGAGCTCACAAATCACCGCTTAAAATCACGAGAGGGAAACCTCATCGTGCTTAATAGCCTGTGTGGAGTAGCTCTAGTGCAGATTTGTCTTCATTAGTTTCCACCACAACCAGCCCCCCCAAAAAACCATCCAGGTCTGGAAACGTCAGCAATTCAGCCCTGAATTTTCAACAGAACGATCGCGCTCTCACGCAACCAAGAGGCATCTCCCGGCACCGCCCCTGCCTTTTAGGCTTTATTTCGGACGGTAATAGACGTTCGGATGGGGGTCCCCGGAGAGGTTCGCCGGGGTCCCTCGTCCCCCGCGGAGCTGCGAGGCCCGGCCGGCCCCGCCGTGGGCACCGCGCCCTGCACGATGCGGCCCCTCGGGGGCTCAGCGCCGACGCGCCTCTGGGAGGACCCTCCGCGCTGTCACCGCGCCTTCTCGCTAACCCCATGAGCCAGAGCGAAATCATTGCTCGGTGAGGCTCGTGGATGGGGAGGGGGCCACAGGGAAGCGCGCATGCCGGTGCCTCCATGACCCGCTGCTCCGGGGGTGGCGAGACGGAGCTGCGGGGTCTTTGTGGGGAGCTGCAAAGCACTGTGTAAAGGGAAGAAAAGGGAGAACTGACACCCCGGCTCTTTTTTAAAAATTTTTTTCTAAATTAAGTTTATTTGGTTTGCTCCAAGGATGAGTGTCTTGGGGCATGGAGAGGATGCTCCACGGCAATAGCTTGCCGCGAAGGTCCCATTCGGCGCCCTGCTCGGCTCCGCTCCGCCTCCCATGCAACAGAGCTGCCACCCTGCCCGTGTGCGCGGGGGGAGGGAGCACGGAGCCTTGGGAGAGCATCTGCCCGGGCAGCCGGGGAATCCTTCGCTAAAACTGCTCGAGGTTGGCAGGAACTCTGAATGTCTCACCCGCAGGGCAGGACCACTTGAATGGGCGCTACTTCTTTTTTCCCTCTTTCCCTTTTTTTTTTTTTCTCCGACCCCCACTCGGGGCCAGTGGTGCCAGGCGGATGGGGAACCAAGGGCAGCCGCCGGTCCCGTGGGATGATGCATGGGCGGCGAAGCCCGTCAGTACCCCGGGAGGAGCGGGGTGCTCCCTTCCAGCAAGTAAAGCACGAAGCGCCGGGGGCCGTGGCGACGGAGGGTCGGCCCGTTAGCAGCGCCGTGGCCGTCGGGGAGGCCGGTTGGCCAGGGTAGATCCACCCGTACCTCCTTGGAGGATGCCCCGACACCGCTGCCCCCGGCAAACCCTCTCAGCGCGGTACGGGCCGCGTGTCCCGCGCGGAAAATCACTGCCTCGGGAGCACTGCGCACTTTACTGACAGCGCCGCAAACACAGGGGTGCCTTCACGGGAGCGGGGCCACGGACTGACACGGCGGCCGCACCGAGCTGTTTCGGGACGCGGCCCGGGGCAGTCCCGTCGGGCGGCCCGTGGCTCCGGGCGCGGAGGGGCGGCCGCCGCCGCCGCCGCCGCCGCCGCCGCCGTTCCACCTTAAGAGCCCCGGCCCCTTTAAGGGGCGGTGCCGCCGCCGCCGAGCCGCAGAGCCGCCGTGGCCCTGCAGGGGCGCTGCCGGCCCGCGTTTGGCGGGGCCGCGGCCCGGGCCCGGCGGGGCGGCCCATCCCGGCCCATCCCGGCCCCGCGGCCCGGCCCGCCCGGCACCCCCGGCCGCCCCCCGCCGCCCCCCGCCGCCGCCTTTGTTCCCCCTGCGGCCGGGGACGCTGCGCTGCACCGGGAGCTCCCGCGGGGCCCCCGCGCAGGTGCGGGGCCGGCACGGCCGCCGTCTCCCGGCCGAGCACAGCGCGCCCGCTGCCCGCAGCCCCGGTCTGTCCCCGCCGTGCCCGGGGATGCGGGGGCGGACGGGAGCACCTCGGGTTTCCCTTCTCTCGGCCGATCTGCCGCAACACGCGGGGCTCGGCCAGGCCCGGGTTTGCGGCTCCGTGGGGCCTCCCGGGCGCTCCGTCCTGCTCCTCCCTCCGGGGAGCACCGAAGGAAGACACGGGAGAAGCGGAGAGGCTTCCCCAGCCCCGGCTCGGCGTTGCACGTTACCGGCTCCCTGCCTTTGTTCGGACCCCCCGACCCGTTCAATCGCCTCTCCCTCGTAATTCGAAATACAATTAGAATGATTTTTGCTTAGGAGCCTAAATAAATAATCGTAATTTCAATGCAACGTGACCCCTATTTTTTCCCAAGAATAGTGAGAATAAAGCAGTCATTAATTAAAGCCAAGATGCCTCCGTATAAAGAAGATATCTGGATGTGCGGAGGCTGCGAGTCACTGGCCGTATTAGCAAATGTATAATTGAACATTTAGATAATCATTGGGTTTGCTTGTGTGTCTGTGTTTTAACCTGAAAGCACTACATTCATTTGGCGCGATTGCCAGGGTCCTAATTATTTGTATTTCTGGTCAGCGAACAAATAAATAAATCCGTCTTATTGTGCAAAGCAATACCTCCTCGACAATCCACAACTCTGATAACTGATTGAAAATTTGATAACAGGGTAGCCTCCCCTTGCAGCCACATTGAGAGTGGCATTGGTTAACTGTCTCATCCTGTACCACAACTCCGTGAGCATTTATTTTCCCAAAGATAGGAAGGAGCCAACACAGCTCTAAGGCACGCTGGCCCTGTGCTGGACCCGGGGACTGTGTCTTCGGTGTCGGGAAACGGAGATGAGTTTGAAGATGGTCAAAATGTGGTGGCCACCGACTCGTGCTAAGGCTGCTCCGCCGGGAAAGGTCGGTCAGCGGCTCTCAGAGACTTTGCCCTACTCTGCCACATATCCTGCCTACTTTTCCTTTTTCTCCCAATTTTGTGAGACTTTGCTCAGAAACAGTCAGTCTTCCTTCCGAACAGAATCCCATATCCTGACTCTCCATATCCAGACCCCTCTCCTGACTCTTCAAGCTGATTTGAACACATTTTTCCTTACCCTTTTACTTGTCCCCTTTTTTTTTTCTCCCAGACTTACGGTGCTTTTCCTGAGAATTTGAGATTTAAAACGTGTAGCAAAGGAGAATGGAATAATATCTAATTAGTTATTCATACCAATCTGTCAAATATCCTTCTTATTAAGTTCTTCCTGCACCGTGCACCCATTTCCACCCCGGCTCGGCGCAGTATCTGCAGGTCCTAAAAATACCTATTTTCTCGTAATCGGTGTTCCGTCAGAGGCCAGACTTTTAGTCTGTAAGGATAATTTTCTCTTCTTAAATGCTACCTAAAAATCTTTACGCTATTTCTTACTCTATTTGGGGGCTTTGAGCAATTAAAGGGGCATAAAGGAGTAATTTCTTCCCTCTCTCTTGCTTTTTTTCCTTAGAATTGGTATTTTCCCACTATAATTTAGAATGAAATGGGATTTTTAAAAGATCCAGAGTTCTAATCTCAGTTGATGTTTTGGTGTATTCACGGTAATGAGTCCTATTCCCTCGGGTCATGAAGCCCCCAAATGTCAATCAACCAAACTGATTCAGAAATGCCATTGTTCGACTCCTACGTCACTCGCCTTCCTCTCATTTTACTTAACAATACCAGAGTTCTCTGATCACTCATTCGGAATATGGGCATTATCTGTGGAAAATGCACAAAGTGTCTTGATCTTTGGCTGGCAGATACTGCTGGAGGGTTTCCGCCGAGCAGACGGTGCGTGTTTATACTTCTGCACCCTGGACTTTATTACAGCTCGGAGGAGCCAATGAATATCCTGAAAGCAAACCGTGCCATAAATCCGTCAAAAATTAATTTGTCTGAGGAGATGTTACATTTCTATTTCCGCGCCCAGAGCCGGCCCCGGCACGGGCTGCGGCCCCGCTCCGCGCCCCGCGCAGTCCCCGCCGGAGCGGGCTCCGTGTCCCCCCCGAGGGGCCGGGCGTGCCGCCGCGCCGGACACGCGTGGGAGCTGCCCCCAGCCCACCGCACCCATCACAGAGCTCACGGACATCGGGAAGGGGCTTCTGGGGTCGCGCGTCCCCGTGGGAAACGCCATCCTCTCTCAGATGAGGGTGAAACAAGGTTCCCCAGAGCAGGGTGTGGAAGTGCCCCGTTTCGGACGCTTCCGCAGTGCGTGGGGACATCCCCCAGCCCCCGGCGCTCCCCCCTGCCGGCAGAGCCGAGGTCCCTCCTAGGAGGGGAGCCGACGGCGTTGCTTTTGCGGATCTCCCAGCTCCCGATCCCAACCGTGTGTCCTCGGGAGGCGAGGGAGGACGCGGAGGGCGACGAGAGCTGCCCGGAGCCTCGCAGCGAGCCCACGGAGGAGAATTAGTGCTATCCCTCACCCAGCCCGAGCACAGGCTCGCCGCTGGCCGCAAGGCGTGAACGTCGTCTTCATTTAAAATTAGTGGCATAAGCTCCCCAGCCCCCAACCTCAGCATTTAAAGTGCCTTTTGTCTCTTCATTTCACTTAAGCAAGGTTTTTGTTGCCGGTTGCCAAGTTCTATTAATGCAGAATTTAATCGGGAAGCGCTTTTCCCCCGGTCCCAGCAAGACGGGAACAGCAGATTCTGAGGCCTGAAACGGCACAAAACAGATCCCTCGGTGATAACTGCTAATACCCTACAATTTTATGTCGTCTTTAGTAAAAACCACTTATGTGGCAGCAACTTTTTTGCGCTCAAAGGAAAAACTGGCCCTTTATGCTTTTTCTCTCGAGCACGCAGCAATCACGCCCGACACTGGAATACGATACCGAAAAGGTTTTCTCTAAAGAGAAGGGCCTTAATTATTAGATTCCGTGTACAACTAATCCAAAGGCACACTTAAAAGGAAATTTAATAGCTCCAGTTTCTATTTCACTCTGACTCGCATGTGTCCTCTGGCTGGATGCTCCCAACCCGCCTCTCCCAGCGCGGAGCCTGAGGACTTCCCTCTCCATTTTGTTCGGGATCTGTTGGTTTTTCTCAATATCCCCTTTTCCCTGTAGTGGGAATAAATGGAAAGCCTTCCTCGGGATTAAACCCTTAGATTTTCCCCTTTGCTAACCAGTAAAGAGAGAGAGAGGGAAGAGAGGAAATGAAATTGTTATGGAGATTACAGTGTATGTCACCGGCTCTTTGGCCAGTCCTAGGGTTTTGTCGCTGAACGGTTAAGTGCAAACTTGTATTTCCCTTCACAAGAATGGACAATTTTTCTCGCTTGTTTGCAGTTTTCCAAAGTTCTACACACAAATCAGTGAACCTTAAGAGACCCTTTCACTCTTTTATTGTGAATATTTGTCAGTGCTCCGGGGCAGTGATTGCAGTGACAGGTGAATCCAGGGGCCCAGCGATGGCGTCCCAACTTCATAGGTTTGGAAATGTAAAAGACTACCGGCCCTTTCACTCGGGACGTGGCAGTCAACAGGTTCGCATTTTCTGGGATGGAATTCCTGTTCCCGGCAGCCGAACGGCAGTGGAGCAAACCCGAGCCCGCGGCTGCTGCTCTGCCCAGCGTCAGGCGCAAAGAGCCTTGTGCCGGGCGGCCACCCCGGCCGGAATCCCGCTGGAACAGGGGGAAGGAGGCGGCCTGGAGGGTGTGGAGGACCCACGCCTGGCACCCCCGCATGACGCCCGGCCACCTTCTCTCCCAAGTCCAGTGCTCAGGCGGCTCCCGCGGGCTCTCGCTTCTCCTTTGCCCCCTCTTTAATTTTCATTCCGCCTTTAGTTATTAATTAAAGCCGAGAAGGGCTGTGGCTGGGGAGGGGAGGGGGAAGGTATGCAGGAAAGAAAGGCAAGAGCGGGCTGGGGGCAGCGCTGGGAGCGGACGGTGGTTGGAGCGCAGATTTGTGTGCCGCCCTAATTGGCCCGGCCACAGAGGGACTGCGCCGGGGCCGCCCGGACCCGCTCCCCTCCCGCCGCCCGCCCCATCCGCGCCCGTCCCGGGCTCCCGGCTGCGGGACCCCCTCGCCGTGCCCCGCCGGGCGCCCCGGTGCGCAGCCCTGCCGCGGGTGGCAGCCGCTGCCGGGGGCCGCTCCTGTCCCGCGCACCGGAGCCGGGCTTGATATTTAATCCGTCTCTCTTCGGACAAAGACCCATCTTTTTACCATGGAGAAACGCCACTGAGATGCGGCTAACCTCTAGGGTTATATCCCAAACCGCGACCTAGGAGCTTGAAAGCTGCTTGCCCGGCCCTCTTCTAACCTGAACAAAAAGGATCTGGGGGAAAATAAAATAGCTGGTTTCTTCCTCTTTTTTTTTTTTTTTTTTTTTTTTTTCCCCGCACAACAAAGAATTCCTAATCATTTCATCTTGGGGGTGAATTTTTATTTCCGTGTCCACTCAGGGTATTGAAATCGATCGCTGCAATATTTAATATATTACTGTCTTAGAGTCCTCTCTCTCTGTAAGGCTGGGTTTATTTCTTGTCTGACTACGTCCCCTCCTATAATAGCACATTCTGTACATCTGTCTGCGGTGTAAAATAATCGTAGTCTTCATTAAATACACAGTCATTAAAGGCTGCGGTCAGTTTTCTAATTATGTGGAAAAGCAAACGCCGGGTAAATAAAGCTATATTAACAGAATAATCTTCCAATAAATTCACAGGCACTTGAACAACAAACTCAACAAATATCTGAAGGTAAAACTACAACATTGGGACTAACTATTTTTTAATTATGTGAGGTTTATATAATGTACCCTTCATTTTTTGTTTAACTTTCCTGTAGTGACCTGTCCCATAACCTTGTAATCCACTGTGGGATATTTCTTTGTGGCCTCTTTCCTTTTGTTGTGCCCCCACAGGTTTCCAGCTTAGATGCCTTTTTTTTTTCTCTTGGTAAATGCGTCTTTAAAAAATATTTGACCTGTTTGACTTAGAGACGTGCATAGACATCTGTGGATTGGGTTAGGCTTATAGTTTCTACGTGATTTCATGATCTTTGTAAAGCAACACCTGAAAAGTAAAAATAATAGTCCTTCGACGTTTGGGAAAATTAGCAGCGTTTGTAAATGTCAGTGACTCTCGCGTATGAGTTTTCTTTTTTTTCAGTTCATATAAATACATAGTTTAATGATCTCTTTGAGACCACATCCTCATTTTTAGCATACGTCCAGGCACAACCAAACTTTTGCCACCCAGTTTGATATGACTGGATGTCGTTGGACTGCCCTTGGGAAAACCAGGGAGTTTGCCAAAGGATCTGCAGCACCTTGATAGAAAGTGTGGAATAGGGAGCGGGCTCGGGAACTTTGCTTTTCCCGCTTCCCTGGGAGGGAGCGAGGCTCCTAGAAAACGCTGTCATCACAGCCGGAGCTCGGGGGGACTAGGCTCCAGCTCTCCTCGCCGGGAATCAGCGAGTTGTTTTTTCAGGCTGAGCTTTGCAGGTATTGGCGAGCGAAGTCGCTGCAAAAAAAAAAAAATAAACACGGAGAAAGGGAGCTGCTGCTTCTCCATGTCCGTGAGGGGAGACACAGCGAGTCCTGGTGAATTCGGTGATGCCTGCGAGGAAATCCTGGGCACCTTAGCGGACAGAGCCAGTTATCTCATTGGAAAACTCCTTTTCTTTCAGCCTTCCTCTTCAGAAACCTGAGGCTGGTGGAAGCAAAAATGTTAATCGCTATCATACCTATGCAAAGCTATTAGCGTTATTGATTCTTAACTTTCTGAGCGAAGACAAATTCACCATATGTCGATGTGTAAACACTTTAGAATAAAATTAAAACCAGTTCTGTGCAATTGTCACTGTGCATGATTCTAATACAAACTATCAGACGTTTATGCAGTTCGTCTTTCTTAATGATCAGACGCCATCGGCGTTGATAAACCAAACACAAGCAGTAAATTCTGCGTGGAGGACGGCTCCGGCTCGCAGGTTTTGTGAAGACGGAGCAGCTCGCACGAAGCCGCAGGCAAATCATCCTGTACTTTTTGTGCCGGCCTTGGGGCTGGGAGTCGCTGAACTCTCAGTTACCCTCTGGAGCTTTTTCCTAAACCCGATGTCATCCGTCTCCTGCGGAAAACGGGAGGAACAAATGCAGCAGCACGGCAGGAGCTGGCAGAGGAGCAGGGCTCCGGGCTGGAGCATTCCCGGGAAGTCTCGCCGCGTCTGTGCGCGGGTGTTTACAGAGGGGAGGGAGAGAGGGAGGCAGAAAGGCCTCGGGAAAGGCAGGAGACTCTTTTAAGTCCGCTGATGAGGAATTGCTGCCGGGTATACTCCTCTTTGCCCACGAGCAATGCAAACACGTATATAAAGATTCCCAACTTTCATGTGTGTTTTAAGAAGTTCACCTACTTTCAAGCCTGTTTCAGAAGCCCGGCTTTCCGGGACGGAACAAACACCGCCAAGTACTCTGCGTGGAGGGCAAGAGATATCAGCGATTATCTGGAGAGCCTTTCTATTTATCGGCCTCTACGCAGCTAGATAGGGAAATACGAATGCTCACGGACTTGATGAATGGCAGAGCTTGTGTAGAATGGCTATGCTTTACAGGTCCCTTTACGGGAGAAGGATACAGAAATCATAATGGAATTAATGAGATTTTATTAGCAAAAATTTGTAAACCCCAGGTAGCCATTTACAAACTTACTCTGAAATGTGAGAGAGACTGCGAGATCACAGCCGGGGAGATCTGACATTATTTTATATGGCGTATTAAACGCCGTTCGCTCTTTTCTTCTACTACATCATTTAGCACGAACATCTTTTTCCCTCAGGCGAACTTTGCAGATTTTGACGGGGACGATTATGTCATGGCGAGAAACAACCTAAAAATCCTTCTTCTGGTTATAATGTACTATTCCAACAGACACAGTAAAGTTTTTCAAACGGTCTGGAAAACTGTACAAGGAATAGCACGTTATTGCTATTTACCGTTACCAAAACGTCATGTTCACAAAAATGGAAATGAGCTTTTCCACAAGAGAACAAACCCTTGTTGTTGTTGTTATTAGGGTTTGGGGTTTTTTTTGGTTTGGTGAGTTGTTTTGGTTTTTGTTTGTTTGTTTGTTTGTTTAATAGAATAATATTTTTCCCCATGCACTTTACTAGATAATAATTCTACGTTTATGATTATCCCGGGCAGTTTACCCTTGAATCTCGGGAAGACAAAAGCATCGCGGGTAAATATAAAACATATGTTCGCACAGGTTATGTGGCAGCTTTAACACTCGCAGCCCCATCCACACGCATCTCCACAAATGCACAAAGACCCTAGAAATCCCAGCAAAAGCGTTGCTCCCGGGGCAGCCAGGCGAGAGGTGCTCCAGGAGAATAGGGGTTTTTTGCTCCGGGAGCAGCACCAATCTACAACAAACACCCGGGAGGTCGTGGAGGGCGTGTGCGGGACAGAGCCGTGCCTCGGCCTCGGAGAGGGGCTGGTGGTCGGCCCTGCCGCTGTGCCGGGCGCTGCCGGTGCGGTGTCCCAGCGCTTCACCGTCACCAGCTGCTTTTCCAAGGCTGTTTGTTTGTTAGTTTATTTATTTTTTTTCCCCAGGAAGGTAGAGAAAGGGGAATGACAAGATGAAATATAATACAGAGATGTGAAGTGACCCGAGTGGCAGCTGAAGACGAGGTCTTAGCCGGGACGTGTTTCCCAGCTAAACTCTGCGCTGCTCTTCGGGGAAAACCAAACGCAGGTTGATGGAAACATCCTGTTTTGAGGGAAATGGACAGTACAGCCCTATCTAGCAGCTCCGACACTACTAATCAGCCTGGAAAAGCGCTGCGAGCACAAGTCTTAGGGAAGAGGGAGCCGCGCATCTGACACCATTGCAATTCAATACCGATCCTGAAAGGCAGTTTAGAAAATCGCTGAGCTCTGAGCGGCAGAGCCGGGCTGCGCAGGCCCCTCCGCGGCTCGGCCCGCCGGGAGACCCGCTCCTTCCTCTGCCTGCAGCAGGGGCAGAGCCCCGAGCCGCAGAGGGGAAGGCAACAGATGTGGGCTGTACAGAAATCCGTGGAACAAGTGCTCTAAACCCTGGGGGATTTCTCCTAATAGCGAAATCAGAGAGGGAGAGATTTCAGGAAAGAGAATAGCCCAATATAAGTTTCTAGAGTAGAATTTACATTTCATCGTGATTTGTACGTTACAATATGCAGACACGTGCACGCGGGAGGGGTTTGGGTGCCAGCGGCGGGGAGTCCCCGCGTCCCGGTCCTTCTGACCGCCGAGAGCATCGGCGTGCCTCTACCCGCGGCCGGGAAGGGGGGCCACGGTGCGGAGTTTGGGGAAGTTCATTGCGATACCCCTATTGCCATCCCCTCCCCCGCCCCTCCGGAACGAGGGAGAAGGGACAGGAGGTGCCGGCTCCTGTTTATTTGTCTAAGGGGAACGGCGGCGTGGGAGGCCGAGGGCCGCCTGGGAGCCCCCCTCGCCATGCGGACGTGCCGTTCGGCGGGCAGGGACACCCGGCCTGCGGGCCGGGGCGGTGCGGGCACGGGCACCCGGGGCAGCGCGGCCGCGAACAAAGGCCGGGAGCGGCTCCTGCACGTGTGCGCTGCCGCGGCGGGGCCGGGGCCGGCGGCCTCGGCCGTGCGCAGGCAGGGTCCGGCCGCGCCGCTGCTCCCCGGGCTGTCGGGCAGGGAGAAGGGCTCGCTCCGGACCGGGGTCCCGGCGCGTCCCTCGCCGAGGGACGAGGCTGTAGCAGGGTCTGCCTGCGGGACGTCCATGTCCGGCCCCACCGCCCAAAGGTCACCGCGGCTGGTCCGGCTTCTCACTACGGGCCACATTAGCGGAGCGGCCATTTACTGCCCCGGGATTGCAGCGCGGCCCGGGTTAGCCCATAAAGCCATTCACACTCAACAATGGGGATTTTCTCAACAATTAACAAGAAACAACATAATAAATCCATTTACAAAGCCCTCGCTATTTACTATAAATTAGCCACTCTTTAAGAGACCGGTGCGTAATTTCACACGCTTTACAGCCCCGGCTACATTTTAGACGCAAGAGCAAACAGCCCTGTTGGACCTTTTGCGCTGACCCCGCTCCCCGTCCCCTCCCGGGCCGACTCCGCGGGGGCGGACGGCGAGCGGCCGAGCCCGGAGCCCTGGGCCTCCCCCGGCCGCTTCCTGGCCCGGAGCCCGGCATCTGCCCCGAGGGCCCCGCGGAACCACCACGGGCTTGCCCCCTGGCTCGCCCCCAGCGCGGAGCGGGCCGGGCGGGAGGCGGCGGGGCCGCGCCACGGGAAAGGCCGGGAAGATGGACGCCCCGGCGGATGAGCCGGAGGGGGAGCGGGGTGGGAGCCACGGCCCCGCTTTGAAGAGCGGGAACACCCGGGGACGGCCGCGCCGCCCCCGCCGCCCGCGGGAGCCGCTTCGGGAGCGGGAAAACCGGGCCAGGGACCTAGGCCGGGAGCGAGGGAGCCGGCCCGTGGAGCTGGGCCAGGCAGCCGAGGAGGCTCCGCCGCGCTGGGCAAGATGGCGGCCCGAGGAGCGCTATGCCCCAGGCCCGCCGCGCTTGGGCAGCCCCGCCGCTCGGGGGCCCCGGCTACGCTCCCGCATTTTTTTTTTTACTTCCCTCCTCTCTTTTTTATTTTTTTTTCTCCTTTTTTTTTTTTCCCCTTTTTGTGATTTCCAGGCGGCGGGAGCGCGGTGCGGGAGTGGGGCCGATGGCTCACCCCGCCGTAGTCCCCCCTGTTTACAAACACAGCTGTTGCCGTGTATTTGCAATGCTAGGGGTAAAGCCACCAGCAGCGAGGAGCAAACGAGAGATGGTGCGGGAGAGGGGTCCTCGGCATCTGGAAAGGACAGGGCGCCTTGTTTTTGAAACTGTCAATTCCCTCAACCCCTATTGTGAGCGCCTCATGCAAAACATCTCGGGCCTTTTAAAGCGGGGGCTTGTGAGGCCGCCTAGGAGAGAAAGGGAGAGGGGGAGAGAGAGGGGCCTAGGGCACGGGAAATAATTATATCAGCACAGTGAAAAAATGCAACGTGTAAGGCCTAAACCCGGCTCGCTGTCCCTTGACGAAAGGTTTTTGGTCAGGCCGGAGCTGTTAGACCGCGGCTTGGAGGGCCTGGTACCGAGGGAGTGGGTAATGTCTGCCAATGTGACTTGGGGAAGGTAGATCCCAAAGCCTCCCTCCTGATTTTGCTAGCCAGAGCTTTTCATTTTCAGGCGCTCACCCTCCTTTTGTGCTTCCAAGCTGACCAAACAGATCCCAGGATGAACCATTACATATTCTTCCCAGCAATCCTCTTAACCATAAAAACCACAATTAACAAGGTTATCCGTGTTTCATGTTCTCTAACATACTGCATATGTAGAATATTTTCCTCCAGATTACCGCCGTGTGTCAAAAATGCCACTTTTTTTACCCTTTTCTGTCTCAACCACTTGCACGTGTGAACAGTGACAAACACAAACATGGTAACATTGCTCTCATTTCTGCAGAAACTTTAATTTATTGGCAACTAAATCTGTTAGAATAAAAGGGATCAAAGACCATGTAAAAAATCACCATATGAATTGATTAAACAGCAAACTTCATACAACAGCTACCACTATTTTGCATTATTGCTAGTAGTGGCTTTTTAAATAAACAACCAGTAAAGAGATTATCCTACTGTAGTCAAGTAAGTGTAGCTTATAGAACAATCATTTCTTAAAGTAAATTGCTGTAAACGGCAAGTTACATCTTTTAAGGCAATATACCTCATTGCTGAAGGCATTACACGTGTTCCCTTTTTAATGTTCTAGAGAATTAAACAGAGTCCAAAACTTTCTTTTGTCTTCCATCTGGCAGCAGAAATATTCACAATAAATTTCCCAGTGAACTCTATTTGTGGCAAATACCTACAGAGTATAGTCCTTACAGTACATGCACTTCCTCAATTGCTTTTTCCTCTAGAAAATTCTGATGATTTTTGTGTACACCAGGAATTGGAAAATGGTGGCAATTACTAACACATTGTAAGTTTTATCTCATGTAAACATCACAACAAAATGGTAGCCTGTCTCCCTTGGAAAACCTTGGGGTTTCCTCATTATTAGAACTTACCTTTATGGGAGAAATTTGGTTATTTTTATGTAATTCAATTATAAGACTTTACATGTTTAAGGTTGAAATGATAATGAACTCTGATCGCAATAATAATTACAATGTTGTCAGAAACAGTTACCAAACTACCAGAATTGAACAGAATACCATCCCCCCTCCCCCCCTTTTTTTTTTCTCCTGGTGAGTTATTGTACCTGGCTAATTTCTCCAACGGTAGTAAAACCACGAATGTCCCTGCTAGTGACTTGTACTAAACTGAGGTGTGCACGTGTGAAAATTATGTGGCTGTTTAACTCCTTGCCGTTTGCTGCTGCCTGGATGGAGCGGAGCCCAGCGGAGCAGCCTGCCGGGGATGCCCGGGGGTGCCTGGAGCTCCCGGGCCGCTGGCAAGGCTGGGCGCCATATTTCACGTCCTCAACTCTGCAGAGCCTATTTGGTATAAATTTATGCTTATACCTCCCCCTCCAACCCCCAGCCCCACACCCCGGATTATTTCAGAACCTGAAAAGGCACCTCTGTAATTTACAATTCCTGGCCAAATCAGCATATCTCTAATTGGAAGTAAACAGGGTCAGGGAACAGAGTTACTTTGAAAGTGATATGTTGTTTAACTGACAAGGCGAAATTTTACGTTTCAAGTTTGCATATTGCACTTTTGCGTCTTTTGGCTCTTTTTTTTTTTTTTTTTTTTTTTTTTTTTTTTTGGTCAAGGGAAGACCTTTGTCAGGCAGACACAGTTTCTAACAGAGTGGGGGGGCTTTCCTGAGAAGTACATTTTGTACGTACTTACAGTTCTCTGGGAATAAGGCTGTAATCTGTGCAGCTCTAAACACACGAATGTAAACATTCATCTCAGAACAACTCCAGTAAGCAGATTTTTCATGACCATCGTAATTTCAGCAGAGCGGTTAAGTATGCAATGCACCTTTTGCAATTGGCAGCTTAAAGTGATGTGTGTGTGTGTGTGTGTGCGTGTGCATGCAGGGGGGAAGGGTAACTCTACTGAAAGGCAATTGTTTACTCTTTCTAAATATATTTGGCTGCAGGTATTCTTAGACTGGGCCTTTTACAATGAGGGGAAAACTCCGGTGTGGATATAGTAAACAGAGCTGAAATCAGTTAGTGACTGCTTGGAATATTTGGAGACACGAGGGGTTGGGACAGGGCATCACAAAAGGCAGGAATTAAAAAACTGAAACCCAGGCAGTGGATTGCCAGCAGAAATGTTGACTTTGAGTCACACAGTAAACATTACATTGTTGCTTTGTTTTCCTTTTTTGATTTGCGATAAATTATTCTCCCGGGATTGATCGATGAGTGGAATCCTTAAAATTTAATTTGTGAATGATCTAGTATAAATAAAATGCTAATCCAAAGAAAGAAACCAGCAATTATTCATCCTAAACTCTGCTGATTCAGCAACTCAATTATTATTGCCTTTCTCAAGCTGCAAACTTTTCAGGCTGTTTTCAGAGTTGCTGTATCCGTCCTCCCCCCACAAGAGATACCTTCCCCCGTCCTCTGCCTCCACCTCGGCCTCCAGCCTGTCTTTTTTTTTTCCTCCTTCCCTTTCTTTTGCAGAGGTTGGGGGGGGAGGGAGTGAAACAGTTAACCTCTTGAAGCGTATTTCCTCCAAATAAAAACAGTGAACTTACAAATGGAGAGGAAACCATGGATAACTCTGCAATAATTCAAAGTGTTTGGAATCAGGATTTTTTAAACAGTGTTTTTAATTGAAAATAAAGCTAAAGCATGCTTTTCAACAGTGCAAATTTCCATAATTTTGATTTACTGCTTCCATCATCACAATATATTATACCAGCATGTCTTACCGAGGGCTAGACTCTAGAAGTCTGCCTGTTTGACTATTTTGATATTAAGTGCAAATATAGATAATTGCCTCTGATTGTCACGTGCAGTAAAAATGTTTCTGCTACATAGAGAGGATGGCATGGCAAAAAAAAACCCACGACAGCAAATTTCAAGAGATGAGGATAGAACCGGGAAGTGTAACATGGTTGAATCGCCTGAGTTTTGTTGCCAAAAAGCTATGAACAACATGGTCTTCTCATTTTGTGTAATCTTTCCACTTACGGCCTCTCATTTCACTTTCTGTGTTGTATTTACTGCTTTGCTATTTCCTCCAGCCAGCATGAGGGGCTGGACCATAAATTGTACTGCTGGCCGGGCAAATATTTTAGTTGCTTTGCAAGTTTGCAAGGGGCATGTTCAGACCACAACTTAAGTATGACATTAGTGGATAACAGTAACCTTATTTAAGACCTCTGGGTGAAACAAAAAGGCTTCCCAATTGCAAAGAGTGGCTGTACAAGTAAAAAGACACCCTTTTACCAAAAATAGAATTCCACATTTATTTACTGGTTTCAAATGAGGCAGCTTTTCCCAGCGCTGGGGTCGCAGGCGGACCCCAGTCTTTTCCAAACCGGAGAAGGAGTAAGTGCAACTGCCCTTCAAAAAAGACACCCCTGCACCCGAAAACAAAGCTCCCGAAAAGTATACTGCTGCCACATTGAATTATAGTGAACCCTTACTGTGCAACCATGTAACTTAACAAAGTTTAACTGAATTAACAGTTAGACTTCCATTTTCAAAATCTAGTGCATAAATTTAATGGCTCATTCTAATATTTATTATTCAACCTTTTGACATTTATTTGCAGCAGTTGAATTGAGGTACTGGTGCATTATTAGCATTTAAACAGTAAAGTGTTCCAGCTCTACCATAATAACTGAGTTTAACTTGAGTCTTTAGCCTGAAGTACTCTGTGGAATGTAACATAATTAAAAAAAAAAAAACACCAAAACCAAAACCAAAAACAACCCAAAAACAATGCAACAGAACAAACAAACAAACAGGCCCAAAACAACAACAACAACAACAAAAAAAAACCACCAAGATCCCAAAATAAGGGAAAAAACCCCCACTGTTGTAATGGTAAATAAAATAGTAATCCAGATTCTGTCTTCACAATGTGATAAAACAGGATTCCAATAGTGTATAGCATTAATGGGTTTGTACAAACCATGCTGCAGAGTTAAAAAAAAAAAGGTAAGAAAGTTAAAGGTGGTTCAAGAAAATATTTTCCAAACTACTTTATTAATTAAATTTCCTGAATTTGTGGCTAGGTGGAAGAGGTATTGCAGAACCGCCCAGCTGCCATTTCCATACAGGATGGGCCTTGTGAGGTGGTTGGGAATCCTTAGTGGTGTTTAAGGAATAAGCTGGCAACAAATCCCCATCATTGCCAATAATTAGTGATGGTGGACAGGGAAAATTTGCCATGAAATTAAATGGCCTTTTCACTGCTGATGCTACATTGCTGGCTACCCTTTTGCGTCTATTGTTAACTGTAAAATCATCCAGTGTTCCTTCATGTGTCTCAATTTTACCTGTAGGACGTGGGCTTCGAGCTGATTTCAAATTTGGTTTGACTGGAGGAGTCTGCAGTACAGGTCGCTTTCCCAAAACCAGTGTCCTGTAATTTTTTCTCACCCTTGCTCCAAATTTATACTCCCCATCCTCAGGTTTTGGAGTACCTAAAGTGCATGAGAGGACCTGACTCTGAGTCAGTGGGTTTAAGGAAGTGGTTTCTTTCTCAGTGCATGCAGAATCTTCCTTGGCTGTTAATAAAGCGTCCTGGTTATTACTCTCAGTCACACCGTAAAACTCATCCTTAGTATCATTGCACTCACACTTTAGCTTATGTGTTGTAAGATCAGGCTCATACTCCTCGTTCGCACTGCTGTCCTCTATTTTGATTTTAATGCTGTGCAGGAATGGCAATGCCTTATTGCCTGTATCAGTGCACTGGAGCTCAGCTGCTGCTGCTGCCCCTGGAGAAGCAGCATCCTCCGCAGGATCAGTTTGTAAAGAGGGCAAATCCGTGGCAAATTCAATACAATGAGGGATTTTGGAATCTTTCTCTGAATTTGCTGCCGCTGATGAAGAATCATTATTTAAGAACCTAGCAGCTATTGTATTGTTATCTGCACGGTGTGTAGTAGTTGCTTGAAGGCATTTCCTTGCCTCTCTGAGTATTCTTTGTTGTGGAAATGCATTGTTTGTCTTTGGGCTAGGTGAAGAGGCCCCCTTTGCAACACAGTTAATTGTTAGGTCAGTACTCTTGGCATTATTGGAAAATTCAGAGTGTGGGAATGTGAGTTCGGATACCCTATCATCTCTTATCTCCGCGAAGCAGCTCCCCAGGCCGCCGGAGCAGCGCAGCGCCGGGGCGGCGGGAGCCCAGCCGGGGCAGCCCCACTCCTCCGGCAGCTCCGGCTTGACTCCGCCGGGAGCGCCGCGGAGGGCGGGCAGCCCGCCGGGCTCCGCCGGGGCCGGGGGCCGGGAGGCGGCGGCGGCCGCCAGATGGTACAAGAAGTTGGCGTGGACCACGCCGGGCGGGCTGCAAAAGCTGGTGCGCCTGAAGCGGATGCTCTGCACCGAAACCTGGCTGGAGACCGAGCTGGAGTCGGAGTCCGAGGTGCTGTCCTCCTCCTCCTCCTCTTCCTCCTCCTCTTCCTCCTCCTCCTCCTCCTCCGAGCTGCCCTCGCTAGAGTCCGAGGCGCCGCTGCCCTCCTCGTCCTCCTCCTCCTCCTCGTCCTCCTCCTCCGAGCTGCCCTCGCTGGAGCTGGAGAGGCTGGAGCCGCAGTCCGAGTCGTGGGCGGCGCGGCCCGAGCAGCAGCTGGATTCCGAGTCGCTGCTGCCGCTCTCGGGGAAGGCGGGCGGCCCGAAGCCCCGGGGCAGCGGCAGCGGCAGCCGCGGCGCGCCACGGGGCCGGCAGGGCCGGGGCAGGGCCAGGGGCCGGCGGGCGCCGCCAGGGGGCCCAGCGTGACGGCGGCGGCGGCCGCCCCGTGGCGGCGGCGGCGGCAGCGGGCGGGCAGGGGCGGGGGACCGGCGGTCGGGAGCCGGGGCCGTGCCGCGGCGGCGAGCGGGCGACGGGAGCGCAGGGGCGCGCAGCCGCCCACCGCCGGCGCCGTTTCATAGTTTACGGGGGATTTGCAAGGCGCCCGAGCGATTTCTGGGTAGCTGTGGCCAGTGTATTTACTAAAAATGTGAGGTAGATGAGCGGCCGGTAGCAAGGCTGTGTCCCCCGGGCGCAGAGCTTTCCTCCGGACGGGCAGCAGCGGCCGAGGAGAGTCGCTCAGACCCAGCCAAAGTTTGTTCTCCTTCCAGAAGCCCGAGAAGGGGTCGGGGGGAGCGAGCTCCGGCCGGAGATCGGTGGCAGACAGCGCCCGGCTTAGTTTCCTCCGTTTCGTTTTAAGAACCCGTTCGGTTTTGCAGGATGTGTATAGGGCTTCCACGTCCTCTCTGGAGATCAGGGTGCATTTGGCAGCGTGGAAAGCGATGGAGTTGATGGCTTTGAGTTTCCTCAACTCCTCCAAGTCGCAGTGATGTTTTTTTACTTTTAAATGATCCATTCGCTTGTGCACGGTAGTTCGCGGGATGTTTTTGAGCAGGTCTGTAAAAACCTGGGAGAGTGCAAACATTTGCTTTCCTTTAATGATGAGGTAGCCGAGCCTCACGCCATCCACCTCTTCAAAACCCGACTTCAGGTCTCCCATTTCGTGAATTAAATTATTCCCAGCATTTGCAGAGAGGGAGAGAGATGAAAAAAAAAAAAGAAAAAAAGAAAAAAAAAAGAAAAAGCCACACACACACAATCCTCAGCCAGATGCTGTATTTGTCTCAAGGCATCCTGCTAATAAAATATAACAAAGGCTGTTATTCCTGGTGAATGAAGTGCCAAACTTTAGACAAAATTAAAAAAAATAAATTAAAAAATACTGTGAGACTACAATCAATATATAATCTTAAAAATCAGGTTTGCCAAAGTGTTTCTCTAAGTTGTTGCTGAAGATCAGTACCTGTTCCCTTTCATTCCCTGCTTTTCCATTGGAAACTATGATAATGGAATGTGAAGGGAGGAAGAGAAAAGAAATGCAGCTGCTATTCCCGCCGCTGCTTTAGCTACAAATAAAATGACAGAGTGAAGTGAGCTCGTCCGGAGACACCTTCATCAATTAATTCCCCTAAAGCCAACGCTGATTGGACACTCCTGACAGGTGATGCAATAAAAATTGATATTCCACCCCTTCCCCCAAAAAATCTCCCACTAATTAGCATACCCTTATACTGCCACCTCCCCTCCCAAAGTAAATAATACAGTTAGTATATAAATCTTTCTATTAAACAATCCGAGCTCAAACACACTCAGCCCTCTCAGACTTCCTCGTCGCTAGCTTCGGAGGAAGGATTTGTATGCTTTTTCCCCCTATCGTTCCGTATATTTTCAGCCTGTTTTGGACAAACGTTGCTCTTTTGTGCATGCCGTGAATTTAAAGGGCATAAGTCTGATCGTAGCGATGGAAAATCCTTCGGTAACGTAGCCGCTTTAAACTAGCGTTTTATTCTGCATTGTGTGGAAAATGAAGCTTAGCGAAAACGTGCAGAACAGCTTGGTATTTCCCCTTCTGAGGCTCCAAAGTTAAATGTTCGGTTGTTAACGAGAGGGAGTACTTACATTTTCGAGTTTCTCTTGATTTTCCTCTTCTGCTTAATTAGCTTTTTATAGCCGGGTACTAAGGTTATTTTTGCTGTCTGAATACCACGGGTTCCCGCACCGTGATACTATAACACTTTTAACTGAAATTCTGCCAGTAATATTGCAGGAGGGGGGAGGAGGACGTGAGCTCACGTCAGACCCATAACAAAGCATAGATAAGCCAGAAATGTATACACTTTTCACGATTAACCGTGCTGGATCACGAGCTGGAATGTCCTATAGTCCCAGAGCCCACGTCAGGATTCCTGCGTGCTGATTGCTTCCAGCAGAGAAAGGAGAATGTAAAATATCCAAGGTGTTTCCAGGAGCCTTTACGTAATGACAAAAAAAGTGCTGGAACACACAATGTACGATATTACATCGGGCTAGGATGCTTCTAGCTCGCAGTTTGCATATTCCGCTCGGAGTAGCCCTGCCGAAGATTTTTGATGCTCCATTTATAGCAGCCCCTTAAAATCAATTTGAAGAAGCAGCATGAAGGTTTAACCTCTTCTTAGGAACGTTAAATTATTCGAGTGTCAAGAACGAGGATCTCGCAAATGTTGCGATAGCTGCATGCCTCTCCCTTGTCACGTTAAAGTGATGCTTGCGGTTTGCACGTTAGGCGCTGCGAAAAAAAAAATCACCAATCTCTGCCGTGCATCCAGTGTTCCGCTGGATACAAACACCAGCACTTTTATGTATCACTGCACATCCAGAATTAGACACATCCGCGAGATTAATGAGACATCTCATACTGCTGTGACTTGGCAAAAAAATCGACGGAGGAAAAAAAAAATCTTCAATCGCAAACGTCAATATCCACTCCGCGTGTTGGCAATATGGTGCGTGGAGTTCGTGTTACCCCGTCAGGTACAGCTAAAAGAAAGCGCATAATCACTCTGTGAAAACGCCGTTTTGCATGACAAGGCGAAATGCAGGCAAGCCCCCAATTTCCCAGGAATTCGAGAGAGAAGTGGGAATTTGGAGAAGTGCATCCGGGAATGGAGGAAGTCTATTCAAGGGAGCCTCCAACTCGGAGGGCTGAGATTTGAAAAGTCAGCCCTGGACTACTGTTGCTCTCAGCGCAGATGTAATCGCCGCTGTTCAACTTAATCCATGTGTGTGCGAACCGCGATGCCTAGTTCTTCCCTCTGAAACCTAGGGATAGTATTCCCATCCGAGAAAGCAGAGCTACAGCAAATTACATTTTGTCCCTCGAATTAGAAAAGGATCATTGAGTGGATCTCGTGATATTTCAGCCTTTAAACGTAACCGAGAGGCAGCAGTGAACAATGCCTCGGCACAGCTCAGACCATCCGCGGAGTTCTCCTTCCCTCTCCTCGCATCTGGATCTCCCAGCCTTGCCTTTCTCCTGCTCGCTCGTGTGAGAGGCAAAAAAAGCAAAGTTTCGAAAGAAAACAGCTGCTGGCGCTAAAGAGAAATCATCGTGGTCTTTCTAGAGCTAGAGACAATAAGGTCGTTTAAAAATTCCTCCTGATGTACTTATATGCTGCGAACACCCCCCCCCCCTCCCTACTGCTCTCCTCCCCCTGCTTTAAGGTTAAGGCTATGGAGTCAACAGTAAAGGAACAGTAAACTCCGAGAAAGCTGCTCAGAAGACGTTACCCAAAAGCTCGATGGGCTGAAAAGTCCTTTATTTGTCAGGTAGTTCAGCTGGGTCAGATTCCCGTGTAAATCCACGCGTGCATTCGCACGGAGGGAGCCACGGGCATCCAGACCCGCACCCACACGCTGCCGGTGATAGCCTGGCAGTGGGATTCGGCAACTGTTTAAAAAATGTCCCTTTTAAATTTTTTTTTTATTTTTTAATTTTTTTTAAATTCCGGTGCTACCAAATGTTTAAAACTAGTGACGGCTTTTCGTCAAACCTCGGGTTCCCGAAAGGTGCGGCCATGAGCACCGGGGTCGAGGCAGCGCCAGATGTCGGCAGGGAGAAACCCACGAGAAGTCTTGGGAAATGTCAGGCGCCCAACATACACATCCCCACCGTATACTTACACACACTTTCGGTTGCATATCTTTCTCCGCATCTCACACAAGAGAGCTTTGTTTCTTTACTTCTCCATCATTTGGTTTGGCTCTTTTTTGTGTGTGTGTGTGTGTGTGTGTGTGTGTGTGTGTGTGTGTGCGTGCTTTCCCTTGGCCATCGGCACACGTTGTGTATCCGGGGTCGTCTTGAAGCAGGCTGGGGGAGATCCTGATAAACAGCCGTCAGAGGCCCCTTGCACACGCACACGCACATTAAAGGCAGGGGACTTGAAAATGGATTTGCACGCACACAGGGGATTGCGATCAATAGCCACCAACATTTATGGCTTAGATTGTTAATGTGAAGGCTGGTCAAAAGAATGAAAATGAAAAATTAAAGGTGTCTGGTGTCAATTACATGAAAAGTTATGCCATAATTTACTTATTGGGATCTATGCCTGCCTGTTTGTGCGTCCATGTGCATGTGTGTGCAGACCCAGATGTATATGCAGCTATGTCTCAAAAGCAAGGGAATTTCTTTGTTAATTTTGTGGACTGTGTCACCCTCACTGGTGATCAAAGATGAACATGATTAAAGGAATGGATGTTTGTCTCACATTTCTTAAGATAAGGATGCCAGAGATGCCCGGTTTTGCCAAATACATACACACGCAGCTACAGAGAGTTGTGTGTATGGGCGCATACACACACAGAGGCGATCAATCAAACGCGCTCCTTTTCACATTGAGTAGCGTGCAATTTGCAATCTGCACTCTATAGCAGTAGTATTTCAGACTTAAAAATGTCTGGCTGAAGGATAAACCTCATTAGGAAAGAAAGAGCAAAATAATATTCATAATACTGTGCTGTAGACCTATTCCCATTTGTTGAAAATCATATACTTTTATTTTTGTAAACTTGTGTTAAAATATATATGCTCAAAGGGAACTGCTTAGCCATGTCATTCCAGAAAGAAAACGTGTGTAACATTTAAAATACTCCTTTTACGTGATGTTTTGATTTATTTTCATAGTATGATTATGTTTAAATACCAGTGCAATTTAGCCTGACCTCTTCCTTCTGCAAGGTAGTAATGCACACACCATTTACAGCCTTTTAAACGTTTCATTGGGAAATGCAACAGCAATGTCCACCAGCGGTTGTACTAATGGGGAGAATTCTGAAAATCTTCAGGAAAACCTAAGGGTCACGTGCGTTTTCACAATAGGATTGCCACATTATTAGAGTATTATTATTATTAATAATTATTATTTGCTAATGCTGGACTATGTCTTCAGGTATTGACAAGTATTAAATAAACCTTTTGCTTTCATGATGCTGTGCGGAAATACATATTTCACATGAGAACTTGATTTCTAACACTAGACCCTGCTTCTAGTTACTGTTAGGCATATTTTGCTCAAGGAGGACACAGATAGAAAGCAGCTAGAGGCTATCACAAAGAGTCCAGTAATGTAAATATAATAGGGTCAAGGAATAGTATAATAGGATCCTTCTGCTATTTTAAAGACAGTGAAATGTGACTGCAGTAACTAAAATTTGCCCTAAATTCTAGTCAGACAACGTATCAGAATGTATAACTAAATCTCCTAAATGTGCAGGACAAAGAAATACCAGCCATCGGTCTGGGAAAAAAAAATCATAATCTGGCTAACACTCTCATACCCAGAAGTTTCAGGGTTGTTTTTTCCTTTTTCCATTTTTTCTTCCTTTTTTTTCCTCTCTCTTTTTTTTTTTTTTTTTTTAACAGAGATGCAACGAAGAATTCTACTAAGTGCTTTTTAAGTTTGTGGGGGTTTTATTTTTTTCATGGGAGCTGGAGTGTTTCTTGCACACTAGAATTTTGTGCAAATTATAATCACTATGGGCTAAGACTATTTCTTGAATTTAATACCCATGGTAGTTTTAAAATACTTTTTAGCGGGAGTTTCTGGACACATACTACATGCCATGTTGTTTACTGACCCATAATCAAAATGCAGTGACCTTCTACCCTTTTTTTGCCCCTTGACCCATGCTGAATTCAATGCAGCCTTTATAAATTTGCAAATCCTTGGACGTAAAGGGGATTTGGTGAGGCTTTGTTCTGAAAGGATCCTAAAAGTTTGCATTTTTAATTAGACAAAGGTAAAGCAACAAACATTGGGAAACAAGATCCTCTCTTGCACATAGGTGATCACTCCTAATTTCTACGGTGGGAAACCACATCTTAAAAATCGTACCCTGCAAACTGAAAAGCAGTTGCAAACGAAGGAGATCAGGAGGTTATGAATTGCACCAAATTAGCAATGTGGTACAAATCACTTTCATGACGTAAGGGATAGCCAGGCCACAATCTTCCGGTGCTCCTCATCTCCAAGGACCGTGTGGATCCTGGTGACCCGGGGAGAGGGGCGAGCCAGCGATTTGATCTGGAGCTACAGGCGCATTCCCTTATCTCTTTTGCTATCAGTCAGTTTAAAGGACACCATAATTATGATGGTGATAAAACAATGCCCGCTTATGTGTGCTGAATAAATAAAGAATGTTTACAGCCCCAGAATGTTTCAATTCCAATTAAACGCCATCAAAGAAAAGCCCCTTTTGCTCCCTCCCCCCTCCCTCCCTCTCCCCCACGACTCCCTATTTACCTTGTTGGTTGTAATATGGCCCTATGAAATAAACCGGCCTTCCAGTTTGCCATTAAGGCCACATCGGGAGGAGGGGGAGGAAGAGGAGGAGAGGGGGTGTGAGACAACATGCGCTCCCGGTCCCACAATTACTTTGGGTCGCCTGCATCCTCACCCTTTCTTAAAATTTATTTTGCTATTATTTGTTTATTTTTTCAATTGGCAAAGGCGTGATGATGCAGGGGGAAAAGGCACTTAAAGATCCTGCTCCAACCACCGGCCGAGGGAGTTGGGCTAAATTAATCCAGCGCCCTTGGGCACTGGAGGAGGGGGCTGTCCCCCTCACCCCTGGCTGCCACCCCACCGGGGCCTCGGGGAGCGGGGTCTCCCCACCGCTCCTCTTCCCTCTGCGGCAGGGAGCCTTGGAAACGGGAGCCTGGAAATGCTTCCCACTCACTGAGACACAAGGATCATTTCAAATATTCATTGTATCAGCAAATCTCGTCGTAATCAGATTAAAGCAAGGTTTGGGTGGAACTGCCCGTGTTTCTGGGTGCAAAATGCACAACTGGACTACAAAGAGAGCAGAAAATGGGTTCCTCTCCCCCCCGCCTTGGTTGCATGGGGAGAAAAAAGAAAACCAGTAATTTTTGCAAAAAAGGGACACTTAAAAAAATTGCAATTTTCCCCATTCCACCCCGGGTAGCATATTCCTCTCGGAGGTTGTTTTCCTTTTAACTTTAGGCTTAGCATTTCTATATGATGCTCTTATTTACTTGTTTTAAACTACAGAGACTATTCCCGCTGTGGAATACACTGAGGTAGATTTTCTTCACGCCAATTTGCTTTTAGCTTATCTCAGCCGAGGCAACAGCTTTTCTACATTCAAGCTTTAAAATCTGTATTTCATTGAGTTGTCTGGGGTGAGGTGTTTATATCCATTTTGTGGAAGTGAGTGAGGAACTGAGTGCATTTTCAGGTCTGCTCGATAGATGCAGGCCCTTTTCCTTTTGAAAGTTTAGACTTCCAATACCCTCAATTCTACTGGCAGAATTAGGATGGACTTGGAGGGTCCTAAACGTGACCATTCACTAAGGCGGGGGGCTTGCAACAACGTGCTCGGCAACTTAATCTTACACTAAAAAGAGCAGAGTGTAAAAGAATGGAATACAAACTCTCCCGACATTTGTAGTCGCTACCAAAGTGGACCGTGCATTTTAAAGCTGATGGGAACGTATGTGTTTTGGAGCAAAAAGGAGAGAAGGTATGTGTTTATTCCCTTGTATCCGCCAGTTCGGGTAGAAACAATGAAAGAACAAAGGGAACCACTTCTCCGTGTGAACATTTCCCATTTTCCTCCTCCGTTTGAGCCTCACTGTGAGAGGCTGGCGAGGGGACTCGCTCCAGCTTTACCTCTGGCGGCGGGTCGGGGGTGCGGGGCACGGGGAGAAAGTTGCGGGGCGGTTCAAGTCACCCCCCCGTTGGCGGCCGGAGCCCGCCGCGAGCAGGAGCTGCAGGTTTCATGGCTCTGGACTCACCGGACCGTCCCCGCGAGCCGCGGCCGGCGGGAGAGGGATCGGGGCCGGGACCTTTGTGTGCGGGGTCTGCCCGGCCCCGCGGTGCTGGCGACGACGGAGCTCCCCGGTGACTGCCGAGGCGGCGGGAGAGGAAGCGGAGGTTAGGAGCCGGGGTAGGAGGGGGTGTGGAGGGAGAAAACCCCCCTGGAATTATTTGCAAATCCCATAAATCGCGTGGAAGAGCGGTGGGGGAGGGGCGGGGGGCGAACAAATACCGCGCGCGCGGGGCCTCGCGCGGACCGTTACAAGGGGCGGCGGCGAGGGCCCGGGACGCACGGACAGACGCAGGGACACACGCGGGCCGACACGCTCGGTGTTTACAGCCGCGGAGAGCGGCACTACGGCCGACTCGCGAGCGGGACCAGCCCGGCCCGCCCGCCATTGGCGCGGGGGCTCTCGGCCGCTGACCTTTCACCCCCCCCACCCCCGCCCGCCGCTTCCTTTGCTGCCCCGACCACCTTCCTACCCACAATCCCCCGCGCCGGTCGCGCTCGTGCCGCGCTCGAGCCTCCCGCCGCTGCTCCCCCTCCCCCCGCTCCGTTCCCCCCGGCATTCCGGGAAAACCCGGGAGCGGCGGCGCCTCCCTCGGGAAGCGCCGGGGCGGGATCGGGGTGTCCCTGTGGCGGCGGCGGTAACGGCCGGGTGGGGGCGGGGCAGAGGCGGGCTCGGCCGCGTTTGAACGGGAGCGCCGGCGGAGCCCCGCGCACCGCAGCGCGTTGCCGGAGCAGGGACCGGCCGGGAATCCTGTCACCTGCGGGGCGGGATCGCTGACCACGGGATGTGCGGGGAGCTCCCTTGGCCCAGGGCTGCGCGGGGCAGGAAGGGGGTCTGAGGTCCCTTCCTGCCCGCGTGCTGGGGGAGCCGGGCGCTGGGAAGAGGATTTGCCTGTTGAATTTCATCGCTGGTAGACGTTAATCTCGTGTTTTAAAGTACCTTGTCAGTGGCTTTAAGGAAATCAAACGTGACATTAATCAAATCACACAAATGTAAACATTTATAAGTTAAATCCTAATATTATGCAATTATTTAAATCGAGCCGTGGTTTTTCCTCAGTGTCATGTAGTTCCCACTCTCTTCCTCACAAGCTTCGAGTTTTCTGCTGGATCCCGGTGTCTTGGTGTCCACTCCATGGAGTTCTGAACGTGGGGACGGGAATGCACTGGGCTGCACGTGGCAAAGGACTGTAGCTTAAATATCGCCTGGTCACCTAACCAGGCCCATCAAGGTTAAAAAGAAGGACGCTTTTGTGAATTTGAGGACAGAATCATCAAATAATACCTTGCATTAGTACAGTTGAGGGTTTTTTTTTCTGCCATGTGGGTATGTGAAGCAGGTGATCCCGTGCACAAGCTCGACAAGGATGCCTGGGTGGCTGAGATGGGGCAGAGGTTCCTTTGCCGCCTCAGTGGGATTTTTAGGCAAGGTGACATGTGAAAGACCCATTACACTGCGATGAGGGAACAGGGGACGGTGGGCAGGCGGCAGGCACAGCACGAAGGCGAGTTTGGGGAAAGGCGAATATGGCAGGCAGGATGCGCTGGGAAGCGGCCGGCGCCGCGGGCAGTTGGCCTCTCCCCGTCTTCGCCCTTCGTCCCGGCCCTTCCCGTTCGCCTCTCCCGGCGGGGAAGAGGGGATTTGGGGGTCAGGGAGGAGAACAATGCTGAGCCGCCCTTTGTGCGCAGCACCGTCCCCTGAAGGGAGGGAGCGCGCAGTGCAGCGGGGCCGCGGCGCCTCTGTAGTGCTGCCGCTCTCCTGCGGGCAGTGCTCGCGGCATGCGGGGCAGGAGCCCGGGGCAGCGGGATCAGGGCTCCCATAGGCCGCCCGCCCGACCCCGGGATAGGCTCAGGAGCGGGGCTGGCGCCGCGCCAGCCGGGCAGCCCCGCTCGCCGTGCGGGGGCGGGAGAGCTCGGGGGCAAGCGAGTGGCTGCGAGAGTAAACTCGTGGGTGCCCTCGGCGGCGCGGCGCGGGCACGGGGGATTCCAAGGGTGAGCGGGGGTCTCCCGTCAGCGGGGCGGGCTCCGGGCAGGCCGCCCTAGGGACCGGAGCGGCGCGCGAGCCTGCAGGAAGCGGCGGCGGGGCCGGAGGAAGCGCGGCCGGGGCTCCCCCTGCTCCCGGCGCTCCCCATTGTTCCCCGGCCGCTTCTTTTCGCGCCGCTTTCCGCCGGCGGGGAGGAGGGAGAGCCCCGGGCCCCGCACGCTGTGTGCTCGCCGGCAGCGGCGTGGGGGGACCCGCCGCGAAATCGGGTTCATGAGTAGAGAGGAGCCTTTAGAAGTGCCATCCGCTGAGGGAGCTCCGTGAGGCTGTAGCTCACGTGTTCCTTGAAAGGTAAAAACCCCCCAACTGCCGCAGCGGAATTGTACATAAAGTAACATCTGTTTCTGGGTGGATTTTAGAGCAGAACTTGTTAAAGAAATTGGGAAAAACTGCTCCGACCCACTGGATGTGGATTAATAAATGTAGCCAAAGAGAAATTTGGAAGGAACTGTTCTTAAGTCTGTCTATAAAAACGAAGATTAATCTTACCCTGTTTTTTATATAAGCACCATGATGGATTCCCCCAAGTGATTGTTTTATGTTGGTTTGAGATTTTAAAATATTTGATTTATAGGAAAAGTGTTTGTTGCATTTTCCCCCCTGAAAATAATTAGAAATTAATTTTTTTTCAGTACACCGTTTCAGACTGAACTTTCTAATGTATTTCCATAGGGGAAGAATTAACTAACTTGATGTTCAAGAAAATTTCCAACAAGTGCCCTTAATCATCTACGAAAAAACCCCAAAACCGTATTTGCACATTATTTCTGGAAGATAAAATTAAAACGTGTAGGGACTCATATTTGTGATGACTGAAGAGTTTCTAGAGAACTGCTTATTTTAAGAAAATCCTTCCTAGGAGAATTGTGATTGTTTTTAGCAAGTTATCGCCAAGTGCTTGTGAATTTATTTTAAAATATTAGAGGTGGTGCCTAGACTATTTAAAAAAATTAAATATATATGCCCAAAAATTAACATTTGTCATAGATGGTGATCAGTAAAAAAAAAAGAAATTAAAGGTTGATGTTTATCACCTAGTTGAAAATAATTCTGAAGTGACTTTTCTTCCCCCATGCACACTTGGGAAGTTGCATGCTTGCAGTCATTGTTTAAGATAATACCGTTTGGGACTTTTCTTTCACTCTTGGAAAACTTGCAGGCTTTTGTTGGACTCCTCCAAATAAAGACTCAGTTCAGTTTAGATGGTTAAAAGCATGCATATTATTCAAAAGCTGAAGATGCAATAATATATAGAAAACACTACCCTGGTAATATTTAAAGGCATTAGCTGAAGATCGAGGAAAGAAAGATTTTTGTTTTGTTTTACTTGTCCTGCTTGAGTATTCCGGAGATGCATTTGCTCTTGATTGCTGCTTGGGAATTTTCAGAGGGTTACTACAAATTTAGAAGGCATCATTCAAAAGGACATTTAATACTTTTGTATTTGCTAAAACAATATATCTCTATTTGAAAACTATCTGATTGAAATGGAAGATTAAAAAAAAATGTGAAGAGATCTTTTGTTGCCATTCTTCATTACTCCTTATTTTGTATTTGTGTGGAATGCGTTGGCATATTTTATATATTAATTTTTTTGTACAGAGGAGCCTTGTTGTTACTTTTAATTGGGAAGTACCATGTTATAGAAATTACCCACATTCCCGACTCTGAAGTACCGTAGTAGGATTGACAAAAAATGATCCGAGGCTTGTGTGCTTAATTCAGCAGGAATGTTAAGCTTCCTATATACACCCTATGTGGTCAAGTTAGACTTTCGCTCTTAAACAGCTTCTAATGGTCAAAGTTGTACCTGGAGGAAATGTATCCATGTATATCTATATGGAATTGAAATGAGATGGTAACAAGCAGTGGGAATGCAGCTCACTGATCGAAAGACCTTTTCTTTTTTTTTATTGCATTTGGCAACCTCTTTCTTTCAGAGACACAATACAATTAATTAACATATTCTGGGGCGTGTTTTTGAGATTGGGAAGTGGTGGCCCCTTGTTGAGAAGAAAACACTTTAAATAAAAAAGTAACATTGTCTTGTCCAAATGGTAGTGGGAAAAGCAGAGTAGTATTGCTTATCCAGCCCACGGATGCGGTTGATTTACTCCAATTTGCTTTAGCATATAACAAACCAGCTTTTCCTTTCCCACGCTTATATTAGATATATGTGTTTTGTTTATACAAACCCATCTAAAATAGCTCTGCATTTAAGAGATTTGATGGGAAATTCAGTATGTTGATTCTCCTGTGTAATATATAGTATAGATACTGTTCCTGAATTGAAATGAAATAAATGTGACCTGTGACACAACACAGTATCACAATGCCGATCGTAACACAACAAACATGAAAAGAAGGCTATTAATTTATATGGAATGTTAATTTAGCAAATCCTACATAGAAATATGCCAATAGAAGTAATCCGAGGCTTGGTCTTGGAGTGATGCTATGTAAATGTATTTAATATAAATCCAATGAATTAATACATACCTCATAAAAATCCAAACTTTGAAATGAAGGATTCTTCTTTGAAGAAAAGCCCTGTGTTACATTTAAATTGCATGTAATCTACATTCCAGAGTTTACTAACCCAGCTTCTCAGGGCTTAATATGGTATTAATATTCAGTATGGTTTGCTAGAAGTTTATTTCAGGTTCTTTTGTATCATACTGTAATTATCATTACTTTGACTTAACTCACATAAAAATGTGGTTAGCATTTAAATGCTTTTTTAATGCAGAGAATTACAAATTTACTGTCACATTTAACTTCTTTAACTTCTATCACTTAGGGAATGTTAAATCTTTAAAAGGAAATAATCACTGCACTTAAAAACATCCTGTGCTAGGTTTCCTTTATTTAGAATTTTGGTTTGAGATTGTTCATTCAAAGAAAATCCCTTGTTTCATGTTTACTGTAAACCTCAGTCTGAAATTAACATTTAAATGCCAACACTAGTAACAGAAGCAGTACTTGAAAACCACCAATTTTATCCATTGCTGCTAGCTAAGTGGAATTCACCAAACTCTCGAAAGGTGATAATACAATTAAAAGCAAGAAAATGAATGCACAATAGTTGGTGGAATTATTTTCCCCTTTTTTGCAGTCTAAATAATTACAAAATTGTAAATATGTTCGCATAAAAGAAAATGGCACAACATAGGAAGAGGCATGGTGTCCAGGAGATGCACTGACATGACCTCCAATGCTGCTACCTGTACTTGCATGGCATGTAAATATACAGAGCATTGCAAATTCCTCATCACCAAGTGACTGCATGTTAAATGTTGAGACGTCTAAATTATTGAGTACATTGCATTTGGATAGGTGTTAAATACAGATTTTAGCACTATATTAAAGAAGAGGAAAAGGAAAACTTTATTCTTTCTCAATACAATTTAAGAGTAAGCATGTAAAGATACGTTTACTTTATTAATGTGGGTTCTGTTGACATGCTATATCCTTCATAACTGAACAAAGATAGAAAGAATTTGTTGGATCTAAGGCAGACTGCCATTTAAAATGCACTGCGTGCAAGGGTCAACATGTAAGAGTTGCATTTTATTTTGTGCAAAGTGACCATTTCACTGCTGCCTTCCCAGAAATGAAGCCAATACCCACGATTAGAAGGTATTTCAGTGAATGCTGTTAATGATTTAAAACCACATAAACAAAAGGCAGACAAGCATCAATGTATTTTAAATGGATAATCAAGAGATAGATCATTCTACCTATTGAACATCACTAAGCTACTGCAATTTTCTGTTTCCAGTTGCATCTGTTTAGCTGCAGTATGTATCTTTTTGCACATAGGTAAAGATCACAGCTTTCTTAACAAAGACCCAGTCTGAAAATGGAGTAAAAATTACTGTGAGAAGTTTGCTTTCTGGAAGGAAGTGAGTTTTCCTGCTCTACAACTCCAAGTCCCAATATAAATTTATGCTTTCTAATATAGTATGCATTTTATATCAAGTCTATGCTTTTTCTGTTATTTTTGGAAGACTCTTCTGATTATTACATTCAACTGGTAATGTGGCTTTGTAAATTAAAGACTTTTTCTTGTTCAATGCTTTGTTTTATTCACTAAAATTACAATATGATTTTGCACATTTTAAGGAAGGAAGGTGACATTTCAACCAAACATTCAAAAATCTTAGTTTTACTGCTGCAACTGAGTATTTTGTAGTAAAATTTGTGAGTACGTCTTTATTTTTGTTTATAAAACTGAAGTGCTATTCACTCATATATGCTAATTTTTCTTGAATGCCTTAAACTTTTTATAACAATTTGCAACTGGAGAGTGTAATTTTCTTTTACTTACACATTCATTCTGTTTGTGAAAGTAAGAAAAATTGAAACACTAAATCTTCTTGTAAGTTTCTTATATTCTAACTTGTTTAGCTTCTAGATTTTGTAGGTTCCTTTAAGTGAATTGGGTTTTCTCCTTGCATTTAGATTAACAATAAAATTATTCACTCTTACTCACTGAATTATATTTTTCCCTAATTATTTTAATCTCTTATATATCACTATAAGAAGGACAGGCTTCCTTTTTTAGAAAAAGAAAATTGGCCTTCTAGTGTCATGCCAGTGCTTATTAAATACTACAATCATAAGAACATATATGCTACAAGATTTTATGTTCTGATTCCATAGCTGTTATAGGCTTAGTGTTTGCAGTATTTATTTAGTGGTAATGCATTTCTTTTCCTATTTTGCATTTCAAAGGTCTTTTCTAAATGATTGTTTTACAGAACTATCAAGAGGTTATCTAAATTTTTCAATCAAATATTACACAATACCATAAAGTGGTAGTCATGGAGTTTCTTCCAGTCCATGCGCACTCTTTCTATAGAAAGAATTAAATAGAAATCTATAAGAAGACAACAAATGTTTCATTAAATAACTGAATGTATTAGGCTTGACTGAATTTTAACCAAAGCAAAATTTTGGGTTGTTCAATACTGGGCTGGTGTGTTACATGGTGTGAGATTAGAATATTTTTACTTGAAAACTATACAGTAGGTTCTTCACGAATATACTGTTGTTGCTATGGTGCAGCTTTAATCAAGTTGTTGCAAAGTAATTAGTTTTTTCTTTGGTGATGCTTCTTTGTAAAAGTAAAGACTGAGCTTTAAAATAGCTAACATAAAAAAAGACGCTTGGGAATTGATTGTACTAGTTGCTTTTCAGACAAGAAATTGCAGGAAGACCTCAAAAAAAAAAGGCGAGAAAAATTTACAATTGTTACAATACACATTTTACTAAATTTATAAATTAATCCAACAAAATATATTTAATATATTTTCATTTAAAAATTAAATTTATCTGTCAGGGAAATAAAGGATAGATTTGCTGCTGTACTGTGACTTTTTTTTTCTTTTTTTTGGTTAGGGTTAGCAGAATCATTGAGAATGCTTTTTAAATTAGATGTCATTTTCTTGACAAGAATGAAGAAGGGCTGCAACACTGTATCTATCAGCTTCAAATAATTTGTGTTTTTTTTTAAACACCAGGACATATTAATTGCTTTATTTTCTTACAAAGTAATTGCTTGCACCTGCAATTTTCAGGGTATTTTTATGAGCTTTTAAAGTAATAAAAATAGTGTTTTAAGTATGTTTATTAACAAACAGTTTTATGTTCAAATTTGTATTCTTCAGTGTTGATAGGACATTTGGTGCAGGGTGGTTTTTTTTTGAGAGCAGTCTTTGATTTTACACAACTGAAACATACTACATTCCAGTCTCCTCCCCCTCCATTTTTTCACGTATCTTAAAAATTTCTAAACTCTTATGGCTATTTGGAGCATATACCTACACAGAAATGCTTAGGATGCGCCCGAAATGGCTGCAATAATGTCATGTTTGGTTGGGCCTTGCATATAGGAAACTACCTCCGTGATTCTTTTTTGCCTGCCTGCCATTCTTCCTCTATCAAAATAATTTCACTTAAAACTGGAAGGAGAGGAAAGAGCTTGACCTAAGATATCCTGAATACAAACTGCAGACTCGGATGTCTGCAGGGGGTAGAATTGTGCACATCCCACCTCTCCCTTCCATGCAGCAGTTTGTTAACTAATAAAGCATCTGCACTTGTGTACAGGACATGACAGTGTATAAAATATAATCTGCATACGTGTGGGTCTAGGTAGCGCTGCGTCCAGGAATGTAGGTACAGATACCAGCTCAGCTGCCCTTTCAAAATCATCGTGAAAAATACAGCCCACACACAAATTCTGCTTCTCTGCCTGTTAGCATGATAATGAAGATGAATCAATGATATTTTCCTTGCCCAACACAAAATAAAATAAACAAACAAACAAATAAAGAAATGCTAGGCCGGGGGCAAGTGAGTGACCAGGATTTTGCAAGGCTGCATTTAATTTCTTTATGCTCCTAACAATCACCACAATTAGTTCCTTCTGCTACAGGCATACCTGCTCACAATGGAGAATTGAATAGCCTGAGATTTTCCTCTCTGCTGACCACCTCAGCTCGCTCCCCTCAGGTTTTTTCTTTTGCCCCCCAATTTAGAGAGACAACAGAATTACAGAGTTGTTTTATTAAAAAAAAACCCAATCACCCAACTTCTAGAAAGACATGTCCACCTCTGAATAAAAGTAGAGAGCAGCTGTGTAGAAGAACGTGTTTGTTTTTGTGTGTCTGCAGCCTCCCTGGTTTCTCTATTTGTCACATCTCCCGTTCAGCATCACTTTCGCTGCCGTGGCAGGGATAGCCAGGCAGCGCTGCATCCGCGCCATGAGTTTTGAGGGAAGAGGAAAGAGCGGGATTAATAATGCATTAGCTTTGCAGCCCCATCGCAGGGAAAATAAACAAAATAGTAAAAGTTGCGGTGAGGGCAGGCAAGTGGCGTAATAGCGAGAACGCATTAGTCCTGCAGGCACACCGAGGGGATATAAACAGGATAATAAAAGTTGGGAGCGGGAATGCATTAGTCCTGCAGTCACATCAGGGGGAAAATAAACAAGATAGTAAAAATGATTTCGGGGGGGGGGGAGGGGGCGGGCACGGGGCGCGTCCTGCGGCCTCGGCGCGGGGGGCCCCGCGGAGCGGCGGCGCGGGTGGGAGCGGGGCGCATGTCCGCATGTCCGCCGCCTCCCCGCCCCCGCGGCCGAGGGGCGGGCGGGGGGCAGCGCGCAGCGCGTGCGGCGCTGGCGGGGGCGGGGAGGGCCGGGCGGGACGCGGCGCCGCGCGGGCTGTCCCGCGGCCCCGGCGCGCGGGGGGGCCCCGCCATGTCCCGCGCAGGGGACGGGCCGTGGCCGCGCGCCGAGGTGGGTGCGCGCGCGGGCCGTCAGGTGCGCGCGGGCGCGGCGGCGCGCGCACCCGCGCACGCTCTCTCGGAGGGGGCGCGCGCTCGGGGCGCCGCGGCGGCGCTCACGTTCCGCGGGCGGCGCGCGAACCCTCGCGAGGAGGCCCCGGGCCGAGGCCTGCCCGCCCCGCGGGCGCGCGCGTAGTGCGCCTGCGCGCCGGCGCCGCCGCCGTGCCCGCCCGCGGAGCCGCGTCCGCCTCGGGAGCCGCCGCGGCCCGACCGACACAGCCTGGCCGGTTGGTCGGGCGGGGGCGAGACGAGGCGCTCAGCCGGCGGTCATGGGTCCCGAAGCGCTGCCGCGGCGGCGGTGGCGGCGGCTGCGGCTGAGTGACTGAGGGGAGACCCCGCCGGGGGAGGGGGCAGGCGGAGGGCGAGGCGCGTGTGGCGTGCGCGGTGTTGACGACGGTGTTTTTAACCCTTAGATGGTCTCCAGCGAGCCGCTGCTGCTGCCGGTGTCACTGGAGGGTGAGTTCTCCAGTAGCATGAAGGAGATGATCGGCGGCTGCTGCGTGTGCTCCGACGAGCGGGGCTGGGCCGAGAACCCGCTCGTCTACTGCGACGGGCACGGCTGCAATGTCGCAGTGCATCAAGGTGAGCGGGCAGGCGAGGGCAGCGCACCCGGTCCGGCCTTCGGCCTCGCCACTTCCTTCCCGGTGCTCCCCAGCTTCTTCCCTTGGGCCTGCTTCCTTCTCCTCCCCCCGCCCCCGGCCGTTTTTCCACCTTTTTTTCCCTCCCCCTCCCAGCTCCTTCTTTTTACCCATGAAGCCTGTTTGCCTGTTTCTAAGGCCACGTGCTTTCTGGTTTGACTTGCTCTGTCATCTTCGCTTCTTCCCGTCTGTCTGTCTTCTCACTCACGTGAGACTTAGTATAGTGTGTTCTGCATTACGCCTGTGAGAAAGAAAGAACTCCCCTGTCCAATTTTTTACCCTTTCCTCTTCTCCTGCATGTTTTTTGCGTCTGTGCTTACCAGCGTGTCTCTGCGCCCTGTTAACAACGTCAGTTGCAACGTTTCAGACTCTCTAAAATTGCTTTTGGTCTTTGCAGAACTTGTTACTGTACTCTATTCTGGTATTACTGCTGTATGTCTTTTTTCCGCTATGCGATCCCTGTTGTCCCTGCTTTTCCCAAGTTTGAAAAATTTATTTGAGTGGCAGCCAGGAGACAGGGAGGGTTTAGGATTGGAAGAGAGGGGTTGCATAGGAAAGACTTAGCTGTCATGTGATTTCATCTCTGCCTTTCCTTGAATGTCATTTGGCTGATGTTTCCTGGTAGATGAAGAGACTTCCTGTTGTGGTTCTGCAAGGGGAGGGTGCTGTTTGGAATGGCTGATGCTGGATTTGTTTGGCTTAGTGGAGGCTGGTTGGTTGGTTTCCAGCTCAGTTCAGGAGCTGGCATGTTCCCTCTGTGTGACTGGTTTTTTTCTGTCAGTGGATTGACCCTTTGTGTGAGAGCAGAGGAAGAGACAGTTCTGCTGCTTACATTGTCAGAAAGGAAGCCATCATAACTTTTCCTTTATGGTAGCAGAAGTAAGGAATAAGATGGTAATTTTTCTGTACCAGCTCATAAGCAGTCATGTGAACTCAGTGACTGCCTTTTTGGCTACTTACAGGTGGTGGACAAATTGGAGGAGACAGAAAATCCTAAATCCAGTTCATTAATCTGAATGCCTAGTGCATGTGAAAATGCTACTAATGTGTGTCTCATGCTTGGTCTTAAATTGTGCTGAAGATGATGTAATACAGTAGTTGGTTGTTCCAAGTATGTGTTCCCTTGTGAGTTGACAATTAGTGAGAAATAGTTGTAATTTAAGGAGATATACAAAATAATTAAGTTATTTTTGTTAACATTAGATTGAACACAGAAGGGAGCTGACAAGATCTCTGAAGTTAATCTGGTTTTGAATTGGTTTTCTGTCATCTTAAGAGCTGAGTAATGTTAACTAGTAGGTTGACTGCACTTGTGGGATCTTAGGATCGTGAAGAAGACCACTAAAATGTGACTACTTCTAGAAGTCATAGCTGAAACAGCCATTCCTTTTGCATTATCTTGGACACCTTCCTTTGTATCTAGAGCCTTGCTGATATTTTCTGTGAAAGAATTGGATGATAGCAGCAGTTGGACCTGAAATAGCAGGAACAAATGTCAGTTACAGAAAGTATTCCTAATATAGAGAAACACACTTCAGCAGGTACAAGAAAATTAACTTTTTTTGTTAAAGTCATATCTAGCCCTAAATTGGAATCTCTCAGGAAGTATGCAAAATACTGCTTGGTCTAAATCCAGAAGCTGTTACAGAGAATCTGTTATCTTAAGAATAGAACTCCATATTTTGGTTCACTGTACCATTGATACTTTACATTTTGGATTTGATATGTCATGGGAACCAAGGTGGTGGAAGGGGCACGTCCACTCCTCTCTGCAGTAAATGTAGTAGTCCTTGTGCTCAAAGCTGGTGGTCTGTGTTTGAAGTACAAACAGCAGTATTATTCATAAAGCTTTATTAACTGCTTTGGTTTTGTTACTATATTCTTAGTTCAGAGGAAACTTCAATTGTGAAGTCATTGGCAAGTTGTGAAGAACAAGATCTCTTCATGTGTTTAAAGAAGCTTTGCACAGTAGTGGAAGTAGATAAACAAAACTCTGTAAATGGTATCTTGGTATATCAGAGCAGGATTGGGTGATGGACTCTTCTAGGCTCCAGGTGTGCTCTGTTACCCTGGCAGATATAGAAGTACTTCCCTTCAACTTTGGTCTTTGCCCAGCTCATGTTGCCTTTGGATCTAGTTGCCAGCTTTGTCTCTGAGTTGCATTTCATACTTGTTTCCTCTTCTGCACTGTCACTTGCTAACCTAAATGAATGATTGCACATTTAAAATCTCCCTCTTAATATCTAAAGAGAAATTCAGAGTCCCCCCATATGTGGTTATTATAGATGCAACGAAAACAAGATTTTTTTTTCTCATGTTAAAGAATTTTGTTGTACAGTAGAAAGGGCTTACCAGAATAGTTTGGCCTGTAGATATCTGAATAAAGTATTTGAAAATCTGACAATGGGTCTTAATATGACTACATGTATGTATATAATAGGAAATGATTTCATTGACTTTCCTTCGTGGAAATGAAGGTATATTAGCCAGATGTTTTTATATTACTATTGCATTACTATTTTTCATCTCTGAGCTATCACAAAATCAATATATTTGTATAGTGTAACTACAAGTTACTAATTTAATCTCAGTTTTCTTCATAACTTTAAATTAATCATATTTTTTTCTACTTACACGCTTAAACCTGATTTTTGTATTTAAGTAACATATGATTGTTGAGAATTGAGTCTGACTTATCTTTAATACTTTGGGATTATCTTTGAGCAAAATGTTTGGCTTTTTGGTTCTTTACTATTTGCTACACCCATACAAATAAGAGGATACTCACAGCACATGTATTCTTTTATTTTCATTCCCTCTGTGGTTCTTAAGGTTGCTTGATGTGTGCATTTTAAGCATGAGCAGTATTACCAAATTGCTAAACTCTTTTTCAGTGGAATTTTGTAGCAAACTCTTGGGGTTGCTTTTATATACTGTAAAAATATAGATTACTGTCTTGCAGATAAGTCTGCTTGTCTGAAAATCTCTTTCCTAAGGATTTGTGTTGTACCCTGGCTCAGGTTGCAACTGATCCAAGTCCTGATGCTGAGTTCAGTTTGTATTTACATCCCTGTTAATTTTCTCAGGTGAAAAGGCAAACTTTGCCTTTGTTCAGTTCACTATGGATTGTCTGCTTACGACCAGTTAATGTTCTTATAAGAGTAAGAAAACTGGATAGTAAGTGTATGAATAAGTACCTTAGGAAGAGCTCAGGTTTGTTAGTTACTTTTAGTTTTCTCATTAAAAAAACCCTCATAATAACAAGCATCCAGCATTTACAGTGAATGTCTCACCTGTTTTGGAGGTAAATAAATAGCACAACAGGTCACATATGAAATGCTGCTTCTGAATGGTTATGTTACTTTTCAAGCGAGTGTGTTCTTTTTTCATTAACAAATCCTGCATAATTTTTAAAATCTAAGCTTGTTGTACTTAATTTCTTGTAATTCTGTGATAGGATTTAATGTGCAATGTATAGCTGTCAATTTGGCTTTCTTGATAATTAAAATTATGTGAGATCAACTAATAGTAAGCTTCTTTTAGAACATATTATTAGTATCATAGTGCTGTTTATGTTTGCTGAAATGTTTTGTCTTGTTCAAAACAGCTTGCTATGGAATTGTTCAAGTACCCACTGGACCATGGTTTTGCAGAAAGTGTGAATCTCAGGAAAGAGCAGCCAGAGTGGTATGTGTTTTGTTTATTAAGTAATGCTAGTTATAATCCTTGTGTGGATAATATTTACCCAAGTGTTACAGTAATAACAGAGGAGAACTTTGCTTTCTGTTGTAATTTCTCTGAATGATTTTCAGAAAGACCACTAATCTTCTTAATTTTTTTAAAGTGGAAATATGTAACTGTCTCTGAAGTATTCTGACAGTGTCAAGTTGTGGGGTTTTTATATTTTAAGTGGTGGGGGGTTTTTAGTTCGTTTGCTTGGTTGGTTTTTATGCTTTTTTTTGGTCCGTGGTGTAGGTTTTGATTAATTTTGTCAGTTTAACACTTACATACCTAGGTACAGGAAGTAAATAAAATCTATGTCCAGTTTTCTTTTACAGCAACCTTAAGTGGCCAATTAAAAGCTTCATTCTAGGAACACTCCCAAGAAGTGTTGTTAATTTCAAAAACTAATGCTTACTTGGAGTGTGATGCTTAGAATTGAAGAAGTATTTTCTTTCTGCTTTTTCTAGTTTTTTTGTGGTAGATTTTGGGGATTCAGATAATGCTTTTCTTTTTTTTTACCATGGTTATATGAGGTTTTGTTTTGGTCAGACTTGTATGTTTGTTAGATGAAACAGGGTGATATCAGGCATTTTTAGAAAAAGAGAATCCCATTTCTCCCTACTTGGCACTTCTTAGTTTGTCTTCCAGCAAAAGATAAAGTGAGAGAAGCGAGAATATTTAGAAAGACTAAGCTGTTCCTTTGCCTCTGAAAAAAATTTCATTGGAAGAGAAGGTGGTGCAGCATCTTAGAGCAGTGTGTAAACTGTTTCTAATGTTCATATATAAAAACAAATGAGGAGTCAGAGACCAAATTTTCAGTTACTGTCAGTGATTATCAGTGTCCTTACATGACCTGTTTGCTGTACCTATTTCCTTTTCTAATGTCAAATGCTATAGCAGTGGTGGTGAGAATTCTTACTGTTGAAAGAATTTTTGGCACAGGTCTAAAGAATCTCATTCATCTGTTCTTTCCCACTTTTTGCCACAATGTGTTCATAATGCCCAGGGTAATTGAGACTGACTTAGTTCTTCCAAAGCAGACCTGTTGGTGGGAGCAAGAAGGGATTGATTTTTGTATGCTCTTCAAGTATTTGTCAATAGAAAATCAAAACCCTTTCTAAAGAAAGGCTATTTCTTTTCATGGGGAGACCATCAGCTGTGTGAAGTTTTAAGTCGCATTTTTTAGTGTTGCTGAGTTTGATGTGTACAGGTTGATAGCAAAGTTAAAAATACAGAGGAGAGAGAAAACTGGTGACTGCAAGAGGATTTTCCAAGAGTATGATAGGGAATCCTTGTGGTTTGGGATGCAGTTAATCCTGGCTTCTTGTGACATGACGAGTGTAAGAGAACTGTCCAGAGTTCTATAATAAACAGTGGCTCACTGCTTTGTGATAATTTCTTGAGTTTACCAAGAGAATAGCTTTGATGGACTACTTTACTTTGCTGTTTGAAGTGAAGAAGGAACAGTGCTAGCTGAATTTTCTGCCTGGTGTATTCTGTTCTTGTTTCCACCAAACAGTGTCGGTTTAGTTCAACAGGTTGATTACTGATTTTGATTTGAAAAAAGAAATTCTATTTGTAATGTAGTGTAACACTGGTTTAAGTGGTTCTCAGGTGAAACCGATTGCATGTGAGTTATAACAGCTGAAGTTTTAATAGCTATTTGTATGTTAATGAGTAAGAAACATGGTGGCTGTATCTGAGGTGTCTTGGAGCAGCTCTTGACATTGAGAAACTAAACTCAAGCCCTGACCTCAGTGTGGAAACTGGAGCTTTACAGTAAGCAGTTTACCAGACCCAGAAGTTTTAACACAATTGCTTACAAAAGCAAACATCCTTATCATCACCGTATGAGACCGAAGCTCAGTTTTTCTTTTGGCCTTTTTGCCTATAAACAAAACCAGAATTAAATTAACCATATTACACTGACTGTGCTTCTGCTTGCTTACTTTTAATCTTTAAAAAGACCTCAGTATTGTGCTCAAGGCATATTTTTCCATGCTGATGCTGTCTGTGTTGTGTGTTTTCAGGGTGTGTTTCTTGGTTTTCTTTTTTAAGCTTCAGTTGCTGGGCAAATATATTCATTCTGATAAGCAGCTGTAGTTAATTGCTCACACTAAAGTTAGTCTTGCTTTAACAATGAAAAGGAATGGACTAACTCAGGAACACATAATGCAAGTTGGTGGGTCACCAGAGAAGTTCACTTAACTGTGGACTAGGACAGGTGGCTTCCCATGTACTATGAAGTGTTACGCACTGGTGTGTACTTGTTCCTTTTCTTTTGTGTGCTGCCTCTAGGCTGGTACGTGCTGGGTAGGAGCTAAAGTAGTTGCTGGTTGACTTCTGAGTTTTTGTTGGTCAGCTGGAAGCCAGTGTCCTGGCTGCTGAATGGTCAGTTACCAGCTGGAAAGCACTGCTCCATGCCAGACAAGTCATACTGAATTTTGGTTCCAGCAGAGTCATGTTTTTCTCTGTGTGTGAGAGAAAGTGTGCCTTTTCATAAACCTGAACTGTTTGGGTAATGGATATATTGAGGTGGCTGGTAATTTCTTTGGCTTACTTTTTAATCATGATTATGTAGAACATAATTGAAGGTTGTAATCCCAGTACACACTTTTTACATCACTGTGTAAGTTTTAAACTATTGCTTGAAAAATCTTCAGTTTTCTCTAAGTCAGCTCATTTATCTTAGCTGACCTATGGTGAGCTTGAAATTCAAGTCTCTTCAAAATGGGTGGCTCCCAGCTTTGCCTGTGTCAGCACCAGCTGCTACTACCCTGCATAGTGGGCCCTTTTGGTGTCTCCAGATGTACCCGAACTTCTGAGTCAAAAGCAGGGCAAGTACATATTGATGTAGAAAAAAATAATTTTGAGGTCTATATGAGGTTGTATATATATGGCCTGCTACATAAGGGACTTTGGGTTCTGGCTTAAGAAATTGGGTGGTGCGTGTGTGTTGTCTGAGGGCTGGTAATTTGGGTACCCAAAGAAAGACTGCAGAGCTAAGCTTAGGATTTGTAGCACAACTGTTGTTTGAAAAGACTTTTTTTAGCCCATAACCGTGCTATGTGTCAAACATCTTCCTTGATGATCCTATGTTAAGAGTAATTCAATACAGTATATGCTGCGTTCCGTGGGTTTCTGGGCTTATATGAATCCAATCCGGCCAGCACGAATCCAAGCCCAGCACGGAACCTGCATAGACGAAGGACAAAAGACAAGGAGCGCTCTTCCTCCACGTGGGTGTAGGTATGTCGCCGGTAGGCCACAAGGTTTTCGGGGTGAAGGAAGAGACGAGATGGGCTCCATGATCAGAAGGCTTGATTTATTAAGTTATGATATATACATCTATTATAACTATACTAAAAAGAAAAAGAAAGGGAGAGTTTCCAGAAGCTGCTAGCTACCTAAGAATAGAAAGTAAAGAATGATCAACAAACCTTGCTCTCTCGGACTGTGTCCGAGAGAGCTCAGTTCCGGATTGGCCATTACCTCCAAACACTCAATCTGGGCCAATCCAGAACTGACCTGCTGCATTCCACAGAAGCAGATAACCTATTGTTTATGTCTGGCTGCTGAACTTCTCAGGTTCAGTAGGAAAATCCTAAGAGAGGATTTTTCATAAAAGAAATGTCTGTGACATAGGTATTCGTTTATTAGCTTGAGACAGGACGTGAGATGGTGCAGCCACCCAGGTGAAGCAAGAGACCCCAGATTGCCTGCTATGGGGTTTTGTCCAGGGGAGAGGGGGCGGGGAAAGAGGACCGTGGCCAATGGGGAGGGACCACCCATGGGACAGCCCACCGAACCAGGTATGGGAGGGGACAGCTAGATGCAATACAACAAGTATATAGTGGGGTAAAAATAGATAATGTATTTATGGTTTACTACCAGCTATTACTCTTCATACTCATCATGAAGCTGCAGTAATCTGTGTGATAGAGGCAAGAGTTCACCATTGGTGTAGGTAGCTTGGTTGGGCTTTTTAGCTATGTGTAGGTCCTATTCTTCTGAATCCAGCTTGATTCAGAGAGACCAGATCTCTGTACTGAACTTAAGTGTTAGGAATTCCATGAAGTTTTACTACCTCAAAGTGTACCTCAGATGCTAAATGTGAGGTTGGATTGCTTGCACTGCAGGTGAATCACTCTGCTGTTGATCTGTTTCACAGGAATATGAATATTTTAAGCCTGTCTGTGCATCTGGAAGAATCAGTTTGGTACAAATTACTCTAATGTCATAACAGTGATGTTTTTTTCACTTGGCATTTCTGTGTTTTTTGGTTGTTTTTGGTGGGGTGGCTTATGAAGTTAAATGCAGTCATGGTCCAGAGCTGAGTCAGCACATTTGTGTGACACTACAGCTTGTCTAATAAGCCACCTGGGTTTTAGTCCTGGGAAATGTGCTGAGGAGGCTCTGACTCCCTGTGGAGCTAGCCACATAAGACTTGAGATAGCATCCATCTGGATCACAGCTCAGTCTGGCGCAACTGGAGTCTCTGTGTTTGCACATGTGTTTCTTGGAACTTGGTGTGGAGACAGAAAGAGACTTTCTCTGTCATTGCAGAGTAAGTTTGGACCATACAGTGCTCATACTTGAGGGTTCAGAGCAGTAGAAGTGTGCTGTACTGTTTACCCAGTTCAGGTACACTGTGTGCTTACAGCGATAGGTTCCTGCTGGTTATCCTCTGAGACCTGAGCTGCACCTGCATCTGCTGCACAGATCATCCAGTCTGAACTCTTGAATTTTAATTTTTAAAAAAATTTGTTAATATAACAAGACTTGGAGCTCTCTCCAAATTATACTTTTAAAAAATGTTTCATCACATTCATCTACAAGTTTTTTTTGTAGAGCTGCTCATAAGAATTGTTTGATGTATCCATATTTTTACTCCTCACCCCCAGCATTTATGTAGTGTAAAAATAAGCATAGGTGCGGTATTACTTGCCTTTGGCCTAAACAGAAAAAGGCAAAGAAGGAGGAACTAGGAATGCAGCCTTTCAGTATGCAGACAAGTTTGTGATCAGAGCTCTGATACCTCTGGCTCAATAGGCTGCCTGCAGGGGACTGGGATCTGTATTTATTAACACCTGTATCTGTAAACTAGAATGAATGTTGATAAATATGGTCACAATACAGGTGAATGAAACTTTTTAAACCTTATTTTAGAAAAAGAAAACTTGCTTTTTTAAAAAAATTTGAATACTGTCCATCAATAAGGACTAATATACTGTGTAGTTTCTTTGAAGATATCCCTTGAAATAATTATTAAAGACATGTTGAAATGAATGTTTCTTTAATGTGTATCCATATTTTTCCTTAAAGGATACTTTATGTAAGAATATTACTACAGCTACTTTAAGCATATTGTAACAAATGTTACTAGAAGAACTGCTTTAGTTTTGAACACACTACAGAAAGATTGATCTGTGTGCTTTTGTTATTTGTCTGGCTTTTATGGATGACTGTGCAGTCTAGAAGGCATTGAATATTAGTTTGTAGCTGGATATCTTGGATAAAATGCCTGCCTAAGGATACTTAGGGAGAGCATATTGTATTAGGTTTGTGTGACAAGGTTTTGTTAATAAGGGGGCTACAGAAGGGATTTCTCTGAGAAGCTGCCAGAAACATCCTGTGTCTGACAGAGCCTGCCCAGCTCCAAGACAGACCTGCTGCTGGCCAGGGCTGAGCCAATCAGCAACTGTGGCAGTGCCCCTGAGATAACATATTTAAGAACAGATAAAAAACCCTGCTGAATAGAAATTGCAGCTGGAGAGACGAGTGAGAATGTGTGAGAGAGACAACTCTGCAGACACCAAGGTCGGTGAAGAAGGAGGGGGAGGAGGTGCTCCAGGTGCTGGAGCAGTGATTCCCTTGCAGCTGGTGGTGAAGACTGTGGGAAGGCAGGCTGAACCCCTGCAGTCCATGGAAGCCATCCAGGGAGCAGAAGCCCACCTGCAGCCTGTGGAGGACCCTGTGCTGGAGCAGGTAGATGCGCCTGACGAGAGTTGTGACCCCAGGGGAAGCCCATGCTAGGGCAGGCTCCTGGCAGGACTTATGTAGAGAGAGGCCCATGCTGGAGCAGGTTTGCTGGCAGGACTTGGGACCTGTTAGGGTTCCATACTGGAGCAGTCTTCTTATTGAACTGCTCCCCAGGGAAGGGGGGACATGCTGGAGCAGCTTATGAAGAAATGGAGCCAGTGAGAAAGACTTAGGTTGGAGGAGTTGGTAGAGGGCTGTCTCCTGTCAGAGGGACCCCATGCTGGAGTTGGGGAAAAGTGAGGATTTCTACCCCTGGGAAGGAAGAGGAAACAGCATGTGATGAACTTACCACAGCCCTCATTCCCCTGTGCTGTCGGGTGGGAGGAGGTAGTGGAAATAGAGAGTGAAGTTGAGCCTGGGAAGGGTGGGGAGAACATATTTTAAGATTCAGTTTTTATTTTCTCGTTATCCTACTCTGACTTGCTTGGTAATAAGTTATTTTTTCCCCAAATTGAATTTGCTTTACCCGTGATCTCTCTCTGTCTTTATTTTGACCTAGGAGCCTTTTTTTTCAATTTCTCTCCCCTGTCCCTCTGAGGAGGGGTGTGACAGAGAGTGTTGGTGAGCACCTGGTATCCAGCCAGGTTCAACTCACTATGGTGTATCTTGGTGCCACAGATGGAGCATAAGGAAGTAAGGATAAGGAGAGTAATGGGGAGGTACCAGGCAAAACTTGGACTGAACAGAGTAAGAGAGAAAAGCGGGATGATTGTGGAAACTTTGTGTTGTTCTGATTGTGGTGAAGGTGAAAATTTTTGTTTTGAAATACTATTGATTGAGTGATGTGTGTTTCTTGTCCATTACATATATGGGTGAGTGTTGGTTTGCTTTGCATTTCATGAGTCTGAGAAAATATTTTTCCTGTTCACATTTTGTTGGTGTGTGTAGTGAGTTCAGACCTAAAACCTTGTTGTACTGCAACTCGAAAGATGACAGAATTGTTCAGCATTACAGTGGCTGGACTTCAAGGTTAGGAGTACAAGAAGTGCAGAAGGTGCTACAGAAGTGCAGTGTACTTTCTGCATACTTCTCCAGTGTATCGAAGTGGGAGTATTTGTGCCACTTGTGATTGTGCTTCCTTCCTGCTTTTTTTTTCTTCCTTTTTTTTTTTGTTCCTTTTTTTTTTGGTGCGCTGTATTTTTCCCTGCTTGTGTACGTACTTGTTACTTGGTTTGTAAATACACAGATGAGTTCATAAACTTATCTGAAGCACTTTCCCACAGCAGAGAAAAGGTCTACTGCTTTTTCTTTTGATTAGCTACAGTTTACTGAAATGTACATGTAATTTGTGCAGTAGTTTATAATTACATTATGCAAATCATGGTTACCTTAGAGTATTCAGGCTTTACAACAGTGTTACATCACTCAAGTACTACTTGATCGAAAATTTTTTAGCATAGATGTCAATATAACAGGTACTTCAGTAAATGGTCTAAAGGTTCTTTGGCAAAATTACTAACCAAAGTGAGACTAGAACAAAACATATTCCTTTACAGGAATTGCATAATCCTTACGTGGAAATGTTTTATGACTCTGTTTCATTGTATTCACTTTCAGAAGAAGTCTCTAAAGTAAGCAAGGAGTTCCTTGACTTGTGAGAAGCCTTGCTTAGAATTGATGCTAACATTTTATAGCTAGGAAGTTTTAGCGTAAAGCTGTGATGTTGCAGAAGAGCATTGAAATGAACCATTGCATATTGTATTTTCTTGATGCAGATTGAATTGGGTCAGTTGCATACTTTGAGGCTGATAAAAAAAATTGGATGTTTAGTTGGACATGCAGCCAAATGTGACAGGCATTTCTCATAGTCTTCTGATGCTTTATCTTGAAGATCAATGTGTGAATCGAAAACTCTGTGTGTGTTTATAATTTGGATTTTTGCAACATCTAGCCGAGCTTACTAGTCTTGAGTATATGGTGGGAGATTTATGGTTTTAGACTTCCAAAGTTGGAGTAGCCAGATCATGCTACACCTTGTGTGTCATCACTGTGTTCCGTTGTACTATGCATTACCTCACTTCCACACACTGAGTGAAAGTATGACTAAATATGACCTGTAGTACTTACTGAGTGGATGGTTTTTAAGAATGCTTATTTGCATGTTGAGTGCTTCTAATCTTGTCATATTCTACAAATTTATTATCAGTAGTAGATGTTTTTGACAGAGCTAACTGAATCTGCATATATTTTTATATGATGCCTTGATAAAAAGAACTAGGTTGAGTCTCTTTAATTTATCCAGGTATAAACCCCAAAATGCTTCAGGTAGTCAGTCTGTTTTTCTTTTACCTGTCAACTGTCTCCTTTAAGAAAAAGTTCTTTCTTTCTCCTGGGACAGATGACTGAATAGAGATGGGGCAGAGATTTGGCAAATTTGTCAGCATCAAGAAATGGTTATTTGAAGATGAAGATGACTTAATTTCTTAAGTTGTCAAGTTGCAGAACATAGCACTTTGGAAGAGAAGTGCTGACAGCAGGCATTCGTTTGCTCTATTAGTGATGTCAGCCAGTTGGGGATTCTTGGATGTGGCAGAAGGTGCTTTGATTCCTGTTGGTTCTTCATTGTGGTTTATGAACGCTGGGGTCTGGTGTGAATCACAGTGCAACATTGCAACTTTGTTTCTTTTTGGATATTTGAAAATTGTGTAGTTAGCTCCTTGCTGACTTCTGCTTCAAATCCTGGCATGGTTGTAAGCTATCATTTATAGAGTCATTTAGATCAAGATATTGAAGGTGGGTGTTTTGTGAGTTTAAAAGGTTTCTGTAGGCTTTATAAGGTCTGAAGATACCGTAGGTTGGGAATATTGATAAAGTACATTGCTATCCCACTGTAGGTTAGAAACTGATAAAGAAGTGTGGATTTTGTTTTGTAGATAGAAGTGTCTTCTTTGGCTGGGCCATGTGTTCCTAAAGCAGCTCATACTTTTTCCTGTATTGAGCAGGGGAAAATGAACTTCTGACTCTGGCAAGTATAACAAAGCATGAATGTTAAAATAGAAAGAAACCCTAATGGGAATTTTCATAGTACTTAATTGGTTTTAAAGAAAAAGCACAAAAGCAATTATCAGTAAAATATCAGGGTAAAAACATTTGGCATGAATAGATAGCCTAAGTTTGGTGTAAGTAGACGTTCAGTAATTTTCAGCAGCTGCTGGAAATGCTTGTGAGTTTTACTGGACTTTCTGGAGACTTCAAGGGCTGAGATGTTGATCTTCCCTGGTTATTCTTTGTATGTGGGCAGTAGTGATCTTGCTTCATTGAAGATGGCTTGAAGCAGGGAATAGAAACATGAGATATCACTGCTGAGGGTGGGGGTAAGCTGTTGCCAGCAGATGTAGATGTGGTCAGTCTGGTGCATATCCTGTTGCTGAGTCTGTTCTTGTGCTGGCTGCCTGTAAATTCACATCTATTGATAGAATTTTTGTGAAGATCCAGATTTCCAGATGAACTGTCTTGGCAGCAGTGTACTGGTTTGCACTACTCTGCAAATTGTCTGTGGGTTTTTCTTCTTGTTATCTAGTCTTGCAAAAAGCTGTTCCTTTGTAGGCTTTAAGATGCTTGTTTTTCTGTAGATAGCCTCTTGATTAGCTGAATTTGAGTTAGGTTTTCTAATAACTATATTCTAGTTGTGGTTCTCGATTTCAATTAGCACACTTTCACTGAAATGTCTTTAGAATATGGTATCTCGTTATAGACAGAACTGTGTTTACATTGGTTGTTCGTTACCATATTTTTCTGAATCTAACACAAATTACCCCAAATTTTCCAGGCTTGTTAGGGGGAAAAGAGAATTTTTCCTGTCTTCAGTGTTTTCATTCCAATGTACATGTGTTGTTGTATTTTTACTTTAATTTTTTTTTCCTGTTGAAGAAAACACACTAGGGTAAGAGGAATATAGAAAGTATAAAAGGAAATTAGAAAATATAGGATTCTTTCCCCTGGATGAAATAAAATAGTAATTTCAGATCCTTTAGGGGAGAAGGAAAATAAATAACAAGAACATTTTGAGCTTAGAAGATAATTTTTCATTGAAAGAATTGAATAAACTTCAAATAGTTATGTATAGGTGAGATGATGTATGTACAGCATTGACATAACTGAAACTCTAGATGTAATTTTTAATAAACTTTCTGTTCAGCGGTTTTCTAAATAGTCTTTTTTTCTCAGAATATTTATGTTTTTGACAGCCATAGGTATGTGTCTGCCAGCATTAAATTGTTTTGCTTTAACTAAAATAACTACCCATATCAAGATCTTTACCCTTCTAAACCAGTTTTAAAATCTGTATTAAGATATTAGGGTATTATTATTATTAAGGTATTAAGTATTATTATTATTATTATTAAGGTATTATTTGAAGTGGTAGTATTTAAGACTACCTAGCATATTTGAAGTCTGTAGGATTGGAAAAGATCATCTTACATATAATAATGAATATTATGGGTGACTTCTACAGGTGTCTTTTTTTTCTGGTAACACCCAAGAGTGAGACAAAATGCTATGGGATACTGGTGAAGGCAGGTGAAGCTGTACCACAGAACTTGGGATATGAGTATCTGGACACGGTCAGTTGTGCTGCAAGCTTCTGCAGCTGCTGATAAGTGGGAATCAGGGCTGCTGAGAGCGTCATGGGTTGCCAGTTGGAAAGCCATCGATTAGAAACTGATCTTCTGATCAGCTGCTTTGCTTACCTTTGTAAATCTGTCCATGTGCTTTGGGAAAGTGTGTTCAGTTAGTGCATTTTGTTATGCACACAAATACCTAGTAGCATGGCATGATGTAAAATAGATGTATTTGAAACAAATTCAGAAGTAAAGCAATAAAAGGCTTGGCAATTGACTCTTTCCTCCTAGGGTGATTTAAAAAAAGTCATAAGAATTTGAAAGATTCATCTAATGGTTAAGGTTGGAAAAAAATTCTGTGATCATTGAATGCAGCTGCTAACTCAGCACCACTGTATTCACCACTAAACTGTGTCTCTAAGTGCCACATCCACATGCCTTTTGAACACTTCAGGAATGGTGATTTTGCCACTTCCCTGGGCAGCCTGTTCCAATCAGCCTGATCACCTTTTCAGTGATTTTTCCTAATTCCAATCTAAACCTCCTCTGGTGCAACTTGAGGTCATTTCCTCTTGTCCTGTCATTTGTTAGCTGGGAGAAGAGACTGGCATTCACCTTGCTACACCATTTTTCAGAGCACAGAGATGTGGAGTTGTAGGTAAGCTATTTGCCGAGCCTCCTCCAGGCTAAACAACCCCATCTCACTCAGCTGCTCCTCATCAGACTTGTGCTCCAGACCCTTCCCCAGCTCCACTGCCTTTCTTTGGACTCTCTCCAGCACCTCAATGTCCTTCTTGTAGTGAGGGGCCCAGAACTGAACCCAGGATTTGAGGTGTGGCCTCACCAGTGCCATGTACAGGGTTATGGTCACTGTCCTGGCCCTGCTGGCCACTCCATTGCTGATCCAGGCCAGGATGCCATTGGCCTCTTGGCCACCTGGGCACTCTGTGGCTCATGTTCAGCTGCTGTTGAGCAGCACCCCCAGCACCTTTCCCTCCAGGCATCTTTGCAGCCAGCCTGCCCCAGGCTGGAGCTGCAGGGGTTGTTGTGAGCCAAGGGCAGGAGCAGCCCCAGGCACTTGGCCTTGTTGGACCTCAGAGCTCTGGGCTCTCCCCATCAGTGCAGCCTGTGCAGATCCCCCTGCAGAGCCTTCCTGCCCTCCAGCAGCTCAACACTCCCACCCAGCTCGCTGTGTCTGCAGGGCCTGAGGGTGCCCTGGATCCCCTCATGTGGGTCATTGACAAAGACATGAAACAGAGCTGTGCCAGCACTGAGCCCTGGGCAGCGCTGCTGGGTGCAATTCCATTCACCAGCAGCCTCTGGGCCTGGCCGTGCCAACAGTTTCCCACCCATCCAACAGAGCCCCAGCCAAGCCATGAGCAGCCAGTTCCTGCAGGAGATGCTGTGGGACATGGTGGGAGAGGCTTTCCTGAAGTCCAGGTGGGCACATCCACAGCCTTTCACCCATCCCCTAAGTGGGTCACTTAGTCACAAAAGGAGATCAGGTTGGTCAGTCAGGACCTGCCCATGCTGGCTGGGCCTGATTTCCCTGGTTGTTCAGCATATGCCCTGTGATGGCACTCAAGGTGATCTGCTTCATGACCTCCCCAGCAGTGAGGTCAGGATGATAGTCCTGCAATTCCCTGGATCTTCCTTTCAGCCTTCTTTGTACATTGGTGTTTCAGTTGCTAATCTCCAGTCAGCTGAGGACCTCCCTGATTAGCCAGGGCTGCTGGTAGATGTTTGAAAGTGAGTCATCAAGCTCTTCTGCCAGCTCCCTCAGTACCCTTGGGTGGATCCCATCCAGCCCCATAGACTTGCGGCTGTCTCAGTGGCATGGCAGGTCACTGACACTTTTCCTCCTGGATTGTGGGGACTCCATTCTGTTCTCTGCTTCTGCCTTCCAGCTCATGTTTTCACTAAAATATGAAGTAAAATTGCAACAAGTGGATTTAACCATTCTTCTGTTGGTTTAATGATTAACAGGAGCAGCAGAATAAAATGTTTTGTCTGATAACTTTTAACTCCTGTTGATGAAAAAAATTGAAAGAGGTTAAGTGTCGGGTTTCAAGAACTCTTATGCTGATTGTATGTAACTTGCTATTTTTGTCATTTGTAACTTCATGGATCATGCATTGCAATCTCATGGAGTTGTTTCTTTCAGCTAAATACTGTTGGGGTTTGGGGTTTTGTTTTTATTTCTCCTGTTGTCAAGCAGTATGAAACAGTAATTCTGTGATGAAAATGTACTTTGGAGAATAAAAATGGTTCGGAAGCGTGTCATGCTGGGTATACGCACCTTGACAGGGAATTCAAGCTTCCAAATGCAACATTTTGGATATATGGCTGATGCCTGTTGAAAATCTTGAAATACATGAATGTCGGAGAAGTATCAAAACAAAATTGAGCAAGAAATCTGCCTGCAATACTACCAACATAAAATTGGTCTGTTTCTAGTGTATGCTTTCCTTCCTTCTGTCCTTCCTTCCGTCCTTTTTAAAGTAAGGCCTTCAGTTGGACTTCCACTCTGATTTGTAGCCAGTGTAGATAATGCCACCTCCCAGATAAGGTATTTATACCCTTTATATCCTTTCCTGACCACCTGTCTTTGTTCCTGTTACATTTTTTATCTTGACACTGGTTGTGTAGCCTCATGGAAAGGTGGCTCAAAGAAATGATCTGACTAAAAAAAAATATTTTTAGGTTGCTGGCTAGGATTTCCGTATAGTCAGTTGAATGCTTTTCCCAGAGCAAGGAAGACAGTAGAAAGGACACAGCAGGGGATGGTCAGTGATCTTCTTCTGGCAGCACAGTGCAATTATGCTACCTTAAAGTGAGCCTGTAGTAAAGTCAGCTGGAACTGCAGCTTGGTGTCTTGGCTGGCTTTAAGGAACTGTGGTCTGTTTAATCTGCTGTAGATCTTGTGTTATTTAGGTTAACAGGTCACATTGAAAGAAACGTTTTATTGCCTCATTGCAATGCTGGGAATTCAGTCCTGCAGGATTTTACTTGGTTGACAGTCATTATTCAGGTGAATGGTTCCAATGGCCTAGCTTGGGCCACGATTCAGTAAATTACGTGCACAAGAATTCTTTGACCTTTGTTTTCTTATAGCAAGAGACAGCATTTAATGGGTGTCTGCAGATGATGCTTTATGAATGTGCTCCAAATTTTCAGAACCCTGAGGGAAGAACAATGTTATATTCCTATTACTATTTTTCTTCTCTCCTGCATGTATAGTCTTGTCCCTGTCTCTCTTTTATCTTCCCTATTTACTGTTGCCTTTTTCTCTTTCCTGTAATTTCAACATGAATGAATAAGGTAGTCTCTTGGATTGAACCAGTTTCTCTGTGCCTTTCCAGTTGAAAAATTGGTAGAGCTAGGTTTACCAAAAATACTTGAAAAATGATATTTGTATAATGTTACCTAAGGCTGGTTAAGGTAGCTCTTAGTCCTGGTTAAAATGGAAAGGCGTATTTTTCTAGAATAGAGGAAGAACACTTTATACCACAGTGCAGTGGAGCCAAGTTGGACTGTAACTGATTCAGTATGGGAAGCTGGAATTATTTAACTCCTTATTTTACTTTGGTCTTCCATTCTTGCTACTTTTTTTCTGATATGTATCTTTAGTGGACACCTCTGGGTTTGTTTTTTTTTAATTAAAAAAACCCAGTTTTTTATTTCTTCTTGGTTATTTTCCCTTTTTAATAGTGTTGAGGGGATAAAAATTTTCTTTCTTTTTCTGCATGGATCTTGCATGCTTCTGATTTTAGTTCTCTGCTGGGTGATGTTTTCAAGACTGCACTCCTCAGGAGGCAGTAGGTTTTTCATCAGACCCAGGCAATCTCAGTTTGCCTGAATGCTAAAGTATAGGATCAGTCTTTGTTTACTTAATTAAGTTGCTGTTTATGTAGCTCAGAAGTGAGTTGTGACAGTCACGCTGTCAGACTCTTCCAGCTTCACAGCTCTGAGATTGGTTTCACTTTAGTCCTCTACAGGAGACCTCATAGTCTAAAGCCATACCTGCTGAGAGTTCACCCCAATTCTGCATGGACAGAACTTAGTCTCCATGAACTTAGTCTCTTCCACTGAAGAGCTCCAAAAATGAGATGTCCTTACACTCTCTAAGGACAGGAAGGAAAAGGATGATGTAATTTTCGACAACTTCATTGTGTTCCTTCAGCCAGTATTTGTCTTTTCACTCTCTTCAGATCTAATTCAGCTGCCTGTACCTACAGCACCACGTGCTGCTGCACCTCCCTGTGTTGGACTGGTGCCCTTTAGCACACCAGAGGACATGGTAATTCTCTGGGGTCACAGTCAGCCTCTGTAGTGTTCACATTTGTGCTGCTTAACCTGATGATGTTTATCTGAATTGTTGATCAGTTGTAGCGGCTTGCCTTATTTGTGCTGTGGTGTCTTGTAGGTGTTGTATCTGCCCCTGCTACCTACTCCCTCTGCCCTGCACAGCTGGTTTAGAAGTTCCCCACAGTGTTTCTGAATGCTCAGACAATAAATCTGTGTCATAAATCTTTGCCAGAGATAAGACTTAAAACACAACTGGAGAAAAGAACCCTGTCCTGGTCTGTGTGCTCAAATATTAGAGACTGTCTGTATGGATCATCACATTATTCCATATACTGTGTTGCATCATCAACATGCATGATAAAAGGATCAAAATATTATTCCATCCATTTTAGAGCTAGTAATAAAATGTTAGTTTAAAGGAAAAAAAATTCTTTACTAGTTACTTGTCTCAAGGTCTGAGATTCACTGTTTCCCACCAGGCAAAGCTCCTGTTTTTTTACTACATGGTGTATATTGAAACTTGGCAGAGCAGAAATGGGTCACAGAATCTGAGAGTGTGGAGGCTGGGAAGGAGTTAGGTTCCTGATGCAGAGAAAGGCAATAGAAGGGCTTGGGGTAGCTGTCTGCTCTGTTGGCTTACTAGGGTGCTACTTTATTGTAGATTGTAGCCAGATTTCATGGCACCAGAAGTGCTCTGCGTCATCGAAGTGCAAATATCTCTGCAGTTACCAGTTCTCAGCACCATGAGAGATGAGTGCAATTTTGCACTCAAGTTTTGCACTTAAGTTTTCTTCTGCTGTCAAAACTTCCTCCACTTCAGTTTTCTGTCTTGGATCTTCTCTGACTGGTTGCAGCCAGGACTGCAGAGGATTAATGAGAGACCCGAGTCTTTGCAGACAAGGACAAATAAATCAGGTGAAGCTGATGAGACTGAATGGAGCGTGCTTAACTCTTCTGCATAAAGGACTGGCTCAAGTCATTGCATCTTAGTGTCCTGTGATCATTTTGATTTATTTTGTGGTAAAGTTTGCTCAAGAAGCTTGGTAATTCTTTAATTACTGGTGCTGTAGTGCTGTGGCTCCCTGCCTTCAGTTTTGCTGATGCAACAGTTTGTGGAATTGTACTTAAATTGCATCACTGATATGAAATTAATTTAAAAGGTTAAAAAGTTTATTTCATTCCATTTCAATGATCTGTTCTAAGGGGCAGCCCAGCAGATAGTTGTGTCAGTAGCTGAGGGAGTGGTGGAGAGAGAAATTATTGAGGGGGAGGTGAAGGGAAGAAGAGAACCTCCTAAACTGGTTTTGCCACTATTGAAAATGTGTGTCAGACTTCCATAGGCTTGCAGAGGTGGGGCAAGGTAGAAGCTGTTAACAGCTTCTCTTCTCTCAGTTACATCATCTGCTCTCATTGGCTTTAAGCTGCCAGCTTGCAGTTTTGGATTGGGAGCCAACTTTATTGCACTGTGACCATCAGTGCATACCAGGCTGCTTTCTTTAGGAATCTAGTTCAGTGTATGAGAAATTCACTGTTGCTACTGTGTGTCTCAGCACTTTAGTATTTAATATTTGGAGAGCTGAAGTGTTAAGATACAGCTCACAAATATACTGAATATGTAGTAGGATTTTGTTTAAAATGATCTGATGAGTTCATTTCAGTGTCTTGACTTAAAAAAAAAAAAAGAAAAAAGGAAGAAGTAATGATCCAAGTCTGAAGGCAACTTGCAGAATGATTAAGATGTTTTCAGCCACTTTTGTATCTAAATTTCACGTAGACTTAATGCTGACTTTCAATAAATTGCTGATCATTTTTGTGAGTGTGAGAGAGATGAGTGAAACAAAAGACAAAAGGCTACAATCCTAAAGATTCTTCTTTCTGTGTGCAGCTCTATGTACCAGTGCACTGAGAAAAAAAAGGTTTTTTTCTATTTTATCCTCTATGAAAGCCTCTTTGCTGTAATATAAATTTTTTTACAGGTTGAGAAAGATAGTATTACAAATTTCTTACAGGGTAAGACAGCCCTCGAGATATACTTTAGCCATATGAATTTCAGGAATGGAATTTCTAGTTCCTCAAATAAGTTTGCACAATCTGTTTCTGAGGCACTGCTAGCATCATAGGCTCCTTTATCTGCTGTCTTGTCAGTTAGCTGGTAATGGAAAATAGCTCTGTTCAGGGAACAGTGAAAACAGGTGTCCCACTCTGTTTGAAGGATATGGTGTTAAGTTTGCATATGATGATCTTGATTTGCTTAAGATGATTGGGTTTCTATGCTCTGAGTTGTCCCTAATCTGGAAATATATAAAGGTTGTAATATGGTGGTTCCTAGGTTTAGGATCCCCTATAGTGGTGTTCCTGTGCTTGTAATGTGGAGCACTTGGAGTGTGGGTCAAATCTAGTAATTTCTATCATCTCTGGTTTGGAATTGGTGTGCATGCTCTAGGGCACTTAAAAGGTAAACATGATATTAGGAACTTGATAGGAGGCAGTGATAGCAGAAAAACTGTTCTGTTGTGATCCTGGTGTATGTTGGAAGAATATTACATTACAGATGACTTTGACCCAGGACTAGAAGGGACACTAACCAAGTTTGCAGGTGATACAAAACTGGTAGGAGCTGTTGAGTCCCTTGAAGACAAGGAGGCCCTGCAGAGAGAACTTAATAAATTAGAGGACTGGGCAATCTCCAACAGTATGAAGTTTAAGAAGGGCAAATGCCAGACTCTGCACTGGGATGGGGCAATCCTGGATGTACAGACAGCCTGGGGAATGAGATGCTGGAGAGCAGAGCCATGGAAAGGGACCTGGGGTCCATGGCATGTTGAACCTGAGCCAGCAGTGCCCTGGCAGCCAGGAGGGCCAACCCTGTCCTGGGGGGCATCAGGGACAGAATGGCCAGCAGGACAAGGGAGGGAATTGTCCTGGTCTGGTCTGCTCTGCACTGGGGCAGCCTCACCTCGAATGCTGGGGGCAGTTCTGGGTGCCACAATATAAAAAAGAGATTTAACTGTTAGTGTCCAAAGCAGGGCCATGAGGATGGTGAAGGGCGTTGAGGGGAAGCTGTGTGAGGAGCAGCAGAAGTGTCTTGGGTTGTTCACCTTGGAGGAGATTAATGGAAAACATCATTGGAGTCTACAACTTCCTCATGAGGGAAGAGGAGGGTCAGGCACTGATCTCTTCTTTGTGGTGACCAGTGACAGGACCTCAGGGAATGTCCTGAGGTTGTGTCAGGGGAGGTTTAGGTTGGATATTAGATAAATGTTCTTCACCCTGAGTATGGTTGCATGCTTAATAGGCTCCCCAAGGAAGTGGTCACAGCTCCAGGAGTGCTGACAGAGTTCCAGAAGTGTTTGGACAATACTCGCGGGCACATTGGGACGACAGTTGGGGTGGTGATGTGCAGGGTTAAGAGTTGGGCCTTGATGAACCTTGTGGGTCCCTTGCAACTCAGCTTATTCTGTCATTTTGTGATCAAGCTGCTTATTTCTAGACATGTGGTTTTGCTACAGTTGTCAACTTCTGACCTCCTTTTTCTGAGACAGAAAGTGCAGTTGGTTTTTGTCTCTCAGGATAAGTGGCAGCCAGCAGAGACTGTGTAGCCAACCATAGCTCTGTGCACCTGTGCTGGTCATATCCACAGCACTTCTTCATGATTGACCATCTTGGTCAGTACAGAGAGCCTAGGACAAGGAAATACAGTAAGGACTTTTGGACTATGTCCAAGGTTCTTGGCATTTAAGTCCACCCTGTGCTGTAGTTTTTGGAGGCTTGTCTCCAGAATTCCAGGGTGTGAAACCCAGGAAGACAATTGGAGGTAGAACTGCAAGTAGCTTTATTGTGTGTCATAATTTGAAGATCTGGAGGAGAGAGCTTTATTTTTCACAAAATAACATTAATATTCAAGTAAAGGTTAAGGGAAAATACACCCATTCACTTTTAAAGAATGGGTGCTTCCTTAATATCAGGTAACAGTTTTAATGTGTGTGGTTGCTTTTTCAATGCTTCTGTGATCATTCCATTTTTTTATTTTACTTTTGCTTTTTTTCCTAGAGATGTGAATTATGCCCTCATAAGGATGGTGCTTTAAAGAGAACAGATAATGGGGGTAAGTTTTATCCTTGCTTTTTGTGAACTCTCTTATTTTGTATGAGGGAAATAAATCTGTGGAAAAAAAATTATAGGGATCCTATACATAAAGGAAAACACTGACTGCTTTGGAAAGAGATAACTGTTTTAGAGTAACCCTTATTTGTCCACTTCAGGTTCAAATTACTTTGAGGACATCTATCATTATTCTTGGTTTCATTTTTAGGAAAAAAAGTTACAATAGAAAAACTGCATTTTAACATAAGATTTAATGGGTAAAATGGATGAATCTTTTGTGTTTTTAGTTGGAGCCTGAGCATTACAGAAAGCTGTTGCAAGTGCACCATTCATGGAGGAAAGTGGAATTTTTATGTCTATAGCCCAGACTGAATGCACCAGTGCATTTTCAGAGGTTGACTCTTTCATGCCTGATTTACTAATAGGTTCTGTAACAAAGAAGTTAGAGCTGGAAAGTTGCAGTAGTGATTACCTCTCCCTTGCATCTTTCTAATTTCACTGTTCAGGTTATCGTCAGTTCTGCTCCTGCTGCGTAGAACTGCTAGAGAGTCTCCACTGAATATCCTGGCTTGATTATTTTTATACTGATATCTGGGTGATATGAGTGTAAAATTTCAATAAACTTTTGAATCACTTTTGGAATGCTGCCTTCTCTCTCTGGTAGATACTTCTAAATTTCCATCCATCATCTATCTGTAAATAGCCTGGTCATTTTGATACTGAGCCTTTTCTCTTGTGAGAGGAGAAAATATGATCTGTATTCTGGAATTCACTTGGACAGTCTATGGAAATTGTATTCTGCAGATTCTATGGTGTATGCATGATATTCTAGCTAATTTGTATCTTAGTATTGATGCAGCTTTGCTATTTCTGTTGCAGTTGAATTGCAGGAACACAGGGCCTGCTCATGTTTGTGCTGATCTATCCCTTTCCCTTGTGTACCTTTGGCTGCTCTGTTCATATATATATATATCTGTGCTCTAGGTTTACCATTTTAGTGTCAACTGACTCAAACACATCACTCAACTTAATACCCCGTACTTAAGTCTTATTCCTCTTCTTTATTATTCCTCTCATGTTGATACATGGAATGTTGAATTAATTTCTTTAGAAATGACAGCTGGACACTTTATTTTTAGGAAATAGTAATAAGAAAGCATCAAACGTCTTGAAATATACAGGAAAATTTGTGAAGTATGAAGAAGTTGAAGTGTGTTCTGGTTTTATACTTAAAGTAGTATTTGGGAATGCTTTGCTATTATGCTGTCGTGGTCTTGAAACTTTTTCTTAGCATCAAGTCTTGAGAACTTATTTTGATAGTGTGCATCAAAGATGTGAGCATCCTATTAATTGTAATTGTAAGTTCTTGTCTGAAAGTGAATTACTCTATAGGATTGAAATGCTTTAAGTTTCAATAGCAAAGGCATAACACTGTACTATAATTTCAATACCCAAGTGTTTTCATCAGTGAAAACTTCATACTGAATATTTCATACCTGAGAGGCATAGGAATTTATATTTTCTTCTGAAAACACCCAGCCTCTAACAGATCCTTGTCCATGGTGTTGAAAACAGCAAATTCTATTTTGTGGACCAACTATTTTTTAAGTAATAGCTTTATGGAAGGATGTGCACCTTGGAAAATACTTTGACTGGTGTTGCATTTCAGAAATCTTCATTCTTACCTGAAATTTTCCTTTCATGGAGTTGCCTAACAAGAGATTGTACCAGAAGATTTTTAGACTTAAAGAAATACTGTTGAAGATCAGATAATGGGCTTGCCATTTAAAATGGCATTTTCAGTAGGTTAATACTTAATTTTTTGTGATGCTTTTACACCTTTTGTTGCCAAATGAATCATAAAAAGATGCAGGTATTTGAGAAGAAACTTGGAAACAATCATTTCTGATAAAACCTTGTAAGGATCTAGCTTTATAAACTTGTAATTATGCAGTCTTTCTCAAAGTATAGAGATAATTAAATGGTCTTAGCTTTTCAGAACAAGAGAAGAAATGGCTGATTTTAAGTCAGTGATAGAAGGTTTTTCTTCTTTCTGCCTTCTGGCAACAAATAACTTCATTTTGTAGCCAGAAAAAAACAGTGTGCTTTTTGTTTTGAATATGCAGATAGCTTAGCCCATACATGGCCTGCTGCTCCTGCAGGTTTTTTTTTTTAAGAGTCTTCTGGATATTTGCTTTATAATAAGGTGAAGGACTGTGTTTTGGGCATTGAAGGTGCCGTATTTTCTTTTATGTTCAGAAGATTAATGGGCTACTGAGCTTTTACTATAATGTTCTGTGATTTTCGTAACCTGCAGTAAGATGCAGTTACTGCAGTGAGGACCTTGCTATACATTGTTTCCTCCTCCTTTGTGATGGTATTTGTTTTTAAAACTTTTCCTTTTTTTTCTGCCCTGCATTCCTTTTCAGCTGCATGAAAACTTCCCTGACCTAGCTGCCCATGCTAATGCTGATAGAAGGAATGCCCAGGAGGGTTCTTTTAGCAGCAGCCTGTATATGATCTGTCTTAAGTCAGTTGCACAACTGTAACTGAAGGCAGCCTAATCTTAGGGCTCTTCTGTAATGATGTTGTCTTGCCTTCAAGAACTCTGGGGCACTACATGTATGGCAGTAGTCTGGGAATCAAACTTGTGTTGTTTAGAGGTATTATTAACTGACTATAAGTATAATTAATTGACTATATATTATGGTAGCATATGGTATGGTTGTGTTGGTATTTTGTGAGGTTTTTGTCCCTCCCTCCCTCCCTCCCACCTCCCCACATAGTGCGAGGTTACTTTGTGTGCATTCTTCTTCTTGCTCCCCCTCCTTTTACTGGCCTGTTGCTGCTTATCTGACCTTTTAGAGATGAACATTTTTTTTAGATTCGCTTTTTAGATTTTATATTTCTGTTTGGAGTTTGACTCTGCCTTAGTTGTACTTATCAGGTTAATGTGGGTCCTCTAGTGTCATCTATGGCAAATACAGAATTTACAATTTTCAGTGATTTCTGAAGTACAGCATTATTGGAGCAGTACTGTCATGGATTTTACAGAAAGCTTAAACGTTACAGCTTGAGATAGTAATAGGAGAGGAACATACCATGGAGGCCAAACAACATTTGTCCTGCTCTCTTTGACATTATGAACTAGATTCTTGAAAAGGGTCTTCTGTGCCTTCTGAGAATAGTTTCCCAGCTTACAGGCATTTATGCTTTGGGACATCTTGCTTCAGACATGGTATTTTTGTGTTTGATGGAAGACGAGTCTATCACACTATTGAAGTGTTCTCTTCTGTATAGTGTCCATGTGTGGCAAGGCTGATCAGTACAATGTGTCCATGAGTTTCTTTTGAGCCTGTTACCTCATGGTTTTATTTGATGCAAATTTGATGCTTGGTATTTGCAAACTGGGGTGGCAAGGGTCAGTTGTTCTGTGCTCACCTTTCCAGTACCTCTTCCCGTAACCTTTTTGGGTACACTGAAGAGTACACAGATGACTGCCTGTTCTTGGCTTGGTGATGGTGGCCGTTGGTGCTGTAATCAGAACCTGAAATGATCCCAAAGAGATAACTGAGTCTGGATTTGTGTGGGCTATGTCCTAGTCTGCTTCAGTGTCCCTCCCGTGCTTTCCATTGTCAGAGACTTAAACTGACCTTGAGCAGGAGCAGCTAAGGTCTGTTTGAACATGCTTGTTCAGTCTCTGCACTGTGTGAAAATGGTCATTCTGCTCCTGCACTTACACAGATCCTAGAAACAATACTCTTAGATTTAGCTGAGTGGAGTCTGGACTAGTATCTGTGGTGTGGCTTATCTGCCAGCGGGTTTATCTGTCGTAAGGATTGTTAAGAGTTGACTGTATTTAGCTACACATTTGATTTAGTTAAGTTTTAAGAGTAATAGGACATTGCACAGTTATGAGCAGGATGTTTGTAAGAAATTTTAGGAATTAGCTTTGAATAAGTTTTAATACTTTGTTTGCCTAACACCTATGATTGTCTTAGGGCTATGGTTAAGTTTTATGAACAAAAAATAATCTTTCCTGCATATGGACTTTGTTTTTACATAAACATGAGGACTTTTCCTGTGTTCAGAGGCTGGAATTACATAAACTCCGTTAGGCTATTACCTGGTTTTTTTAAATTGTTATTTATTCTTTCCTTATTGACACTAAAAGTAGAAAAGGAAGATTGAATTGAAAAAGCAGCTTTTCTTTCAGAATAGATTTGTTGACAGAATTCCTTGATGAATTTGGTATTCATGTTCATGTTGTGGTTTTAAACATTACTAAATATAAAAGTTTTTTAAAATGAGAAAACCTGATGCGTATCTGAGTTGCTTATTGATTTGCTGTCTTACATATAAGAAGGCTATTGAAAGATTAATTTTCCTTTAGCTTGGTGGATTGGTAAGTGGATTAGTAGTTGGATAAAATATAAACACATTTTTTGAAAAACAGAGATGTAACAAGTGAGCATTTGTTTGAAGATACTTGAAAACTGTTGGCATTTGACAGTTTTGGGCCTTTCAGTTCAGTAATATTTCCTAAACTGTTGCAGTAATTTCCTTTGGATTTTTGACACTCAGTGAAGAGGAAATAAAATCATGACCATTTGGACTGATTGTAGCTTTTTGAATCCCAGTTCTTTTATCTTCTCATAGTACTGAGTATGCATTCTGTTTTTTAAGCAAATTGTTCACTTCTATCTAATATCGTGCATCTCGCATTTAAATCATTTTCTTGCAGTAATCTTTTTCCACACTTTTCTGTGAGCTTAAAAGGTTTGATTTTGCTATACAAGTTGTTCCTTTGAAATCTGATTCCAGTGGATGATGATCAGGAATGCTGTGTAACAGCATTCTTTGTATGACTTTTCACCAAGACTTCTTTCATGCAGCTGATTGGGGAAAGGCCAGCGAACAATGTGGTGGTTTTATGTCATGGTCCAGACCCTCTTCCCACCCCCTGGCTCAGTGGCAGGATCTCCCAAGTCTATAAAAACATTATATGCTAGGCTTTCCCGTTGCTGCTGTTATTATTAGAATCTCACTGTCTGGTTTACTGTTCTGATAAGTTTTCTTGGTGTTAATGTCTAAGAATGTGGATGGTATAATGTTATATGTACACACTGAGATGTACGCATTTTGCAAGTGCTTACCTACAAATGTTCTGGCCTTTTTGAGCAGATTTACAGCAGTGTGTGTTTTTTTTTTTTTTTTACTGGGAAAGAGAAAAAAAGATAATAAATTTAAAATACTGCAGTAATAGAAATTAATGTATTACCATATGAAGTGTTGTGTATTTATGATTTATATTACTGATTATCACAGTATATATGTAGAAAATTTTTAAATAGAGTTTTAGGTGCTTATTTACATATTTCTTCCTTTTGTTGTATGAAAGGATTTCTTGAGAGAGGTGGAAGAAACTCAATAATTCCATAGCATGCCAGATAAAATTATTAAAGCTATTAGCTTACTCAGTGGACCAATGGAATTTCATCTATAGCTGTTTTGAAAACAAACTATATGTTGTGCTGCAGAGTGATGATTTGAGACAAATCAGTTCTTTACTTGAGTTCCAGATTTTTCTAAATGGAGATTTTGTGAAATTCAGTAGTAGGACTTTGTAGGATGAAACCTTTTTCTTCATAGACAAGTAGTATTTATTTTGCCTTTTAAACAAATTGTCCATTCTATACCAATGAGGAGTTTGGCTACCAACCACAACAGTGAGAGCTGTAGTGCTTAGTGTGGCACCTTCTTTTTACCCCTCTTCAAAGAGTGGATCAAACAATATAATATGAATAATGCTGTATGAACTATAGCAAACTAAATCTTTATTCACTAGAATAAGGAAAAGACAGTAACTTCAGCTGACAGATTTCTTATCTGCAAGTTTTCTTGTTCTAACGGGAAAGAAAGAGCAGGGTTAAAAATATATGGAATGTCTTAATGAGGAGACACTTAACTAAAGGTTTAAAATAGTGCTTAATCTTTCCCTTTGGCAAAGAGTAACAGTAATGGTCTTAAGTACATGTTTGAAAGGTGAATCCAGCAGAGTTGGATAGAGCTCAGCCTTTGGGTCAGTCAGCAGATCTGATAGTTGTGGAAATGGAGGGTGCAATTTCATGTAATCTAGGACAGCTGTTGACCTCTGCTGAAAGGAGGGGACTGTGGTTTTCCCCTGACTGTGTGTTTCTGCACTGATGGTTTTGTATATGGTAATCATGTGATCTCAGTGTGGATTGCTTCAAACGTTGACTCATCTTGCTGAAAGGTAAACTATTAAGTTTCCCACAAATTTGGTAATGAGATGAATGAAAAAAATTATTTGCCCTGCTACACAGCAAACTCATACTGCAATGAGGGGACAAGGATGTACAGTTGAAAGTGGACAGTAAGGTGAGGTCCTGCTTTTCAGTGACAGTCTACAGCTGAAATGGATTGAGGTATATCCTAATTATCATAATTGACAACTTAAAGCAACCCACATAAGTAACTAACATTCCAATAAAGATTTTTTCCATATTAGAATAATACATACATTCTCTTGGTTTGGGAGTGAACTGTACTTACAAACAAAGTAAGATTTCTTTAATGAAATGTAATGGACTCTTTAGGAACTTAGAATGCATAAAGAAATTTTGCTGTGACATTGCTGCATGGTTAGGGCATGGTGATAATATCCCAGAGCTCTTGTGCTACCAGGCTGCTCCTGTGGCTGGAGTTCGGTGTGGCTTCACAATTCTGGTCTCTGTGGTGCCTTAGTGCTCTGCTGCACAGCTTCAGCACTGACTGTGGGTCGTAGTGGAGTGCCTACTCTGTGCCTCTTGGTTCACCAGCAAGACATGGGCTTCCCTTGTTGTGGATGGTAGGATGGATTATGTGTTTGTTGCTGTTGTTTTATTATAAAATCAAAGATGATGAAAACAAGGCTTGAAAACTTGCACTGGAAGGCAGTTTAAAAGTACTGTGAGTTTATTTATGGGGAAGGTGCTTGTGAATCAAATTTTGGGCAATTAAGCAGTAGTTGTAAAGGCAAAAATTTAGTTAGATGGCTAACATACTGTGTGTTATTTATCTTCCTGGGTTTTCTTTGTTAATTTACTTTGGTAGAGTTTACTTCTAATTATAGAGCTCTTTGTTGGCAACAGTCTTGTGTTTGCTGATGGTGGAATTGCTAGGAATTACTTTTCTCTGTCACATTGGGATAGCAGATCAACTATTTATTTTCAGCTAGGGGTCTGAAGTCTGAGCTTTGTTACTCTGAATGTTAGTGAGCAATACACATTAAAATTCTGCCTGCTAAGTATGTACTGCTAGGTTTGCACTGAGTTAAAAATCAGTAAGGCACAAGAAATAAAAATCTTGAGTGACAACTGGTAACATTTGGATAGATTCTGTGGTGGTAATGAAACATTTTGTGAACTAGAATGAAACGTAAAAAGTGGTGAAACTCAATAGCGTGTCTTTCTAAGAGAAATCAAAGTAAAAATGCATTTAAGTAAAATGCTGCAAGTCTCATATGGTGTATTTAAACTTTGAAGAGTTTTCAGCATGAATTTCCAATTTTTGATATTGGAAAAAATTGGTTTCATTATTGTTATCAAAGCAGATCTGAGAGTTGCTTTATATATGATTTTTCACATTGTTTGAAAGTTGGTAGAATTTTTTTCTAAGATATTTCCAAAGGAAAATGTCTTAGTTATATTTGTGTGATGTTTTCTTAGAAAGCACACTGAATTTTTTTGTAAAAGGTAAGCAGCATTTCCCAGAGTTACTCATCTTGAAAGTGCAGTTGAAGTAAGTATTTTTAACTTCGTTTATCACCAATAAGTAAAAATTAAAATCTATGTTTTACAGTTTCTGGATGGAGACACTGATTGTTGTAGAATATTGGGTTTTTTGGAAGCAAAACAGGCAGTGAATGTGTCAGCCCCGTCGTAGCCTGGGGGGTTTTCTTCAGCAGTTTCAGAGAAAACAATTCTAATAAGATTGCACAGAAACAGGCAAACTCAATGGCTAATTTGAATCCTTATGATATGTTTCTTAGGCTTTCTAGTTTAAAAACAAGAAATAAAGTTCATTTTAAAGTAAACAAGGCCAGCAATATCATCTGGTAAAAATACTATTATTGAGAAGGCACATATGTCAAAAGGCACTGTCTCAAAGATTGAAAAATAAATAAAATAAAAAAATCTGAGTATAAGGGAAAATTTTAACAACGTTTTGCAAGCTGTCAGTATCTCTATTTGGAAAAATGTGTGTCCTGCCCTCTCTTCCAGTTAAAGTTGTCCTGAAAGTGAGAAACCAAAAGTGAATTGGATATAAGGAGTTCAGTGGGGATAGTAAGAGTTTGTTAGGAATTACTGCAAGTTTCATAGGTAAAATTTAAAAAGCAAGTAATAGTCTGTGGCCATTTGTCTGGATTCAAACCATACACAGCTAAAGTGAATGGAAGCTTATCATTGATTTAGAGAGTAAATTATATCGTTTATGGCGATGGGTTTAATGAACACATTTGGAGTAAAAGTGATCTCAAAAATCTCCTGGGTTCCTGGCTAAATGTAGAAAACAGTTAAGAAAAAATAGGAATATCTGCTGTTATTTCTGTGCAGTGTTTGGGTGAAGAGGAAAGCTGATAAAATAGTTTCAGTTGCAACAGAAACTAGGGAGAATGTTTTGAATGTGTAGAACAGTGCTGTTGGAGGTTTTATTTTATAATCTAAAACATGGGTGTACAATGGTATTTTTCACACTTAAACATTAGTAAAGCTTAAAAGGACTGGATTTAGTGGGGTTTTTTTTAATTCCTGGATGAGAAGGAGGGAAAAGATGTATAGTTGCTGATGAAATTTTGATTGCCCTAGAACAATGTAGTAAGTGATTTGAATAGGAAGTTGATAGTGCAAACTTTATGGCTTAGATGGAGTAAATGGAAAAATATGTATTTTAAGGTAGTCTTAAATACCACACATCCTTTTAAATGCTTACTTCTCATACAGGCTTCTACATACAGTTTGGATGGGTGTCTTTAGAATGTTTCTTTGTCCCTGCAGACAAAGAAAGCAGTTATCATCCAGTAGAAAACAGTAGACAAAAGCATTCAACTTCGAACGTGGCAGTAGGTCCTTTATTCTGATGGAACTCTGAGCCCTGCGCTCAGCCTGAGTAGTTGTCTAAAAGAGAAGGAAATGTCAGCAGAGGATCAGGAAGGTGTTTTTGCACTGTGGTATATACTCAGGAACGCTCTCAGTTGAACAAAACATGACAAGTAAAACTGTTTATCGGTTAGCAGCTGGTTCTCTCATCAGCGGGCCCAAGGACATCTCTTGCACGTGGGCTATAGGTGTCCTTACTTCCGTGCTTCTGCTTTGTAGCTATAGTGGCTACTCTCTTGATGCTTGGGAAAATGGTTCTTTGCTTTTTTTCTGTTTTCCTCCTGCTGTCTGGTTCTTATATGGCAAAATGGAATCTTCTTGACCTCCCTTAAGTATAAACGTTTTGTGGAGGAGTCTACAGACCTTGAGTTCTCTGTGGAGATTGCACAGGACCTTTAGACAACCAGTTCTTAACCACATTTGTTATGGAAAAGTATCTTCCTTACTCTTCCTAAAGGGAACTCTCCTTGACACTTCCAGATCAGCTGAGTGTTGCTGTCTGACAATTCTGTATTTCTTCACCAGTTAAACTTTGGGCAAAAGAATATTTAAGAACTTGTGTACAGGGTGTCTTGAATCCAAGTGGATGCTGGTGCTTTAGTTAGGCTTTTTTTTTTGGTGTAGGCATTTGAGGCTGGTAACATAAGGGTGCTGCAACCACCCCTCTGGTTAAATTATTGTTGGACATTATTGTGATTTATCATGTTATTGTGATTTTCCAACAAGGCCAGATTATCTGGCATCTGAAGGTGCCAGATGGAAACCAATGGAAAATGTCCCTTGTCCTCAATTCTGTGGGCACTTAGTAACATATGCTCAAAAAGTGTTTTAGTGCTGTGGTGCTTCATTTGTTTCATTATATAGATCCTGGGTTTGGTCTCGTGAAAGTTAAAAGCCTGTTACTGGCCACAGCTGGATGTGTACTTCCTATTTGTAAATAGGAATATATTGTAGTGTTTTTGATTTTTTTTTTTTTTTTTTTGATAGTGGTGGAGCACTATTCAGTTAAAGCTGCTCCTGAAACTGGTTCCTTATAGTAAAAATTCTTAACCTACCTAAATTTCAGTTCACTGAGTGATTTTTTCCCCCTAATGTCTCTGGTATATTTTGTATATTTACATAATAACTTTTTGTTATATGTAACTGTAACTAGAGTACAGACTTAATTACATATGAGGTAAAAGCTTTTGCTATCTGATTATGTGTAGCCAACTGAAGAAGGTTTATTTTTTTTCAAAATTTCAGTACCACTTTTTTATTGGTTTAATGGCATTATTAGATAAATGGTGTGTCTATTTGAGTTAATTTTTTGAGAGAACATTTAAAGATAAATATGCATCATTAACACCATATTAACATTTATTTGTCTTCAGTAAGATGATTCTGGCTTAAGATGGTTTGTAATTCTTAGAAGAGCCCTTATAAGCACTCTTTCCTTGAAGATATTTCAAGTAGACAAGTGAACAAAAAAGGTTGTGGTTTTTATAGTTTTTTTTTCCTCAGTCTGTCTGTTAATGATAATTTTAAAATGGTCTCTTGGACCAGGTTTTAAAAGCAGCTCACGTTGTCTGTTTATACTTTTTTTTACCCTACACTTTTATTAGTCTCATGCCTTTTCTGTACAGAATAATTCTAAAGAGTGTGAATAAAGTTGGGGAGCAGCACAGATACTGTATTTAGTAGCAGTTGAGACACTAGAAGGATATGTGTGGGATTACTGTAACTGTTGTGTGTATGTGCACTTTCCATTTTTCATAGAAATTGTAACTACCAGTTTAGTAAATGGAGAGGGGAAGCACCAGATCCCTTGGCAAGCTGGAGAAGATTGGTGCTTTAAGAAAAGTATCTGTTATTGCATATGTGCTTTTTCTTCTAAATGCCATTCCAGAGTCTCAACAATACTACTGTGAGCAAGCACAGCTTTGTGTTTAGCTCAGTTTAAGAGTCAGTACAGTTCAGTGAAGAAATTAAGACCTTTTAGATTCTGTAGAGTAGTTGAAAAGAGAAAATCTAAGATGAAAGCTCAGAAGGGTCTGCAGTGAGACAGTAAATGGTGGGGTTTGTGTTTAAATTTATTTCTATTTTTTGGGGGGGGTTTATTATTTTTGTTGGTTTTATTTTTATTATAGCATGTGTTTGCACAATGATAATTTACTTTGCTTGCCTAATCTAATAACCTGGTAGATTATCTAATTATTTAAGTCTGTCATTTTACGTCCTTAATGTTTGCATACAAGTAAGCCTGGGTAGGAGGAAAGCAGAATTAGTTTTAAAGTTTACTGAGGGTCTTGTGACAAGAGACTTTAGTTTTCCTCGTGGGGAAGAACAGAATTTGTACCAGGTGATTAGCTGCACCAAATTCACTTCTGGGTGAGATGATGATACTTGTAATAATTCTGTTATTAATGTCAGTATAGCAATATGTTGGATTAGCTGTGTAGCAGCAAATCTACAGTTATGGCATATGGTCGTCCTCTGAAACAAACCAATAGCTCTCAGGATCTCTGTTGAAAAACGGCTTCCAATTTGTAGGTTTGTTTTTGGCTTGGAATTTTCCCCCACCTCCATCCAGCCAAATGTCAGACAATTAAGAATGTTGGCTTTCTTAAAATGTTGTTAAAACACAGTATGGTAAGTAACTAACTCACTGATCCCAATGTAATGAATTAGAATAGGACTGGATATAGGTATTTGTATTCCTATGAAAGAACGAGTTGGCCACAACTTCATAAATGGAAAAGCAAGAGATAGCGTAGAGGGGATGTGAGGGTGTGCATATGTGTTGCAATTTCTATCTACAGAAAGAAACAGGTGTCTATTCAAATCAGAATAATGTTTTTAAAATAAAAATTGTACACAGAAGTCTTCTATGATGCTATGCTTGTAAGAATATCAGTTTGGTCAGATGCTGCTTCCTTTTTGCAGGACTTGGAGTAGCTTTTATGCAATGACTGTATTAATCCAAGAAATTAAACAAAATAATCATTTTTCTGTTTGTGTGTCACTGTTTGTATAAATCATTAGTATTTGAATTTCATGGAGTATTACACATATAAATTCTCTCTGACTACATTAAAAAATGTATTACTGAACATCTAAACTTTGGATAACAGAAATGAAATGTAAACATGACTTAAATGTAATTTATGTCCTTAATATTCTAAACAGTTAAAATAGTCTGTGGAAAAAAAAGTGTTGTAAAAGGTTCTTTGTATTGTAATTGTACTACATTGAAATTTCATTTAAGCTTCTAGAAAACATTAAATACAATTATAACTTTTTGTAGGTTGGGCTCATGTGGTTTGTGCTCTGTACATTCCCGAGGTGCAGTTTGCAAACGTTTCTACAATGGAGCCTATCGTGTTGCAGTCTGTTCCTCACGATCGTTACAATAAGGTATAATTCTATGTCTTTTTATATTTAATGTATTTATTTTAAAACTTCTGAGATTTTATAGTATTAAACTACGCTTCTTAGAATGCACTTTATATAAAATTCCTAAATGTCTGCAGTAATGCTGTAAGTTTTCTGCAATGTCTTTATGATAAATTGAAGAATTAAGAAAGCTGTATTATTAAATTAAGCTGTAAAGTTATCTGCCATGTCTTATTAGTCTTTAGATTAAGGACTGTTTTGTTAATTGAAAATGCCACGATCTTTGAGTAACAGTTTATTTTGAAAGGAATCTGAAATATTTTCTATAGGTTAAAATACTATTGCAGCTTATATGAGATTTCATTATTAATTACCACAAAGTCCTAGTGTTTTAAGTGTTGATATTAACATAAACATGTTTATAAACTTTTCTTTTAAGACAGAGAGGTATGCTAATATATTAAGGCAAATACTTTTGCCTTTGTAAACAACATTCACTTTAGTGGCATTATTTGCTTATACGAGAACTGCTCGTATGTAATTGTCAGTGAGATGGAATGTTTTATGAAGTGTGGTGAGATTTCAAATTAAAAAAAAAACAAAAAGGCAGAGCAATAAACCAGTAGGTTGTTAGTGTTCTTCATTGATGGTTACATTTTTCTTATTTCACTTGTGTTACTTTCTCCTCACTTAACTACATTGGTTTTTTGTATGTTCCCTTCTGCAGATGCAAACTGTCTGAATTTCTGATTAGTTGTGTTAAATGTTTTTCTTTTAACCTCTAGCTTCCTTTTTTTACTTTATTTTATGGTAGTTTGTGGACAGTGGAGTAATGTAGGAATAGACTGTGTTATAAAAAAGAGAAAGGAGAAAAAGGCATACATCTCCTCTTGTGTTCTTCCTACAGGGAGACCAGTCCCTGTTCACGTTGCCTCCGTGACTTCTCACACCCCCCACATCCCCTTTCCAAGTTTCCATCTTTTGAATTATGGGCTCCCCTCAATGTTTCTAGCCTTTTTCCTTTTTTCTTTCTTTGGTCTTTTCTGTTTCACTTTCTCCAGTTGCTGTCAGTATGTTTTGTCCATCTTATTTACCAGCGTAGCTGAAAAACCAGGAGTCAAAGCCTATGTTTTTATCAAGCTTTCTCATTACTGTCTGAGCATCTCTATTGGCATCTCACTATTTGCTTCCCTCTGCATTGGCAAGAGCATGCAACAGCGAGATTCAGTACAGAGCTAATAAAATGTTTCTGCTTGGGCACAAAGCAGTAAAGATTTCCTATAACTGATGAGATTATTTCCTCTCTTGCCTCAACTCTGAGGAAACAGAACATCTGTTTTCTTTTTCCTTGAGTAGTAGTCAGTCATAATTTTTTTTTTAATTGGTAGTGGTTCTCCCTTAATGTTTTTCAAAAATTTCATGGAACACTTTGGATTTTGTTTTATCTTGCACCATTTCCATTGATGGTAATTGGATATTGGATGAGTAAATCCTTGTAACTTCAAAAAATGTACTCTGCATCTTTTATTATTACTTGTTGACAAAAACCATTGTTTGTCTCTCTCTTTAGTCTTTATTAATTCCTTTTCATCATAACTAAAGTTTCTTCTTTCTCAAACAGTTTCTGTTCTAAATATATGACAATACAGTTGTGTTTTGCTACTAAAATTCTAATTTCCATTTTGTTGGTCTATACTTACTGTGTTTTTCTTTCTCATTAGATAGTTACTAGCGCTATGCAGTTAATGTAGAGAGAGTTCCTGGTGTTATCCAGCTCTTAGTTCTCTGTGCTCTGGGCAGGTGTTCTGACTGAGGTCTGTCTTCCATGTTAGCAGTCAGCCTAAAACTACTGTCATCAGGCCACTACAGTTTATTGTGAAGTACAATGAGATCAGTGTCAGAAAAGCCAAAGTTTGGGGTCACACCGCTAGCCTGCAAATTATATTATTTTTGTTCTCTGTTTTTACAGAACTCAGATTTCACTGTCATTATTTGGTCTTTTTGGGTCAGGGAGATAGTGGCTGTGGGTGTCGGAGGAATCCAAGAAATGGCTATACTGCAGTTGCTGCAGCAAACCTTCTGAAAGCAATCAAACTGCAGTGCCAGCAGCAGTCTAGTTGTGTCAGTACTGAATTTAGAGAAGTGTTGGCTGGCAGGGAACTTTCAACTCTGGCTATGTCTGTAACTGCTGCTGAGTTTAGCACTGCTGTGGTTAAACTGCCATGGGTTCCCAAGCTGGCTATTCTTGAGCAATACCCCCCAAAACCAATACAACTATTAGTTCCTTTTTCATGTAGCTTGCAGTAATTTCACCTTCTACTCCTATTGCTGTTCAAGATAAATTGTGTTTATTTAAATTATACCTTTTTTAGATCAGAAATTTTGTAAAGCGTTTCACTCTGACTTTATTAATTTGAGTAAAAATGGAAAGAAAAGCTAGTTTTTTGAGAAATAGGTATGACAAACAGTTCTTGAAACATTTGTTGCACATTGAGAACAAATGTAAACATGTAATTAGGAAAAAATTACTGGAGTTGTTTCTTTTCTTAGAGAGGCTTAGTGATAATTTCATTCTGTTTGTCAGCTTAGGTTGGAATAGGAGATTTTAAGTAAGATATTATTTCCTGTGAAGTTCTGAATAATTCTCTGTGCATGGCTGGATACATATGGAACACTAGCATTTAGAATTGGGGGAAAATAGAGGCCAAAGAAAATTACCATGAGGGAGAAATTATACTGTAGTCTTTAAAGTAAATAATTTTTGAAGTTTTGACAGGACTTAGTTCTTAATTTAATGTTTGGAATTTTCCCTGTGCACTTCTTTGCACAGTATTATAATTATAGTATAATATAATTATAATACTGTGCAAATAGATCTAGGTTATATAAATATATCATAATATGCAGTATTACCAAGTACAGTAATCTTAAATGCAAGAAGAAATGCTGTAGATACCAAAGCATGGGGCTTGTCCATATAGAGATATTTGGCTGCTATTTCCCTGAACTTTGCCTGTTTCAGGGATAAAAACCATCACATTACAGAATGAATCCACTGAATGATTTGATTAATGAGTTAGCTATCAGGAAAGTTCTTCTTACATTGTTGCTTCCAAAAAAGAAATGGGCTATTAGTTGCTCTTCTTTTCAGAAATAGGTATTTCTTATTCCTTGGATGGTTATGCATGGATAATATATATTTATTTTATATCAGCTTCTTTTGTCTCTTTTAGGTTCATTTGAAACTATGTGATAATTTTATATAATGACTGCTTTTAGGAATGTCTTTTAAGAACTGATTTAAAGATAAGTGCATTTGGAGTTTCTTCATTTGCCTTGTAGTGAATACAGCTGGCAAACTTTTCTTTCAGTACTTGCTGCAACAATGAGAAATTTCTGTACAATTCCTAGGTTTGATTTTGTGATCAGAGAATGCCATTGGGTAGCTGTTATGAGTAAACTATTTCTGAAATTACTTTTTGCCTTATAATTTTTTTTTGTCTTACCTTCCCTTCTATCTTTGCTTTTGCAAAGAAGGTTTACACTTTGAATCTTTGAAGGTTGTGACAGCTGTGCAAAATATATATTTTGCCTTTAAAGGAAGTAAGATATTTGTTTTGTTTCTGAGTAAAATTTCCTTGCTGAATCAAAAGCTTTTGCTTCTTTTCCAGTGAATTTGGGAGAGTACTCTCTTTCCTTAAGAGCTTTGAAGAAGAGTGCAGCTGTAGGTTGTAGGACACAGTTCTAAACTTCCACATTTCAGAGGCTTCAGAGGAGTAGCATTTGTATGGATTTGCAAATACATGCAAGTCTTCCTTTGTGAAAGAAAGGCAAAGGTTTTCAGGCTTCTGGAATTGTTTGTGTGTCTAAGAGAAGGTACAAATACGAGAAGCCCAGCGGTAGAGAACTTACTGACTGTTGGAACCTTCTTTGTCCCTGTTTCATATGGAATACTAGGAAACAGGTTTAATGCTTCTCATGACTATTGTAGGAAAGTTCTTTGAGCTTCTTAAAATGCGTGGTCAGTCCACCATGTGGCATTTAAACTTGTTAATAATGTAGCTTGTAGTCATTTTTTAGTCATTTTACTGTAAATTGTTCTAAGAGGTCCCAAAACAGAGACCCTACATGTAGGGTAAATACTGAAAAATGGGAGTCTACATCTCTACTAAGTGGAATGCTTGTATTGCTTTTCTTCAATGAGGAAAAAAACTGTAAAACTTGAAACAAAACGCTGAAAAAACCAGAAAGTAATTGGAGATTGAGTTTTATGAGGTTTATTGAACTTTCTGTTTATAGAGGTATCTTACTTTGAAGTTACTTCCACTTAATATAGTGACTCATATGAGGTTGATAGATCATGACCTTGTTCATTCCTAAAATCTAAATGTGTCAGGTCATGGTATGGAAAGCTAAAAAGCAGCCAGTCTCAGACCCTGTCAAACAACTGAATTATCAGTGTTCACCACCTTGAGGTACAAAAGAAGCAAGGCAAAGAATTAAGTAGGATTATCCCCTTTCTGATCTTGTAAATGTTAGGTTATAGGGTATGATTTTAGGATATATCAGCTTTTAAAGTAGTGTGGAAACTGTACAAGAATAACTCTCCTACCTTCAAGTCTTGCATATTAACACAAATGCTTTAGTTAGCTGACACCTCCTGTTAAATGTTGTTCTTAAAACTTCTATAGCAGGCTATTCTGATCTCAGAATTCCACTCATTTTCCTGTCTAAGAATGGTTTTGCGTTATATAATTCTAAAAAAAAATTCAGTGGTCTCCTGGTCCGTTTTTTTCCACCATGTTTTCTGCTACCCATGATTGATGTTGTTTGCATTTATTATTCTACTCATTCTCTCCTTCACTGAAAGGAGGTTATGATAAAATTGTAAGTCAATTAAAATAGAGACAATTTTATTTTTTGGCATAAAGAAGTTTCTCTTTTCTCATTAAGGATCTTATAATGGGGTTTCTACAGAGGTAGGAGTGTCCTTAATGTTTAATGTTAGATAGACTCAGTAAAGTTCTCTCATATAAAAATAAACATTTAATCCACCTTAGTACTGGGTGATACTTTCATTAAGAATCTCTTCTTAAATTGTTAAATTTTACACATGAATGTGATATGATACAGAATCTCTCTAAATGCTCTTTCAGTAATTAGGACAGGAAAAAGTGAAAAGAGATTTAGTTTTGCCTCACGTTTTTCCCTGGAACGCTGGTGAGAGATTGTAGTAATACTTTTCTAGTAGTAAGCTTCCATACAGTATGTATCCATATTTATCAGCCACTTGTTTAAAAAAAGAAAAAGTATTGAATAGTGAGGAAGAATTTGGATATTGAAAATTTCTTTATTCTGTTTTACTAAGAATGTTTTTGAAAAGATTAAAAATTGCCATGGCATCCCAGTAAAAGAAATAAATTAATAGAAATGCTGTGAAAAGATTTCCAGGTACTAAATAGCTTGTTTTGGAGGTTGGAATGTGTTTAGTATACTCATTCAAGCTTTATTTACAGAAGGTTCTTGATTGATTAATTTACAAGATGTTTATAGGGCTGTCCAGGTCATACTGAAGTAGTCATCCAAACAATGCAGAGTTTGGTTAAACACCAATTTAATTAAAAGTAGCTAAGCATCATATGAATATTGAAACATGCTATGACACTTGGAAAATTCTTTGCACCAAATGTACAAATAAAATTTCAAGTTTGCAGGCTTTTTTGTAATTGTGTAGATATATATATGTATATACACACTATATGGCATATTAAACCATTAGGCACTCAGTCTGATGTTTCTGAATTCCACAAATACAGGTTATATTAAATGAATATGAAAATGATTGAGACTTTAAAGGACATAAATGCAAACTTGAAAGCAAGGACAGTTGGGAAGCCTAATGCTATTAACCCTTGGCTGTTTAACCCTTTGGCTGGTTGACAATGGTATGGAATGTAAGCAAATGAGTAATTGTACTGCCTTAACATTGGTGAAGTGTTCACAAATTCCAAGAGCCTACCAGGTGATCTCCTTTTGCTAACAAGCATGATTAGACTTTCATAAAGAAGTTCTTAAACCAGCTTAGCTGCAAAATCTAGTAGTTCTCAGCCTAGGATCTCCTGTAACACAGAATTTGTTTGTATACTTCTTATCAAATTAAGTATTTTCTCTTTGATAGACATGCTATATTTGTGATGAACAAGGCAGAGAAAGTAGAGCAGCCACTGGTGCTTGTATGACATGTAATAAACATGGATGTCGACAAGCTTTTCACGTAACATGGTAAGTATATTTTATTATTTAATATCTCTGATGTTCCAGAAAGAATCAATTCACACAGTGTAATGAATAAGCTCCTTATTTAGTACATATTTTGAGTAAAGAAATACAGCAAAGTGGTTTGTTTTTATAATAGTGTTTACCAACAATACGGTAGTGGCAGCATAGATTTTGCTGTGAGCTGCAGAACCTGTGTGATAATACTCCCTTGGGTAGTATTAAATGGGGTGTGCTCCTGTGAATAAGTATAGGGGAGTTTGGAGTTTTTTCTTGGTCTTAGCTTATTTTTCTTAGAGGATGTTTAATAGGATACGGGAGTATGAGGACATTGTTTTTTAGTATTGCCTGCTAACTGATTTTGATGTATACTTTTGGTAAATCAGTGGGAAAATTACTGAGCTGTCTGTAAAAAGGCACTAGACTCACCCTTTCCAGTATGGATTTCCAAACATTTGGGAGTAACTCACTTCACTGGTTTTATCTAAATGATACAGATCATCCTGTATTCAGATTTCATGTGTTACTGCTGGAGGAAAAAAAGCTGTGTCCTCCACCATCTGATTCATTCCACTTTAAGATATTTAGTTTTCCTTGCATTCAGGAGATGCTTGTTTCACTTTATGGACTTCTAAAAGAGGCTAGATAATTAGATTAAACCACATGCAACAGGTAAAAGGAAGCAAAAAGAGTTCCACTCCAAAATTTGCAGGCATTATTTGTTTCTTCAATTTCAGCAGGAGTTATTTTACAGTAGCAGGCAGATTTATCTAGGCTGTCTAGCTACATAATCTGTGGATTTACCTGTTTTATGACTGCCCCAGTATGCTGCTTCATGACCAGTTAAATGTATTTTCTTCAGTGTACCCAAGTGATAATTTGTATGTCTTGTGGAGATCTTGAAGGGTTTAATTCCATTGTTTTGGTGCTGATAATCTTGGGAGCTCTTCATTTTTTTTTAAATTGCTTGACTACTTTGCAGGTTTTATTCTTTCATAAGCATCTGATTTTTCATTGGATGTGATCATTGTCAAGTTTCTTTTTATGGTGAAAATGGATTGTGTTCCTCAAAGCGTGCATACCATGTAAAGGGATTACTTACAGATGTGAAAAAATGTGTACATCCAAGCGCTTGTATGACAAGGTCTCTTTCTGTTCAAACACTTGGATACATACAAGAGTCCTTTTCATCTTCTTACTTTATTCCAAAACCCTGAATGCTGTGAAGAGCATGAGACTTCAGGTTGAAAATTAATATAGCTATCTTGCCACTTTTTAGAATGTTTTGGTTCAAAAACATGGTCTATACTACAAAATGATGTCTAGCTGGAGAGTAGTAGTATGGCTGGAGATAATTAGAGATTTCTGTAATAATAAAAAAAATGGAAGAAAAACATGAAGACTACCAGAAATCCAGGACAAGGTGTTTCAAATTGGGATTATCAGAATGATTGTCTAATGAAAAATGAGCTTGAGTGCATGTTTTTTTGTAAGAGAAGCTTAGAAACAATACATCTTTGCTTAAAGACATCCTCTTAATTACTTTTTTCTAGTTGATATCAGCTGTAGTAGATTTGCATGTATTTAGTATTTCTGGGTTTTCCAAGAACGTATTTTTAAAAATCTGTGAAAATGAACCACATTATATAATCTTATTTAATTTAAATACTCCCGTGTATATTTTGACTGTAACGTTGCATTATTATGGTGTCTTGGTTTGAAAGACAGGTGTCTGCCAAGGAAGGCAGGAGCCTCCCTTAGAATGGAGAGTATGACTCCCCTCCCTCCGAATTATTATAACTTTGGAATTAAGAGTCTATCAGGCAAGGATATGTGAAAAGGAATAACAGTTCTTTACTAGTCTGTGTGTGTATAACAAACAAACAAATAAACAAACAAACAAACAAAAACAACGGCAGCAACAACAAACCAAAGGACCAGCCAGCCGGCTGCCCCGGTGAGCGCTCGGTCTCGCCTCACTCTTCAGGCCATTTCCCCGTGGGTGCAGTTCCGGGCACGGCCGGCAGGGGCGCTGCTGGCTCCTGCCCGGGGGCGCTGTGCTCAGCTCGGGGAGCGTGGCCCGGTAATGGCGGCTTGGCCCAGACGGGAAGGGAAAGAAGAGAGGCTTTGCTTTGCAAACCCCTTGGGGCGATCGATCCTGGCGCTCCAGTGGGACCCTCGGGAGCAGCGAGCTGGAACGGCAGGGACGGGGGCACAGTCCTGGAGTGGTAGATGAGATTATTAGGAAAATTAATCCACAAACACCAGAGGTTTATGTCCAAAAAGGAGACAGAGGAGTCCTTTTACTTTATTCGAATAAAGGGAGAGGCCGTGGAGCATTCCCCTGGGATCTCTCAGATTTTTGGAGGACGCAGCCTCCTTTTTATCCTAATTTCCCGTCTGCATCTCCCTTCTCTCTTTCCCCATTGGCTGAGGTACCTGAGAGGTACAGACTGCCCAGAATGCCTGATACCAGGAGATTCCCCTCTAATGTATAACCCTCCCTTTTAATTTTTAATTCTTATGGAATTTAGAGGTTTTTCATCTCCATTGTTTCTTTCACCTTTCAATGTCTAATTTCATTTATCAACAAACCTAAAGTTTATTTGTAAAAGCAAATATCTTTTTCCATTCATCAATCAGTGGAGTCCTTGCCATTGTTTCTTTTATCTCCCAGTGCTAGCTTTATCTGCCAGCAGACCCACAGCTTGTTTGTAAAGACAAATCCACTATTCCTCTCAATACGTATCAGAAACTCCGCAGCTGTAGCTGGAACCGTGGGGATGTCTGGGCAGGCAGGGGCTGTGGGGCTGCAGTGTAGCAAAAACCGAGGAGTAGTGGCAGAGAGGATGGGCGGGCGGCAGGGCAGTGGCACGGGCCTCCCGAGCAGGGCAGGGAGCGACTCCCTCGGGACAGGGATGGGGAGAGTGGCGGGGTTTCCCCTGAGCACTGCCAGATGGGAAGGGTTCCCTGTTGGGTGAGATAGGTGCCAGCAAGGACCCAGTGCAGCAGAAGAAAGGCAGCAGGAGGCTGAACCCCGCAGTGGTGGCGAATTCTCCCCACAGCGACTGCGGCCTCTCCCCTCCCTGTGCCGAGAGCTCTGGAGAGCTAGCAGCTGCCCCAGCCCCCTTTTCCCCAGCCCCCTTTTCCCCAGCCCCCTTTTCCCCAGCCCCCTTTACCCCAGACCCATTCTCTGCTATCTCTGCCCCTCACAGAGAAACCCTCAGGTAAGAGAAGCGCAGCCGGGTGCCCTCCTCCCCCGAGTTTGGCAACTTCTTTTTTCCCTCTTAAGTACCCAGTCGTTGTTGTCTCCTAGCAACATATGGGAGAAGATTCCCTAAGGGAAAGAAACAAAAGGAAAAATCCTAAACTCTGACATGTGGGAATGAAAATGATATGGAAAATATAAAAATATTTGGTTTGTCAATATCTAAGTTGGTTTTGATAAAGAAAATATATCAACATTACAAATGGTGAAAAGCAAAATTGTTTTGTAAAAATTAGACTTGAATAAAGTAATAATTAGTCTAGTCAGTGCAACTTGTAATTGTTGATCTTTTTAAAAGAGATTAGCCTGCCACAGTATTTTAAACTCGTAAATACAGTTTGATTTACTATGTAATTCAAGTTAGATTTAAAAAAACCCAGTAATTTTCATGGCAGATCAGACGCATGTACGCAAGTTCTCGTATGTTTTTTGTTAAAAGCTGTTCTTTCCTTAGATAATTTTTTTGCTTGAATTTGAGCTAAGAGTCATTGTAGATTGCTTTGTTTATTTGTGCAAGTAGCTGTATAGTAGATGTAGATGTGCTAGCTGTAAGCTTGTGTGAGTGGCTTAAAGGTTCTGACAAAAGGCAACAGGCCAAAATATGAATTAGATATGTTTTTCCCTGGGCTACAAAGGTTGGTTGTGTGTTCACATGCCACTGGAAGTTATTTGTGTGGAAATCTCTTACTAATTGCAGATATAAGGAACCATATGTTATCAGCTGTGATATTGTGGTACAAACTGGTGTAAAATGGCTTTCCTTGAATGTTGTCTGGTTTATTTTTAGTGCACAGTTTGCAGGACTTCTTTGTGAAGAGGAAGGCAGTGGTGCAGATAACGTCCAATACTGCGGCTACTGTAGATACCATTTTAATAAACTGGTATGTATTTATTAAATTCTATAAATAAATGTTACTGACTTATTTTTTATTCTGAGTTGCCATTAGCATTAGAAATAATATTTTCATGTAGTTCAAAAAGTAGGTTGTATTTCATTAAAACAATGTTTTAATCACAGTTACAGAAGTGCTAGCTGGAAATGTTTTTATAAGTGGTTACTTTATAGACGTGTGGGTTTTCCCCCTCTGCCAGAAATAGCATGCACATTTAGTGGGTTTTTTTCATTGAGTTCCTGGAATGTTTTCTTTTGCTGTTTGTTTAGGTGCCTTCTAGGAATTCAGTCCATTTTGGAATAAACTAGAAAATATTACTTCTAGAGAATAAAGAAGGACTCCATATTTTTCTGCTTCTATTACTCTTCTGCCCAACCTCTTTTGTTCTGTCTCTCACTGTGTAGCCAGTGATCATTCCTTTCTTGTAGGTTCTCTGAAGTACAACCTTAAGGAAGTGACTTGAGGTTTGATTTTAAAAAAACAAACAAGAAAAGAAAAACATTGAAATTTCTCAGTTAATGCAGTAGGTTTTGGATCAGACCTCTGGAGTCTTTCCATTTTACTTTTTAATAGTTTGACAGTTCCAGATATCTGTTTCTATGTACATGTGTGAGTGTGTGGACTTGAGGAGCCTACTGATGTTTAAGAAATGTTATTTATTAATACTAAAATATGCAGACTTATGTTCAAATACGCTTGTAAGTATAGTTTAACGTGCAGATTACTTTTCACTGCTAAAAAAGTTGAATACTTGGTGTGACTTTTAGGTTGCAGTGGGGTAAAAACACAGGACCAGTCAACAATTTAGTTTCTAGAAGATTAACTTGGTGAGGTTAGTTTTGTGCTTTTGTGAATACTGATGAATTTGCTTCATAATGAAGATAAATCAGGGCTTTCTAGGCCCTTACTAAGCTAAGATTTTTTTTTTTTTTACTATTTCGAGCTAAGTATTTACAAAAAGGGTGAAAACGGTCTCTTATTTAGTGGCAAAGGCAAACCTTTACACTGTTATGCCTTTGATTTGAATGTAACAGTGCTGCTATGATTGAGAACAGGTATGTTTATTTAAAGTTTTATGATAAAGACATAACTCTATATTTGACATACAATTAGTTAGCTTTCCATTACAAAGCTATAGTGGTAAGAACAGTAAAGACTGGCAAGTTTGTTTTAAGTGTTTCAATTTTTATTTAGGATTGTTGTGACTGTTAATGCCTGGTAAATACAGGTGCTTAGTATTTACTGCTGAAGATGGTGAGTGTTGTACATCTACTGTTCCACTGAAAACTGGTTGACAAAAGAGTGGCCTGAAGTGTCTTTAAATACTTCCTCAATTACAAGAAAACCAACATTTAGAACACTGGCCTAGCATAAAGTATTTGCAGTCCTGAACTAGGTTCTCAGACATTACAGAAATACAGGCAATTATATCTGCCACTTATAATCACAGACATGACTGTAGCTTTCTTTATCCTGGTTTTTAATCCATTTTAATGAAAATATACCAGACAGATTGCTTGAATAATAAGTAAATCATGAAGTCACCTTACAATGCATTTCAGGCATGTGTCAGGGCATTACTGTGGTTTCATGTGATACTCATTTGAGCAGCATCTTTTTTGTTTTATGTTATGAAAACTTGAAAATGTGTCTAGCATCTTTTAACCTTTAAAAAGTGGCATATTTCATTTCTCTGTGGAAAGCATATCTTGCAAATTTGTGGGAGGTGTAAAAGTTGATACAGGGACAGGCTTTTTTCTTGGTATATATTCAGTAGTCTTGTGAATTTTAGTGTCAGTAATTAGTCAGCTTTCCAGTAACTGAAGCAGTGAAGTTTTTTTCCTCAAGCAATAAAGCATCTTGTCAGTGGAAATGCTTTATACTTTTTATTTATTCAAATGGTTCCTTTTCTCTGTCCATAAATATATTTTCTCTTTTTAGAAAAAGAGCAAACGGGGATCTAATAGGTCATATGATCAAAGTTTAAGTGATTCTTCCTCTCACTCTCAGGATAAACATCATGAGAAGGAGAAAAAAGTAAGTGGATTTGTCGTTGCTAATTATGTGGCACATCTGCTTAAAAGTAGCCCGTTCTGGTAAATTTAATTTTGGCTGAAAAGCGTGAAGAAAATCTTGTACTGAAGCCCTGAATAGTAAATAACACGTGATAAACCATAGGTACTGGCATCCAATTAGGAAACCTCTTCAGGTGCATTTGTACACGCACTTCTCTATTTCTGTTTGCATTCAGTTTTGTGATACTGAGACATATCCATTGGGAAGGCTGTTCCACGCAACTTACTTTGCTTTAATTTTCTGTTAGAGCTTTTCTTGTATCCCCTTTGTGACTACACAAAGAAAAAAACCAGCAGTAGACATTTTAGCAACTGTGTGGATAAACACATGCATCTAATTCCTTATGTTTCAACCTGTTATATCTTCCTCTCATCAAAGAACTGGCATCCCTTCTTGACACATTTTTCTGGTGCCAGTGGTCAAGCCCACTGTGCTGGCAAAATGCCTTCTTACTCACTTGGGAAATCTTGCTGTGAGGGTACAAAGAACATAACTGCTGCTTTCTAATGTTGCCATACTCTTTTAACGATCTGATTTTGCTTATTATTAAAAAATAAATTCAAATCTATGATGATTACTATTTTTAGGTTTTTATTACTGCTTCATTAACAGTTGTCTGTAGGAAATTTGTCATCTAAATTCAACAGAGGGGGATAACAGACACAATAATGCAAATATGCTTTGGCACTTTTTTTAGGCCTCTAAAAATACATACAAACTGCTCACTAGCACACGTGCCTGTACAAATAGCTTAATAGGATTTTGTGTGAATGTGGGTAAACTTAGTTTTACATTATTAAAAATCATTACATAAAAATTGGAATCAAAGAATCTTTTGACCAAATGTTTATTATACAAAGGAACTCTATTTATAGAAACAGGAAATTGAATAGCAAATGTCAGTCTTTAGACTCTTAGTCTCCTTAATATTTGATTTGGATTTTAAGATCCCTTCAATTTTGGATGGATATTGATTGCCAGTTGTTCTTGGATAATCTTAGAAAAAATCTAATCTTTAGACTTGTTTAATGGTGTATGTGAATCATTCTGTCTTTATCTGGTAATGCAGAAAAGAGTGTGCATTGTGATGCAGTTGTACCTCTAAATCTAAATTTAGGGCTAAAATAATAAAAGTATGGGGTTTTGGCAGGGCTTCTTTTTTCTTAGTAACATATTGGTAGAATAACCAATTTTGAATGACACATTACAGAATTAGCTGCATGATAAACCCTTATTAATATTTGCCATATTTTTTCTTAGTTTTTCACTACTATCATATTTTAGGTCATGTTTTATCAAAGTACTTGCATGGATTTTTACTCACATTGACAAAACTTGTAAGTTGGTGGGTTTGTGGTTTTTCTTTTATTTTGGGTTTTACTTTTTGTTTTTCTTAAATGAATTTGACTGAAGATACTATGCTTCCCAGGTAATACCTGTGTAATCTACAGGGTACACTTGGAGGGACTTTCAAACTGAGTGTGTTCAGTCAATGGTGTCAGCTATTTTTTCAGCTTATGCTGTGTATTTGATAAACTGTATTAAATATCTTGGAGGAGTAGGGCAGTTTTTTAAGGTGACTTTCCTTATTTCCTCTTCTGTAAATCACATGAGAATCTAGGTTTTTGTCATATGATAGGAAATATTTATATCTTTCGCAGATACGGTAGTGTTTGTGTGGCATCCAAATCCCTCTCAAGACCACTGTAGTTTCTGCTGTATCTTTCATCTTCATTCTTTGGAAATTTGGATAATCTGATCTGTAGGCATCATTAAAGCTTTCTGTTTTGCCAAGCAGTAGCTGTATGAGTTGTGGTTTGGAACCACTTTTCTTGCTAAGACCTCAAAAGCTATCCATTTGTGCATGTGAGACATTACACTGCAGTAAGAAGCAGTTGGTCTGAAAATGTTAATATAAGTAACTGTCATTTTTACAAACAGGCTCAGCTGAAAGCCTGTGCTTCCCTTCCATAGTGTATTTAGTCTCTTCTGGGCATGCTGCCAACAAAATTGGTAACTAATATGTAAGGGTATAATAATAAAAAAAACCTGAGCAATTCTAACCAAACCTTAGGTATGATTTAATTTTCATGACGATGTTGAAGCTACAGAATAAATAGCTTCATTATATTCTGATTACTACTGCCTAAGCATTGTTAGTTTCTGTGGCAGAGATGCTATTTAGAAATGATTTAGTGATGAGGCTGTGTCCCTTCTAAAGACACAACCTCATCCTTCAAAAGAGGATTGGTAGTATGTCACTTGACATTCAGTTATAATATCCCTTTTCTTCAGGGCCCAGGTACTTACTCAGGCTTTCTTAGGCCACCATAAGGCTGTGGAAGAATGCCTTGCTTTAATGTTACTGGCAGTCTTATATTTGGAGGGACTAAAGAAGGAACTAAACATATCTGGAATTGACCTTTGTATAATGAAAGTATTTTTTTTGCCACTAACATGAAAATTAGGCAACATTACTAGCTTTATATGTTTATGACTTCTGAAAAATGTGAATATATTATGTAGTAATTAACTACTGTATAGCCGCTGAATTACTCAGGTGCCTTTTCTACTAGAAGTGCTTTGGTCTGAGCTGAGCAGGAAGAGAGAATTTAAAACTCTGCTGTAGTGGCTCATATAATGTAAATTAAACAAAAATGGGCCCATGACTGAAGACTGCAGATGTCTAAGAAGTGATTGAAGAGGCAAAAAGCATAAGATAGTAACAAAGGGCCTCTTGTCACTATCACAGAAGTTGGAGAGCATCAGAGGAGAACCTAAAATGCAGGAGCCAGGATAAGTGTCCTAAATACTGAGCTACTAATGTGCTGTGGGCATCTTTTTGCTGCTTGTGTTGTTCTTAAAGAAACATTACAGCTTTTCTGATTCTGTGGGTGGAAACTCGAACACCTCAGACGAGGTTGTGGCAGTGTGTCACACTTGCTGTGTTCCACTGTAGCTGGGAGTTTGGCTGTTAGGCCCTTGGGAAGGGAAGATTTAAACCATGTCTCTGCATTGAAAGTTCCCATAGGCTTGTGTGCAGGTTTGGAACTGGGTTTGGAACTGCCCAGACTTTGCCAGTGTGCTGTGCAGGAGCCCGTGCTCGTGTGTCAGGGCAGTGACTTTCATTTGGGAGAAAGGTGCTCGATGCTTTTTAATGGCTTTAATGCCCTGTGTGAGCTGTTGCAAGGCTCGTTGTAAACGCTCACATCCAGTGTTCCCAGGGCATTTCCTCACTGTCTGCACAACTGACTGGGAAAAGGTAAAATGGAACTGCTATGCATCACAGAAGATTCTGTGGTAAAAGTAGGATCAGATTGCAGGTTTTTGGGTTACCATTCAGTGCATAAGCAGTAGTTTCTGTTTTCTCTTGAAAAACAACAACAACAAAAAATATTGTTTTAGTCCCAAGGAGTCACTTTATAGTGCTGTATAGAGTGTTTTAAAGATGATTCTAATTGTGTCATTCCTCTATGAATTGCCTCATTTCATAAACTAAATGATGCTACTTGAACATTGGGGGTTTTATGTAACTTTTTAGGGGACAAAAGCTCCAAACTCATCTCAGTAATGTAGTATCCTATTGCATTTTTATTAAATTTGTAAATTTTGTTAGTCAGTTTAATTTATTTGACTGTTTAATCCTTTCAACTGGTCTTGATGTCTGAAGCAAAATTCTAAGAATGTTAAAGATAACTAGAAGAAAAGTGGTTTGCAACCACTTTGAAATTATTTCAATTTTAGTATTTGAAGTAATACTAGATAAATATTATTTGAATAAGAACTGTGTGGTATAGATGCAAAGGGTGATGCACATCCCTGTTAATTTACTCCAAATTCTGTTCAGTCAGAGGGAAAGAAACATGCCTCTGAAACACCTCTAAAAGCTGATCAGTAAATATAAACCACATGCATTTCAGTGTATAGACACACTAATATCTATCTAAGATGCAGAACCCAGTTCATGTTTCCTAAAACTGAATTTCTGGGTTCCATGGGTTTGAAAAGAGAGATGTTTTCATCCTTCCGTCTTTACTGTTGTTGCCAGTGAAGAGTGTTTCTCTTTCTGGACACCTGTTCTGTATTGACTTTCATAGGAGTGTAGTCTTTTCTTTTTTAATACATCTCTTCATGTCAAATTCTGTTGGAAGTCTAACTGTCTGGGAATACTGACAGCATGTGGCTGTGTAAACAAAATTTCATTAGAAAGCTACTCTATCTGAGTATATTTAGTAATAGATATTTTTATCTGCAGGATTAAGAGGAAAGGTGACAGTCTGGTTTGACTTGTTGCTCACTAAAATTCTCTGTCAACTTGTGCAGTGTTCTGTGTATACAACTGTCATCCTGATAATCAACTGCATGACATTTACTGGAGCTGGCACCAGCACAGTGATCTCTTGTTGAGGTCAAGAAAAAATACTTAAGAATATAAGCTCATTTCAATTTATGTTTTCTTTTATTTTAGTAAGAGAAAAAGTAGGAACTTCTTGTCTCAATTCTCAAGATTATAATGGAATTACTGATTTGACTCCCTCATATTTTTTTACCCTACACTAACACATTATATATATTACTGAGAAAAGAGTAATGCTTTTAGTATACATTGGTACAGCAAACACCTCAGTAGCATTAAGCTTGTCAGCTGGGATTAGTTAATTATTACAAGATCAAAATAAAAAGCATACCACCTCAGGTATACCTAAAAACTAGTTTGCAAGATGTAGAATTTTGTAAGGCTGCTTACGTTACAACTGTCTTTTTTCCATCTCAAAGTACACATTTTAGTCTTTTACTGTGAAAGAAAATAAAACTCCTAGCCAGCAGCTCACCCTCACACAGCTACTTGCTCATTCTCCTCCCTTATGGGATGGGGGAGAGAATCGGAAGGGTAAAGGTGAAAAAACTTGTGGGTTGATGTAAAGACAGTTTAATAGGTAAAGCAGAAATTGTGCACGCAAGCAAAGCAAAACAAGGAATTCATTCACCACTTCCCGTGGGCAGGCAGGTGTTCAGGCATCCCCAGTACTGCAGGGCTCCATTAGTTGTAACTGTTACTTGGGAAGACAAATGCTATCCCTCTGAACATCCCACCTTTCTCTTCTTCCCTGATGTTTATATACTGAGTGTGATGTCCTATGGTGTGGGATATCTTTGGTCATTTAGGGTCAGCTTTCCTGGCTGTGTCCCTTCCCAGGTTCTGGTGCACCTCCAGCCCACACACTGGTGGGGTGAGAAGCAGAAAAGGCCTTGGCCCTGTATAAGGGCTGCTCAGCAAAAATGAAAACATTCCTTGTTTATCAACACTGTTTTCAGCACAAATCCAAAACACAGCCCCACACCAACTAGATGAAGTAAATTAACTCTATACCATTCAAAACCAGCATGATTTCAATTCTATAGCTGTTACTATGAGAGATGCAGAAGTATAAGGTGCTTTGAAATTTCTTTTTCTTGGTTTTGGATTCTGGATTTAATAGATTACTAGTACTTTGTAACAGTTTCTAGAAGGTGATGTTGATACTTTTTTATGAAGTTGTATATTTCACCCATACCCTATCTTGGGTTCTGGTAGACCGTATGCAGTTAAAGATGATCTATGATGTTAAGCTGACTGAGACAGGAAAATTGAATGGATTCTTTCTGTATGCCATTCTACTTGCCTATTTCATGATATGTATGTGACAGGTATCTTTAGGTTACCTTGCAGACAGTGGAGCATTTCACAGTATGTAACATAATACGTAATTAAAACTTGTAATTTTTATAGGAATGAATGAAGGTGAGCACTGGCAATACATAGTTGCATTGGTTTAGTTAATCTTGCACCATTTTTGAAGTTAGAAAGCGCTACTCAAGTGTTTGGCACTGCATATCCATTACTAACAATTAATACTAAACTACAGATAACAGAAGCAGTGTATTTTAGTGTTACATAGCAAAGGACTAGCTCATTCTGGATAAGTGTTGGTAGTCTTGCACCTCATAGAAGATTTGGATGGCATTTTTATTATTGATTCTTGAGTCTTTTTACCATTGACAGTTAAAATTATGACCATTACTCATTTAAGTGAGGCTTTTGAGTATTTAAGTAATTGAATTGAGAATGGTTCTTAAAAACAAGTGTTATGCTTAGAGCTGTATGTATAAGAATAATGCTGGCAGTAGTGTCCTACTTCTCCCTCTAAACTATCTCTTGCCTGTATCCTTTTATTACTGTGACTGCAGCAGCACTGCTGCTGCACTGTATTTTTCTGCTGTGGGTTCTACTGTTCAAAATGCTAGCTAGATGGATGCCTGTTAAAAAATAAGATACATTAAGATTTGAGTTTGAAACTTGGGGATTGTGGTCATCTTTCATTCTGCAGTTATTATTACGGTTATATTTCTAATAGCTACTAGTCCTACATTAGAGGCCAAGCAGATCTGGCCTCTTATTTGGGACGAGCAAGAACTAAGCACAGCTTTTCACTGGGGATGCTAGTTGTGATGTGACAGCTCAGGATTTACAGTGTTTAGTGACACAAAGTGCAGAAAATCTATAAATGACAAAAGAACTGATACGAGTACTTTGTGCTAATAGAGCATTCTGATACATTAACATTATTTGAGGACATCAAACAGCAGCTGAAAAATGAGGGATTTAGGCAATCAGATGATTTTGCTTAATTATCAATAAGAAAAGTAGATTTTAAAATGTTGTTGAGGTTTAAAAACTTGGAACAGCCAAAGGTAGCGGAGGATAAGGATTTCTGTAATAGAGAAGGCATAAAAATGCAGTAACTCAAGGTCAACCCAAGCAGTTTGGTTTTGAAGGAGTAAGCACTGGTGGTTGCTGATAGTGTGCATGTGTTTTAGGTCTTCCAAAAGAGAAGTTAGTCTCCTGTTCCCTGAACTCATGAGATCTTGCTTCTCTGTTCTGCATCTGTCTATGCCTGTTACTGTCCATCTTTCATGTTCTTCACGAAACTAATGTAGCTCACTAAAACAACAGAAGACTCTCCACTTGGTTTTTTTGTTGCTGCTGTTCAGCAGTTTGAGCAGGGCAAATGGGAGGTCTGACACTAAGCACTCTGAGAAAGGTGAGAGTGGGGTCAGAAAACCTTTTTCTTCTTTTGTAACAGTGAACTGTTAAATGCCCAACTTTGGAATGTATTTTAATCAAATAAACTCCTGTAGAAACCCCTTTCAAGAGGGCTATGCATTCCTGAGACAAAAATGAATTGCAAATAGGTGTAAATACAAATAGGTGTAAATATCATTTAACGAGTTAAATGATACTTCCATGTGGAAATGTTATGAATTATTAATGCCATTTAAAGGAAAAGCTGAACTCATTTATTTCTTCTGCATTAGAAGAAATTCTAGTTTGTTAGAAGTGAACTATTTATTGTTCACTTGTGTTATTCATTTTTTCCAAACACTGAAGTCCAAAGTTTGAAAAGATACAGTTTATGTCTCTTCTGCTGGTAACAGATCACAGCTAAAATGCATGCATCCTTAATTTGGTATTTTGATGAGAGGCTGGTCTTTTTCACTGGTCTGACAAATGTTTCTCTGAAAGTAAGTTAAAGAAAATGAATGAGCAGGTGTTGATCTTTAGAGTGATAAAACAAGTAAATGAGCTAAAAAAATGAAGAATTTGAACCAAAGTGTATTTGTGAAGTCATATTATGTAATAATTTTGTAGATTGAGTCTTTGTGGGAGAAACAGAAACAATCAGAATGTATTTCCTTCCCCTTCTTCATTCCGCTACCCCCTGCTCTACAAGGAAGCAATGCACATCGGGTGCTGTAGAATTCCAGAAATTTTGCACCATATTTATTATCTAGCAACATGTAGCTGTGGAGTTAAGATGGGATTACATAATTTTTTAGGTAAGAAACAAAAGCCAAAAAGTAGATCCCTGGTGAGAAATAAAGCTTTCTGATTAATCATGATGCCTGAACTCGAGGCATTCTGTATTGGTATTTAGCTGCACCATAAATCTGGGCTCTTCAATTTGTTCAGGACCAGCATTGTTACAGTGCTTACCCAAGGGCTGCATGGCAATCATGCCTTATTTTTTCTTACAGTAAGAAAGATTTCAGGAGCTGCCTGAATCTGGTCTTGTGAACCAAGATTAAAGTTCTCTTTGTCAATTTTGTTGTTGGCCCTTTATTTTGTCATATGTTCTTCCTTGGAATTGTGTCTTCTGCTGAATCTTGGTTTTACAGAATGTACAGATGGCATTTATCAGCTCTGCACAGGAGTTTAGAACATCTGAACTAAGTATATAAATGGGATATGTGTGTTCTGCCTGCCTTTAATGCTCCCTTAGCTTTCACTCACTGGCAATACTATTTTCAGTCCTTGTTAAGAGTAATTTCTCTCCTTTATTTTCCTTACAGTAAAGCTTGAAAAAGATTAGACATTTGATATCATTACATTCCTTAGAATGGGGGACTCTCATGTGGTTTTATGGATGGATGTTTATGTTGGTGAGGTGCTGCTACCTTTTTTTGGAGTATTTTAGGGCTGTGACTGAATAGAGACCTTACAAAAGTGAAGCATGCAGAGTTCTCCATTGGGACCTAACAGTTTGTTGGTTTTGTGGCAGTAGGGAAGATGGCTAGTTTGTGTGGCCTTTGAGACAGACTTGATTGAAAGCTGTCATATTTGTTAAATATTGTGGGAATTCATGTCCCTCTGTTAATCCTTTTTTGAATTCCAAACTGGATATTTCAGAACTCTTCTTAGAGTTTTTATGCATCTTTGTGGTAGAAGAGGGTGCAACTGCAAGAAGTCATTTTGTAGGAGCTGTGTCTCTTGAGCAGTCTCAGCAGCTTGTTGAAATTTTTATTCTTACCAGTGTAAAAGCTGAGCATTTCTTTCAGAGATTTTCCTGCACTGTTCTCCAGTTCTTTGATGTTGTATGCATTTGAAGTCAATTCACATTCAGAAGTAACGCTTCTCAACTTTCCTTGGGAAGAAAAAAGATTATAAAAGAAAAGGAAAAAATTGTGAGAGGAGATATAACCTAAAAGAAGGAGGAAATGTAGAGTTAAGGACAAGAAGATGTCTTGTGACTGAGATATTTGGATGCAGAAGGCCTTAGAATGGGTTACCCCTGCAGTGGCTTTCAGTGGAAAGCTGTAACCTTGGTAAGCCCTCATGGCAAACTTTGTCTTGGTGGTTTGGATCTGGGGGAGGAATTTGATGTGGTTGCTGATGCTTCACTTTACAGAAATCAGGTATATTCTTTCCAGACACTGAGTTGTTTATGCCCTTTTCCTTCCTGCTGTTCTTGTGTCCCTTGTCCTTCCTGACACCTCCTTATGTATAGGGACTGCTGTTGATTTCAGTGTGTTACAAAATGTAATTTGAAGTCCTCCTAAGTGTTCCTTTGGTCAGAATTTTATTGGTTTTTGCCTTTTAGATGAAATTAACATGGGAAGTAAAAGAACACTAGAAAAGTCAACAGAAAAAATTGTAAAACATGTTCATTTAAAAGTTTTCTTATTGTTTACTGTTATTGTTGTGAAGTTTCATCCTGAAGTGTATTAAAGTCATTGCCCCTTGGCTCCAAAATTATAAATAAAAAAAATTCTTTAGGATGATTTGAATTTCCCAGTAGAATGATAAAAGCCAAAGAAGCTCAGGCACTGGTTAGCCATTCCATAGCTTCCTTCTTGAAGCTTGTCTAGGGTTCAATGAAATTGTTACTCAAGTTTTTCTAAACACATCCACTGATGATGTAGTAAGTTTGGTAGCTTAGTACTGGTGAAAGTCTTTCATAAATCAGCAGAACCAAGGAATAACATGGCAGTCTTGGTGTAGATGCTTCTGTTTTTCCTTGATTCGTGCTTGCTTTTCTGTTAGTGTGTGTAGCACTTTGGGGATTGTTACATTTAAGATGTTATTGAAAAGACTGTGCAGTGCATTTGAATCTTTCCTCTCCACAGTAGTTTTTTTTCCTTTCTAATATGTTTTCCAGGTGCAAAAAGAGACAAACAATCTCTCATTGAGAAAAACACAAAAGAAAACAAACACAGCCTCCCTGATCTAAAGCTCCTTCAACAAGCCTATATTAGGTTTAAAAAATTTAAAACCTACCTTGTGGTGCATGCCATTGTAATTATGACACCTGCTCACTTTATTATGAAGGGAAAACCTCCATACTTCTATCCATATGGCAGAATGGAAAAAAAACCCCAAGTTCACTTGAGTGTGTAAAACCCCCAGACCTAGAAATGCGTGTCAGCTTTTTAAACTGTACTTGTCTTTGTGTTTTAAGAAGTGTACAAGGATTAAAAGGATTTAATGTATTGTATCTAGCAAGTATAGGTCTACATAATATCTTGGTGCTGATAGGTTTTTTTCTTGATATATTTACTTTCTTGGTTAAACTGTATTTCATTCCTGGTAAAATTAGTTTAGTTAAATGGATTCAGGCTGGTTAGAAACAAGGTGATCTCTAAGTCAGTCACCTGGTATTTACAGTTCATAAAGGTAGAGATAAGTGTTTTGCTTTCAGCTTTGCATCTAGGTTGTCAGTTAACCAATTTTACTTTACTGGAGAGCTTAAAAATCCATTCTTTTACTCTCTCAGGCTGATTCCATGAAATAAGTTTCTGATATTTCTTCCATTGTGACAGAAATAGAAAGGTGATACTTGGTCATACTTGAATAGAGGATGCACATGTTGCATCTTGTCCTGGTGCTTGGTGAGAGTGGTTGGGCCGTCACTGTTGAACAAATGATGTTCTTTTGAAAGTTTGGACAATCATTTTGATACAGAAAGATCAGCATGGGTAGTTTTTAAGATTCAGAACAGTTACTGAGTTTTCATATGGCTATTTAGACTTACACATCTTATCAAGCTTCTCAATGGGATTTTTGAACCCCTTGTTTCAATCCATATGGTTGCATGTTTTTTACTAGCTCTCTGTAGAAGCAGTCTGAACAAATAGCTGTGCATTGTGCTGTTCTGCAGAGTTTTGTGTTAGTTCACAAAAATTCCACAAATACATAATTAAAGAAATTAAATACTTGAGTGCCACTAGCTTTAAGTAACTTTCCTTCCCAGCTGCAGTTTCTTTGCATCTTCTGACACTGACTGTCTAAGGAAACCATATTACATTGCTAAGAAAAAATGACTAGTTTATGATTAGACTGGAAAAAATAGTGAACTTCTGTGTTCTAAGTTTAATTGTTAGTTTTGTCAGACTTGCTGTTTTTGTGAAGTATTTGTCTAAACTATTCAAACAAATACAATTTATGTCTGATTCTGTAACCCTTCAAAAATTGATTTCTGCCAGTATGAAAGACTTCTGTTATACTATAAAGGCTCTGGGATAAGAAGTTATTTTCTCTCTGTTGGCACAATTTTATTCACACTGCCAATGCTTCATTAATGTTTAAGAAATAAAAATTAAAAAACTGATTTCATTCTCAGCTCTTTTAGGAAGCACATTTGATTTGTATAGCTTTGATATTTTATTCAGTTTACCATGGAAAATACTTATTTCGTCTGTAAAATGTATGTCTCTTTTTTGGAAATGAAATCTAAATCAGATTTCCCATTCTTATGCATGGAGATGTCAGTAGGGGAGCCAGAGTTAAAACCTTGCATTAATTGACATTAGTATCCCAACAAAAAATACTGTGCAGATGCAGAGATGCAGATAGAAATCTTTGATGAGAAATAAACGAAGATCTTTGATACAGAAGCCATGTCTCTTTTTTTAGTTCAGTTTCTTTTGTTGATTAAGTGATTATTGTAAAGATGGGTTATACTAACAACAGTGCATTCATAAATGCTGGTTATTATTGAACAATTTCAGTTGATGCACTTTGAAAACAAATATAAGTACTTGATTTACTTTATAAAATTACATTATAAAACATTCAGAGCATTAATGTGTTTTCCAAATAGCACAGGACATGATTGCCATATCTCTTCAGTTTTGATAACACTTGATGCGATATAGATTGGGTTATTTTAAAGATGAAGCTGAACTTAGTTTTTATTGTTTTTCACAACTTACAGAAATATAAAGAGAAAGATAAACACAAGCAAAAATACAAGAAGCAGTCGGAGTCCTCCCCATCTTTGGTTCCATCTCTTACTGTAACTACAGAAAAAGTAAGTCAATGTGTTCTTTCTCTTCCACTTCAGTTACTTATGTCAAAATTTCATGATGTAATCATTCCATTATATATGCAGGAGCTTTATAATGGTATAAATTCTATAATTATCAAGCACTCTTGGTATTTTTTCCTGTAATGTAAAATCCTAAAATACTTGAAGGTTTTCATATGGAGAAAGGCTTAGAGTTTTGTACTTAAATTTTGATTTAGGTGCCAGTGATACTCCAGTAAATTTTCCTTAATTGAGGTATATTTAACAACTTGAGAAGTTTTAGAAAGTCTTTCCTTCAAAATTCACTTGTGTATGCTGAGCTGACACTGAACCTGTAAGCATTTAAAACTGGTAGCTATGAAATTACAGCTCACGCTTCATACACTTATAATTTGCCTTATTAGCAGGTTAGGTTCTGTTATGTTCTCTGACCTTCCCTTTCTGTTGATGTGTTAGAAAATACCTAATTCCAGCAGCAACATACAGGGTTAAATAATGACAGTTTTCATCGTACTCAGCAAGAATCACTTTTGCTATCCACCAATAAAATTACACTATTGTTGGTGTTACAGAGTGGGCAGTACTGTTGAGAAATGGGTTTTCTGATTTCAGAGTTGGAAAGAACATGTCCCATTCATGTGGAGATGTTTGACATCAGAGTCAGGGAATCATGGTTTGAGTTGAACTGTGCTTAATATACACAGATCATCCTGTAAGGTGCTGAGGCTTGTGTTAACTGTGTGTGGTTTGGTTGCTCAGGTGTTGCATTCAACAAATGTGTGTTTGCATATGGGTACACCAAGACCTCATCAGGACAGGCTGAAACAATTGAAATACCAACTTCCTCTGGTCTCTGGAAGTATTCTTTCAACTAGTGGTATCAATTTTCAAGAATAATCTCCAAGAAAGTTAGATTTTTAGTATGCTTTGCATATTTCTTTGTTCTCCATAGTAAGATTATTAACTTGAGAATTCATAACTGCTAACATCCCATTATTAGGAGCTCACACTTCTGTTGAGTATCTTGTTTCTTGTTCTGCTGTATTCTCTTCATGTCATGTGAGACTTAGTAGTCAGTGGTTTTCTGAAACTCTCAATAACTCTTAGTTAAAAAAAAATAGAAAAAAGGTAGAATCAATTTACCACTTTGCTGGTTTGATTTAAGAGCAATTAGAGATTGCAATCGGCAAGTGTGACAGTTTCTGTTGAAATTAGGTTGTAGTATTGACTGGTCCACATGATTGGTTATTTCATTTTATTAATTTGCCCTTAACATACTCCTTTTGAGTCTGAGACAACTTCTAAAATTCATAGCCTGTAAGAGAGGCTTTGTGCGAACTTGTTTGGAAACTTCTTTAAATTTTACAACCTTTGTTTAATTTTTATACTGTGTATGATCTTACCTTTCTTGAATTATATCCCTCTTGTACTTTGATTATCTAATCATCATAAGTTTTTACAAGAAGTGATATTATTGTATATTTCTGTAAAAGCTAAAAAAATATATAGAAATATTGATTATCTTTTGCATCCTGCCTATGGGAATTTGCTTTTAATGCCAAAGACACAGTTGGATTCTGTTTTGCTGCTAAGCTTATTTCTAATTGCTTTGTCCTCCCTATCTTTTTCCTAATTACAGGGCTTACTGCTATGGGTAGTCACAGGGATGAGCTAGGGCAAACACTAAAGTGAACAGAAAATCTCTAATTCTAGAACTTAAATTATAACTTCATTAAATGAAAACAGAAAATTAATTCTGGAATTTGAATATAGTCGTGCCCTTTTCGGTTTTTTTTTTTCTTTTTTTTTTTTTTTTTGTTTAATCTTTTGCATGTGGATTTTCTTTACCTAACCTGTTTGCTTTGTTTATTGACATTTTTTATAGTGTTTCAAATCATCAGGAAAATTAGTGTTCAGCTTTTTATTGGTGTTTTTATTGGGAAATTGGTGTTCAGAGGTTCCTAAGTGTGATTATGTATTTTTAAAAAGTATCTACTGGACATATAGCAGTGATTTTTTTTTTGCTGTGGCTAGTTCCTTCAGTTAATTTTTTTCCTAAGTACTTTTAACACCATTTACAGGAATTTGCTTTTCTAGATTATAAACTTGTAATGTGTTCCTCAAAACCTTGAAATTTTAGTAATTAAACAAGTTTTATTTTTTTCTAAGATGAATATTTGGTTCAGAATATTGCATTAATGTATTCCTTTTATGTGACCTTTTACCTGCAGTTGGTAGAATTGTTTTGAACCTGATCTCTATTTCACAGCAGTCTTTCTTTGTATTGAATGCATGACTTTATTGTGGTATATAATCACTTCTGCTACCATAATGTTCCTGTGGAGGAAAACGAAATTTGAAATGAAATTTGTTTTTTCTTTTTAAAGATGTTAAACCTTTGTAAATCCAGTTTTAATGACCACTTATGCAGGTGATGATTTAAAGCATGTTTTTATCTGGATGAGTGATTTCTTTAGGTAGAATCATGAAAGACTGCACGATAAACTGAATTTACCTTCTGTTAATGAGGTTGAATTGCCTGTTGGTTCTGCAGAATTTAATTCCAAGAAATTTTACTGAGGTTCCAGCCCCTGCTATTTTGAGAGGCACTTTTGTGCATCCCTGTAATGTCACAGCAAGTGTTGTTCAGTTTGAATCAGTTAAGTTTGAAAAAGTTTGAAATAAGAAATGCCTGATTACTCTTTGATTAACGTATTAGCACTACATTTTTTTCACTTTTGGGACATAAATATAGAATGTGTGAAGAAGAGCTACAATGACTTAGGAATTTGAATTCTTTCCTGCCTCTTCTTCTGCCTGCCTCCTTAGTTGGGAGGAGCCATCAGCCCCATATTTACTCCTGGTAAAAAAATTCTGTCTCATGTTTTGAGCTTTGGCTCCCTCCAGCAGTGTGGGGAGATGGGGAGTGAGGGTTGTGGTCAGTTTGTCACTGGTCGCTCCTGCAGCTGCTTAAGGAGAAGAGTCCCCCCCCAGCTCCAGCATCCCTCCCATGGGAGACAGTCCTTCACAAACTCCTCCATCCTGAGTCCATCCCATGGGCTGCACTTCTCCACTAACTGTTGCAACATGGACCACTTCTCCACAGGGTGCAGTCCTTCCTCCAGTGTGGATTCCCCTCAGGGTTACAAGTCTTATGAGGAAACCTGCTCCAGCATGGGCTCCTTTCTCCATGGGTCTCCAGGTCCTGCCAGGAGCCTGCTCCATGGGGTCACAGCCTCCTCTCAGGCATCCACTTGCTCTGGTGTGGGTTTCTTCCATGGGCTGCAGGTCCATCTCTGCATCCCCATGGGCTGCAGGGGCACAGCTGCCTCACCGTGGTCTTCACAGGATTCAGGGGAATCAGCTCTGGCGCCTGGAGCACCTCCTCCTTCTCTTTATTCACTGACCTTGGTGTCTGCAGAGTTGATTCTCTCACATGTTCTTGGTCCTTCTCTGGCCACAGTTACATCTGCCCAGTAACCCTTTTTTGTTTTTCCTTCTTCAGTATTTTGTCACTGAGGTGTTAGCACGATTTCTCATGGGCTCAGCCATGCAAATCCAGAGTTGGTTTTGGGGGTTTTTTGGGTTGGTTAGTTTTTGCTCAGGCTCTGCTCTTACCATCTGGCATTTTTGTGGAGAATTACCTGCTGTGGTCCTTCCCCTCTCTGTGCAAGGGTACAGCTCTGTACTGATCTGTACAGAGCTAAAGGCCATTCAAACCTTGGCACGTACTATGTATACCAAGACTGATTATTGGATGTTTACCATAAATCCCCAGAAGTTTTAAGACTTGCTGCAGATGGATGGTGTAGCTCTTCAGGGTACACAGTGATAGATGGAGAATGTAAAAATGACAGTAGCTCTCTGTGCTTAGGGTATATTTCATCATGTTTGTGTTATGATTTTCTGAGTAAGCATGTAGATTTCTGTACACCTTACAGCACCTTCTGAAACGCAAATAGCTGTGGGAGCAAAATTTTCCAAAGCAGAACTGTGTTGTGCATGCATGTGCTTCAAAATCTGCCAGCAGTGGGATTCAGACTTGCAGTCAAACCAAATCACAGCACAGTGTTTGCAAATTAATGCCTGCTTGTCATTGCCTGGCCTGGTATGCAAATAGATTGAAGTATTTGCTTTCCTCAAAGCTTGTATATTTAGTTGTCTTCTGTCATTTGCAACTGAAAAGTAAGGTTTATGTAAATGTCTTATCTATTTTAGTAAAATATGGAAAACTTTGTACAGCTGCTATACAAAGCTTTCTGTAAAGATGAAGAAACATTCTGTTGTAGGCCTGAATTCAGCAAGCATCCCACTTGGGGCAGGGAAAATGTATGTGTATGCTCAATTTTAAGAGGCATGTGTTTGTGTGGTCTTAATGGAGATAACTGTAGATACTATTTTAAATTCTGTTCTGTAAAGAACTGAAAAACAGACAAGCTCTTTTTGAACAAATGAGTAGTTTCTAGGTTTATGTATATATTTTTAAAGAAACTGTTTTACTAGGTGTTTTGAGTATAAATAACAGTAGATTGTTTTTCTTTTTCCTGATTTTGCTTTAATTTTCTTTCTTATGTTACTAAAATTCTGTTACCACAATTCCACATTTTTTCAATCATGAGAACAATAATATTCCCTTGAATGGTTTCGTAATATTGTGCATACAGTTTCCCTTCCCACCTAATTACTTTCTGTGAAACCTCTTTTGAGTATTGTTCACTAATAGGAACAATTCTGGTAAAATTTAACAGACAAATAATGGACCTAAAGATGAAATTTTTGAAAGCCCTGTGGAGAGTGTATGAGTGTAGGAAAAGGGCTGGAAATCTTGGGGGTGGATAGGGGTTGAGGAAGAAATTTGCTTTGGGAGCTCAAGAGTGTTTTTGTACCTGTCAGAGAGTGGGTTTGAAGTAAGTGTGTCTTGGTCAGCTGTCTCATGTGTCTTCTTTACTTGGTGATTCTTAAGGAATTGGATGAATGGGGGATGGTTCACATGCCAGGGAACTGATTTTGGTTTGGCGTTGAGGCTATAAAGTCATAAAATTCCAAGTTCTTGGTTTTGACACCTTCAACAGTTCCACTGCTGATGGAACAACATTTCCAGTTTAACAAAAAAGGCATAAAATTATATGTTCAGAAAAACATTAAAAGTTTATTTTCTAATTTTTAATTTTAAGCATAAAATAACAATATCCTATTTAAATAGACTATAAAGACCATACCCAGGAGATTTTTCCATTTACCCCAGTGAAGTAAAAATTTCAACCAAAGCCATTATGCATTTTTTTGCACAAAATGTTTTCTGTACTTCAGTTGTTTGCTGAGAATCTTCAGAGTTCAGCTGCTGTAATTCCTGCTCTTTCTAGTTACAGTAGTATTTGAACAGTTCTGTGTTTGTTTGAAAGAATGAGGTCCTTTAAACAGTTGTGAGAGTTTTTTGTGTGACTTCTTTATTTAATTTCTTCTCTCTTTTAAAATGCCAGACATACACAAGCACTAGCAACAACTCCATGTCAGGCTCCTTGAAGCGGTTGGAAGATACCTCAGCTCGATTTACAAATGCAAATTTCCAGGAAGTTCCTACACATGTTTCAAGTGGAAAAGATTCTTCAGAAGCTAGAGGGTCAGAGAGCAAAGGGAAGAAATCTGCAGGTCACAGCTCAGGTCAGAGGGGAAGAAAGCCTGGTGCTGGAAGAAATCCAGGAACAACTGTGACTGCAGCTAGCCCTTTTCAGCAAGGTACTGATTGTTAAGCAGTAACACAACTTCTGCTTTGACATGAATTAGAATTTTTTTGTATGCAGAACTCAAAAAGTAGTTAATCTTTTATCCTCAATACTGAGAATCTGATTTCACTTTAGGGAAAAAGCCAGCTTTTTTCAGGGTAAAAATGTTTGTTGCTATAACATGAAAGAGAAGGTTGTACATGTTAAAAAAGGCAGAACTGTTGCTTTTGTTCAGACTGTTAAGGTTTTCTCTTTAGCTGCAAACAGAAGTCTCTTTATGTGCCGGAAAGTTAGCCTGGGGTAAACTTTAATATGAATTTGAGTCTAGATGTTTTTTAGTCAATGCTCTGGCTAAAGAACAGAACTGGACTACCTAATGCATGGGATGCATTGGCCCCTCAGTAATTTTTCAAGATGCAGATATTGAAGGTATACCATTTCCTTCAGAGTGAAAGACCTTTCTACTTAGTTGTTTTGTCATTGAAATATATGAACAGAAGGTGAGTATGTAAGGCTTATTTACCTTAGGTAGTACAAAATCTGTTACTTTTTGAGCTTGCTAAAACCCACTATGAACATGCACTATGAACATTTCTTAAAAGCAAATTTTTTTATGGCATCTTTATCAGAGTTGAAAAATGATCAAAAAATTTGAAAGGTTTTTTTTAATTCCTTAATTAATAAAACATGTTATTTGTAAACACAACACACTAGGTCTTCTGTAAAGTAATTTTTAGTCATTTTCACTGTGGTGTCTAGTAGTTGACTGTTTATGCTTTGTGATGGTGATTTTCCTTTTGAGTTTATTTATGCAGTGAACACTTCTAAATTTGTCCAGACCTCTTTCAATATTTCAGTTTTTTTTTTACTTGAAAGAAGAGGAAGGGTTTTTTTGTTTAAATTCTCAAAACTTTGAAGATTGCCTTCTGGAATTCCTCATTTAAAGAAAAATCTTACTGCAGATTGCAAAATAGATTTTTCTTAGGTGCATGCATTTTCTTCTGGGCTGCATTAAGGGAAGTTGATATAAATTACTTAAAATACAAAAGAATGATATTTAAATTCTTTTAGTTAACTGTATATATAATTTTATTTTAAATAAACTTTATTTTAAGTAGAATTCTTAACAATGTTGAGTGGAGTACTAATGATAAAACACTCGTTTTTAAAGGACATAAGTTTTTTATGCCTAATGTCATAGTTAGGAATATTTTCTTGATGTTTGTCATCAGTCTGAATTCTGTGAAACAGTACCCACAGACACCCACCTGTATAAAATCAATGAATTTTAGTGCAAGTAGATGTTTGTATTTCCCAAGAGTGCTACGTTTTCTGCCTTGATTACAGTAATATAGTGGTGAAATGACTGCATTCCAAGTACTGAAGAAGGAATGTAATTCTATTACACAAAAGGTCTTTATGGTTCTGTGACAGTGCTAAAGAAGTCTTAAAATGCCAATTTCATACACTGTTTTTCACTTTCTTTCTTATACTTTTGAAAAATACGTCTTCTATGGAACTCCTCCTCAGCTGGGGAGAATTAAGCCCAATTGTTGTTGTTCCCTTGACCTGTGTCAGACTCTTGATTTTAGGTAGAATGGTAAGGAAGATTGCAGGCATAGTGTACATGTGATCATAACACATTTGTATCAGCTTTCTTTTTATATAGCTGTATGTTCAAAAAAAACTGCTCCAGTTTGCACCAAGTGTTTGTTATGGCTTCAAAACATGATGGATGTTAAAGGTGCCTAAACAACAAAATTGTTATTTTTCTTTTATTCATTTTCACCTTGTTTGTGCCCCAGATGCAAATTTGAATCTCAGACAAGAATCTGAGAATCATATCCAGCCAAGTGAAGATCAGCAGGAGAACCAATCCAATGAGTTATTTAAAGAGTTCTTTAGCTCTTGGTAAAGCTTGAAGCTTTTCATTAAGTCTTTCACATTAGATTTTTTTATTCTAAGATTATAATACTTCTCACTGGTTTTCATCAATTACAGGGAAAAACATAATTGTACTTCTTTCTCCTTTTAGGAAGCTTTTTGGGCACTCCTGGGAGCATAAAGTCATCTTCTGGAAGTTCGGTTCAGTCTCCCCAAGATTTTTTGAGTTTTACAGACACAGATCTGCGAAGTGACAGTTTCACACATTCTCAACAGGCTTCGTCAACCAAAGATGTACATAAAGGAGAGGCTGGGAGCCAAGAGGGTGGAGTCAATTGTTTCACTTCCTTAATTGGTCTCCCTACATCGTCAGCAGCTGTTCCCCAATCTAAAAACTTTGACAGCTCACCTGGAGACATAAATAATTCAAGCCTTACTCCTACAGCATACAAACGAGCTCAGACTTCTGGACTTGAAGAAGAAACTGTAACAGAGAAGAAACGGAAAGGAAATAAGCAAAGTAAACATGGGCCTGGTAGACCTAAAGGAAATAAAAGTCAAGAAAGTCTTTCCCATCTTTCAGTTTCTTCTGCTTCCCCAACTTCATCTGTGGCATCTGCTGCAGGAAGTGTGACAAGCTCTGGTCTTCAAAAATCTCCAACTTTGCTCAGGAATGGAAGTTTACAAAGTCTTAGTGTTGGTTCATCTCCAGTGGGTTCAGGTAGGCATTTATTGGATTTATATTTTTACCTCAAAATAGGTTTTTATTATTTTAGCTATAATTCTGAGTATGCTTTTCAGGAACATAGTATCATTTAAAATATTGTGAAAATCACACTGGGGGAAAAAGAACTGTTGGAAAAGTAAGTTCTGTTCCATGTATAGGTGCCACTGTGCTGTAGGTGGCTGTAGTAGGTGGACCTGTGTATTGACTTAGAGGCTATATAAATGCAGGTTTTGAAGCTGTAGGGGGAAAAGTTGCATGTAAATAGGTTCTTTGAAAATTACATGTGACAGGTTTAGCTAAAAAAAAAAAAAGGTGATAGTTAGTATTGACGTGATTGTCTGTGTGTTCTGTTACACAGAGAAAACAAAATTGATACTCAGGTATGTCAGCTTTGCTGAATGTGTCCCTCAGTTCCATATTCCCAATTTAGCTTAACTGAAAATCAGAATGTCTACATGGAGAATGACCAGTTAAACATGTAAAATTATATTCTGAGTCTGAACTCCTGTGCAGCTGGATGACATTTTCATATTCTCGTGTGCTATTTAGCAATTGAAATTGGCTGGTTTGTTCTTCCTCTGTTCTAAATGTTATGCACATCTGGGGCTGTGAGAGGCTTTCTGTTTCCAGTAAACCTGTGTGTGGAATGGCCTGGCAGGATGCTCTTATCTATCAAAGTCTTTGTTGCTCTGAAGTTTCTTTCAAAGCTTTTGTGATGTAAAAAAATAACAAATTACCTCACTTCTGAAACTTCAAAATTTTGTCCTTTTTTTAAAATATTTTTTTCTTAAATTTTCATTTTCTTCATTTTTCTGATTTGGGGGAAGAGAGAAATGGAGCTTGAATACTTGCTTCTGGGGAGGGTTTTATGCTATTTGTATTGTTTACTTTCACTCTATAAGCAAGAGATATTTTTAAAATATACATAGTTCAAGGAAAAAACTGTATTTCTTTCAGAACAAGGCAGGTACTTAAAAACTTGATGTCAAAGCCACATTGTTTTAAAGCAGTTAGATACAAAGGGTCATTTTTATTATGCATAATAATGGCAATAGCAGTAGAAGCTATATTAAAAATACTTTTCCTATATTGAAATCAATGGAGAGAAATGGCATATGACAAAACTTCATAGTTCACTATTTATCTTTCTGTTTAAAATACAGTTTTAAGAATGTGTTTACCTCTTACCTGTTAAGAACAGTGAGCATCTAACATATTCGTATCAGTGTTCTGATTATTATAGTATGAACTTTCTTATTCCTTTATGACCTCCTTTGAGGGGGATTATGTGTTGCTGTTGGGGTAGGAGTTAGAAGTACTCCTAGTTGGGGTAGGAGATAGAAGTACAAGGTCTTGGTTTGAAGTGAATGACCCACTTATATTTATCATTTCCCTCTTATATTTATTGTAGAATATTCTGCTTTCTTCAGCTCCTTGAACAGGCCTTTCCCTGTCCAGGTCCATTCTTGGTTCCTTTGTTCTCTTCATTACTTCTCACTCTTCCTTCTAGAAGACGCCAGTGATAATGTTAAAGTCTTTGTAAATAAATACATGGATGGAAATACTGTGTGTGATTTATTGCTTTTATCATGATATTCAACCTATAGTTTCACATCTGTTAAAGTATACTTAGATTCTTGGTGGCCAGCATTAGACCTGTCCTCTAAAACAGTGATATTTTCTGAGGATGCCAAAGAACATGGATATGAATAAATGAACAAACAAAATTCATAAACAAAATCACCCTAACAAAACCAAGAAAACCCAGAGATACAAAAACAAACGAGATGTCTTTGAGCACGAGCTCTAAATTTGTCCAGAAACGTCTGCTTGAATCACAGCTTATTTTTGTAATGTACTCCTCTCCCTCATCTCCTGTTTTTCTTATGGTTGTAGTGCTGCTCTCCTTGCTTCATCATAAGCATTTTTTGGTTTAGCAACCCAATAACCCACTTTACAACAATTTTTTGTGTTGCAATGAAGAAGGACATATGAGTGTTGCCAGTATTATCAGAAACATGTATTTTCTCAGGAGTAATGTGCTGATGTTTCTCTTTTCAATGGGCCCACTACATTGTTGAGTAACAAGATCTGACAAGTCAGTCTAAATTATTTGATCCAAGCTCACAGATAAGATTTTGTGCATGTAAATGTAGTGAGTGAAAACACAGAGTACTCAAGTCAAAAATATTTTATTGCCTCTTACTTGGAATTACCTTGATACCTCAAAGAAGCCAAATCAGGAATGAGCTAGACCATACTAAACAACGCTTCTGAGGCATTTTTGCAGGAATCTCCTCCTCTTTTTTTTCCATAGTCTTCCTAACAGCAGCTATCAAAAGCTATAACTCTCTTTCAATTTTCTGAAGAGTACTTGTTGAGATCCATAGAAATTATGAAAAATATGACTTTACAGATGGATGATAATTGTGTTCATAATTAATGTTCATATGAGATGAAGTGTGAAGGGAAGCTTATTTTAAAAGGTAACACAGATTCATCATGTGTTACTTACACATAATTAGTTGTCTTCCCAAAAAGTTTTGTTCAGAGCAAGTACACTCAGCTAATTTTGTAAAAATATTTGTCATTTCTGAATTTATTCAGTCCAAAGGGCTTCTCTTTTCCTGCTTAATAACAGAAATGTACCATGAATTTTGGTATAGTATAAGGACATGTTATTAGAAGCTGTTACAACACATACATTCAGGTTGTGTTTGCCATGCAACAGATCTGATGTGTTCAAGGTTAAACTTAAATGTTCAATCTTCATGCTGTCTGTTATTTTTACTGAAATGTATTTATAACCTGACAGAAAGCATTTTATGTGTTACTTTATCACTGTATTCGAAGAAAAAAATTAACTGTTAAAAATGAAATAAAATTTAAATTGGTAGGGATTGATAGGGAATTTTTGCAGTAAATTAATACTTTACTAGTACCCTCTTTAAAAAAACCCCACCAAAGTTCTTTACAAACCATACTTCTCTTTTTTTGAGAATTCACTAGCATTTTAAGTTTATTGTCTAAAAAGGCCTAAGTTATTGGAGGAGTTATATAAAGCTAATAATGGTTCACCCCAAATAGGGTTGGTCTTAGAGTGATTTCAGGATCTGAATCTTTTAATAGGGGAAGGTGTGTATTGATTTAATCTAAACTCAACTATTTCACAGAGCTGTCTAACTTTCCAAGTCAAAGCTGTCCAGGCTGTATTCTCAGGATTAAGCTCATTCTCACCATCCTTTTAGGGAGTAATATTTTAAGATTTTTAGTCTAGTATTGTAAAGCATCGAGAGCTTGTGTCCCTCAGCAACAGGAAAAAGAACATTTTGTGTGATGTACACTACCTTCTGACTTTTGTGGAATAATGTAGCAATGTAAAATGGAAAGAATCAAGTATCGGAAGTTATCTGAAATTTCTGTTTCATGGTAGATAAAGTTCTTGTGCAGTTGTCTTCCAAGTTCAGCATGGATACTTGCTGCTGGAATTGTTACAGCGCTTCAGGCACTTCTCTGTCTTTCCCGGTTCTGCTCTTGATTTCAAATGTACAACAAATTAGTATAGTATCAATTTCAGTAGCTAAGGACTTCAGGGAATTATTTGCTTCAATATTTTAATTTTTGTAAAATTGATTTTATGCTGTTATGTGTAGTGTAAACCCTAAAAAAAGCTTATATTTTTTTTTTCTTCAAGAAGACTGGAAAAGATTAAATTATCAAGTGGGCCTCGAAATGGTTAGCCCATTGTTTCAGCACCTTCCTGTGTCCATTTTCTGGAATTCCTTTGTCCTGATTGAGGTGAAATTAGAATTTGTCTTTCTACATTTTTATCTCTGCACTGTATATATTCTGCCCTTGGCCAATCTTCAGTATGCTATGGTTGGTAACACTGGACACTTTTTGGAATAAAAGAGTCATCCAAACCCAGTATTGTATTTTATTAAAGCAGTATTTCAAATTCTGAGAAACTGCTAATGTGCCTGTTAACAGGCACAGGTCCCTCTGAGTTGATCTTGTCTTGTGCAGTTAAGTTTCAGCTTTATATACAAGTTTGCTAAATGCTTCAGATTAGTTCCATGTATATTTTTTCTCCTTTCCCATCTGATTCAAGCAGTGCTGAAACCTTTGTCAGTGTTACACACGTTATGCTGTGCAGGATCATGGTACTGTTAAGCTCATTGTTGCACTGATGACATAAGGGACCTCTGATTTTCAAAGCAGAAGAGTAACTTGAAATTATTCTCATTTGGATACAAAGTCCCTCATTACTTTTGTTCTTTTGTTGAATTTTCAGGACGCTGTGTTTAAAGTTTGACTTAGTAGCTGAATCTACTGGGAGAAAGAGTTTAGGAAAAATTACTCTGAAACAGTTTGTGCTATTATCTGCACCAAAGCAGAAGTCTCGCTGTGTTAAGAAGCCAGTTTGTATTCAGAGGAGATAGAATATAAAGAAGAATTTGATACTCATTGATATTAATAGATACTAATGGCATTTAAGGACTAAGCAAATAGTATAGAAAGCATACAAGGCAAAATCAATGCATGGAGAATTTCATTCTTCATATTTGAGATTGAACAGAAGTGATGTTGAGATTGGTGAATGGTGTACAAGATTAAAATGTTAAAATTGATGATTGTTAGTTTAGAAAACATGGACATGTTCATCAGGTAACAGAGAGGAAATCACATGAGGAAGTAGTTTATGAAAATGGGGATTATCATGAAATCCATCTTACAAGTTTTTAAGTAAAACAGTTGTTATCAGCAGCTACAGCCAGAAGTATTGACATTTCCTGATGATGAATACCTCGTACTTCCATGCTTTTAGACTGTCAGTGTTAAATTTCAATGAGTCTTTAAAACTCATGAAGTTATAAGAGAGACTAACAAGTAGTTAATGTTATGCAATTAGGATGTGTCTGCAGAAGAAAGGAAGATTTTAAGACATACAAAGTTTTAATGATTAGTGGTGGATATTGAGAGTTATGGAAAACAACTTATTGGACTGATTTTTTTAATATCCTAATTTTTTAATAGAAATGGCATAGTAGGTGTCTACATTTCAATTGATACAGCATGACATTTTAAATAAAGACTTGTAATGCTAGGAAGTCAGCAAATCCTTCCATTAACTGTAATTAATAGGTAAGTTTCAATTTTATTTTGAAATTTTTGAAATTTTATTTATGAATGTTCATAGCATTTTTAAACCAATGTTTACTTCATTTTGTTATTTCCCCTTATGCTCAGTTGGTCAGAGCATGGTGCTCTTAACACCAAGGTCACAGCTTTGATCCTCAAGCCACCAAAGGGTTGGACTCAGCAGTCTTTGTGGGTCCCTTCCAATTCAGAATAGTCTGTGAAATCTATTGGAAAATGCTGCAATTTTTGAAAAAGTCTGGTTATGAGGGCAGGGTAAAATGAATCTCTTGGTCAGCGGTACAAACTAAGAGTTATGTTGGTAGAGCTAAAGTGGAAGATTATCTTAGAAAGATGGATGTATACTTGCAGGATAAGGATGGCCTTCTGGGGAAAGAAGGACTGTAGAGAAAAAGGATAAAGGTGATTAATCAGTTGTGTCTGAGTTTGCAGTGCTGAGCTGTGTTTAAAAAATGTTTTAATGCATAAACAGCAAGCTAATGAGAAAGGCAGCTCTGCATTCAGAGTGTCTGGTCTCTGAATACTGTGTATGGTTCTGTGATTTGCTCTGTGTAAAGAAAAGAGCTACGAGAAGGATTCAATGACTGGAAAAAGCACATTATTGGAGAATAGCTAAGGAGTGAGTTTATCAGACATGGATATCATATGAGGAACTGAAAATTGGTACAATGATCCTTAACCTAGCAAAGAAGTAAAACATCATCAAGTGAGAGAAAGTAATAGTTGAACAAATCTCAGTTATGAAAATGTATTTTCTAGAAGATACAGTTTAGTCAAACATATTTATTTGATTTGCAAATGCTGGAAGTTCTAGAGCTAAGAAGTCAATGTGCTTGCTAAGATTCTTGTTTGGTCCTTACCTATGAATCTAATTATGTGCTGTATTTTCTCTTTGATTTTTAAAATAAAATGTTGCATGGTGCATAAGTTTAGCATATGAAATAGAAATAGTTTGTAATTGGGCAAATAATACATTTCAAAATACAGTCGTTAGTAGTAAATTTTCAGGCAGCATGGGTCTGCTAGAATTAGTTCCCAGCATAGTATGTTCTGTGCTTTTTGAGAGATTGAGAAGTTAAGTCATCTTTGCTGCTCCCTCTGCGGGTTCAGAGTGGTTTCTAAAAACGTATGTTGTAAAAAATGTACTTGGATGTAATAAATAAGAATTCCTTCATTAAGAAGGCTGTGGGAAAAAATACTGAACAATGAAACTTCTAGTAGAGATGTGTTTTAAAAACAGTTCTGAAAAACTTCTGAATAATGATGGAGAACTGAACATTATAATACTTCAGGGGGAAAAAAAGGCTATTATCATCGCTGTGACAGTCATTTCAAGAAGGGATAGAAAAATTACATCAGAATTAATTGAAATTACTCCATACATGTTGCAGGTAGCAAAGTACTATATTTATGGTGCCAATTTCCTCCTAAAATATGCCTATGAATATAAAAGTTGAGAAGAGGCATATAATGATTGATATATTTAAAACATGCTTTTCAAAGAGTCTGAAGCTCTTTGATAGACTGAAAGTATCTTTAATTTAAAAATATTTCAACTTACAAAAATGTTTAGAAGCAGGATTGTAATTATTATGCAAAAATAAGTACTACAATATAGTGCTTAATTGGATGGGCTGCTGAAAACAAGAAATGTTCAGCCTGTTCCACTCATGAAGTCTCCAAGCTGCCTGACTTGCCATGGGAGCAGTGTTTTGTGCATGAGCTGCAAATCAGCTGCCCTGTGAGTGTTGCAAGACTAGAAACTCTTGGAAAATCACTTTGAAACAAAACTTGATTTAAAACAAGGCAAAGTTTTCCTTTCTCATAAAATTGTAAAGTTTTTGGTTTTGAGTGAAAACAGATGGGAGTGCTTTCTGAAGGGAAAAAATAATGGCCCAGGGAAGGGAAGCTCTAATAACTGGGATAGAGCTTCCACGCCAAGCTGCTAAGGCCTGCTAATTTCAGAGAAGATCTTGGCAGCTGTGGAAATTACATAACTAGTTAATTGTTGTATGAGAATGTGTTTGTCAGGTTAAAATAGAAACTTTTAAGATTTTATCTTTAAACTAGATTCTCAAATTATGGTGAGTCTGGGCATTAGCTTCTATTTAAATTTCAAAATATGTAGTTATTTATTTATTTATTATACTCTGACAGTCAACAGCAAATAATATATTTAAATTACAAACTTGTAATACATGTCAGATGCTGTGTATTTTTTTGACTTCCCTTTTAGGTCTTTCATTTAATAACAAAATAAAGAAAATTTTGTTAGTTACTAATTATGGGAGAAAGATATAGTTCTAAACAGCTTAGCAAAAAGATGTAAATATTTCTAAACTGTTTGAAACACTGGTTTTATTAAAGATTTGTGAGTCTTCTACTCAAATATTAATTAAATAAAAAATACAAGAAATTCTGCAGGTCAAGATTTTTGCCCATACAGAATTATTTGTGGAACTAACATCTAAATACAAACTCTTGGAAACGTAATAAGTATTTTTGTGATTACACTGCCTGTTTATTAGTTGTATCTGTACTGGCAGAGAAGAAAATGGACTGGGAATGGCTTAAAGGCTACTTAAGTTTCTGTGCTTACTACTTTCCAAATGTAGCTATAAATCTGTTTTGTCTGGTAAGGGGAGGTTTTCAGAGAAGTTCATGACCTTTTTGTAAACTGCTTGCTTTTATATTATATTTGACTCATAAGCCTACAAAATGCCTTGTATATATTTGGTGTTAGGTTTGAACTCCTGATAAAAACTAACTTACTTTAGGCCTGGCTAATCTGCATAAACTGTGCTGCACGAACGAGATCTGGCTGACAGCTTTGCTACTGTTGTTGTCTGCATAGGGAAGAAAATTAATTGCCTGCTTTTCCAGTGGCTGATGGTCTTTGCAGATACATGGAGTAAAAGTATGTGGTATTATCATTATTACATTTAAAAAAATAAGAGCAGAAAGAGAAAAGGTACTGAAATTTCCAGGTTTGTGCTTAGATTATGTTAGTTCTTTAACTCTCATTATAAAACTAAGAATTATAATTTTAAATTGAGCAGGGGAATAAGGAGACACTGTGAAGCAGTTAAGATTCCTATCCTATCAGATGTCTTTGTTGAAAAACTTGATACTTGCTTTAGAAGTGTATCCCTTTTCTGAAGATCAAGGATATATTCCTTAATTGTATTGCTGCTTGGAAAACAAAGTGAGATACAAGAGTTAGCTTACTTGTAACTGTTTAGTTCCCAGAACCTCCTTTAAAATGGCTTAACTTAAAAAAAGGACTTTCAAAATGGTATCAAATTAAGAGGTTTTTTTGTGTGTATACATATATATATATTTTAAAATGAAAATATTCGTCTTCTTGAGTGTGAACATTTTTCAGCATCTGCAGTCAATTACTAGAGTATGGCATTCTTTGTAAGTCAAATGTGAGATAGCAATCAGTCTTTTAACTCCATAAAATCTGTTAAAGGTGACAAGGGAACATAAAAAAGTGCGTGTGGGGGAGGGTGGAGAAGAGGCTTGACTATAAAAGGAGCCAGTAGGGTTTTTTACCCTTCCTTGAAAACTGTACTTTTCAGATCTTACAGACTTTCAAGTCTTTCAGAAATCAAATATATCTGAAAAATAAGTGATGTGTATGTGTTGATAGTTCTTGAAACTTTTTTGTCCTTCTGAAGATTGTCCAATTCATATGGTAAAATTTTTTTGTTGTTGTTGTCAGTCAGAGGTGACAACACTGCAGTCAGGTTTTTAAAATCAGAAGGAAGTGTACTTAGCATTTAAATTTTCCATTTATTTGATGTGAAGAGCTGCAGTACCAGAAGTTAAACCGACTGAAGCTTGTCTCAGGATTATATCTGGGGAGAGGCTGTGATGTCTAGAGATGTTGTTGATTATCATAATAATTTCTGCAATTCCCTTGCAAAGTTTCAAAAGAAAAGAAAAAAAATTAGAAATGCTAACATAATACAGTGGCATAAAAAAGACTAGTTACCTTAAAATAATTGAGCTTTTCAGTGAAAGATGTTGCTCAGGGACAAATCCATTAAGACTTAGAATAGAGAGATGCATGTGACACTCATATAGGATGACACTCACATTCATATAGGAGCTATACTGCTTTTTAAAACATATAATAGGGCTAACTGTCTGATTATCAAGTCCCTGTGCTACCTTCATGTGTAAGTAATTTATTTTTTTCCTCAAGCAGGTTATATGGGTGTGATAGGACCAAGCACAGCGGCTTTCTGATCCTCCAGGTCGCCTGTGGTGCTGTAGTGTGTCACTTAGCGCAGTGCTGCAGCGCATGCACCCCTGCAGTTCTGGCTCTGTAGTGGAGCCTGTGCAGCCAGGTGGGCCCCTGGTGGCTCCATGTGCATGAAGTGTCCTTGGGGACAGTAAGTGACAGTGTGTCCAAGTGCCTTTGCACTGTATGGTGTTCTGGTGCTGTACAAACATTAGTGTACCTGCATGATCTGCATGTGCATCCATCTGAATGGGAGCTCATTTTTGAAAATCTCCCCAACATGATTAAAATGCAGAAAATTGGCAGCAGTAAGCCAACAATGTATTTCCAGAAGGTTACTCAAATAAAACTCTCTTTCAAGAATATTAGGCATACCTGAAAAGCTGTTGTAGGAAATTGATATACAGGTATGCCATATACACAAAATGTGCTGTTAAAATTCTTAGCAGGACAGTTCTTGCAAGAGCTTTTATGCTGGTAATGCAGGAAATAGTAAGTGAAATAAACTATTTTCTATTGTTAGAAAAGCTACTTCTTATCTGATCCTGAATGTAAAGCCATTTTTTGTCCATTTGAACGAAACTGGGATTTAACACCTAGTTTAGATGCAAACTCATTGCTTCATATTGCTCTTTATATGCTTTTTATTCAGCTTTTAAATAGAAGTGTTCATCTTTCAGTGTCAGATTTGGTAGATATGTGAGAAGGCCATAAGTATAACAGGAAGAAAACTGTTCATTTTGACAGTGATCTAGCTTGCTGCATGTCTTTTTGTGAGAGAGAATTTTGTATAGTGGTAGAAGGTTCAGAAAAGGGTCCTCATTAACCTAACTAACAGGAAAAAAGGGAAAATTTCGGTCATTAAAAAAGTGAATGAGCATCTATGTTCTTTGGACCAGTATAGCTCTAGAAATCTGGGTTGAGAAGGGGTTTCATGGAAGCTGGTAATGGAACTGAAGAATATGAACATGCAAATGGGGCTTCTGCATGAGTAATCCTGTTAGATCCTACATACTTGACTTGGTTTTATTCCTGATTCCCATTGTTTATTTGTTTTGAATATCTGTGAGATAAGAATGACTAGAGATTCCAAGTAAATTAAAAAAACCTCAACAGACCCTCCCCCAGCAAACAAACAAAAAACCAAACACCAAACACACCCCTCATTCCTCCAAATGAAAAAGTGGCTCATAAGCTGTCAATATAGTTAGCTTTCACATAAGAATGTTAAATGCAAATTGTTGGGATTTGTTTTGTTTGGGTTTTTCACTCTTTTTTTCCTTAAAGCATGGTAACTGTCATGGACAAATGCCTAATCTGATGGATGTAGGGTTTGGTTACAGCAAATAACATCCTTCCTAGGGACAAAGTCACTAGCCTTTTTTTCTGTTGTAGAGAAGTAGTAAGCTTAGAATGGAACTTAAGGTTTTTTATGCATAACCAATTCCCTTAAAAACAAGTAATGAGCAGCCCGAGGATGGTGGCTTGGATGTAGGTATTAATACTGCGTCATTTCAGAAATTGAAATGAATGACCTGGAAGCATTAAATTTTTTTCTGAGCAGAATTGATTTTAAGGAGGAATAATTGTAAGGTTCTAAGTAAAGTAAACAACAGCAGCTGCTGTAAGGATTGGATGAAGAGGGGAAAGATTTAGCCAGGACTGAGAGGAAGGTGCAGGAGGCACCAGAGATGGCAAATAAAGGAAAACAATGAGAAGTGAAGTCCAGATATTACAGCATATATATATATATATATATATACACACACATGCACATATATATCTATATATATATATCTATATATATATATAGATATGTAGTTACCATTCACTGTCCCTAACCTTTCTTGACACCTTAGCATGTTGAATTTCAATTTGGCTCTACATTGTAGCAGAAAACTGGGTGGCTGGGAGGCGATACTTCAGCGAGGGAGTCAGGAAAGACCTAGCTGCCAATAAAGGCAGTTACACAGGAACCAAGACAGTAGCTCTTTTTTCCTTCCAGAATAAAACACCTTTTTTCATCTGCCTTCTACTAATTTATGGAGTGTGGAAGGGAGTGGTGGTAGGGGAACAGTTCTCCTTCTGTTCTGTGGAGAGGCTTTGGGGGAGTCTAGAATTGGCTCCATCAGTCACAAGCAGGGCTGATCTAGTGTTGGCCCTTCCTTGTGTAATTGGATGAGGTCTGTGGTAGAACAGCTAGTGTTTTGTTAGCTCTTTAACTGCATCTATTCCTCGTTTATCTATGAAGTATTATCTTAGAGCAGTAAATTTTGCATTGGGGCATATCTAGTCTATTCTGCTTGGAAACTTTCTCATACCTCTTGAGTGATGTTTGGGAATACATTGTATGTGATGGCTTGGCTTAGTGGTGGCTCCTGTTTGGTACAGTTTTAAAGAAACAAAAGCAAAAAGTATAGCTTCAGCAGTCTAGGGCTGAGATTGTTGGAATATAATAAAAAATAAAGAAGAGGAAAGAAAAAAATCCCACCACCACCCCAAGCTTCCTTCCAAACCTACCCAGTGGTTCCTTAAATTTGAAAGTGTTGAAAGCACTGATGGATCAAAATGGCTGCGATTTCTTGTGCACAAAAAATTGAGCATAACTGGAGAGAATTGATACAATTATAATCAAATAAAGGCTGTGGAGAGTAGGTGTGGGTGAAATGATTCTGCACTTAAGAGTGGCAGGCTGCAGTTGCATTGTGTCCTCTGCACCTGAGAAAGAATTTGTCTCTATAGTATAATGTGATTCCAGTCATATCAGCTCTGTGCATTTTAGTAATTTTTTTCCTTGCAAATTATGAGTGTATTTTTGTATTTTGCTAGTTCTCTGAAAACTGTTAAGAAGGTTAATTAAGATTATCAGTTTCATTTATTTCAGATTAATGCACTTCTGTCAAATATCGTACAGAATTTTGTACATTGTATGTTTTTTCTGTACCACAAAATTTAAATCCCCAAACATTAGTATTTATGTTTTTTAGAGAACAGACTTTGTAAATTAATGCTTTAATTAAAATATTCCAAATTTTACAAGTATTTCCACTGACGTACCTTTGGCTAGTTATTCAGTTTTAGTGAGTAGATAAAAGTCAAAGCTTTTAAATTTTTTAAAATTGCTTCTTAGTTAGTTTTGTAATCTTTGAGTATGAATGACAGAAGTTAAAGGTGTCTTTATTCATTCATTTTTTTGAAATTATGATGTTCAGAGGGCCCTTCAGAAGAGTTAAAAATGGCTTATGACAGCAATGTTTAGTAGCTTCCAGTTGTAGCAAGAGTAAAAAGAGAAAAATAAAGCATTAGAGGTAATTGCCCTGTTGGACCCCAAATAGTTACTGCAGTCAGATCTCAGAGGCTGATGCAGGTATTAAATTCCCCCATGGGAGTGTGACAGAGGTGTTCACCCCACTGTGGCCTGTGAAATCATTTGATTACCAAGTCAAACCAGATGTGTAAAGTGAGGGCTTTGTTCCTTAGTAGTGTGACAGAGTGAACGAGCAGACTGAAACTAAAATAATTCTGTAGTCATGGGGTCATTATCGTAAGCAGGAGTGAGCTGGTGGGTTAAGTGCAAGAGGGCATCTGCATGGCTGCCACCACTTGGCAGCTGGGCATTACAGTGCTGTGGTGGCTGCATTGGAGACTTCAGCTGCATGGCAGAGGATGTGAGTGTGTTCTGGCACTTCAGGATCAGAGATCAATACTCTCTAAACACCCCAGCCCATGAAGGAAAGGAAGTTCGTGTGAGCATCTCCTTCGGTGTACCACTGGTTGGATGTTCTTTCTGTGTATCTGAGTTGTTCTTGGACTGAGCTCTCTGAAGTCCAGGAGACACAACGGTTTCCTGTTAGACTTGATTGCTTGAGTTCATCTCAATCTATCAGTGAAGCAAAACAGATGCCTTGTGATTAAAATTAGCAAGGCAACTTCCGTTTCAGTTTCTAAATTTGTTGCAGACAATGAAATTAGAATCAGTCTTTTCTTGGGGGGACTGATTGCCACTGGAAAGAATTTGATTTTTTATTTGTAATACTAGCTTTAGAATGCAGCTAATTGGCATGTGCTGGAATGTTCTTATACTTGCTATTTAATATCTAACCAACACTGATAAAAGAAATATAAGTACAACATTATCGTGGATAGAAATAAATCCATTTTACAATTTGTGCTACTGTAAATGATCAGAGCTCTAATACAAGAAAGATGTATTCAGGTATATTATTGTTCACTGAAATTCCTGTCTATACATACATTCTTTTGTGCGTCTGTTAAACATGATCTTAACATGAAGCCCTTTTTCTCCTAACTCAAAAGCTTTCGTGAAGTTGATGAATGCCATACATAATGGTAAGTTATATTAGAATCTTTTTCAGAGGTTCATTTATCACAAAGGGTAGCCTTTTGTGGAAAAGCCTGATTGAAGGTCTGCATATTCTATGGATTGGGTGAAATACAGGTCTGCAGTGCGTCAATTGTTCAGTACTTGAGTGAAAACTTTGTAGATTGTCTGCAGGAGCCTGATAGGTCAATAGTTCCTCAGTTCTCTTTTTATGATCTTTTTGTATGTGTGAAGTAAAATGATAACAGTTTTATTCCAGTTCTGAGATTCTTTTCTTTAATTTTGTGAATAGTGTTTTCTAGTCCTTCTTCTGTGCTCCATTCATAGGTGTGTTATAGTGATGTCTACCTCAGGCATTCTCCCACTTCCCTTCCTGACTACTTAAATTACTACAAGTAATGCATGTGAAGGTAGCCTTGTTTTGTCCATTCTTTGTTCTGACAGCCTGATGCTGCTCATTTGTGTCACTGATAACAGAACTATCAATTTCAGAGGGAGCAATATTGAATCTTTAATGTATCTAATGGCTGTTTCCTTTTAGTATTCAGCACTGGCTTTTTACCCCCGTTTCTGTATTCACTCATAGCCAGTGGAAATGAAATATCTTATTAAATTAGAACTTGGTTTACTTTTTCAAGGCTATTGTTAGTTTGTAGGAAGCAATCATAGCTGTATTCACAAGTTGCTGTAAGATTTAAAACTCTCTCATGAGGCTAATTTTGAAGATTATCAAGTTTATTTCTCAGTATGATATTTAATTGGTGTTAGGTGATCTGTTAATAGAAATTGGAAATTTTTATCCATTTGTTCCAGCCTCAAATAGAAGTTTTCTTACTGGTGTGCACATATGTTAGGAGAGCAGTGCTGTGTGCATTGCTAATTGCATTGATTTGAAATTCAGTGAATGCAAAAGAATTTACATGTTTGAAATTTTGCATTGTCAAGTTTTTTGCATTTTAAGGTGGCAGTCATTACGGTTTTATAGAACTTTTGCTTTTTTGCACTGTTAGAGCGATGAGTTAAACCTGTCAGGCAGATGTCCAGAGTGGTGGGTCTCTTAAATAATAAAAATTTTAATATTACATTAACTTTATGTTTCATAGTCTATGTGTGGTGAGAAATACTGAAATTTCTCTAGATTTGCTTTGCTTTAGTAAAATAGGTTTAGCTTTTTTTCCTTTTGATATAGGGTTTCCCTCTCACTCTCCCAGGTATACAATGCTCTGAACCAGCTTTGAGATGAAGGAAAGCAAGCTCACCATTTTTCTGAACAAAAATAAAACACCTGAAGGGTATCTGACAAAGTGTGCTGAATTTGGACTTGGTGAGTTTCTGCTGTTTTATAAGCAGAGCCTTTTTGCTGTTTAATGTTGAAGAGGAATAGATTGGCAAGAGGGTGCAGAACAGAAATTGATGGAATGCCATTTGTGACTTCTTTTGACGTTGCACTTTTTGTTTTTTGATCTAGTGGCACAGATAGTTGGAAGGGCATATATATTGCCAGACAATAGTAATGCTTTATATAACTTACTGTTGTGGAACAGCATAATGGTGACTACATGTTTGTTTCAGAATGGTGTTTGGACAGGATTTATTATCGAATTACCTTATTGTGGGGTGATGGTGATGTTTCATGATACCTTCTGAGGTTAAGTTGGTTACTTTTTCCCCCCCAGTATTGCCTTTCCTTCCCTCCCTCTCCCCATCCTGGTATTGTAGGGCTCTTGTTTTGCAGAAGCATGTATTTGGGTGAAATCAGCGAGGGTAGGTAGAAATTTTGATAATATGAAAAACAAGAAGAGATCTTGTCGTGTGTGTTTATATAGGATGAAAAGTAATTATTAAAACTTGAGATAAATATTTAAATAAAGGAAGATCATTTACTCCAACAGCATATTCAGATTATGTGTCAGGTAATGCTGAGGATTGTAAATGTCACTGTCAGTAAGAGTTTTGATGGAGTCTGTGTGAGGAGCTTGTTTTTTCATTGCACTGAGTTTAAGCTGGCTCAGCAACAAATCAAAAAGAAAACCTGCGAGTTTTAGTTTGAGTGGAAACAAATACGAGTTTGGAGCAGAGAGGTTTATTATGAATAGTTTTGTTATAAAGGTGGCCAAACCCTGTCAGTTGAAATTTGGTGCTGATAAACTCTGAAGGAGGAAAGATAATAGCTAAAATATCGAACTGGTTTCAGAGAATCTGGTCCTAAAGAAGAGGACTAGAAAATGGAGCCATGAAAGCTGTTCCATTAAGGTACCTGCCTTAATAGAAAGGAGTCAAGACACTTGAAGGCAGACAGTGGCACACTGCAGTTTTGCCAGTAAGAGATATGGTATACTCAGTGCTGTGTTTTGCAGTTGTATAGTCAACTTCTTATATCTTTGCTTTTTTCAAACCTTTTTCTAAAAACCACAAAATTTGCAGCTGAGAGATGTAAAGTTGTCACTGCTATTCACTGTGTGATAACAATGTGCTTTGTCCTCCCAAGTCACTCTGGATCTTACAGTCAAACTTTTTTGACTTGACCTTGCAGTCTCATCTCTTCCTCTATGAGTCTACCACTGAAAAGGAGCAAGAGGGATGCACGTATCTATACATGCATATATATATATATATATACACATATACATATGCACACATATATAGAGCGTACATATCTTTTGGCAGTTTTAGTGCATACATTAAAAAAAGACTAGGAGAAGCAATGACATGATTATTTTACATTAGAAATAGCTGTAAATTGTAATGTTTGCTTGTTGCTTTTCTGTGGTAACTTCAGTTCTTGCTTGTTCTGTCTTCTGTCTTATTTCATACTCCTGTTGATGTTTTTAGGTCTTTGTTATTGATTGTTCTGTCTTATGCTGATTTTTGAGTTGCAGTGAGGATAGTCATAATACAGAACAGACATCCATTGTGACAGTCTCAGTGCTGTGATTATTTTTAGAAGACAACACGTTTCCAAAGAAACTTCAGTTCTGTAGCCTTGGCCTTTTATCAATGCAGGCAAAATTCAGTATTTATGGTATGATTTTTTTTACAAGATAACCTAAACTAAGCAGAATCTGTATTGAGTGTGAATTGAAATTTTTGAATGTAGCCCAACTTGGGCAGAGTTTTTCAGTGTTGATAAAAAGGCATCTGCCTGTATTGAAGCATGGAATTATTAGTGCTCAGCTAAACCATCTAAATTGATAAAAACAAAGAACAAGAGAAGGGTGAATTAAAATGCCTGAAGTAGTTCTGTTATGCACATTTCAGAGTACTGAGTAATTACTGTTTGGTCGTCGGATATTGCAGTCATAAGTGTAACTGACCATGAGGTTCTGGAATACCACTTGAAAGCTGTAACTGTTGCTAATGGCAGCTATTTGTAGGTCTTCAGAAAGCTGGGAAAAAGCTGTCCCATCTTCCCTCCTGCCCCCTCCCTTCAAAGGCACCAGCTTCAGATTACTGGAATCCATAAGGGAGAAACTCCCATAAAAGACTGGTTTATGTTCACAGTGAAGAGGAATCTAGTGCTTCCAGTGACTCACCTTCCAGCACTGAGGTGGATTGCTGTCAGAATGGTTTGAGAGATCTGTTTTCAGAGATCTTAAGCTAACACAGTAAATTTTTCTGAAATCATTAAGAAATGTACATCACAAGTCATGCTCCTATTCAGGAATACTCATTAAGTGAGCCTAAAACTGCTTTGCTTTTAGTTTGCTGTATTTAAGTAACTTAGGCTTGTATTGGCTCACTGTTATAAAAGTGAACATTTAAAACTTTTAAACCTTAAAAAGTTAAGGTCTTTATCAATTGTTCTTACCTATCTGTTTAATTTTTTCTTTTACAAATATCTTTTTGTGCTGTGGCACATTTGAAGTACAGGTCTTTTTTGTGATTATGAGCATATGTGTCTGAGATACGATCACGGAGCTCTTTATCTTAGTATTCTATTCTAGAAGAGTACTTGAAATCTTTTTGACTTATGGTGGAACAAGCATGAAATTCTTTGCATGTCCTATTTCATAAAGCTGAGTTAATTGTGAAATGTAAGCAGGTAGTTATAAAGCATTTAAAAGATTATTGTGACAAATCAGAACATCTGGAGGAAACAAATGAAAGGTATTTTGTCCCTGTGTCGGCCATCTTCCACCCCAAAAAATACTGCACAGTTTAACTAAGGTGTAACTTTGCCATGAGACACGTTATGAAAAGCTTCAGCTGTTCAGAAGGGATTGGAAGATATTCATTGGGTCAAGGCTGGAAGCATATTTAAGGCTAGTAATTACAAAGACTGTTCCTCACACTCAAAATTAATACATTATAGATTTCTAGAGGCTGGGAGAGCATTTGAGGGAAGTATTACTACATGCTTGCCTTTTTTTGTACTTTTCCTTGTGTGGCTGTTCACTGTTAGAGATGGATATAGTGAGCTAGAAAAACAGTACAGTTCTCCCTGTCTTCCTAGTCTAGCATGTCATCTGTCTTCTTGTGTCACATTCAGACCTTTTCTCTCAGAGAGAACGTTTATCTTGGGTGGGCTGTGAAAAATGTGGGTTTGAGCCCTTCTGCAGTGGAGGGCTGCAGTGTAAGACCTGTATCAGTTTGGATTAATTCCAGGTGGGAACATGACTGCTGACAAGAGTGGCCATCAATGGACATGGAATCAAGTGTAAAATATCATTGTTCACTCTAGCAGGTGGGACTAGCTGAACACAGCAGAGCATTTCAGTAGCACATGGATTGATTCTGATCCTTAGCCCCCCCCCATTGTTGAACACATTTCTGATTGATTATAGATAATTGTACAATCAGGGGTTTGACCATAGGGATGGGAGTAAACAGAAGAGATTACCTGAATATCTTTTGCTGGCTGAGCTGCCAAGGATTTGGGGTTAATTGTTACAGAGTTTGATAACAAACTTCAGGTCTTTGCTGTATATGTAGGTTATATGATCATTGATTCACTATATATCTATGTATATGTATATGTATGTATATTGTATTGCTGTGCTGGATTGTGTTCCTCAGTTGTGTCAAGGTTCTTGTCAAGTATTTTGGTCTTTGACTATAAACCCACTCTACAGAGTATTCTCAAAGGGAATAATTGTGGCAGTCTGCCTTCTGTCAATAGATATGAAACTGGAGCAACTGTTTCAAAACAGTTAGAAAACCAGTTTTTGAAAACACGTACACTTGTACTTTGTATCTTCCCTCCTCCCTTCCACCCTCAGCAGTGTGCATTCTTTGGGTGTTTTGAGTCTGTGGGGTTTTTTAACTTCTGCCTTAGTTCTGGAGAGTACTCAGAATGCCCTTTGTAAAAGGAAGGCATTGGCTGTTGATCTGGGACAGGCTGCTGTGCCTCCATCAAAAAAGGATGCCCCGTCACTGAAAGGGAGGGAAGTGTAGCTTGTTATCCAGCTGCAGATCAGTAACTTTCATTTCCGTGCACCTCTAGAACTGTTACTGCAGAGTCTTATAGCAACCTATCTGAAAGTGAACTCTGCCACTTCCCTCATCACCAGCGGGAAAGTAGTGTGATTATTTGGTACTTAGATTTCAGATTTCTTCATGAAGGAAACAGATTGGCCTAGGGTCCAAGCTCATTATCTCATAAATTTAAGTGAATATTGTTGCTGCCTTGGCAGTTGAAGTGCAACTTTCTTCTCCTTTGACAACTGTAAAAAATCACCCATTTTTATTTGCTTCTGTTTTCCATTAGATTCACTTCAGTTTATGATCATATTACAAAATAACATAGTGGGGTACTTCTTCCACTGTCAACATTGTATTGGAACAGAACATGTTCTTTCTTGTGTAATGGAACTTAATCAGTTTTTTGTACGTGCTTAGTTACTAATGAATGGACTGCTTCATGCAAAGACACTTCTTCATTTTGCACTGTATAGGAAGTTGCCATGGGTTTAGGAGAGACTTTCTGGGATTACCACACAAAGTGAAGGTATTTGTAGCTTCAGTTTGTGTAATGAAGTTCTTGTTCTTATAACTCAAAATTTCCTTTTATTTCTGCAATTTCAACTATGAGTTCCCTTGAGACTGTTATCCCAACCCTATGCCCACCTGTCCTCCCCCAAGTATGAAGGTTTTGTAGTTCTTTGCAACTTCTGTGGGCCTGCAAGTTTACATTTGAAAAATAGCCTCTTTGGCCATATTCTTCTTATTCCTGAAGTTTTGACAAAAAGCTAAGATGAGCCACCTATGACAGATATCTCAGATAACTTCTGCTTTTCAGAATTGTTGTAATAGTTTCAAATTTCTGACCTACAAAAGAAAATACAGCTTTAGGGAGACCATTTTATGAGCTTCCTAAGGAAGCAGTCTAGATGTTGTTTCTCTTGGTTTCAGTTCCCAGTAAGCTTTAAGTCTGTTGTCCAGTTTACAGAAAAAAAGTCTAAAACGTATCCTGTAATAGGAATGGATGGTGTATGGGACAAAAGTAACCAAATACTGCCTGCTTTTTCTCTCTTGCTGAACTAGGCAGTCACCAGCATAAGAAGGGAATGTAATAGAGCTGGGTAATGGAGGGGCCTGTAGTACTAGAAAATAAGAAGTGAGGAATTCACAGCTAGATACAGAAATTGTGGTGGGAAAACTTAGTGTATTGATGTAATCTGAGAGATGCAACACTGTGGAAATCCAGGATTTAATCAGTTTTGTTAACTCCTCTGCTCATGGAACTACTTTTGAGATTTTGAATAAAACCACTAAAATTGTTCTGTGTGTTACCTGGTATATATTGCTAGTTTTGATTTGAGGCTATTTTATTTCTGACTATTCTTGAAGTGCTTTTGTATCCTCTTGATACTGAGTTTTTTATTGATGGTGCATAAAAAAATGCATATTTTTCAGTCTGCATTATCTGATGTGTTCCCTCCTCTGTAGTACTACCTTTCTGTACTAAGCAGGCAGTTATTTGTTGGCCAGAGATACTTTTTTTTTTCGCAGTTGCCTTTCTGTTAAGCCTTTCGAGCCAGCAGTGTAGGCTACCATGTGCATTTTATCTGTTAGAACCTGCAGTCCATGTTCTGCAGCTGTGTTAGTGATGTGACACAGTCAGGCTTACCTGAACACTGTGAGATGTCCATTTCCACCTGGAGCTGAAGAACTGTGTTCTGGTTAATGCTGAAGATTGTATTTGACCATGCTGTTTATGCTGCTGGCAAATTACACAATGCCATTCATCACAAGTTGCAGCTCTTTGGCTTTTCAGTAATATGGGAAGGACTTCAAGGTGGTTTGTTTGTTTTAAACATGAATGTAATTCACAGAGATTTGCTCAGGTTTTCGTTATCATTCCTTCCTGATCCAGAAAGTGATTTATCTCTCCCCAAACCCCAAAGGACAACTTAATATGTTAGAGACATTTCAAATGTGTATTGTCTTGGCTTTCTAATATGATACACACATAGTTTTTATACAGGTATTTTTGAAACGGTGTGAAAATCAATAATTTATTTCAATGTTCATCATACAGGTCTTATTTGAATGCTGCATGGAGTAGTATCTTGGTTGCATGACTAGTTTCAGAAGGTGCATGTATTTTATGTGTTAAGTAAGGGATTGCTAAATGGAAATACTTATCCCAAAAAGAGTGTGCTGATAGGTCGTATTTGTCTTGTATGTTGCAACAGCAACAAATAGTGTTTTTAATATTACTACAACAACTGGCAACAAATATTAGCTTACCTCATTCCACTGGCAAACTAGTTTGCTGCTTTTCTTTCTTTTGAAATATTCTTTTGCCTGTGATTTCATAACTATCTGCTTGTATTCCTGAATTTTATTTTTAAGAGGAAGAATAAACCTTATTATTATTAAAATAGAAGCAGCAGAAGCACTGCAGTTATTAAATATGTAAGATTTTTAAAAATTAAGAATTAAAAAAATTTATAATAGCTTTAAAATTTTGGAGTTGTTTTCCCTTTCTAGCAAAATATCCTTAATTTTTAGTAGTTGTCTCTCACCAAAAATTTTGCTTTCTCCTCTCATTGCTGTTGATGTTTTATGAGAGTGATAGTGTTTGTGGTGATGAGCTCTTATGGTGTGTGATATTTCATTAGGTGCTGTGATATTTCATTATTTTTATCCTTAAATTTTATGGTTCCTAAAGCCTGATAATTCATGAGAATCTCATATTTTCAAGAAGGTTTGTATATTTAATTGTTTTACCGCATTCAAGAAACAAAGGGTTAAATTCAATCCTTTTTATTAGTTTGAAATTACTGATTAAAAGCAAATTGAAAAATCTTTTGAGGACCTGGGTTATATTTCAGTTTTTGTGGTTGTAGTCATGTCACATATAAGAGTAGACTCAGTAGCAAGGCTGTTTGTTAATCATGGTCATTTTGGTGGTGTGTAGGGATGAATTGGAGCAGGATCCATAAAATGTGCTGTGTAGTTAGATGATCCAGCTAGAACTGGAAAAGGATCGTAGCAAAGGGAACACTTGAAGGATCTTAACTGCTAATAAGGCTGTAACTGTAGACTTTGGGGATGGTGACCAAAAAAAGCCAAGGAGAGGGGAGGTGTGCTAAATGGAAAAAAAAAGATGTGAAGGTCAGTAGGAAAGCAGGGCAGGTACGGAATTTCTCTATGATGAAGAGACTGGGGAGAGGATAAGTCACTAACCTTGGTTAGGCAGGAAAGAAGTGTTGTCGCGATGTATCTTCAGGTGCTTTTTCCTATCTTCTTTCTCCAGTGGGTCTGGCTGATTTTCTCTTCCATTTTTCTTGACAGTTAATAGAGTCAGGGAATTTAAGATGCATCGGATATTATGTGTGGGTTTGGATGATGTTAGTCTCCCTTGACTGCCTGTGCTCAGAGGGATATCTGGGTGGCGAGTGGTGTTTTAACATTGCGTATCTTCTTATTGTCACTGCCTTCTTCAAATCATTATTTGTATGAGTGACAAACTAGCTCCACCCTTTGCCTTCTAACTGGCATTTCAGTTCTGTTGCTTTTTTTGATCTAACCATGTTCATTCTACTTCTGTTTACTCCCTGTGGCACTCTTCCTCTAACTGCAGTTCAGTGCTACCATGCTTGATATTCCTTGGCCAGCTGACAGCTCACTTATCTAATGCACGTGGAGCCTAACGGTTTCATAGACAGGTACTACTTCTTGTCCTGGGCTTCTGGTCAGTAGGGTTTTTTTTCCCAACCTCTATAATGAACTTTACCCTGCATGTAGATGAACAGAAGTAATGGCTTCACAGAGGGGTGTGAACTCTTCCTATTTAAATTGCTAACTTACAACTCTGACTAATGTTAATGTGTTTAGTCGTTTATTTGTTGGCTGTTCTAGCAGAAATGTTAGTCAAGCATTCGTATAGATCATGGATGGAATTACAGTTCGTGAATAAATGAAATACCACCAGTTCTATTGGCAAATCTGAGTACCTTGTCCTCAGACTTGCTGTCAATATTTTTCTGAAAAAGCACAAGCAATCCTTAGTTGCCAAAATTACAGTTTTGAACAAATGTATGTTGTTTAGTAACATTTACTTTATAGTTAAAAAGTATTTTTTCCATTTGTACGCTGTGTGTTCAGTTATATAGCCCAATACTTCATTCTTTAGTTAACAGTAATACATTGAAAGAACAAACTCTGATAGCAGACTCAGTTGAAGACAGGCATTTTAGCAAAAAATTCTGCCACTGTTAATATTTGAGCAGTTTGTAACGCACATAAATATTTGATTTATCACATATGTTTTACAAAAAACTTAAAAGTGAATCAATCTGTGTTCCCTGAACTGTAGAATGTTAAATGATGAGAGCACTTTTATTAATCAGCATGGTTAGAATTTCTACACAGGAGATTTCTGCATTACGTATTAAGTGATCTTGTTTGTCTTGATTAATTTTCTACTGCATATTTACATGGTTACTAGTAAACAGAGGGAGGGGGAGAGAGAGAGATGCATGTAATTGTTTTTGTAATTTTTTTCAGGTATTTTTAGCAGCAATGATGTAGCAGTATCATTTCCAAATGCAGTATCTGGCTCAGGATCTAGCACTCCCGTTTCCAGTTCTCATTTACCTCAGCAGGCTTCAGGCCACTTGCAGCAAGTGGGAGCTCTATCACCTTCAACTGCGCCTTCTATAACTACTGTTGTTGCTGCAACTCAGGTAAACCATCACAAGAGTTTAAGATAGAAAACCATGTTACTGACCTGCTTAATTTCAATGTTAAAAGAAACAGTAATATATTTGGAAAATAGGTTAATAAACATTATATGTGTTATGAAATGTTGTAGTGGCTGCAAGTTCCCTGTAGTATTACATAGTCTTAATTTGTAGAGCACATAGATTTTTTTAAATGTAGTCTGAGGAAGAGCTTATTAATAATAACTATATTATGACTAGCAGCATAAATGCTGGTTGCAGTTCATCAGTGTTCTAACCAGTGTTTAATCAGAACATAAGAAAGGATTTTGATACGTAAAATATGTAAAGTTTTCAGTTTTTTATGCAAAAATGATGGTATCAGTTAAAGAGTGCTTTGTTTGGAAGATTTAACAAATGGACAGCTAGGCTAACCCTGGCAAAGAGATGGCCAAGGCTGACATCTTGGTAACAAATGAATGTTGACATATACATTATAATTTTGTATTTGAAAAGTCATGGAAATGAAGATCAATAGTTCATGTTTGACGGTGAAGGAATAAGGGAGGCATGGGAGATGTGCAGAAGGGTGGCATAGTTGAAGTAATGAACCAGAAAAAACACCTTTATGATAGTTTTTTGTGTGAATTTAAGTTGAACAAGATTACATTTATCAAGCTAAGAGAATACAAAGTTATAGTTGCAGAAAATCACCATGATTACTGTTGAAGTACGAAGGAATACTACAATATATATGGTGATTTTATACTCCTTGTTTCTTGCATTTTTCATTTCGTGATGGGGATCTCTCTTAGAATGAATGTATCAAATATATATTTTTTGTGTACTTATAAGCAATGAACTTGTAATTTATCTACAGTGGTCTAAGATAGTGGATGTAAACATGAAAAAATCAAGCTTAATGTGTGTATGTGTGCACAAGCAGGTGTTTATAGTGCATGGATAGCAAAAATGCTGTGTGAAGACCAACACAGATTACATTGCAATATCAAATAGCAATTTGTCCTTATAGGTGGCAGTTCATGTTTTTACAGAATTCTTCTGGACTGGTTTTCTAAAGAAATAGGGTGGTTTCACCCAAAATTGAGTGGTATCTCTTTTGCACAAATTGATAGAAACTACTTTAAACAAATTAATTAAAAATTTGGTACTTTAGGAAGTTCTCATTTTTATTTTTCATTTCCAAAGATTGTTTCACACTCTTAACTCACTGACAACATTTAATTTGAACAGTTTGGAGTTTGGGGGAAGGGTTGTGTCGTAGTTTAGTAGCAGGTTAAAAGTTTAAAAAAAACCCCAAAAAAGTCAATGGTCAGTTTTCACAGAGGAGAGGTTTGCCATCAGAGTCTCAGGAAGACTTGGCCTTTTGTACAGCTCAACATATTCAGAAATGGTCTGGGGAAAGGAGGAGGAGGAGGAACACACACCAAGTTTGCTGATTATGCTGGGTTATGCAGTGGGCCATTATGAAGATCAGCTGTCACAAATTGCTGAAAGACCTCACCAGCCTGTGTTGACAAGGTGGTAAGAGGGCAAATAAAATCAATGTTAAAGGGAGAGGACAGTTTCTATTCAAAGCAGATATGGTACATGCCAAAAGAGGTACAAGAAGAGCCATGGCAGTGAACAATGGCAAAGAGCAGCTTTATAACGAGTGAGTAAATAGTGAGGGACTCGTGGCCTCAAAAAGAGACACTGAGATGGGATATGACAAAGGTCTGTAAAATCAACTGACATGGAGAAGTTAAATAAGCAAGAGTTGTGCACTGCCACTTCTGTTTGTTAACCTCTGTCAAAAGAAAAACAGATTGAAAAAGCAATTGGACAAAACCTGAACTTTATGAGTTAGGAAGAGAAAGACCATAGTGGTTTTTTCCCTCGTGTTGTCACAAAAAAAGAGAAGTATACCCTAGAAGATGGACCTTCTCTTACTGTTTAGCTGAGCTAGAGAGCCCTCCATAGGTTAACTGCTTAAAATTCCTGTCCTTCCTTCGCCTTTGTTTCTTGTGAGTTGCCTTGGGGGCTTTTTTCTTTTTCATCCCCAAAGAAGCAAAGGAGTTGTGTAACTTGCCTCACTACCAAACTTGTTTTCAAGTGGTCACAGATTTACTTGTCAAGATCTTATTCACAGGTACTACCATTTAAAGAGTCTTGGGTTTGAGATACACAGGGAGATTGAAATAGTGAGTTTTGGTTGACAGCTGTAAAAGTGAGCTCCTGTATTTGAATTAACAAAGTCCTCCACTACTTCAGTGAGTCTAGGTTTGTACTACCTTGGAGAGATTCAGTCAGGAGATCCTAGTTTACCATGCAGTTGTTCTTCACTTGAAGAAACCTTTTTTTAAATTTATTTTTATTTTTATTTTTTTTTTTAAATCTTCCCCTACCCCTCATCCCCTTCCCATTTAGCGTAAATGACTGATTAAATGTCAAGGGTTAGGGTTTACCTACTTAGTTCTGCAAAGTTCCATCAGAATGCTGTCTGCTTGCTGGGCTCTTGTGGATGTATTCTCAGTGTTTGCCCAGCTCTTGACCGTGGAAGTCTTCAGATAAGAATGTGCTGGTATGTTTCTTGTGTAGTGTTCTGATTAAAAGAAAACCATCATCCGAGGTTATAAGCTAAGGTAAGCTTGTACCTCTGTAGCAGGTAAAAGATAATACTAAAAAATTAGGTTTTACTTAAACTATTAGTTAAGAGAGCAAGTATGACCAAATCTTGTCTGCTCACTTATTCAGTTATGTTAACAGATCGGCTCTTGGAATAGTGCTAAAACTTGGGATAGCCTCAAAGATGTGCTACTAAGGTGCATTCTGTAAGATTTCAGCTGTTTTTTCCATCTCTGTTGGGCATTTGTAATTACGATTGTGGGGACATCATAAATTTGTCAATTTTTGAAGGAATTTTTTGCATGTCTCTTTTTTTAAAAAGATGTTAAGAAATTCTAAAGAGAAGGTCTTGGGAAAAAATATGTTCCCATAGAACATTTTTATCACATCCATTGTCCCTTCCAGAGTTCCTTTGGTTTACTTCCATTAGGAGCAGTACAAAAGCCCCCAGGATTTTCTTTAGCATTCATATAAATGAAGGAATGGAGGTGGTTATCCTCTTTGTCTGATCCAGCTTCTAGGGGGAGATAAGACTTACTTTTTTAGGTAGATTTAGAGTTACTTGTTAACAACAGAGGAATGTGAAAGCTAAGGAATCTTGAGATCTTTTTTGAATGTAGGACATGTGATGTTTCAGATGCATCTGCCCTGTGGTCTTTATTTTCTCATTTTCTGAATTAATCTTGTCCCTCATTTTGGATCTCTGTATTCCCCTGCTCATTCTCCAAATTACTAGTCTATACTATTTTTGGCTTCTCTTTTTAGTGGTTTTTTCCTTGTCATAGTTTAAGTCTGCTCATCATTTTGCATGCTATCAAGGGAACTTTCTTGTCCTTTTTATTTTATATTCTAGCACTCGTGGGAAAATAAATGAAAAGACAGGAAATAGGAGCTCTATTCTTAGTTTTTGTTCCTTTCAGCAAAGAAGTTAGGAACAGTTTTGGGAGCAATCTTACTTGTACCTTCCACAACAGGAGTGGAATTATGAAGGAACTTAATAGTACATCTTAAACAAGCAGATGTTCCTTTGCTGAAAATTCAAGTTGAGAGGGGTTTTGCAAGTCTGCAGGAGAGGGGTTTGGGCATTTTCATGGGATGGTAAAATGCACCTACCTGATTGATGTTGCTTCCAAGTTTACAGTTGTAAGCTCAAATTATGGATGCTGCATTCTTAAATTCAGTATGGCCAAGGAATATACTCCTTTGTCCACTTTTATTTCCCATTCTTGTTCAGAGAAACACACCTTGTTTCCTGCTGGTTTGGATTTTTGGTTCTTTAAAAATTTAATATACAGCACAAAGTAAAGGTGAGGAAGGAAAGAAGAAAGTTTCAGGTTAAGCATCTGGAGTTTGCTAGAGCTGTGCACATCTGCAGTGTTTTAAGGGATGGTTCTGGGCCATCCTGCCTGTGGATACTCTAGAAAATGGCTGGTCTATCAGTGTTTAATCAAATTTTCTTTGGGGAGTAGAATAAATAAGTGGGGGGAAAAAACCCAAACTGCCGTCAGTTCTGGGACTTCAATGTGTGACAGATGTGACCTGCATGAGATGGTTGGCTGCTTGAGTTTCCTGCTCTGCTCCCAAAGATGCACATATCAACCATATGTAAGCTAAGAGTTGGTGTAATACTCCTGTAGTCAGGGTCAGAACATCTTAAAATTGGAGTCTTTGATACGACATCAACAAACTAATTTAAGCAATAATCCTTTTTTTTTTCAGTGCAAAGTAACTTAGTGTAATTACATTAAACTCCATTAGACATGTAATCAGGTGATTTTCAGAACTTAAGAAGAATTTTACTCTCTTTACATATTTTTCAGGACATTTTTTGAAGTCTGTTCCTTAACATAGAAATCATTGAGATACTGAATGCCATAAGAGCTCTTAGGAAGTCCAGAGTGCAGATAGTTAAAGATTTCTACTGCATATTTGGTGGGTGCCTTGTTGGGAAACCTCTCACCTCTTAGTAATTAGTCATTAAGGTAAAGCATAGACAGCAATTATGACAATACGTTAATACATTCTGAAATTTCTCCAAAACAAGTAAGTTAGTTCATTTCTTAAGTTCAGTTTATACATTGTCATACAGTGTATGTTGTTGATTTGGGGAGGGGGTGTTGTTTGTTGGAGGTTTGGTGGTTTTTTTGGTGTTTTAGGTTTTTTTTTTGTTGTTGTTGTTTGTATTACCTTTAATATGAGTGATAATTAAAAAGAGACTAATACAACATCTGGAGATAATGATGTTGCATGGTTTAAGCAGCATGCTTCCAGAAAAAGGAAATTAGATCCTTACTGTGGTACTAGAATTCTCTAATCAATAGAAATGCTGGATACATGAAAACCAATTAACATATTTTATGTTCCTATCAAAGCACTTCTTGATGCTAAAAGTCTCTTCAAAGAGGCTCCTACCCACTAGGTCAAAGGTAAAATATCAACATGGATCACAGGCTGTTTGGATTCTGAAATTATTTGGTTTTCCTTATAACTTAACAAAAAGATACAAAAGGAAATCTCAGCACATCCAGAAAAAAAAAGAAATAATTTTTAATAGAGTATGTTGCTCATCTTTGGGACTCATTGCCACAGGAAATCTCCAGTGCTTCTAGATTTAGAAAGTGTGCTAAATGCATCCCTCAGTATGTTGTAGACAGAGAGGTTTGATATTGTGGTGTAGGATGTCAGTGCAAAACAGAGGCTTTCCTTCCAAACCTACTCAATCATATTTGTGTCACAGCCACTTAAATTTCAGTCTTGCAAAATGAAAATGGGGAAGAACTGTACTGGTAAAAGTTTCCCCATTAAAATTGTCCTGTTTCCCACTTAAAAGCTGTTTTAATTTTTATCTACTTTTGGGCAAAATGGGTAAAAAACTAATTTTCTTGTCATGCAGTCTGAGGATTTTTGGGGTGGGGGAGGAGGAGAGTAGCAAGGAGGAAGAATTTACAGCCAGAGGGAAAATTCCTTCTAACATGTGACTCAACTAGAAGAACAAAGGAATCATAGTTGCAAGTAATCTAGTATTTAGCCCGATGAAAATCTTGTTTTCCTCTTGCTTCAGAAAGCTTCATGTGGACTTGTGCAGTGTGGAGGAAGTCTGAAAGGCAGTGCAGGGTTTTGCACAGTGCCGCATGCTGAGACAACTGCATCAATGTTTCGCTCTAGCAATAAATGTTTTCTGCCTTCAAGCTGAAGCTTATTTAGCTTGGCTTATCTGGTGCTGCTGTAGCAACCATCAGTCTCCAGGCAACTGAGGCACATTGACCTCTTCGTTGAACTGAGTGTAGCGCTACTTCAATTTAGCTGCCTGAGACAATAATAATGGTGGTGAATGTAAAAAGTGTGAAATTTTCTAGTTTGTATGCAATGGAAATAATAAAACTATTTAGATGAAACAATGTTTAGGTCTTACTTGAGAAAATTTTCAATTATGCATGGTGTGTGTTTGTTGCAAGCTGCAGAGTTGGTTGCTGAGGCAGTGGCCTTATAGGCCTTGTGTAAATGTTGAGAATCTTGCAAGCATTTTTACACAGCAGCAATTCTGCTACTGAAAGTGTTTGTTTCATCACTTAAGTAGCAAAGACTGTTGATATTTAGATAGTTAAAATGTCCATGCTTGTGGATAAGTAGTTGATTCTTTATTATTACTCTTTTTGAAATTATAGATTATATTGAAAGTTACTTTTCTCTCAGATCTCAGAATTATTTGCCTATTGCAAGTGTCTTCCTTTCTTTGGAATACTGGTATGAAGAAAATAGATTCCTCTATGGATATACTAAGTTTGTTTCCTAAGGAAGTAATTTCTCTACTAGTCAACATGAGAGTGAAGTTGAGATTCCTCATACATAGATTAGAGTTCCTAGGTAAAACAGATTCTTGGCCAAGATACTGCTTCCATGTCCATGTAGAGCACATACAGTTTAAGTGCTGTGAAGACAGAGGTAGATGGAAACGATAGAGCAACCAACTTAAGGTGAAAGGGCTTTGTGTTGAAATGATGGCTCTGTTTTCAGTTAGGCTTGTGGAGGAATCCCAGGATCTTATCTCTACAAAGCCTCCTTTAAAAAACAAACTAAAACCTGAAACAAAACAAAACCCCCAACAAAAAAATCCTAACAAAACAAAAAAAGACCTCTTAATGAGGTAGCATTCTAGAAAGTTTTTGTAAGTGTCTTTTTATGTCTGGTATATAAATAAATAGATCTTAATTGCTTAAAAATTTATATAATATCTAGTTAGTCAACATGAAAGAGAGGAGGAAAGTGGTAGTTGAGGTTATAGTGTTTTCACATTACTGGAAGATAGGCCTTCTATCCATGTGGTTTTTAATGACTTTATGTGCCCTTGTTGTACACTGGGCAGAGGTATAAATTAGTTTCTGTAGGTGTGCCATTAATTTTTCATTTTGCCTTTCAAATCCCACTGTGTTTCCCAGTTGCATTCATTCATGCCTTTCTTGGAAAATACTTGACTGCTGGTGTTTGAAGATTAGATGGTTTCTTTTAATTGAAGGATTTATTTGTATGTTTAATCAAAACAATTGATTCTCAAAGACAGTATTTGATTATTAGCTTGTTCATAAGCTAGAGTCTTCATTACAGCTAGAAGTTCGAAGGATTTATTTTTGCTGCAGACAGAAAAACTACTAGTAATGTGAGTATGGTATGCACAGAATGATGTCACAAATACAGTTTTCCTGACAGATTTAAATTATGACAATCTGTACACTTGTAATTAATCTTCTTTTTGAATAAAAAGTTGATCTTCTAAGACATCATAAACCCTTTTCCTGATTTTATTTCAACATTTCCAACCTCCTAATTATACTCTCCAGTTAATTCTTTTATTTCAGCCAGGTGGCAAAAACATTTTTTGTGCAATTGGACCTTGATTATGTTTTTAAAAATCCCCAAACTTTAAGGGCTTCGGAGTGCTTGGATGGTAATGGTGGCAGTATGTGAGGGCTGTCTTTTCAATCTCAGTGTTGCTTTCATAGAAAGAATCTGTAAAAAAACTACAGTGGATGTTTGGGTTTGATTTGCATTGATGATTGTGAAAGCAGGTGAGGTGAGGTTTGCTGTAAAAATCCGCTCTGATTACAGTCATCAGTAGTGCTGTAGGTTGTTTTAGTCAAGTGGTCAATATTGTTTTTTAAATTTAGTTGTGTTCAACTTAAGACAGCCAAAACATGTATTAAGTATATGTAAATCAAAGTATCAGTTTAATTAAAACATATGAATAGTAATTATCATACTACAGATTAACATTGTTTTGTGTTGTGCTAGTTGTTTCAAAAAGTCACATGATAATTTTCAGAAGAAATGTGGGAACTGTATTTTATTAAGGATTTTTTGTGTTGTCTTCCACCTGTGTTTCTTGGCATATAGGAAAACAAACAGGAATTTAGATTTTTGATTTTCCATTGGAAACAAGGCGATGATAAGCATTCTGAGATTTCTAAGCAAATTCTGTATTTGTGGTGAAAGTCTTCAAGGGTTGTGTGGCAGGAAGGGATGCATGAGAAAGTGTCCATGTGGCAGGACCCCTCTGTGCTGCCATGCTGTGACCACCCTTGTTTGGGGGTGCTTTGCCATCCCAAGGGGCAGCTGGCAATTCACAGGAGGGAGTGATGAGGGGCATTGGTGGGTCCCTCACCTCTCCTAAATGCAGTTAGAGGTTGTACCAGAAGTACTGAAAGAGTAAAAGGAAGCAATAGCATATTCTTCCCATTACCTTCTATACCCACGCAAAAGCCTTAAAAATTCTAGGGGTAAAAATAGTATTTCTTCACTTGCCCAAGTTAAGGTAGGAAACACAAGGCAAGGTTGCTTCTGCTGCTGTCACTTGATGGGCAGCTCTTTTCACCTCTCAAAAAAGTAAAATAATTTTTATATATGCACATTATAAATGTTTTATTATAGTTATGTATCTAGAATTAGTATGTGTTCATATTTAATGTCATTTAATTTCAATGCAGGCTTCATATAATTAATTGTTCAGATAAATGTTGCTTGCCATAGACCAAAATGCATCAGCTTAAGATGTCTTCTAGATGAAGTAAACTGATGGTTACACTTGGTCCTGTGCTTGAATTTCCTTCCATATTTCATGAAACTAGGCATGCATGGAAAGTGCTTGTAACATCTCAGAAGAGTAGCAGAACAGCTTGCAGAAAATGTAGCTTTAAATTTCATTTGCATCGAAATTTCCTATATTATTTCAGTAGCAGTGGGCCATAAGTAGTTAGTGGTATCTCTAATGCTTTTTATTTCTTGACTTTGTATTAGTAGGAGCAGGGGGTAGTTCTGCATTTCATATCACAGCATCATGCTGTGATGAATAACCTGGTATGACTGGTAAATGGTGTGACCCCAACCACAGGAACAATGATATGTTTTTATGTTAAACAAGAAGTAAAATTAACCTGCTAAATTATTTTTGACAAAAAAAAATACTGGCGGAAATAGGTAATTAGGTAATGTGTCACTAATTGTAAAGCACTATATGATATAACACAAAGCTACAATATAGCAATGACAGTTTTTAAAGCAGAGGGGGAAAGGGCTGATGATTGGATATAAACTGATTAAGAAGCTGTCTTGGAATTGGTTGTTCTGGCCATCCTTGTTGCCCTATCAGGAAAGGAAGAGAGTTCAGTAATGGTTTAACTACAATTAAATCCCTCCCCTTGCTTTGTGGAAACTCAACTGTAGGCATTTCAGCATTAGCCTAAACAATGGTTTTGAATATGTTAAGCCTCTAACAATTAGGGAGCAGTTTGGGGCATTGAATAATGTGGAATGATGCAATTGAACCTGACAGCTTCAACAGTCAGCCTACTCATGGGACCCAAAAGTTGTTCACACTTGGTTTCATCTCTCATCACACGCTGAGTATTAAAACCTTACTGGTGTGGAGCTGAGACAGAAATGAGGCCTGTTATCAGAAAATATTTCATAGCATAAAACTTGAAAGGAATGGGGGAAAAGGCATGTTCAAAGAGTCTCAAAGTTTTGAGACTCAATCTGATTGTGTACAGCTAAGTATTGTCTCATTTTTCTCCCCTTTGTTTTTTTCTGCTGAAAGAACATGTAACTTTTGATTGAAGGGACTGCTTTGCCTGGAAATTTCAGATAGGAGTAAATGTTCAGATATGAATGCTCTGGAAACCTTATAGTCACGCCGTTAAATACTGTCCTGGAGTCATGCAGACAAATAAAACTATTCTAAATATTTTGGAGGACACATATATATGTGAGTTAAATGTCATTAACATGCAAATCTTGTTCTTTAATTAGAAGAATATGCTTGTACTTTCTCTGTTGCTGTAGAGGAAGTGTTTTTAAACATCAGTCAAATATCAATCATTTCTTACTGCACATGGGCATTCTCTGAATTACTGTGCATTGTCCTTCTGTGCTGCTCTGCTGCTTATGACTTTACTGATTTATTGAACATACCATAAAGGAAAGCAGTGTGTTGTATGTCCATAGATGGGCTTAAATCCTTCTGCTAAAAGATTTTCAGGAAAATTTGCTGCCTTTTCAAAAGAAATACTTAGTAGTCTTGGGTTTTTATTAGTTCACACATTTTGATCATGTATTGTGTTGAGTGTTTAAATAGAAAGAGTTGAAATAAAGAATAATACAGCCTTAAAAGTTCTGCATTTTAGAACATGTGTCAGTCCTGTGACCTTAATATGTATTGACAGGATGATTGCGCATTTTTAATAAATGCTTGCTACAGCTTGTTTCGACTGTGAGTGAAACATGAAGCTCTTGTTTCACCTTTAAATAATGTAGCACTCCTCCACCTTCTCTACTTCTTGTCAGATGAAGTCGTCACATATATAAGAAAGCTTCACAAATCATTATTCTGTCGGTTTACATTGCTGTTTTAAAAACTTATTTTCAGAGGCTTTTTATGTGCCTTCAACTTACTTGAAAAATTTAATTGTGTCTTTTTCTTTCAAGAGTTGCATATGCAGGATGGCATTGGAAATTGTGTAGTTCCAACTTGTAAGACACCTTTACTATTATTTTAAAATGCAAACAGGGGGTAGCATTTAGGGTGAAACCACTACTTGTGAGAAAACTCAAGTTCTTAGATATTGTTTAAATCCTGCTAAGTCTTTTGATCTGTTATATCAACCCACTTAGCAAACATTTAATTCCTTTGATGTCTTCTGTTTCGTGGTGTGATAGTTAACTCAACAAACTTTAGCAACTCCCTTCAAGATACTTAGGTACTTTCAGAAAATTCTTAAAGCTATTTGTACAAGTTTCAGTCAAATAAATGTGTATTCCCCTTGCTGATTATAGCTACCATGCCATCATAAATCAATATATAGCTGCTATTGCACAGTTTTAAGCAGCCTTGCAGTGAATTACATGGACTGAGAGCTAAGTATAGAAGATTCTGTATAAAATGTGAGCAGTACATACACTTACTGGAATAAAACAAAATTTAGGGAAAAATGCTAAAACTATACAGAACTAAAACCTGGTGTTTGGAGTTTAAAACCTGCCCCCACCCAACCCCCGAAACCATGAGTAGAGCTCATATCATCATATAAACTTCTGTTTTCCTAGTCTGATCATTTAGATATGGTTGAATGATAATACTGGTTGAATCTCTTAATAGTCCATTCTGTAAGGTTTTATCAGTGAAAGGACTTGACTGAAGTTTGTTTGGTTTTGAGGGGAAAACAGCTGAAGGTTGCTAGAACAGCAATAGTTAAGTTGAAACTGCCCTGTGGGCATTTTTTTGGAGAAAAATAGCAGGAGCTGTGCAGTGTTGCTGCCTTAATCAGTGTCACAGTACTAATTTGTATTGTATTTTGGAAGCTTTTGTACCTGGGTAGGTGGAAATGCCTGCATTATTTTTAAGACTTAGAAATAATTCAGACGAATTCTACTAAAGATATGCAATTCTTAAAAAAAAGCCCAGCAAACAACCAGAACAAGTAACAGCCAGATTTGAAGTGACACTGTGGTTCCATGTCTAGCAATCTTGCATGTACCTATGAACTGAAAAGTGAATGAACCCCTGATCATTGTAAGCAATTACTTGTGGCTTTTTCTAACTTTGTGACAGTAGAAGAATGTAAATATCAGGCACAATTTCTCACCAGTATATAGTAAATAAAGCATCATTGAAAACGGTTGTGTGAATTCATAAAAGTCCATTCATCAAGTTTAATATGTTGGCAGAAAGCCAAAAGTTAATGGTAGTGTGTGATTCTTTCCAGAGACATAGTTTATACTGTGTAATATTTTGCTGTAATAACCAGTATGTTTCCCCTGTCTCTTGTGTGCAGTTATGCATGTCAAAATGTCCCACAAATTGAGTTCCTTACTGTTCACCTTCCTTTTTTGTTTTTCAAAAAAAGTTTCATTTGTAAAGGTTGTTTGCATTTTCTTAGAAGATTAATTTTAAAACCAGTGATCACACAGGTTTGTGTATCTTTGATTCTACCCCCCCCCCCAAGTCTTTTCTTTGTTCTGAAATAATTTTTTATCAGGTAGGAAAATGCCTTTAAAATAAGCAGCCGTGATTTTATTTCTTTGATTGCTTGTCTCTGCAACTTAGCATTTGACACAAATCTTTTTTTCTTCGAAAGGGAAAAAGCATAAGCAGCCAAGGAAGAAGGTATTTTTATTGCATTGGATTATGCAAGATTTTGGCCAGCCTCCTTAGCTTCATCTGTTTAAGGGTTCATTTTCGCTTGTTTGGCACAAGTCCCAGCAGAGACCTTCAGAATTGTGGTTAGCAACATGAATGAACACAAACTTTGGGAGCTCTTCAATAAGTAGAGCTGGCCAACTGCCAAAAATACAGTTCCTTATATGGGGTCAGGGCAAAGCTGTGGTTCCCGGAGCCCCCTATTGTATAGAAAACATACTTGTAATGGCTGTTTGCGTTCTTTAAAATAAAAACAAAACAAAACAAAAAAACACCAGGCTTCCAAGTCTATCAAAATAGGAAGTAACAAAATACTGTGCACGTTTTACTAATGACGGAGTCGAGCAAAGGAAATATGGCTCTGTGTAGTTAAACTATAGAGCTGAAAGTTGGACCTTTTGACCTCCACAGCCGGCTTGTGATGTAAGGAACCCAAGCATTTGTGAGACATCTGTTGTCTACCTGCCCTTATTTTGTAAATGGTTTAATAAGATTAAATAATTAGTAGGATAACCACATGGTCGCCATGCTACTAAGTCCTAGCATTGAGCGCATACTTCAGGATCTCAGGGATGTCTACCCGTCCTGTAAACTGTGCTTGTTTTAGAATGCACTTTAGGTATTTTTAATATTTGCTACAGTACTTTTTTATGAGAAGAGTTTTCTTTAATTAGAAGATCTTGCCAGCCACAAATACAACACCCTTTAAAACCTCATCTATTTTCCGAAGCGCTGCAATTCTGTTTCTATACTCACAAAAGGAAAACATTTTTTTCTTTGAAGTACATTGTTTTAGAAAGCATTCAACATGCAAAAATAATTAAAGTGCATTAAGAAGACTTCTTTAAAATACATTTAGCCTTTCTCCCTGTTATAAAAAACAATTCAAGTTTTATTTGGTTTCTTGCAGGCAAACACCCTACCTGGATCTTCTCTCAGTCTGCCTCCATCCCACATGTACGGCAATAGGCTGAATCCAAATTCAGCCATGGCAGCACTTATAGCTCAATCAGAAAACAGCCAAGCAGGTAAGCTTCCTCTGCCGGTGCAAACGTGCAGCTTCACAGAACTCCTTGTTTTTAAAAACGTTGTTAAATTGTGTTTTTAATTTCTGCTCAACTTTTGGTTATTGAATGTCTGTACAAAGTTGTTCTGTGTTGAAAGTAAATTCTCAGTTCTGTGGAACAGCACGGGTTTTCTTCCCCCTTTTTTTCCCTCGGTGTGTGAAATGTAAATGTTTAAGCAGAGCCATCAGCAGGCAGGAATGCACCAGTGTCTCTTGTGACTCCTGTGATTGATGCGCTCAGTTCCCAGCTCTTTGCAGCCGGAGTGACACAGCTCTGGGTTTTGTCGTGAATAGTTGAAACCTTTATTTGCATAATTCATGAAATTGCATTACATACAAGTTCGTGTGAAAGAGATCCCGTTAGAGAACTTGTGCAGCATTTAATAATCTTGTGAATATTTACCGATTGGCATTTGGTACCGCGGGCTCTCCGCTGCGGTTTTAATGAGCCGCTGGCTTTGCTTTGTTTCATTCCCTCCGTAAGGATTTGTTGACATGTCGTAGTAGTCATGCCTGTTTGGGGGAAGGGAATGAGTTTAGCAGTTTACCAAGAATGGATCAGTCATGTCTTTGCCCTCCAAGGGGTCGGAGGTCGCTTGACTCAGAATAGGGGGAGGGCAACCTTGAAGGGGGCAGATAGGGTTATTTTATTGAGAGGCCATAGGGAAAATAACCCTTTTGAGTCCTTCCAAGCAAAACGTTTTCGTATATTTAATGAGGCCTTTTTTGTTTGTTTTACTACCTTTTTAGCAAGGGGCTTTCCTATGCTTTGCTTATAAATAGGAATTAGTGAATTATACGCTTTCATAAAGTTTTCAGTAAATTTGCAGAATAATGCGTGCTTGTTAGATGGCAGCGGTAAGTTTAATACGTTATATATTTTATGAGTTGTTTTGGGATGCAAAGTGTTAAAAAAATACAGAGCATCAGGATTTGCTGTGATAAGCATACAGATTAGCTGTCCACAGCTGTGATTCATTACTTTCACCGTACAAATTAAAAGTGGCTGAGGGGAGGGTACTGCAAATGCAAACCACGCTTCTGTGCTGTAAAACTGAAAGGAATGAAAGAAGTGAACATAATCCATGGCCTGGTACAGCCTCAGAAATGTGTAAGGACAACACCTTACATGCTACAGTTCAGCAATCTTAAACTAGTTACTTATTCACTCTTCAGCAGTAACTACAGATAGAAGTTGAGATTGAAGGTATTTTAAAAATATCTACATCAGATATTAAAACTCTTATCTAAGAAAAGGCGATTTATCAGCTGTGAAATATTTACACTGCAGATCAAGATCTCGGAGATAACAGCCGAAGCCTTGTTGGCAGAGGAGGATCACCCAGAGGAAGTCTCTCACCACTGTAAGTGTTATTTACATTGGAGAGTGCAGGCAGAGGAAATGTTTTAAGATTTGCAAACTTCACTGTCTTTTTACCAGCAATACCAAAGTGTTTTAAAAGCCCATATATATATAAATATAAACACACGTGTATAAACAAGTATTTTTGTATCTATATATCCTTCTAAAAATCCCTAATACATCCAGAGAGCTAAAATTGTGCTGAAGTTTTACTTTTCTATCAACTGAAATTAGGTTTACAAATTAAGGTTTGTAGGTAAGTTAGTTTACTCCCTTTCTTAAGAAATGGAGTCTTGCTTTAGAGGGATTTATCTGCCATTTAATCCATATGTACGGCTTATCTCCTCAGATTTGTCACCACAATCCTAGTTTAGTAATTGCAAAAATTCCAGAATCCCATATACTTAACAATGATCACAAGAATAAGAAACATTAAATATCAGTAAAAATTCCAAGCAAATATTTTCTTCCTTTTCCCTCACAACTTCAAAATTTATAGCGATTCCCTGTAGAAAAAAGTATTTTTTTGTTCTGCTGCAATTCACATTTGCTAGAAAACTTTGAGATAAGAATTCTGCTGAAACGATATCATGTTATTTATTTTGTTTTAAAATATTTGCTGTTAAAATTTCAATATTGCGTTTTAAATATTTTAGTAATATTTTCTGTGTATTTTAAGCAAATCCTTGTTTAGAGAGCTTTATTTTCTGTACTGGATCTATTATGAGGTAGATTTTATGGCGTTATTACTGTGTTTATTACTTCAGGACTAACCATGAGAAAGATTTATCTGAAAAAAAGATTAATCATGAAAAAAATTTTAGGATAGCTAAAAAAATGCAAGTTACACAGAAATAGCATTATAATAATGAATTTTATTGCTATAGCATGTGTTTATTATGGTAATTTATAACAAATATCTCCAAATTAGGTAATTTAACGTACATGCCTGGTGGTGTTGATCTTGTATTATATTCCTTAATTAATCAAAAGACATCTTGCTGGATGGGATGAGATTATCCATTATAATACTTAGGTATTATTACCTAGTCATGAATTTGTTTTTAAGTTTTCCAGTATGTGTTGCTTCTAAAATAATAAATAGAGAATTTACAAATTAGATCATATTCTTAGCATAAATAAGTATACTTACATTAGCATATAAATTGATCTATACAGACAAGGAATTTCAGAGAATTTTGCAAAGGGAAATGCTCAACAATTAGGAAAATTACAGAACTTTTGATTTTATATTAAGTAGTACTCTTATGCATACATATTGTGGTGATTACAAGTTTTAATGCCTTCTTAGTTAATATGCAGAGACCTGATCTTTGCGCTATTTGCATTGGTCATAGCTGTGTTCAGTCTGTCTTCTGGTCAAATACTTGGGAAGGTAGACTTCGTAAATATGATGCTTCTAGAGAGTGTGTATGTTCAGGGTATATACAGTCCAGTACTTGCAGCATGGTAAAATACCAACTGGTTTTGATGGGAATGCTGAAGGAGATCTGGATGATACAAAGGCCACCTCAGTGCACAGCTGAAAAGCTTCCTGCAGTGTATGGAAGCTGCAGCACTTTGCAAAGAGGAGAGAGATTTTGCTTGGCAGGGTTGTTCAAAAACAAGCCAGAAAGGGGGGGTGGGGTGAGAGAAAGCAAGGGGGAGAAATCGGTGCTGTAGTAACAAAATGGAAAGATGGAAAAATTTAGTTTGAAATACCTAGCATGGAAAAAATTTAGAAAACCTACTCATTCAGTTAAGTTCAGTAGTCAGCGAATTTCACCTCTGCTTTGCACAACAAAAAAGATTACACGTACATCAAGGATTCTGAAATGTGTAGGTAACTCCCCATTTTCCCCACTTCAGTAAATAACTAACTCTGGTTACTTACAATATGGTCTATAGTGAATAAAAAACTAACTTTAAAAAATCTGCTATCTGGAAACTTTGCAACTCCAAATGTTACCTGCTTTGTCTATTAAAATTATTTAGCTGCAAGTTCGACTCTGTTCCCTTTGAAGCTTATGAGATACATAAATAACACAGTTCTCCGAAAGAACCATGTGATTTTCAGCGAGTTGCTTAAAATAAAAACACTTGCAGAACATTTGTTTGCTGTTGATGACGCAGCTGATTGCAGCTCTTGGAGAAGACATATGTGACTCATGAGCTTGTATGGTCATTTCCAGTTCATACAGTTATATCTTTGTACCCCAATATAACCACAGTGTTTGATGTTTAAGCTGTCGTATTTTAACTTTTAATACATATATGAGAAATATAAATATACCTGGGATATGTGAGCTGTTTCCATTTTGCAAAGGAATTGCTGCTTTTCCCAAGGTAGCACTTAAACTTTTTTTACCCCATACTTAACCTTAGATTTAAAAATGTGTTACGTAATACCTGCAGTGAAATCTGTATGTATGCTTATATCTAAATGCAGTATTGCTTCTAATTAATGCTCTATAGTAAGGGTAACTGTACCAAACTTAATCAAAAAACAGTTGTGAAAGCAGGCAAGCTGTGAAACAGGGTTCTCATCTCCATGACAGGATTGGACCAGTCCACACAGCACATTTATAATCCTTGGAAACTCTGATCAAATACTTTTTGGAATAAGGATTCAACCCTAGCACGCAGGAACCATATCCTGTCTAAAGGATGAGCAGTTGGAAGAGGAGAGATTGAGTAATGTTGCAATACACAGAAATCTAGATTTTTTCTTTATCCTTCTCTTGTATGAGCTTCCAGTGAAGGATTGCAGAGGTTATACTGTCATGTACTGCTTTGTTTCTGCCTTTTCAAAATTGATAGGAAGCAGTCCAAAGCCCAACAAGAATTTTGTTGGTGATATATAATTCAAAAGGAACAATCTGTTAGGGGCAGCATTATGTGCTGCTCAGGAACATGCAGAAAGAGAGAGAAGTTTCTGGGGGAGTTGTTCAGTGGTTTTATGTATTTGTTTTCTGGGTTGTTGTTTTTTTTCTTTTCTTTTTTTTTTTTTAAGTGGGTTGTTTGTGTGAAGTGTAAGTGTAGTACCTCTTGTGTAGAATGTTTCTGCATAAACTTTTCTTCTTGCTGCTTCAGCACATCGTGTAAATAGTGCATTTTGAAACTGCTTTTGCTGTCTCTGTGCTGAACTGTTACATGCTGTTGATTTGTCATCTCTCGTCAAAAAACACTACCTTGGTTACCCATTCATCAGAGCTTTTTGTTTTAACAAGTGCTTTCCTTTCTTCCTGTATGCAAAAGAGGAACTATTTATAAATACTTAACAGAGCTCTTAAGTCACCTACTTAAAACCTTTTCTCGTAAAAATCGCTTTGCTCTGGTGCCTACAAAATGCTCGACAGTCATTAGGTAGCTAATGTGCTGTGACCACTGCTTATTACGGTAATCATAATTAACACACTGATTTCCTGAGCTCCCTGTGTTGTCCTGTACTGGGACTGTGGTGGTCTTGTTGGTAGGTTTGCACTAGGGGTGGAACAGTACAGCTGTGATCCCATGATGCCACCAATTGCTTGCAGTAATAACTACTGAGAATCTGAGCTCCTGGAATTGAATAAAACCACCCCTCTCCCTTTCACCCCCCACAACCAACAACAAAACCAAGAACCAGCTTTTAGTGGGCTTTGGTGTTGGTCCTTATAGGAGGAATGGGACCTTGCATACATGAGAGCAGAAACCCGAGTCAGAAATACGCCAAACATCTGGCTTTGCTCACAAGTTACATTGTGCCCCATCCAGGGCAAAAGAAGCCTTCTCCTAGGGCCTGAGAGAGGTAACCAGCTTTCTTTGTGCTGAATATTTCATTTTCTCCTGAATGAGAAAAGACATGTGGCAAGGGGATTATTCTTGAAACTGTGTGTGATCATGAGTAAAAAAGGAGGTATATTAAGTGTTCACAGTACAGGCAGAGGATAACTTCTAATCCTTGTGAAATAATACTTTCATGTAGTCCTTCAGAAATCCAGATTTACATGACTGTTTTTAGAACGAGTTAGTCAGTGGAATTATATATGGCCTTTCTATGTGATAATTTTAACAAATTGGTTTTATTTTTCCCAGTTTTCTTAGGGAAAGGTTTGAAGTTTCATGTGGGTTGTTTTTTTCGCCCCTGAATTGGTGCCCTGTTGTATCCACATTATCATGTTTTCCTGCTTTAGGAGTGTATGTTGTATAATTTAATTCAATGCTGTTTGTCAGTTACTGTCTTGTTAGTCTGTATGCAAGAAGAGGTTATGTGCTTTCTCAGTATAAATTCTCACACTGTAGTAATATGTCTTTCTTTTATTAAAGCCCTGGCAGTGAGAACCAGGAGTTCTTAGTGATTTTGATGAATTAACTTAGTCTTGGAAGCATAAGATATGTAGGTGCTAAGAGCTGATATAAGATAAGAAATTTCAACAGCCTTTTTCTAATACATGTCCTTTCATCCTTTTCTTTAAACAATAAATTGCAATATTTTCAACAGATCCCCTGTGAGCAGCTTGCAGATTCGCTATGATCAATCAGGGAATGGTTGTGGGGAAAATTTGCCCCCAGTAGCAGCCAGCATAGAACAGCTTCTCGAGAGGCAGTGGAGTGAAGGACAACAGTTTTTATTAGAGCAAGGCACCCCCAGTGACAGTAAGTACTCACAATCTGTTTGTTATGACTTTTGCCAACTGTTACTCAGAACTGCTATTCTGTGCTTGTCCAAAAATTTTAATAAAATTTATTTTCTGCTGTGAATTGAAATATAACTGTGGTGTACAGTTCTAGCGTAGTTCTTAGTGCATGGCATCAGTAGATTACAAAAGACTTCTCTATAATTATCTGTCCTTTTATAGATGGGGAAGTTGTGTCATGCAAGAGGAAGTAACTTGCAGGTCCAGTTGCAAAGTTTGGAAAAGAATTCTGAACTCTTAGATCCACTACTGTAAATATTGTACTACAGTTCCCCACTTTTCTTTATACTGTGTGATATAAATTGGCATAATAATTTTTTATTGTTAAATCTGACTTTTCTACTTCTGTTGCCGTTTGAAAAGAAAATATTTACAAATGTTAGGCAGGTGTCCTACTGGGTTTTCATGTCTTTATTGTGTTCTGCCTTTCTTGTGAGTTCCTAAAGCAAGCAAATTATTATTTTCTCAAGTTATGTTTAATAGAGTGGAATAGTCCAAGAATGAGTATGTTAAAAGCATAAGTGATCAGTAGATCGCGTGGCTCTTCATACTCAGTAATGTGTCAGTATCAAAGACAATCACTGGATATGTGAAAAAATTTATTTTATTCCAGGTTATGGTTTGTGTTGTATTTTATTGAACACATTATTGTTCTCATTGGTAGTGCAAAGAGGTATCTAGTTAGTATTTTTATGAATGGTATCCTGACAAAAATGCTAATTGTGAGGAAATTCATGCAGGGATAATCCTTTAAACATGATAGCTGGAGGACAGGTTTAGCTAAGTCTTACTGCATCTCATTTGAGCTCACTGAGGGTTCCTTTGTATGTTCTTGAAGAGGAGGGATAAAAGCTAAATCCTTGGGAAATGACCAGATGTGCCTATACCAGTAGACTTATGTCTGTAGTAGCTCCAGAGGTCATGTTAAACAAATACAATTTAGAATTTTAAAAAAACCAAAAAAATAAAAAGAAAGAAAAAAAAGGAGGCTATCCCTGTGGCTTTACAGTCACGCTCTAGTTCTGGTTGGGAAATCCAAGTTCTGAAACCAAGTGGGAGTTTGAGAAAACTGTGCTTAGTAAAGGCAGGTCCGTGGGGAAGGCGCTGCCCTGGTGCGGGGAGCGCGGGGGTGAGTGCGGTGCTCGCAGAGTGCTCCCTGCTGGGGGATGCCGACATCGCCGCTCCCGCCGGGACGGCTTCGCTGTGTCTGAGCACTGCTGGGTTTTTCATTGCTCCCATACATTCCTGATTCACTGCACAAGTCAGTAAATCAGAAAAACTCCCTTTTCATAAACTTGGTTGTTTTTATATAAACCTTGTTGGTTGCCTGTGCTGTTAGTTGAATATGAGCATATTCTCTTCAAACTTCTCTGTTTTATAAGATTTGCAATTACTAATACTGCAGCTGAACTGGATTTATCCCAACTCTGCAGTTAACCTGTGCTACTAAAATACTACTACTTTCATGTTCTGATTTGGGGCTGTTATCACATACCGCTGTTTGCTTAAAATGTATGCTGGCCCTAATGATGCTACTCTATCAATATTGAAGCCAGGGTGTAGAGGTATGCCAAAATTACTACCACAAAAAAACTGTGAACGTTTTTCTACAATTTAAATTGCTTAAAATGAATCTTAAATCTTTCCACTAAAATTCAGACATCTGTAATAATTTTATATTTTCACATATATGCTAGTCTTAAATGTAATGCAGAATTTAAAACTGAATGAAGGTGTTATTTGTTCATTGAATGTGGCTGTGGAATAGAATGTGTGCATTTTTGTCTTAGTTTTAGGAATGCTTAAATCATTACACCAACTTCAAGTTGAAAATAGGCGGTTGGAAGAACAGATAAAGAATCTGACTGCCAAGAAGGAGCGACTGCAGCTTCTCAATGCACAGCTTTCAGTGCCCTTTCCAACAATAACTTCAAACCCCAGCCCTTCTCATCAAGTACATGCCTTTCCAGTACAAGCACGTAAGTAAGAGGGGATTATTAAAGTGTCAGAGTAATTTGAACATGTATTTATATGAAATATCTATTTCATCCACACATGCCGTTGATGGGAGATGAATATAAATGTAGGATGAATATAGATCAAGTATTTGCTGATGTGTTAAATGTTTAAACATCAATTGGTTTATTTTTCTGAACTATTACTACTTGTTTCAGTGCAGTTTCTCTTTTACTTCAGTTTGGAGCACATCTGTTTGAATCTATTGATTCACCAATTACTTAGCTAATATTTTACTATTCAGCAATGATTTTAAAGTTGACTTTATATTTTCTGTGTTTAGCTTTGTCATAGTTTTGAAATAATTATTCTGAATCTTTTTACATGTTCCAGAAATTTAACCACTGTGTGTTTTTTGAAATAATTACTTTAGCACCTAGCACTGATTCCTTGAACAGCAGTAAAAGCCCTCATCTGGGAAACAGTTTTTTACCGGACAATTCTCTTCCTGTATTAAATCAGGTAATTTTAATTCCATTCTTCTAAACCTAAACTTGTTACAAGTTAACCCATCCCAGTCCTTGCATTGTGGCGTTAGGTGAAATTTTATGCAGCTGAGGGGGCTTTGTTGTTTGTTTTGACACCAGGAGATAACCTCCAGCGGACAAAGCACCAGCAGTTCATCAGCGCTTTCCACTCCACCCCCTGCCGGGCAGAGTCCGGCCCAGCCAGGCTCGGCAGTGCCCGGGGTTCAGCAGGTCAATGGTGTGACAGTGGGGGCACTGGCCAGTGGTATGCAGACTGTAACCTCCACCATTCCTGCAGTGCCGGCTGTGGGTGGAATAATTGGAGCACTGCCAGCCAGCCAGCTGGCAATCAATGGAATTGTAGGGGCTTTAAATGGGGTAATTCAGACCCCAGCAACAATATCACAGAACCCTTCTCTCACTCATGCAACCGTGCCACCCAATGCAACACATCCTCTGCCAACCACGCTAAATAACAGGTAAGAATTCGTTGATTTTTTAAAATTTTTTTCCTCATAGTGCCTGCTGTTCTTCGGCTTAGCTGGGATTTTTTGTTTTACTCCAAATATATTGTTTATTCCTTCACCTATAATTGTCAAAGTAACTTCTGCTCCTGGCCCATGAATGAAAGTGAGGAGGCATTTAATGGAAGCACAAATAGTCAAGTTAAAGAAGTTTTCTCTGGAGCTTTTGGGAATCCTAGTGAATTCCTGTTTTTTAATCAAGTCACATTCCCAAACAAATGTAATTATGTAAATGTGCCTCAGCTCCTTTTTTTAGTTCAGAAAACAATATTCCTTGTCCTGCCAGTTTTTCTTCCAGGATTAAAGGAGCACTGGAAAAACTACCATTTGTTGCAGTAAGAAGGGGGGAGGGGGAGAAGGGTGTATGGTCGTGTAATTCAAGATGTAATAGGCATAACTAATCAGAGTTGTAATACAGTGGCATGGTTTTCAGTTGCCTGCACTGACTCCAAACCCAACAAAGTTAGCTTTTCAAGCAGGGTTCTTATGGATTTCTAAATGCATAAAAAGATTCATTTGTGAGTATTCCTAGCAGCCTTTCACAAAAGCCAGGTACTCTCAGTAGCATAAACTGCTGCTGCTTGAGCTGCAAGGCAAATGGGTAACAAAAGGAGACAGCTGCTTTCTAGGAGGAGGAATGGACTTCTTGGTCTGGAAGTGTTTTTAGATAGAGCAGAGACTGGGCCAACTCTTTCTCACTGCTCTCCTTCACCACACCCCTTGTCCTGTCCTTCCCTTAGGAAGGAGAACTACAGTTCTGTGTAGAAAGAAGTGCCTGTAAATAGGGAGCAGATTACTTGTCTTAAATAGAGTTTCTTTTTGGAGATTATGGTGGATTATCCATCAAAAAAAACCATATGAGATTGTAATGATGCAAGGGATCCCTAATTTCCAGTTTCTTCACTTCCTGTTGGTTTGGCAGCTCCTGAATATTTGTGTACTGTATCATTGTGTGATATTGCTTCAGTAGGCTCACAAAACCTGATACTTCCAAGTGTATCCTGTTGTTTGGATGTGTCATTAGGTTCTTCCTGAGGAGCCTGTATTTTCCATCATTTATATCCTTTGTGAACATGAGGTTTCATAGGATAAACAAGACATTCTGTTAGTGAAAAGTTTTTGTCTTTCTTGAGCTTCAGAGGTTTGTAAAAACCACAAAAAATTTTGCATTCTCTCACCAAAAGTGTGAGAAAGAGTGAGAAATACTAGAGAAGATCAATCATATAAACCAGTTTCATGCTGCTTTCCACTTTCAGGTATCGCCAGAATACATCAGTTATGCTAAATACCAGTCATGCCACTGTTTTCTCAAATGATTTTGTTTATACACAGATGATTTCTTTCTCTTTGTATTGCTGAAGTTCTTTTGTTTCTTTTTCAATATCCATTTTAAGTGCTGAAACTCTTCATTGTGTAGCCCAGTAGCAGAATGTTCCAATTCATGCAAAATACTGCAGCCAGTATCCTGTTATTAAGCTTTCATTCTAACTGTTAGCAGGGTCTGGAATACTCCCAAAGACTCCCTATTTTCTGCTACAACAGGCTTATGCTGTACAAGCCTGTCAGCACTTCTACTTCTCTGCTTCTATTACGGCATGATCTCTTTCTGCACTGCTCCCTCAATAGTACTAATATAAAATTAATGTTTATATTAAATTTAAAAGTGCACTTTTCACACAATTCTCTGCTTTATTTGGGCGTATCCACATTATTTCCCAGGCCTTCTTCCTTTTGAGGTGTTTCACAATTAACCTCATTTTCTGTGACTTTTCAGTATTTCTGGTTGCATGTTTAGAAGGGAGAAGTTCAGTAATGTTAGTGCTAATATGATTCTGGTAATGACATGTGCATTCCTCATTCCTTTTTGTCCCATCAGAAATGCTTCAGTGAAGTATATGAAAAAATATATGGGAACTAACTTTTGTTATGGGAACTAAGTTGCAAAAAGAGGCTCTGGGACAACTTTGAAGGAAGGAAAAAAAATAGACAAAAAATACTTTCCAGTGGTTGCAATTTTTGGTTCTGGAACTGTATGGAACACCTGCCAGGCTGGAGTTTGGTGCTGCTTCAGTGACAATTGGTTGACTGTTTCTTACATGTTAAATTTCCCAGGGTATCCCTCCTCTTTGAATGGCCCTGGTGGGAAGGTTGAATGGTGCCAAGCACAGGCAGGCTCAAAGGTTTGGTGCTGTGGTGATGTGAGCACTCCGACCCTGGTTAGGTTCTGTGCTGGGGTCAAGGTTGGAGGTGGTTTAAATCAGTATTGGCAATGTGTTGGAAAGCTACATGAGAATTCAGCCCTGCTTTCTAACTTGAGGGTATTGTTCTGTAGTTTTAAAAGCCTTGCCAGATGTTGCTGGAAGTTGCTTGTTACAGTAACTTCACAAACTTCAGAATCTGTTCCAACGGTTTAATGTGAAAAATAGGCAAAGTGTTCACCAATACATGAAGACTTCTATATGCATATTGTCCTTATATGAACTCTTAACTGTGGCACACAAAGAGGTGAGAAAACACTGATTTGCACGCTGTTGTTGGAGAGAGTTTCAAGTTGTAGGTAAAAGAACCCACATTCATTCAACAGAGAAAAAATACTTGATCCTTTTCTGGGAAAAAAGATGGCTTAGTACAGATTGCCAGCAAGTGGGAGATTAAGTGATTGGAGGAAAGAGATAGGATTGTTTCTTTACATTCTCACAACCAGAGAGGAGTGTAGGATGGAGAGTTTCAGACTGATCATGTACCTTTTGATGAGAAGCTAGAAAGGATTAAATTTACATTCCAGGCTGATCTGGTGTAAAGAAAGCTCTGTGGTGAAATTTATGAACTGTCTCTTCTGGGAAGCTTGGGAGCCACAGCATTTTGTCCTCTGCAGTTCAGTTTTGTTTCTAGACACGGAGATCTCAGCTGCTGACTGAGGGTATTTTCTTTCAAGTGCCAATGCAGAGCAAGAGAGGCAGGCAGAGCGATTAAACGGAAGGGAGAACAACAGCAGAAAAAAGAAGTGCAAAGGTAAAACATGATCTGGGAAAAAGAAAGAATGGGATAAAAGAATGAACAAAAACAGCGGAGAAGATTCATTCCAGTATAGAAGAATACAGAAAAAGTGAGGTAAAAAGAGAAGAAGGAAATAACGGTAATATTAGTCAGAGTACTGTGGGAAATAGTGTGAAAGGCTTTACCTAAGTCCAGGTAGAAGCAATCTTAGCCTTTCCCTCACCCACCAAATAGGTCATCTTGTCACCGGAGATCAGGTCAGGCAAGCAGGACCTGCCTTCACAAACCTGTGCTGGCTGGGCCTGATCCCCTGGCTGTCCTGCACATGCTATGTGATGGCACTCAAGAGGAGCTGCTCTGTGACCTTCCCTGGCACCAAGGTCAGACTGACAAGGCCTGATGCTGAGATCCTCATTCCAGCCCTTCTTCAAGACAAGCATCACATTTGCTATCTTGTAATCAGCTGGGATCTCGAGATCCCAGTCAGCCAGGGCTGCTGGAAAATGGTTGAAAGTGTCTCTGTGTGCACTTCCATCAGCTTCCTCAGTAGCCTTGGGTGGATTCCATCCAACCCCATAAACTTCCAATTGACACAGGCTTCCCTTTCCGCATAGAAGTCCTAAGTGCAGCCCAGCAGGTGTGTCCTGTAGTGCTGAGACCATGCAGCAAAGGAGACAAAGTTCATATGTGGCTTGCCCTGTCCCAGTAGGAGAGAATGGTGGTGCTTTGGGTATTTGCATATTGGCTAGTTAAGACAAAGTCAAATTACAGCAGAGTTGGGCTACAGTTTGCTGGCTGCTGTAAAAATGCCAGCTAAATATTATACCCTGAGGAGCTACATGCTTGTAGCCTAATGGTGCGGATTTGCAACTGATTTAGGTGAATAATTCTTTACTGCCAGTCCCAACAGGCAATCCTGCCATCTTATGCACACCTTGTTACTAGAACTTCTGCATCACACAGTGACCTCATCTACATTAACAGAGAATCTGTCAGTGTGTTCTGTATTGGTTGAAGTTTTAGCTCAGTTCCCACAGGTTGCAGCCCATTGTTCAACACCCAGTATGAGAGGAGGGAACAGAAGTTGTGCAGCTGAATGAGATAGACGTAATTTTTCAACAGCAGGATAAACTTATCATGAAACAACACCTTAATGTTTTAATGGTTGTTTAAAACTAGTAAAAGCTAAGACTGTACTGAAAGAGTAAATCCAGCTGTATTCCTGGTCTGCTATTCCCAACACACTCTTGTTCATGCTATTGGTCTTGCAATAAGCTGGTATAGCTGAAGAAACCCTTTGTTTACAGGCTACTTGTCAGCTGGATCTATTCCTGCCCAGTTTCCTAAATATTGCAGACAGTTTTATGTAGGTATGAAAATAGAGACTGGGAGTGAAGTAGTTGGCAAAAGCAGAGGCAGCTTCATTCCACAGCGGCATCCCTTGGCCCCTTGCAAGGCTTCTGAAGGTGTTTGCTGAATTACAGAAAGGTGTGGGCAATATGAGTGGTTTGAATGGCACCAAAGATGGGAATTAGAAGGAAACCAGGGTAAAGTAAATGCTTGGTAGCTAGGTCTTAAAGTTTGGTAAGAGCTGTCTTACCAAAGAGCTGTCTGTAATAAAAAGCTGTCTGTAATATAAAATCTGGCCTTTTGGTATAAAGCATTTGAAAAGTACTTTAGAATTGATAATTATCTCAGTTTCAAATAATGTGCATGGAGTAGAAATGTTACAGGCAAGATGTTGCTGTTGCTCAGCATAAATGAGACTTGGGGATGGTGTCAGAAATTGCAACTGGACAGTTGGACAATATTTGCAGTATGAAATCAAATGCTAAATAGGGTCTGTCTGTTTGTATAAATCTTTTCTTTAATGGAAAGCTGAAGTAAGAAGTTCCCATACTTCCATATAAACCACAGTATTACCCTGTCAACCCTACAGTGCCTCGGGACTAGGATTGCTTTCTGACCAACAGAGACAACTATTACTTCATCAACAGCACCAGCAATTTCAGCAATTACTAAGCACCCAGCAACTCGCATCAGTAAGTTTTTCAGTTAACTATGATTTATTCTTCTATTGTATTCTAAGGCGTGCATAAACTTCTCAGCTTAATATAAATAGTAGTAATGCATTTGACTTGATATTAAAGGCTTTGATAGTATTTTAGTCTTTCAGTTCCTTCAGCCTTTTTGGATGATAGTCATGTAAAATGTTAGGATATTATTGGGCTGTGTGTATGGCTAGAATAGTAATTCCCTAGTGCCTTGAGTTCCATTTTGTCCTGTGTGGACATGGAGGCTTGTCTCTCTCAGCACCAGCCGTGGGCAGCAGAGCTTGGGAGCATGTGTGGATTCTAACAGTATTGTGACCTGTCTTTGGTTCCACTGGAACACCAGCAGAAGAATTTTGGATATCATCTCCTGAGCTGTCTTTGCTCTGCTTGCAGTATTCATATAGGGCATTAGGTAACTGGTTAACTATTTGTATTGTTAATTGTATAGTTCTAGTACAGTCTTCTCAGGTATGTTTGTTCTGACAGAGGCCTGATGAAGCCAGCAGGCTTAGCTGAACTTCTGCTGAGCTACTGATTTCAGGGAAGTCTGACAGGAACTTTCTTTCCCACAGTCTCATGGAACTTCATTAGTGTAACCTAAATTAGCTGGGATTAGTTTAAGCATTGCACTGACTGAAGGTCTGGATAAGCAGGGAACCCAGGGAGGAGCTATTTTTCAGCAACTAATTACTGATTTTTTTTTCTTCCTCCTCCCTCTCCCCCTATTACTCAAGGAACAGCATCAGGCCCTTTTGTATCAATTAGTACAGCAACAACATCACCATCACCAACACCATCAGTCTGAAGTACAGCAGTTGCAGATTACTGGAGGAGCACAGATACCCATAAACAGCTTACTTTCAGGCACACAGGCCTCACCACTTAATGCAGCTGCTACCAACCCATTCCTTTCAATTCACGGAGATAATGCAGCTCAGAAGGTGACAGTAAGTATCCTTCTCACCTCACTTTCCATGCAGTACCTCCAGGAGGTAACTAAAAGATAAGAAACAGGTTATGTGCCTGTATTCACAAATCAAAGATGGTGGATTTTTTGTCTTTATTTTATTTTTCTTGAGCCTTGGACTGCACTTAAATGAGGCTCAGAAATGTGTGAACTTGTCACACCAAACATGTCTGCTGCACACTGTTGCTTCTCTGGATCAGGACACCAATCCAGTGACCCTTGCCTTCTTCTTGTAATTACAACTGCAGCCCTAGTCCTCCTCACCCTACTTCTTCCCCAGTATTGTGCCCACTGTTCTGTGGATCATTCCTTTTACCACCTTACTGGTCAGTGTGCCTTGGCTAGGCCTTAGGCCCTGTGGAGCTGTGGGGATTAGGTGAGGAGCCCATTGCTGGGAAGGTGGAACCTGTGTTAGGAGAATGTGCTATGTGCATCTTGCTGCTGGCCTGGGAGAATGAGGCTGTGCACTGCAGGGCTGAGAGGCTCTTCTGCTTCATTGAGTAATAAAACCTTTCCTGGACAGATAAAGAAACAAGACACATTTTTCTGGAAAAGATGTTCCATTATCTTCAGTATTTGCCCATAATCTTCATACCTAAGACAAGAATTCTTTATTCAGGAATTCAGAGAACAGGCTTAATTCTTTAAGGGTCCTACAGTTAAGATAAAAGGATAAAGGAAGGAGCATATGAAACTTGGAAAAACAAAGGATGAATAGAGCAGGAAGACATAAAGTTTCAGCATTCTTTGGAGAAGACAGCAAGTGGTAGTGGTAGAGAAGAAAGAGCAGCTTGTCTGCAGGAGCAGGCTGAGAGAGCTTGGGCTAAATATGAGTCCCCTCTTTGCTCCCCACTCCCAAATCCTCTGGCTACTTTAGGAGCACTGTGGTGGAGGACTTGGGCTGGGCTTCTGTGTAGCTCGGGCTGCTTCCAGGTAGGACACACTTCCAGACACAAACTACATAAATGATGAGTTTTCAAGATGACTTTTCCTGGAAACAGCTCCCTTCCATTCAAATTTGTGAGCACTTCCTTTTGTTCAGCTTTATGCTTTGGGGTTTGGGCAGTTGTGACATGAGAGCTGTGAATGGTCACTGACTGTCACAGCAAACGTGCTGGCACAGGGCTTGCCTCCATTCAGAAATGTTCACAGTCTGTTCTCATATGTTTAAAACTGATCTCCCCGTATTTTCCAGAAATTAGTAGTGAATGGAATTGAGTCCCTATATTTGGTGCACATCCAAGCAAAATATTCTGTGTGATGTTATTTTGACTTTTTTAAATGGCCATTACTAGGTCTGTACAGTGCAGTGTATTTTTACAAATACACCATTACAGTTTTTATGTTAACAGTTAGCTGTAAATAATTACAGGAAATCTCAGAACATCTTTTGAACAAAAGCCCTTACCAAAAATTTGTTTTGAAATTGATTTTATATTTTTTAAGGCTAGAATTGAGACAAGTTGCATAGATTGTTGAACTGTTTTTAACAAATTCTCTGTTTGCCAGGATTTGACTGTTTTAATCTCATTTGCAGTTGAAAGACGTTTTCAGAAATTTCTGAAATTTCTGAATTCAGTGAATGAGATGAGATTTTTGCTCAGTCCTGTTCAATATTTGCAGGAAATGTCTTTGTAGCAATATATGAAAGAAAGAATTATGATGGGACAAATTGGAAATTCTATTTCTTCTGATGGAGAAGTGTAGATTTCAGTCCTCTCCAGTGGGCACATGTAGCAGAGGTCACCTGGTGTTTCTCTTGGCCATCTTGCAGTTTCAGAGAGACCCACAGCCAGGAACAGACACTCTTGTTGGAAGGAAAGTAGAAGGAGAGTTGGTGTTTTCTAATGCTGCCTGTCATGACCTTAGCATTAGTTGCTTCAGTACAGGACTGCTCCTTAATTATTCTTTCCTTTGCCACTTTTCATTCTGCAGTACATGGTTATTTTTTACAATGCAGCAGTTACTATTTAGATGGCTCTAGTGAATGTACCTCAGCTGCTTTGTCATCTTTATGAATTGAATTTTACTTAGCTTTGTATGTTATAATCTGATTTTTAGAAGTATTTTCTCTTACACAGAGGCTCAATGATAAAACTGGACCAGTTGCGTCAGAGAAGAGTTGACATTTGAATGACACTTGAGCCCTGCACGTCCTGCTGTTCTAGCACTTCATGTGGCTGCAAACCCTGGGTTCCCTTTCTGCAGATTGAAAAAGAGCAACAAGGAACTCTTACTGCACAGCAAGAGGTTAATAATTTTTGTAAGGATATTTTTGGTAGGCTTTCATTTGCTTTCTTGTTGCACTAAAATGGATATACTTTTTAATGTCTCAGACTATGAAGTAGATAAAACTCTGCAAATCATAATTATTTTGTCAATATGATGGTACTAAGTACAAATTCAACAATGGAAGAACATGGACTTTACTCTTCAGTCCTGATCTCACAGATTTAAAGGCTATAAACTGTTTGCAGTGATGCATTGCTTTGGTTTCAGAGCAGTAGTTTTAACAGTCCAACCCCAGCCCATCTGAACTGCTGCTGCAGTTAGACTAGATCCTTTTAGACTGAGCTTGTAATGGCAGCTGGGACTTGCTGTTCATAGTTTCTTTTTTTACACACCTGTTTTGGAACCTGACTCATAAGGGAATTGACTTCTGAACTTTTTATTCCTTTAAATTCCTATTGTTGTACAGTTGGAGTTTTTCTTGAATAAGAATTATGATATGGAATCCAAAGTTTATTAATTTTGGTGTAGGTTTTAGAGTTTTGAGGTTTTTAAAGGAACCAGTTTGGTTCCAGTGACAAAGTTTTCTTACCAGATGAGAAGGCCACACTGGAAGAAGTTTGTGTAGTGTTTGGCCTAAACCAAGTGCCTGTTGCTACCTCCATTTTGTTGAAATGGCTGCAAACAGCTGATCATGCACTAGACGTGTCCTTGTTAGCAGCGGGAATTCTCTGTCTTGCACCAGCAGCCTTGTTCTGCCTTCCCTAGAGGTGTTTATACCACTGTAGAGAGCTCAGGCAGATTGTTACCTGGGTCACTTTTCACTAATAAATTACCAAAAAAGTGAATTACCATTTCCCACTAAAATTTCCCAGTGGGTGAAACGGGTGAACTTGTGTTACAACACTTGGGCAGTTGCTGATCTTGTGGTGAGTCTATGCAGGGTGGTGAAGGACAGTTTAAATGGGGGTAATGACCACTAATCAAGGGTGAGGTGGGAATTATTAGCAGAAAAGACCCAGCTGTAATTAGACCTCCACTGTGTACTTATTTGGAAGAACATGTTAATTCTGCAATATGTTTCTTAGTTAAACATTGCACAGTTCTTACCTCATTTCTGTAAATAAAGTTTTGTGAATCTGTTTTGTATTGTGAAGAATTCATAAGAAAACATTGATATTTTGATTTGTAATATTTCTAATTAGTAGATTTAATTGAAAAAGTAAAAAATAATTTATTTTTATATGTTCTGGGGAATTTTTTAAAAATGTCACAAATCACTTTTGTAGATACTTTACAAAAGTAAACCAGTGGTTTATTTTACTTACTCGCCCCACTGGTGGATATTCTGTAACAATTTGTACAAAAGGTAAGATGGAAATGTGCTGTTATTTTGACTAGATGTAAAATTCCAAGTGTATGAAAAGATATGTACAAAGCTTTTTGTTAATAAACTTTAATAATGTTTATCATTATATATGACTTGTGTGAATGTGAGTCTTGTAGAAGAAAGGAGTATTTCTGTTAACGTGACATGAGAGGAAGGGTTTGATTTGCACATGGCTACTAAATTTTATTACAAAAAGTTTCAAAAACTATTCTTCATGTACATTTTTGCTTTCAAGTGACAGTGACGCAGCTGAAAAGCTGTCCAGGGGTGTTTCTGCTTACTGGACAGGTATTTCTGCCTGTTGCAGCCCTGGGGCTGATGTCAGATTTTGCTTTCACTCTTCCAAGAGCAATGACTGGACCCACAGGAGCAGTGGCTGTTGTCCCACTGCTCCTGTTTGTTGTCAGTGGGGAGGGGACGGTTCCTTCCCTGCCCTGTGCCTGGGTGAGGGGAGGAGGTTGTTGCTGTAACCTTTGAACTGTACTTTCTGTAAAACCAGCACAGTACTTTTTTCCATGAATTTTGTTCACTATCCATGGGAAGGCTGGTAAATAGCCAAACTCCTGGGTTTTTTATTTCTCAGGAAGCCAAAGAGAACGTGACCCTTCCTGTACAGTCACTGGAAGATAAAATGTGAGGGGTTGTGCTCATGAGGGGGTGACAGACAAGAGCTGCATTGTGGCTTCCTCGGTTTTTAGCCCCTCTCTGGTCAGGGGCAGCCTGAGGCTCAAGGCAGCTTCTGGGATAAGCAGCAGGAAGATGGTTGCTGCTGCCTGTGCCATTTGAATGTTTCCCATCTGCTCAAAGCCCCCTGTATTGAACAGGTTTGTTTTATTTTCCAGTGGGGACAACTGGAGTCCTGAAAGAAGACTGGTAAATGAACAAGCTCAGAACTAACAGTAGGGAAACGTGAAACAGCACCTGGCACAGCAATGGGGCATCACTTGCTCCCACTTCCCCCCAGGACTAGAAAAACCTCCTGACATTTTGGGGGTAGTTGATGAATGTTTTATGCTTTAAGGTGAAGAGGTTCAGGAGACTTCAGCATTTCCACTGCTGAAGCCTGTACAAGGGCCAGGAGCTGTCAGTGTTTCAGCCCTGTTGAGCTCTGGCTGTTGGTCAGTGCTGAGGAGGAGATTACAGAGCATGGAAGGCCGGGCCCCAAAATTACACTTGGTACTGCCAGACCTGGAGAGGAGGGGGAAGAAAAGCCCAATCTGCCCCTGCTCCCAGCACAAGGCCTCCATGGAATCCTGAGAGCCACCTCTCCTGGAGCCATGGCCTGCTGATTTATTCATGGACCTAAACCAAAGCCAAAAACCCTTAGGCAATATAAGTCATCTTACTCCAATTGAAGCACACCATAGGAATCAGTAAAATTGCTAAGTCCTGCCTTTCCTTGTGTATTTCTCCTATTGGAGGAATGGCATAAACTCTGGTACCTGGCTCCTGCTAAGAGAAGTGTGAAATACTTGTGAAATTGTCAAAAGAGATTGGTGCCAGAAGCCCAGAATAGCAGTGGGTGGTTTACAGTACTACAGTCCTGGTGTGCCAACAGCAACAGCAAGGAAATAATGAAAAGGACAGTTCTGACATCCAAACAAAAATTCAATTCACCAGCCCCTCAAAGAAAGAGACCACATCAAAGCCAAGTTCACATGAGGGCCAGATGCAGTCAAAACCAACCTTGTTTCAATGACTTTTCAGGTCCTGACATGAAAGATGATGGTCTGTGGCTGATTTGGCACCACTTCAGTAAAGCCCACAGTGCTGTCCCTGTGGAATGCCTTGGATGACAAAGCAGCTCCAGGCACAGGTCCCTGGAGCCAAGCTGCTGAGCTCTCCAAGTGTGTTGGGAACTGTCCTGGGCTCAGTGGCACAAAAGCAAGCACAGACTAAAGGTGCTGCATTCAGAAGATTTTTTACCAAACCCCCACTTTACTCACAACAAACCTTATGCCTTACGGAAGCCAACTAATTCTGGACAGCCTACATCTGAAACCCTGCTTTTATCAATTTTATCCATTCAAGCTGTGTTAGCAGGAGCAATTCATTCAGCAGTAGCACTGCTGTGGCATTTAAACTGACCGGTTTTCTGATGCCCGTTTTTCATAAGCTTCACTAAAGTCCTACTGTTGGCTCTGCCTAAAGGAGAACTCTTCACCATTTCTGTTGTTTTCAGGTCCCATCATCTCACAAAGAGGTCACATTGCAAAATCTTTCCTGAAACTTTTTTTAAATTAGTTCAAACACTGAGAACTATAAAGTTGAGATTAATATAGTCCAAACATCTGCATTTACAAAAGGACACTGCAGAAGAGCATCTGCTGGTCTTTTGTCTAGAACTAAAGAGCCTAAATGGGAGCACTTCCCAGCATCTCATACTCTGTGTATGGATGTCAGGATCCTCTAGCTTGGCATTGGCCTTTATCCTCAGCATGGTAAGGGAATATTGCCCCCTCGTCTCATCTGCTCCAAACAACTCCCTTCCATAGTGTTCTGCCCATGCCAGCAGCAGAGATGAGCAAAGACATTCAAAGTGGGCTCAGATTGGACACATTTAGGTGCAAGTTAGGGTGCAGAACTTACAGCACAGACTGTCTCTAGGACTGAACACAAAGTTACGGTGCAAAAGCACTGCTGAGCTACAGCTCAAAACTGACCAGGAAAGAAAATGTATTTTGCTAGCAGGCAAATATTTACTTAAAGGAAATCTGCTAGATTCTGTGCTAGAACTAAAGTTGGAAGAAGTTGGTTAAATCCCAAGTCTTGAGTGATCTTGGTTTTCATGGACAGAAAGTTTTCAAAAAACAAGCTCTGGTGGTGGGTAACAGACCCATGAGAAAACAAAGCCTGGCTACAGTCTTCTACTTCTCTGGTGAGCATCATGTCTGACCTCGGTCACCACAGACTAAAGGCACTGATAAATGGGCTGTGCCATCCACAAAACACCTGGCAACCCAGAGAGGACCCTGAGAGGCTCTGAAGGTCTTGGACTCTTACCCAGGCCTCCTTCCTTCCTACTGCCAAACACTAAAGCTAAAGCTAAGGGTGGGCAACTCCCTTGGCCCTGGAACTGAACATGAACATTCACCGGATGCACCTTGGACAAAGCCTTCACCACCCTGCTCTGTTAGGGATGGCTCCCAGCTGGGATCTGGGATGGGATCTGAGCATCTTCTTGCAGAGCTCAGATCCACTGGGATGGGACACTGGTGCACATTTCCCATCCCAGACCTTCAATTCCAAAGGACCCACCAGTGCCACACAAAACCTTCCCAGTTCTTCATGCTGAGACAGTTGGGCCTGTCCCCAATCCCCTGTGCAGTGCCCCTGTGCAAGAGGCCAGTGCATTTCTCCTGCACAGCCAGCCTGCCTCTGCTTTCAGGAAGGCTCACTCTTCATGCAGTAAGGATGCAATCCACCAATTCCCTTCCACCCAGGCACAAGTAGCACCTGTGATTAGACAGAAATGCACCACTTCAGGTGTTCAACCCGACAAGTGTGACAGCATGGCATGTTCAACTTTTACCCATCCTTAAAGGTCTTCCTTCAGGTAAACTGGATTTGTCAGAGCATTGCTTTAAGTTTCTGTGAGTGAATGGTCTCACAAACAAACCAACCAACAAACAATCTTACCAGTCAGCAGTGCTTGTCCTTCTCCCTTTGACCCCATGCAGAAAGGCTGTGTGGAGGGAAGCAGAAGGGGTTGGGAGGCAGCGTGTGACTATTGCCCCTCACCCTCTGGGGATGGGGGCAGGCTCCAGCAGGAGCTCACCCCCAGCAATAAAGGTGTCAAGATTCCTCCCAAGTCCTTCTTACAGTTGCCACTGGGGTTTTTTTGCCCTGACACCTACTAAGCTATGTCTCGCTCCAGACTGAGCCCATTGTTATTCTTCACAGCCACAGCAGATTTGTAACAGTTCCATATGGATCACCTCAGGGAAACAGATCACACAACTGCAAAGCTCTCTTGTACATACCTGGAAGATTTTTCTCTCCCTCTAGAGCAAATACCAACAATACCTTCCTAGCAAATCAGGCAGTGCAAACACTGGATCATTCTCTCTGCTCTCTTCTGGATGCTCTACATCTCAGCGTGACACACTGAACCAGGCACACCATCCCAGGTAAAGGCCTGTAAATCCAGAGTGGAAAAGAAAAGACGATTCTCTCCTCCTCACAGGCTAAGCTCTTCCATTACTTGCTTTCTCTTTTAGAAACTGCAGAAATATTCCCATTACCAGTCGATTTCTTTCATGAACAGTACATCTCCATTGGCTCATACTCTACCCCAGCTCCACCCATTAATTTTCACCAATTCACGTCACCATTTTAGCAGCTTTTCTTTGCAGCCATTTCAACTACCTTGCTTTACATCCACTCTCATTGAGTGTTCTGGATGACTAAAAGCTTTTGAAAGTTAAGTTTTCGTGATACCTCATGAGAATACCTCACTTGATGTCACTAAGATTCTTCCTTCAAAGTAGCACAGAATTCCTGTTCCACTGATTAGCACCCAGATCACAGCTTGTAAATATCTTTAACCTCCAGTACAGCTAAGCTGTGAAGTTCTCTGTGAAAAAAAAATAAAATTCAATGCATTATTTTGTATCTGGCTATGTTTCCATAATATCATTATTTCTACCAACTAAGATTTTTTTAATATGAGAAAAAAAACAAAAGCTCCAACTGGAAGGGGAACACATATGGAACACTGTTATATTCCCTAAATACTTAGCCTTTTAAGTTTTATGGGAATGGGATGAAATGTTGTGAAGTGCTGATCTGACAGAAGGAGCACAATTGGCAGTTACTGGGGAAATCAGCAGTGGAAATGGCAAGAAGTTAACAGAGACTTTCAGCTACCAAGTTTCAATTTTGAGTTCAGATACATGATTTTCTGAGTTTTCTTTCTGATTTTGTAATAAAGCTAAAAAAATTTTTAGAATCCTGGTATTAAATCACAATTTGAATGGTAAATTGTGCTTTAAAAAATGGAAGTCCTTAATGTTTCTTGCAGCAGATTTTGATCACTGCTCTGATTTATTGCTGTCATTTACAGCCCATTAAGTACCCTTTGTTCCAGCATTTTAAGCTTTTCACAATTTTGGGAAACTTACACAAAACAAAATTACAAGTATGGAATAATATAACCCTTATTACCTATTCTTCAAATTGAATCCAGGGTATACAACCATCCCCAAAATGAGAACTCTTAGCCCAAGACTGTTAGCCATTCTGTACTTAAAAAGTAGTCCTGAAGTACCTTATCTCTTAATTTCTAATTAAAACATGAAGGCATTTAGTGTTTTTACCCATTTCAACTTTACTGAATCAACCACGCTATCAATTATCACTGCAGGGTTGGCAAAATAAAGTATTATATTGCAGGTGCATATAAATATATGTGGAAGTTAGCAGTAGAAATACTACTTATTTCAAAATATTACTAGACATTTCTAAGAATAAGGTATTTATAAGCATATGGTCTTGGATTTAGAGGTGCAAAAAAGAAAAATATATTTTGAGCGTTTCATTACTCTCATGCTTGCTTAACTGTTTCAGGTCAATTCTATCTTTCAAAACAAATGTAAGTTATTTGTATATCCACTGGCTGCAAACCTACCAGATTCAGTATGTGATTATCACAGGGGGTTTTCCTGTAGCTCTGCTCACTTTTAGACATTGTTATCCCACATCTGCATAAGCAGCTCTTCAATACAAACACACCTTCATTCTTCAACACACAAACCAGGTAAGATGGTATAAGATTTATTAATATTTTCTTTTACTAAGGCACATGACATATAGAAATACTGAGGTACAAAAATGCAGTTTCCTGCATATGAGATTTAAAACCCCATTTTGACAAAGATGAATTACATCTCTTCTTGCTCACAACATTCAGCTTTTAGCCATTTTTTTCTTTTGTACCAGTTCAACAAGCAACTTGTATCTTGCTATACACTCCTCCTGAAAGGAAACACAAAAGTGTTATTGAAAGGTTGGCATTTTAGTACTGCTTTAACTCTATACATGCTATTTTATTCTAACAAGAAGAGCTGTGTTCTGGGGGTTGTCTAGGGATTAGAAAAATGAACTTGCAATTTACATTTCTTAGTGGCTCATTTATCTGTTTGAAGAGCACACAAACCCAAGAAACAGTTACCAGTACTTCTTGACAGTGACTGCAAGAGCAGTTATGGAACAGCTGTATTGCAGTGTCTGCTTTGAACAGTTCCTCTGCTGTGAGCCACACTGCAGGCAGGTTAAGCTGAGCCTCCAAGGTCACTAACTCAGCACCTGCTGACACCAGAAACTGCAGAACAGCTCCCGAGTCAGAGACCCAAATCGTTCCTCAGCCACTTCCTGCTCCCTCACTGTGCTTGCCACAAATATTACAGGGCTTTTCTGCAGCTACAATGGCTGAAGCAAGCAAACTAAGTTATCACAACTATTAGGAAATCTAGTACACACCATCTATATCAATGACAATTAATGCTGTTTTTAAAAATTATACTTACAAAAAGAACATTAGATAGATTATTGAGCATTTTACACTTGCAGATGGATTATTTATTTTGTTTGTTCGTTAAGATGGGTTGAGAAAGGTGTTGTGAACGTGTAAGCAAAGCAGCTCATCAATGTTTGGTTACTAACTTTGAATCAAAATTTATTTTAAAATCTAATTTTGTCCTGCAATTCAAGATGTGAAAGGCAGAGGAGAGGTAGGTATTTTAAATGAAACAGGAGTTATTTCAACATTTTCTGTGTTAGATCAAACAAGCTGACATAAATGAAAAAATGTTTTAAATAAATCAACAAATGTGATAGTGACACTATGTCACCTGAGTCTGGACTGAGAGACCACGTAAAAGCCTCACCTTTCTATATGGACCCTCATTCTTAAGGCCATCACAAGTTGGTGGCAAATATGTTTCCCCTCAGTTTATACCACAGTTCAGTCAAAACAAGTCATACCTTGCTTTTTCCAGGAACGCATTTTGCTATTTTATCCCAGCGATCTGATGTTCCCTTTGGATACTGCTGCAAGGCCATTTCCAGAAGTTTCTGTTGATTTTGAGTCCACGGTTCTTCTGGTGCACGGCTTTTCTCCCTTCTTCTGCTTTCATCATCACTCTCTTCCTCTTGCTCAGTGTTATCAAAATCTTTCTGCCGTCTCCCTCTGCCCTTCTCTTCCTGTACCTCTTTTGTTGCCAGCAGAGCCGTTTCAGGTGCTTTGACAATTTTCCGTCTTCGGTGTCTGATTTCACTTGCTAGAGTCTCCTTTGGATCTGCCTGGGTATCCATCTGCTCTGATGTAAGATTGTAGTTCCCCTCCTCCTCCACCTCCTCTTCCCTCTCTCTCTGGGTGATTATGTGATCTGGCAGATTCATGTTGACTTTGTAATTTTTGGAATTGTGTGCCAGCGTTTTAAGCTCCGAGAGCCGAATGGTACCTGTTAGAAGCACTGCTGTTACACTTCTGAAAAAGTAAAACACCCCACAAACAAGCAGGGAACTGCCCACAAATTAAAGGTTCTCAGAATAGTGCAGAGTGGACAAAAAGCTCTTCTAGACTGACAGCTTAAGAAAAAGCTGAGAAATCAAGGCATTCACTCGATCATCAAGGTGATGAACTTCGCCAATTAGGAAGTGCTACTAAATTCCCACACTGATATAAACAAAGAGAGCAACCTGAACAAATGACCAAACCCCACAATAAATGGAATAAGAAAGGAATACATCCAGGAGGATGTAGCTAAAGGGAAATGTTCCCTCAGAATACCCAGCAGTTCTTTTTTCTCAAAGCAAGGCAAGGCTGCAAATACCTCTCTGCAGAGCAGACTCTGAAAGGCACAGCGATCACCCAAACCCAGCCATTTTCAGAAGCACACACCTGGTGTATATGTAACAGAATCCTTCACCTGTTTGGCTTTCAGGGTAACCTGCATGAAAACAACAAAAATGAAGGATTATTAAAAAATGTAATCATTTAGGCTATTGAAGAATTAATTTTTAGCTTACCACAAAACACCTACATTGAAGGCACAATAAATATGGTGAGGCTGTTCTTTAGCTGGCTTTGCTCATATGTGGAGTTCAAATTGGCTTAAAGTAACCTTCTAGATTTTGTTCTTTTTAAATCATTCCTGGCTCATTAAAATAATATAAATAATGCTATACATTTCTATTACTATCACCATAAAACACCACAGTTGATATTGAAATTTTATTTTCTTTCCACAGTTGATACCCAAATTTTATTTTCTTTCCTTGTTAAACCCTAATTTTCTGGCCTAAAAATACCACAAGGATAGGGGGAAAAGAACCAAATGAGTTATCCTCTATCATTAGTTTCTCAATACTGAATCAAAGAACAGGATGACCCACACAGGTCCAGATGGTGGAGCACACAAGTGGACAGGCATTCAGTCCCCAAATGAAAGGTAACAGTTTGACTGCCAAAGATCAGCAAAGACACCTCCTAAGTCCTGGTACTGCAGCAAAAGTTATCACTGATAGTCCAGAGGATAGAGAGCTGCTTGATTCAGCCTCTCCATGTATAATGAAATCTCTGTCCCGGGAGAAAAATAACACTAATTTTAGCATTTTTGGATCTTTTAGAGTAAAACGTGATTGTTTCAAATTTTGTTCTGTTTGTAAGCAAACAAACAGCCTTTCTCCCCACCCAGAACAAGGAGCTTCCTCATCCCAAATTTCTAGACTTCAGATAACAAGCTAGGCTTCACTTAAGATTAAGAAAGATTTTTTAATTATTTAGCATCTTTGTTATAAAATGACCACTGAATTACAGAATGGCTTGGGTTGAAAGGGACCTTAAGGATCATGTGGTTCCAACCCTCCTGCCATGAAGACATCTTCCACTGGACCAACCAAACCTTGAATACTTCCAGGCATCCATGACTTTTTTGGGCAACCTTTTCTAGTGCCCCACCACCCTCACAGAAAAAAAATCTCTTTCTGATATCTCATCTAAACCTACTTCCTGTCAGTTTAAAGCCACTGCCCTTTGTCCTATCACTACAGGCACTTGCAAAAGTCCCTCTCCAGCTGTCTTGTACCAGCCCCAAATTCAGGTATCACAAAAAAAAAAAAATCTTAGAATGTAGTACTCAAAGAATTATACAATCTTTTCAATTGCTGAAAATGTTTTATAAATACTAGATATAAATTTCTTGTTTTTCTTTTTGATTGTGAGGACTTTATTAAAAAGCCAGAAATTAAAATCCAGTAGTCTGAGCCACTCAAATCAAACTTAAAATGAGAACAGGCAAGGCAGTGAATCAAACTTGCTACTACATGGGATGGGTTCCCTGTGTTCACTGCTCTCTGAACCTGGGACCTCAGATGTTAACATCCCTTTAGTACAAGGCGAGTGGCAGTGTGCTCTCAGACCAAAAATAAAAAATACATCCCTTACAAAGTCAGGAATTCCTCTGTGTGGGATTTGTGGGATTTAGCCACAGTAGGAGTCATTTAGCCACAGCACAGACTTCTGCTGTTTTAGCTACCTAATGTTAACAATAACAATAATTCCCTATTCAGAGCAGCACTAGAGAGCAAACCTGCCCAAGGGTTGTAAAGCCATTTGCTGTGAGAAGAATTAAATTAAGATTCACGATTTTTGTTCTATGACAAGATTTGTAAGTGAGCACCCTATTAGTTAAAATACCTTGGTACCATCTGCTTCTAGTCTGGTCTGTTTGGTTCCTCCCACCCACCTTTCTGCCCACGAAATTGCAGCAGTTTGCTGTAAAAATAGGCTGGTGCTGGATCTCCTTAAGGAAATGACAGCAAGACTTAACAAGGCAAAGTGGTCTATTTTCCCTACAAATTAAGCCTCATTTTCTGGGATGATTAAGTTCAAATGAAAACTCTGAACAATGAAATCCCAACTCTAATTAACCAAAACCTTTATCCAGAGGTAGACATCTGGCACAGAAAACTCCAGTTTCTATTGTTGCAGTACAATAAAGTTTTAATTGTTCAAAGAAAAATGTCAGGACACTGTAATATGAACAGATAATTTTAAGTGGCACTAACAGTTCTGGGACCTCTGTGATCCCAATTTTGAAACAATAGAAGGGATCTTCCTTGAAAAACATGGTCCATTAATAGAAATTCGCCTTCCTTAAAAAAATTTATATTCTAAAATAATAAAAATTAAAATGTTTGTGTTCCGTCTTTAGCAGTGTCTCTACAGTACTAATAATTTAAAAGGCTGAGAGGAACAGAAACCATTCTTGACTGCTGAACAGAATGGATCCTTAGTGGTGTCCTGCTATGCATCTCTTATATGGAAATCATGTTATATAAACTGGATTATAACAGATTATTTTCAAAAGAGGGAGAAGAATTTGCCATGCAAACAAGTAGCTTTTAGAGCTTCCTGCAATGATGCAGTGGATTCATTGTAAATATGACAAGGCCCTATCTATCTCTGTGGATTCCAGAAAACTGTCTCTAAACCATTTTGCTATCCTTAAAGTAGGTCTGTCAGAGATTTACAGCCTGCTCATAAGGACACGAAGGCAAGAAAAAGAGAGCAGAAAAGATTCCCTGAATAAAACAGAGCAGAATGAATTGCCAGCAAACACGGGTACCATGAGCTGCTGCCTCAGTGCCAACTGAGCTCAGTTTTCTCTCTGTTGAATCTCTGATGGTTTCAGAGGTCAGCAATTATCATTTTATCTTTCAAGCTGAGACTACACATGCAACACAAACTTTGCTTTGGCAGTGGTGCAAATCAGCTGAATTTCAGTTTCCTTTACAAGACAGGTGTCCCCAAATTCAGTTAGTGTATGTATCCCATCACAGATATAAATTTTGCTTCATATTGCATCTATTTGGTCTGGAATTAAACCATACCTCTCTGTTTGACCAGTGAAGGATTTTGGCTTATTCCCAGATCCCACCTGCATTTCGCATTTCCCCTTACATGCAGAAAATTCAGGAGTAACAGTCTTCCCACAGGTTATCTTATGTTGGCCAACTTCACTCATTACAGCTTGGTGAAACCAAGTATTAAGTTACTCCATTCATCACATCTAATATTTCCAAGACTTTATATTTGGAAGGCTTTAGAATATTTGTTCATGTTTTGATGGACTTTCAATTTGAACATTCACCAGGTAAGCTGGAAATAACAACTGTATGCTTTATGCTTCGTATACTTTAGATACTGAAAACCTACCATTTCAAACACTGAACAAGCACTTTGAGTTGATGTAAGTTTGACAACTCATCAAGCTTCCCACAGCTTTACTATCATTTACAGGTTACAGGGGAAGATTATTTGTCTATTATTATTTTTGTCAGCTTTCTTCTTCACACAGCAGTCCTTTTCCAGGTGCTATGTACAGTTCAGGTTTACTCCAGCTCTTTTCACTGAGAGTTCAGGTATCACTTATTTAGCCTTCAGATTTATATGTCCATCAGCCTCAGCTGTCAATGGCATTCCAGATGCTGACACAGGGCAAGAATCGTTAACATGTCAGTATTAAACTGCTGAGGATTATTAGGAATCCAGCCTATGGAACATCTGAAATTGTATTTCAATTTCATCTGTTGGAGTTTAATCATTGTTCTTGCCACTCAAATCTGCAGACTCTTCTGTTGCCCATTCCTCCATGCTTTTTGACATCCTTAATATCAATTTAAATTTCCTCTCCAGGGGTGAATAGTGTTATTTACTAGCTAGTTCCTAAGTGATTCATAAAAAATTCACTAAGTTATGCAATGTAAGTTGCTCCATTCTTTCTCTGCTTAATTACTTATCATAGCTTGCTTATATGATATACTACTTTTTCACTAGTTAACAGATAACACACTTGGAAAAACTTATTCAAAGAATGAAGCAGTTGTAGAATACTCTTGTAGTTATTACTGCTATTTGTTCCTGCATAATGCTTTAAAATTACAGTTTTCATGTATATGAAATGATGAGTTTTATCCTGACTGTGAGAAGGTGTGCTAACAGCCTGCTGTTACTGACAACAGCTTTCACCAGAGTATTAGACAACCCCCTTAAGAAATCCTGGGTCTGGGGACACCTTAAATAATAAGGATCAAGACTGTGAAATTGATTTAAAACAGAAGACAGAAGAGCTCGTATTCCTGTACAGACACACTGCATTATTTTATAGGAATCAACTTTAAATGTTGTAGTCCACCAGGGATAACAGAAGTCACAAATAAAGTCAGGTAATATCATGCACAGTGAAACAGATTTCCTTAGACAGATAAAGATGACAAAAAAAACTGGATGCAAGCAATCAAATTGCTGGAGTAGAAATCAAACTATCTTACTATGAGACCTACAGAAAGAAACCACAGGAACAATTTGCTTCTGAGAACTCCCTTCTGAACTCAGTTTCAATAGCTCTTCAGCTATAAAAAGATTCTATCAAATGCAAGTGGGATTAGTGGGATGATTTTATGTGATGAAAGCCAGACAGAGCTGGTTTCCTCCTGTACTGCTAACAATTAGTCCAGATCACAAAGACTAGTTGCTACTTAACAAGACACCTAGCAGTAAAAGCATTCCTCATCATGACCATCCAGATGTTAACTCTCTTATTACCCTGGACACCTGCCACCTCTTTCAGATGGGACAATTGATACTTCAGAGATACATAGGGAAAAAAATCAGAATCAGCTTAAAAAACTCTCAGATGCATAGGCAAAAGCAAATTTTGCTATCACATGAATGAGAGGGTACTTTTCGCCCTGCAGGGAAGGCAGACATAAAAAAAGCACAGAACTATGACACACCTAGAGGGAAAACCGTGTTAAGTCAGGTACAGTGATCCTACTGGTGCTAAGCAGACACACAGAACCCTTTAGCAGAAGATGAAGAGCAATTCCCCATTCCCACAGCAGCAGCCACTGGCCCAGCAGCTCAGCTGAGCCCTCCAGCACCACCGCCAGCCCAGCTCTGCAGGGCACACACCAATGTGCCACTGAACCTTCATCATTCGCTGTCTCCTGGGAATTTCCTGGGCCACAACCTACCTTCTATCTTCCTCTGGGACAGTATTTTGATTAGGATTGCAGCAGATAGTCACAGAAATACAAAACTCTTGTGTTCTAATGAGATTTTAAGAAAATAATGTGGGATTTGTAGAGGAAGAAAATCTACATCTCTTGGCTTTCCAAATGTAGATAAACTTCTTGCAAAGAAGGATGGTGTTATGGTGCTACTGAACACCAGAGAGGCTGGTAACATTTTTTGTTACTCCCAGCATCTTCCTGAGCAGAAGTTCTCTAAGTATTTACTAAAGATGTAATGGTTTCTTAGCATTAACTAACAAATTTGCTCTCCCAGTAGCAGTCTTCTGCACCCAGTTATCTTCCTGCATGCTCCCCATCTAGTTATGTCATGAAAAAAATGCCAAGATTTGTGTAAATCTTATGGAAAAAATGATTGTGGAGACAGCCTGTGAGTACTTCAGGTTACTATAAAGCAATAAGAAATTTCTTGAACCTTTAAGGCTAATTTGAGTTGTAATCACATTTTTTCTTACAAGGGAAAGCCAGATACAGAAGGATTTTAATGCCTTCGTGGCTTTGTCAAAGTAGTAGGTTTTTACAGATCTAACCTTCCAGAACCACACAGAATAACTTGCCAAATTTAAATTTCTCCTCTTATAACCAAAATACTACCTCTGTGCTGAATTTTCTTCCAGCCTAGACCTAAACAGCTTTTTTCATATTAGTCACAACTGTATCAACCACTGTTTGACACAAGTCAGACAACAATAATGACCCATTCTTTTATTTCCATGTGACTCAAAATTTGTTGCTTTATACACTGACTTCCCTTTTAGACACTAAAAGAGCTTCTAATTTCAGTTTTACCAGACTGTGGAAACTTCAAATCATGAGACACTGAGCCAAATCATTCTCCATTTTCCAAGTATCTTCATTTGGAACTTACAAGACCACTTGAAATAAGTATTTCAAATCAGATGTATCTTTGTTTTGGCACTGCTTGAAACAGCTTAGTAGAGAGTTCCAAACTTTCCCAAAAGTTGGTAATGCAACTAATCTCTAGCCACTGTGTAGGTTAAATTTCATACTAACACAGCAAATGAGTATTTTAAGGATAACATTCTTGAAAGAACTACAAAACACGTTATGAACTTAAATGAATTTGCTTAGAACCACCAGTTGCAGCCAGCAACAACGCAATATTATTATGCTTATGGACTTTGAAGCCATGTGTGATTCTGAACTTTGCCACAGCAACAGAAATACCCAAAACAACCATAAGTTTTATTATGAGGCAGTTTAATATGTCGCCTTCAAAAAAGGCAAATTTGACCTAAATCAGCAGCTGTAGAACTTTCTCCAGTTTAAGTCCCCAGTTAATTTAAAGCAGCAAAAGAATTGCTCCTGTTTTCAGGACACAAGAGGAAGAACTTTGCAATTAGACTTGTGATAATGCTGGAGACTTCATACTGTGCTTGTTTTTTGTCAGTTAAAATCCATGAGAGAGTCTTTAGCTCAACCCTATGGGCACTCATGCAGGAGAGGAGTTTGACTCAAATGCCCACTGCAACAACTACCTGGACATCTTATTTTGTTACTGATGATGCAAAATGCATTACCTTTCTTGACTGTTAGAAATTTGAATTCTGCAAAGAAATTAAACCCAGCTCACTGTGAGCTTTGTGAGACATTACATTAATTTATGCCACTCTATAAAATGCTGCAGCATCACTGGCTTAACCCCTTCACAAACCATCTATTTGGACCAAAAATTGCTGTCCCACTGCCTTCTGTAAAAAACTTTTTCCTTTAAGTGAAAGAACGCTCTGGTCATGCTTTATGAGATGAAAATCCATTTTGTTTATAAGGGGCATTGCTCTGCCCAATCTTGTAAAAATGGCAGGGACAACTGTAGGCATGCACAGAATAAAACTGTACAGTGAGAGTGCTGTGAACAGCAACCATCTTTTCCTCCCTCCAAGTATCAAGATAATCACTCTGGTGTGCCTGTGGGATTAGCCAGGTGTTTTGAAGACTTCACTCTCAGACTGAGGGGTCTACATGGCCTATGTATTATCTAAACCCCATCTCAGATATTCATCACCTCTCTGGGACCTCAATCTAGGTCTTTATACTTCAATAAGCAACTGGGAGAACTATTGATTACATAAATATATGCAAACTGCTAAGGGTGAGTGTTTCAGAATATCCACAACTGGATTGCACTGTAACTGAGTTAACATAGACACAGTACACAAAATGAAATATAAAACAGTCTTAGGAAAACAGTTAATCTACAGAAGCAAAAGACCTAATAAATTCATGAGCTTTTACATATGGATCATTTCTCATATAGATGTTTTCTTGTTGGCAAAGTAATGAGCTTGCATTTGTCAAAAATAAGAAATCTACTTTACAATGGCATATGAAGTGTAATGAGTATGAACTCATACAGCCAGACTTACAGGCTGAAACCGCTGCTTGGGCATACAAGAGATATCACAAAATATGCACCCACCCCCCCAAACCTTATGCTTTCAGGTTTCATGGTAATTCAGAATGTCTGCCACCTGGCTATTGTTTTGCTGTCTACCTCAGTGTTCTTCTATACAAGCAGCAAATCCCAATCAGTCTGTTTTTGCAACACAAATGCATGAGATTAGTGACTGCAGAAGCAAACAGAATCAGTTTAAATCCTGTAAGACAACTGAATGATATTACTTCACAAGTATGAAATCTGAGATCTCTTTGCCTTTAATTTAAAAAACCTGTAACTAATAATCACATTAAAGTCTGTTTGGCATGCCAGACAGCTTTTACTTCCTCTATTATTTTTACAATTTGAACGTCCTTTGTAGTTACTGAAATTAATTTATGCCTTTCAGCAAATATTTTTTTTAAACTTTTTATCTATAAAGGTTGGTATTGTCAAGTACAATATACTTCTATAATGTCACATCTAAGTGCTTTTTCTCAATTTTTGAATTCAGCAAAAGCTGACAATCATTACTACAAATCTTCATAAGGCTTAGCATTTGTCAAATCAAACAATATCATTTTTGCAGAAATAATAGTATTGCAACTCCACTCCATTCATTATTTATACTATGTTGTAGAGTGTTCACAGTGCTTAGGAAATTCAAACATAACTTTTTTATTTTGTTTTAAAAGGTCAATTATTTCCTTAAGTATTGGCAGACAGGAATGAGAACTAACCCTGGGGCAACAAATTCAGCAAGGAAAATGGGTCAAAGAACAGATGTTTGGAGGATGACAGAGAGCAGCGGTACAGGTAACCAGGTCAGCAGGCAGGAATCCTGATTAGAGTTAACTGAACTCCATTTCCCTTTCATAATCAAAATACTTGAAAACCTAATTTACAATAACAGCCAGTTGCAATAAAAATGACTTTAAAAGCTGCAGAAGCTTTCAGTTGTGAAAGCAATAAGATTTCATTATACTAAGCCAGCTGAAAACCATCTTTATAGGAAAAGATTGCTAAATTCCCTATATGCACATACTGAAGTTACAATTAGCAATTTAAGTCATTAAACATACTGATAAAGTGAGCACAACTTAACCTCATCTATTTTGGGATGATCATTCACTGGCTGTTAAAAGATGTCTTCCCAAAGACAGACAAGATAAACATTTACCATGCCAGAAGTTGAAGTAGAAACCCTTCCTCCAGTATGTCTGTACCACAGCTACAAGCCTGCCCTTGCTCTGAGGCGAAAAGCACAGGAATATGCTGCAAAGATATTTATTCTGCTATCACATGAGACAGCATAAACAGAAACAGGAGAGCTGAATGAGCTCAGGAGCACTACAGCATGGCTGTAGCTGTTTATTGCTGGAGTTTGGCTGGCACTTTCCCAGCAGCCTGCATCACTTGTAGGGTGGATGTACTTGTTTGGACAGGGAATCTGGTAGACATACCCATATAACTAAATGGCTACAAAACATGAACTTGAATATTAGTAGACAAGAAAAACACTGAAGGAACACTATTAGGAATTACTGAATTAAGTTAGTCAAGCTAAGGCATATGCAGTGATTACTGACCATTATGGTGACTATCTGGCTTTAATTCTACATTTTAGAAGTGAATTCACACATGCTTCCAATTGTAGGGAAGGTTTTTTTCCTCCCCTTTTCCTCCCAGATAGCTTGCACTTGCTAGTGTAATCACAGACCATATAAAGAGAAGGACCTAACCACAGGCAGAACACAGTATTGATGTTGTTTCTTGCAGATGTTTGTGTAACCTGTTCTTAAAGGCCCACAAATATGGAGACTCCACAGCAGCTTATTCCACTGCTTTATCACCTCCACTGTAATTCTTTGTCCTTCAGTGTCTAACTCTGCAGCCTCTGATTAAATTTGAGGCAAAAACTTTCTGCCCTGTAAGACTATTACAGTGGACAAGACCCTTCCTCATTATGATTTTCTTTTTATGCAGTTGAATACTTACATTCTCAGTTAATTTCTTCTTTTTTTTTTTAATTCAACACTATCAATTCCTTCACAATCTTCCCTTTTAGATAACATTTTAGGAAGCTATTATTCTCATCTGGACTCTTGCTATCACACCATGTGTTTAAGTGCAATATTGGAAACTAGACACAAACTAAGGATGCAGTAAGTTAAAACAACACCATGATGCTGTAAAGTTCAAAAAAGTCAAGAACACTCTCCTCAAGCCACTGCTTCCCACTGCCTAAAAAGTGCAAGTGGAAGCACAGTTCGACGTAGTAGGAATTTATTTCTTAAAAAAAAAGAATACAAAGATCCAGAATCTCTTTGGGGTAGTTAGAAGGAGTGAATTTCACTGATGCTCTTCTGATATATATGAATGGTTTCATTTTTTTCTTTAAAAAGTTTTGAATTTTTTTTTAAGTTTTTTCCTGAAGAAGAAAGCTTTGAGACAGAAGCAACAATGGAGACAGCATTTTGGACTGGATTACTCTGAGCTATTTTTAGGAATACCTGTTTAGCTCATCCACCATTAAATAAAGTCTGAATGCATAACATCACTCAGAAGCAAGCACACTGTACCTTATCAATCCTTTCTATCATTCTCTAACTGTGAAATAAAACCGAGCCTTACTGCTCTTGATGCTTTGCAGGAGAAGAAAGAAGCAGACACTAATCTCAAGTTCTTACAAAGTATTTCCTATACTAGAAAATGTTAGAAAACCAAATTCAAATTTGTCCTTGAATGTTTTTCTTTTTCAGGACATAGTACATTTGCTAGCTAATACATACTTCAAACCCTCTCTGGTTGGCTCCTGTTAAACCAGCTGTAAGCAAGGCATCCCCAACCTCTGCTACACAAGCTGTTTCAAAGCAGCACCTTGTACACCAGAACTTATCCCCTTGCCCTGCTCCCAGCAGACACAGGGAGCAGCTGTTTGGGCAGCAAATGCTGCCTGCACATGCAAACACCTTTTTTACTGCACACAAAGTTAACAACCCAGAAGTTTCTCCTGCAGCTTTACCATAACATTTTTTATCTAATTATGGTGATGCCCAAACAAAGTAAGAGTCTTTGCTGTGAATTTAGATTCTATGTTATCTTCAAGGAATATACAGGATAAGTTGTACTTCTTATTGAATATTGAAATCTTACTGAATGGATGTATCTGAAGTAGTTTCCTGTTTCACCATTTCTAGTACTGATGCAGTAACAATCTGAGACCCAAAGAAGTTCCCATGAAGCTTTTGTTTAAAACATTCATTTTGTAAAATACTCATTTCTGTTTCCTCATAATACCCAACTGCTCCAATTCTGTGTAGTGCAATGATAAAAGTAGCAGAAACTCTAATAATTAGTTTGTGTCAGGAAAGTGACATACCACTAGCAGCAGTTGAAAATTTTTGGAGAAGTAAAAACTTGTGTGAATAATAATTACATTAATCATATAGTTGGAGGTTACTAGAAGTAAAAAGGATTACACTCACACCTTTCTCCACACATAAAAATCCTGGAAATTCCTTTTTGCGTACAAGAAAATGACAGCTCTTAAAACAATCATATGTCTTTCATTTCTCTTTCCTACTCACTGAAACAAAACAGCGAGTTGCTGAGGACCTCTCATCTAATGGAAGAAACAAGTGAGCTTTGATTTTTTCTTTCCAGTACTGGATGTGTCCAAGTACAATGGCCAAATATATTATGCAAAGGATTCTTAATACACCCAAGTCAAGGAATAAAGCAGGCAGTGGATGCAAAAGACAATCTGAGGATAATGTTAGTTTTGTGATGGATAGATGTAGAACCATTCCACATGTCTGTACTATCTGTATCAAGATAATCAAATTTTCCAAACCCATCTCAAAAGCTCTTTGCCATGAACACTGTATACTACCAACATATGCGAAATATTTTTGCTGTTAAGATCAGTAAAATGTAGCATCTTTCTAATAAATTCCAGTATTAGCATTATTATTATAAAGTTTTATTATTATTATTATTAAAATTTAGTATTTGTATTATTCCATTCAGTCAGTTCAGTAGTATGAATACTTCAAGTATGAACACAATAAACCTTAAAAACCCTAATTTCATTTGATTAGCAGGTTGGTAACTTCTTGTCTACATACACTATTTTGCAAATAATGTATTGTTCTAAAATTAGGATAATGCAAAAGACTTATTTTTTTAGTATATGTATCAGAACAGTATAGATGCATTAAAACTTTAAAAGTAAGTTCTCGAAATATCTTTTTGTGATTATGTCAACAATGAAAAAAAAATTTAAGAAGTACACAAATTTCCCAGAGACCTATAATATTTCACTGTAGTCAGTGGCTTTGTTTTCCATTATTTAAATCCTGAAATATGATAAATAAAGAACATCTAATCTCAAAATGTACATGAACAGATTTAAATGTTATTCTCATTAACCCCTACAGAGCCTATAAAATAGGGTCAGCTGAAAGGGCTTTTAAATGGTCCTCTGTAGACACTACAACATGTTCTAGTGATCTATTGCCTGAAAAGGAGAAGTCTTTTACAGCTTAGCTCCTAAGGGTTTTAAGATCATAACACTTAAAAAATGTAAGTACCAGCTTTGGTATCTGGTATATACTATAAAATATGAATTAACAAAGACATTATTTTACATAATATAATTTTAAAGCATGCTATAATACTGAAAAAGGCACTGAAATAGTATCATGCACATTACATAGTTTTAAAATTTTTAAAGATATTTCTGCTTAATTAATGGAAACCACCTGTCAAAACACCATTAGCTCATATGCATTTTTTAAGGACTGGCTTGAAACAGAGATGTAATCTCTGACCAAGTCACACAAACATTCACTTGCAGTGAAAGGAGGTTACTACAAAACCTCCAGTTCATTGTTTTTCTGTTATTGGGTTACAGTAGCTGAAGTTTGTAAGCACCAGAATCCCCCATCCAGCTGATCAGTTACAGCTGTTAATTGTGGAGGGAGATACTGGCTGACATCTGCTTCTTGCATAGTTAGTTAATGGTTCACTTCCAGGTCCTAAAAGGATTGTAGCTTCTCTCAAAAGACAATGTCAGCCCCCATATCTGCCTTCTACACTGCCTGTCTTGTTCTGGTTTGTCATCCTCTACACAATGCAAATCTGAGTGCACTCACATCTGCCACTGATCGACCCAATTCGTGAGCAATCTTTTCCCATCGACCGGGGGTCCCCCCTGGGAACTTAACCATACTTCTTGTCAGCTGGCTCAGGTCCTCCTCTGTCCATTCAGGTGCCTGTAAAACATTTGTAAAACATTCATTACACTGGAATATTGGACATTTATTTGCAAGGTAATATATGGACAAAAAAAAATCTTTAAACAAATTAATCGAATAATGTTTAAAAAATAAATAAATCTGGGTATCTTCTCTGTGTCTTGTTGCTGAAAATGGATAAAAACAAGAGACCGACAGTAGACACTAAAAATCCTGAACATTCAAAAACTGCACTTTGTCTATTATGTAGACTAACACATTTAATTTCTATTAACTTTAATACAACATACATAACACTACAAAATTCAGTAAAGATAATATTCAACAATACCTTTATTAGATTATGGGGTTATGCAAAAATTAGATGGGCCCAAGTCCAATAAGAACTTAGTCTGACTACTGTCATAAAAGTAAAAAAATTTTTCTGCAAATCCATGAGCAATAAAAGGAGAGCTAAGGAGAATCACCATCTTTTACTAGACATAGGCAGAAACAATGACACAGGATGAGAAAAAGGCTGAGGTACTTCATACTTGCCCTTTGCCTCAGCCTTTAATGGAAAGATCCATTGGCCTCCATGTACCCAGTCCCTGACCCGGAAGACAGAGCACAGCAAGTCCCCCATAATCCAAGAAAAAATGATCAGTGACCTCACACACACAAGTCCATGGGACTGGATGGGATCCAGCCACAGGAACTGAGGGAGCTGAACAAAGTGCTCACTGAGTCCCTTTCAAACATTTACCAGCAAACCCAGCTGACTGGGGAGGTCTCAGTTCGCAAAAGGTTTCCAAATGCAATGCCCATCGAGGAGTTAGAAGGAAGATCCAGGGAACTACAGGTCTCCCAGTCTGACCTTGGTGCCAGGGAAGGTCATGGAGCAGATCCAATTGAGTGCCATCACACTGCACGCACAGGACAGCCAGGGGATCAGGCCCAGCCAGCACAGCCAAAGGCAGGTCCTGCTTGACTGACCTGATCTCCTTTTCTGTGATAAGATGACCACTTAGGGGATGGGTGAAAGGCTGTGGATGTGCCCACCTGCACTTCAGGAAAGCCTCTCCCACCATGTCCCACAGCATCTCCTGCAGGAACTGGCTGCTCATGGCTTGGCTGGGGCTCTGTTGGATGGGTGGGAAACTGTTGGCACGGCCGGGCCCAGAGGCTGCTGGTGAATGGAATTGCACCCAGCAGCGCTGCCCAGGGCTCAGTGCTGGCACAGCTCTGTTTCATGTCTTTGTCAATGATCCACATGAGGGGATCCAGGGCACCCTCAGGCCCTGCAGACACAGCGAGCTGGGTGGGAGTGTTGAGCTGCTGGAGGGCAGGAAGGCTCTGCAGGGGGATCTGCACAGGCTGCACTGATGGGGAGAGCCCAGAGCTCTGAGATCCAACAAGGCCAAGTGCCTGGGGCTGCTCCTGCCCTTGGCTCACAACAACCCCTGCAGCTCCAGCCTGGGGCAGGCTGGCTGCAAAGATGCCTGGAGGGAAAGGTGCTGGGGGTGCTGCTCAACAGCAGCTGAACATGAGCCACAGAGTGCCCAGGTGGCCAAGAGGCCAATGGCATCCTGGCCTGGATCAGCAATGGAGTGGCCAGCAGGGCCAGGGCAGTGATCATCCCCCTGATCATCCTCACTCAGCACTGGTGAGGCCACACCTTGAATTCTGGGTTCAGGTCTGTGCCCCTCACTACAAGAAGGACATTGAGGTGCTCGAGAATGTCCAGAGAAGGGCAATGGAGCTGGGGATGTTTAGCCTGGAGAAAGGGAGGCTCAGAGGAGACCTTATTGCTCTCTACGGCTACCTGAGATAAGAGGCTGTGGCGAGGTGGGGACTGGCCTCTTTCCCAGGTAATAAGATCTAGGACAAGAGGAAATGGCCTCAAGTTTTGCCAGGGGAGTTTTAGATTACATATCAGGAAAAGTTTCTTCAGCAAAAGAGTTTTCAAGCACTGTAACAGGCTGCCCAGGGAAGTGGTGGAATTGCCATCCCTGAAGGTATTTAAAAGACCATGTGTGGATGTGACATTTGGTGGGCTTCATAGGGCTGGATTAATGGTTAGAGTCAATGATCTGAATGGCCTTTCCCAACCTAAATGATTCCATGATTAAATCACAGTTTAAGACACAACATTTTAAACACTTACTTAATTGCCTATCTAATATTTTTCCAGCAAAGACACAGAGAGTATCTCCATTTTGACTTATTAAAAAAGCCTCTAAATGAAACAGAACAGTCATCTTAGCTTCTTGTCACTGTTACCATCCTGTGTTTTAGCACTCTAGCATGAACCAGGAATGAAATCTGTTGACTCTAATATTCCATCAAGACGATTAAACAACACCCCTCCCCCCTCCCTAAAATGCAGTTATGCCACAAAACCAGACCGGATGCTTCCCCTACTCAATAACCAAAAGATATAAAAATGTTTTATTCTAACTACATGCCAAGCTGTTAACAATGACTGTCTTCATAACGGCCAAATAAAAGTGAACAAAGCAAAGAACACACAATTAGAGCGGTTTAAGGCATGAAATCGTGTTTGCCTCAGAAGGCAAAATGCAGTAACCGTCTTTGACGTTTGCAGCATCTTTGGCAACGACTGCAGAGCCAAATCTTTGTTATCATCAGTGGTTTGCCATTTTATTTATTTTTAAGGAATTCTTTATGACATACCTCTTCTAATCACCATTTCCGATAATGAACAGGCACATATCAAGCGGTTTGCATTACAGAGCCATCAGCACAGAACAACAGTCAGAGGTGAGTGACCCCAGGGACCATCTCCACAACTACAGCAAAGCTTCTCCCTGACACTAATCCTGCCTGTCATTCTCCCACTGTGCTCTAACCACACTGACATCCGCCCGCTGCACTGCAAGCTTAACGGGGCCCTTCCTGACTTTTTACTGTCTCCCCCAATCAATGGTTCAAGCGTGCTCTTTTCACCATGTCCAAATGGCAGCTTCACTCATAATCAAAGTGCATTGCTCCCGTTAAAGGGCTTCCCGAAAGGCTTCACCATTTGCATTCATTTGCAAAGCAAACTACTTTTATTCACTTTGTTCTGCTATCAAGAGTGTTCCCTGAAGCAGATAAATTGGCATAAATACAACCTGCCACTTAAAAGACAGTAAATAATAGCCAATAGTAGCAAGGATTTTATCAATCGTCCTGGTTTGGATCCATGTAGTCCTTTATTCAATGCTGAAAGTCTCAAACATTCATAGTTTTTAATACAAGAATAAAATGAATTATCTCTCATGATTCAAGCACAAGATGCTTAAGTAACGTGTTTGTATGTGAGAGATCTCACACATACATTGCTTGCATTATACAATTACACCATAGCCTACAGAAGAAATTACATACATGGAAAAATCTCCACATTGCAAAATTGCAAGCCTTATTACTTTTACTGGTTTAAACATGTCAATATACTATACACACCTTTACATTATACTCCATATAGATATTTTAAATTAAAATATTTCTCAGGGATTTTTGTAAAGAAAGCTTTCCAGTGCTGAATGTTCTACTTATAAAAAAATTATCACTGTAATCTAAATAAAGAATTCTTCTAAAGAGTTCTGGTTAAAAGCCTTTTGTTTAAAAATCAAATTTCATACTTTAAAATTAGGGTTAATATGTGGTTTACTGTAATTTTCTATTTAATTTGTACTAAAACTTGGTGGTTTGTTTGTTTGTGGGGTATTTATAATAGATTCACAGCTACATTCACAGCTAGTCACTCTTACCATATCCAAAGCATATCTAAACAATTACACATGGAAATCAAGATGATCTTTCCACTGATATACAGACGTCAGAAGCTTTCTGCTAAGTTTTATTTTCAGACTTTTCTGTAAGCTTTGATTTGTGCTCACAGTTCTACTAACCACTTTTAAATATGACAGAACTCTTGAGGTTATCTTCCTAAAAATGGACAAAACTACAATCATTCTGCAGATCTGTAGTTAATTACACAGCTAATTCCGGGCACATGAATTCATTAGCTACATTAAAATATCAACTTCCTAATCTTATTTCAAGCTGACACTAGTTTTAGTATTTGAAGATCTAAAACACTTATAAATTTGGAAAATCTCTGAAAAAGTTTTTTGTTTTTTTAGAAAATCCACTCTCAGCAGCAAAAGCTGTAAAGGAGCTTTTGTGAATTTGCAATTCCTCAGCAACAGTTAATTGTGTCTTTAGATGCAACAGCGCCTACTGTGATCCAAGTACTACAAGCAACTACGAGGGTGGTCATGGTGTGAATGTATTCTCCCTGTTCTAATCTGTAGCCAACTGTAACTGCAAGAGTCAAATGAATGCATAAACATACTGCTTTGTCACCTAAAACCATGTGTGTCCAATATTACTGAAACACTGGGCCAAAATTCATCTCTACAGTAAAGCAATGGAAGACACCACATGGTGAGGGGACAGCTGTTGTTACTACACAAGCATTCAGATTTTGTATCCAAAAAGCCCCATTCTGGGATTAATTCCCCATACTGAATACAAAATTAAAAGTACAGAGTTATGGCCTAAAGTCTTTAAAATGAAAATAAGCTACAAGTGTAGATACAAAAAAATTCATAGCATTCCCATAAATAATAATCCTTTAGCATGATTTATTGTACATAGCTGGCAATATTGAGGGATTAGTTCACCCAAACCGCCATGCACTTTCCATAGAAAAGAAATATGAATGTGGTTTATTGTTCAGCATCACTCTTACATGGGCATCTGCACTTGGCAATTCCATCCCACCTCTTTCAGCATGACAGCTTTACACTATAAGGATTTTTTAAAATATGAGCAACACTATTTTCAATTACATTAAAAGCAAGTTTTTAGACAACAAAGCATTTCTTGTCAAGATAAGTCTGACTCATTTAATCCTGTTAATAAGTATAAAACTATATATGCTTTTATTGATAAAATGGGAAAGTGGCTGGTATTTGAGTTTTAAAGGAAACTTTCAGAGCCATTTACAGTACCTTGACATTGAAATAATTTGATTTTTCTAGATTAAATTTTAGCTTTAAATAATCTCTTCCTGTCATCAATATACTGTATATTCTGTATAATTAAATATATATATACATTGCATAATTAAAATCACTGTTGTATGGAAGTTTGGCTAAAGTTTCGATCTATTTAGAACTTTGCGCTACATTTCATTTAATTTTGGTGATTCACTGATTTTGAGCACATCTAGTCCCAGACCTTGCACATAAAGCATGTGGCAGTATCTTTTTAAAAATACCTGTACAAATATTTTTGAACCAAGGGTCCTAGTAAAACTGTGGACAATTCTGCAAATCAGAAAACATTTAATCTACAAGATGGTGGTGTTTTGATTCAGTAACTAAGGAACAGAATGTGAAAGTTTTCAGATTTTTTTTTTGCTCATAATGTCTTATTTTTATTACAATAATCTTCTACATTGTCACAATCTCTTGCTTTACATACAAGAAGTGTGAAGTCAGTCTTGTTTTATCTAGTCTAATACACATTTGTCATTGTGATCTTGCTGTTGCTGAACACAAAGGGTCTTGCTCCAGTTCTAAAGATCTCTTGCGAAACTCTCAAGATCAGCTAAAGGGTATTAATCATCTGAACTCATCATATTCAAAGCCATATGTTCATATATAACCCTTTGGTCCTTCAAGGCTCTTACTCACATCCAACTTTCACTAGTACTGTTTTTATTAGGTGAGCCAACAAAAACAAAGACAGCTATGCTGTTTCAGAGCAATGGTCAGAGCAGGTCAGTAAGCGCATCATTTCTGCTCAGGGAGTGCAGCAGCAGAAAACTTTGTGATAACAAGAAAGATTATGTTTATCATTCATTCTTTTCAGTCCCACCCTGCTCTGAAAAAACATGGACCATATGCACATACAGGAATTAGGAGAAGGCAAGCATATAGGTTACCTACCATCCCCCTAATATTCTCCCACCTCCAGTTACTTTCACCTCAAGCAATTTCTCTAGCCTGATATATTTTATCTATTTAGATTTATTTATCTCAATTAATCTGTTTTTCCATTTTTTCCAGTTACCCATGAACCTATGTAAACTTTCTGGATTTGCAACATCATGTTCATGAGGAGCTGCACTTATCCGCTACTCACTATACAAGAATTCAGCTTATTTTGTGTTTGAACCTGACTCCCACCAGCTTTGATCACATCTGGCTCTTGGCTTTCAGAGAGTCACCTCCAAATAGTCTGCATCTACTGATTTCCATGTCACTTACAAATTTGTTCAAAAATACCTCTCAAGAATATTTCTCTGTAAGTTTTCTCTTTCTGGCTCAAGAGCTCTGATCTACTCACCTGTAAAGCCATGTTACACATAATACTTCCCACGATGCCTTTTTCTAAACCACCTGCAATTCCATTGCAACCAACCTCTTTGAAATGAGGTACCACACTGCACAGAGCAGGATTAACAGTAAGTTAACAGTGGAATAAGGATTCTTCTGTTTTGCTCTCTATTCTTTTCCTAATAATTTCTAACAATTTGCATGGGGTTTTGGCATGCTCCTGAGCTGATATTCTCAAAGAAGCCAGCACGGATAACTTCTCAAGGATCAAGGTCAGCTCAGAGCTCATTATCTTGCACATGAAGTTTGGACAGTCATCCACTGTATCAATCTTTGCATCACTTTGTATTTATATACCGGGAAACTTTGCTGCCGCTTTAGTGCCCAAGCAGTCAAACTCCTAAGATCACTCTGCAGTTTTTCAGTGTTTGCTCTCATGCTCACTGTTCCACACAATACTACCATTGACAAACTCTCTCACCTCAAGAATCATCTTTTTACCATATTACCATTTTCATTATATGAATACACTGAACAGCAAAATTCCTAGCAGAAATTCAGCCAAACTGCACTGCTAACCTTGCTCTATTGAAAGAGGTATTTATTTCTACCCTCCACTTCACATCTTTTAATTAATGATTTGTTTGGGAAATAGCCTCTCATATTCTATGACTGTTTTCTTTCCTTGGAAACCTATGAGCCTTGTTAAACCCTTCTGGAAAATCAAGCAGAGACTATCAATCAGATCACCTTCTCCTTGCATATTTGTTAATCTTTCTCTGAAGCACAAAGGGTTTAAGGCAGGACTTCCCATTATAGAAGTAATGTTCAGGACTCCCTGCAGGTCATATTTACCTGATGCTCACGAATTCTTCTCTTTCTATCAGTTTTTTGTTAGTTTTCTCTAAAGAGTTGTTGAAAGTACAGGCCTGTAAAGGTCCCTGAATTCCACCAACAACTTAATAAATATGAGAATGACACATTTGCCATTTCAGTCCCTACGCACCCACGAATATAAACAGTTACTTGAATTATTTAATCCTTAAATTTTCTTTGAACTCTGTATTGCACATCCTCTGGTCCCAGCAACTTAAATCATTTAATCTTAAACAATATATTACAGAGGTTTAAAAGAACATTAATTTTAGAATTTTTCAAAGCAACTACATGTAAACATGAAGGTATAAGTAACTGTCTTCTCTTATAAAGTTGTCAAAATAATAACCTAATCATAACCATTTTTTGTTTATACTATTCCTCAAACAGGACTGCCTTTGGCATTAAAAGCATTAAAATATTAAACAATGTATGTAAGTAGACAACATGTCTTAGAGAAGAGCAAGAACCTAAGAACAGAAGCATTAAGTTTCATCTGCCTCAGTCTCAGGTCTTCTACCACATGCAGAAACAAATGGTTTAGGACAGAGATTCTTTCCTTCCTCACAGCTGTCCCCAACATGGATTAGCGATTCCCTAAGCATAAAGTTGAATCCATTTTGCTTACAAAGCCAATGATGAAGTTGTCCACTCTAAACCAACATCATATGCTGGCTTCCTATACATTCAGTTTCTCACTTCTTACCATACCCTGCTGCCTTTTCATTTCTCTGTCCCATATATTTCTGCTGTGCTCTACAGCTTCAGATATAATATAGGAGGGAGAAGGAAAAAAACCCCACATTAAAAAATAAAACCCCCCAAAACCCCCACTAGCAGGAAGCCATTTACTTTCTAAACCCACAGCTGAAGGGAGTGCATAGGAGAAGATAGTACTCCTAGGAGAGATTTTTTTAGACCTTGCCTGTTTGACAATGAGGGTTTCACAGACATTTCGATCAGTGGTGCCCGGAATAACTCTGTTAGCCCTTGCAATTCACTGCACTATAGATAATTTCCAGCACTGAACAGATCCTTGCAGATTTATATGAAACTCCTCTAGTGACACTTTGCAATAACAAAAATGTATCTGTTTCCTGTTCTTGACAAGATTACTCTAAAGATTTTCCTTTCCATCTTAACATTACTTTGCAACTATAAGAAGTCTTGCTGACAGAACCTGTCAAAACCTTTATAAAATCCAAGTGCATTGTAAAGCTCTAACAGTAAGGCATAACTTTTCCTTAAATTCACACTGACTTCTTACTATTATTTTTAAATTGGAACTCCTAATAGTACAATTCATTTCATAACTTCAAAAAATTACCCAGTATGGAATTCATGCTAACCAGTCTGTACTTCCCAGAATCCTCAAGCAACCTCAAAAATTGGTATCCTATTTCTGTCTTTCATTTCAAGGCTCATTTAAGTAATTGCTAAAATATTAACAGCAGTATTAAAGGGATTTGATATTAGAGTTATTTTCAGGTCAACGAATGGTGAAGACCATTGTTCCAAGCAATTTGTTATTTATCATCCTCAGATGAACACTTCAATCTAAAACATTCCCTTCTCACTTGTCTTCAATACATGATGTCAAAAGTCTCTAAAACTTCCTTGTAGAAAACATGGGTGAAAAGGACTTTTGGCCCTAGCATCTTCTAGAAACTGCTTTATATTTTGATCATCCAGTATTTCATCTAAATCCTTGATAGTGTTCCTTTCTCTGTTTCTTGGGAAAACAAAAAGTTGTAATTTTTTGTTCTTGGGCTTACCTTATTCTGGATTTGCATAAGCCTTTCCCTTTTTGACGTTCCTCACCACACTGACTCCCAAAGTAGCTATCTTCACTTTTTAGTCTGAGACAAGAATAACTTAATTCCAGTAAAACGTTTGTATCTGTGATTCCTCCTCTGGCTACCATATTAATTATTCACAATTCTGACAATTTGGTTTTACCTTCAAGCTATATGTTAACCCATCCTAACTGCACATGAACAGATGATCTGTAAGCACTGAAACAAGCAAAACAAAAAAACCAAAGCCTCCATCCAAAAAAACCAAAACCAAAATTCAACTCAGAGTTTAAGTATATTACAAACCAAAATGCAAATATGTCCATAAACACATAATGCCAATACAACAGATACAATTTTGGGAAAACAAAACCAGTTGCCATCTATTCAGAAAAAACAACTCAAGTATTTTTTCACAAGTAGACTTCACAGCTAATGCAGGTCAAAAAGTAATTACTATTCAGCTCTCATTCCTGAGATCTGCCTCTCTCTCTCTATATATATACACATGTATCTTACTTAACCTCAGCAGGAAGCAGTAATGAATAAGAGATTCTCCCACCACCACCTTCAGCAGTATTATTTGGTGCTGCCAGGATATTCCTCCATTTGGAATAAGCCATACCTTAAGACTGAAGAATTTGTTTTCAAAAAGACAGACAAAAATCAAGGGAGGAGGAGGAGAATTACATTTTTAAAATTTATGATTATATTCAGAAAGTTGCAGATACTTGAAAATCAGTATTAACCCATCATCTTACAGAAAAGGTGGCAAACAGACTTGAAAAATAAGCACAAGACATGCTGTACACTCACAAGATGAGTGCTATTATTCTACATTCATTCCAACATCTTTGGCTTTCACTTCTACCCACTGGCCTTTCTCTGTCTTCCTCCCAGACCAAGCAAACCTTTAATAACAAGTATTTTCTCCCATAAAGGTCCCTCTCCAAGTATCAGTAGACACCATTTCCAGCCCTTCAGTAATTCCTAGATTTTCTTTATATAGATTTTCTTACACCTTTTTTTAATGTAAATCTCTAAATGACAAAAAGCCATTCAGAGCTGATTTTCCTTCCCCTTTCCTACTCATTATTTATTCCTACTTCAGGAATTCAGAGCCAAGAGGAGTCTTTAATACTGACTTTAAAAAAGCTCCAGTTCTTCATCAATAATTTGTAGAGGAAGGCACAGATAAGCAATAACTCTTAGGTTTTGCAGAACAAGAATACCTCAAAAACAACTTTATATTACTTCAATAAAAATATTTTCTTATCAATAGAGCTGAAAGTGGTCAAAAACAACAACTTGTTAATGCCTAGCCATTGATATGAAGTAATCTGGTTAAAGCTACATCACTTTGGAAAAATGGGATGTAAAAGAATGAAAACACTTTGTATTTAATTGCAAAAAGTTTTAGAAATATGACAGAAAAAGTGAGACTTTTTTATCAGCTGACTGTGGGCAGAATTTTGATAGTTAAGGCAGCCTCTCTGAAAGGAGGGGAGGGGCTGCCCTATGTTGGGCACTGCAGACCCACTGCAGGACACAGCTGAGCCCATGAGCCAAGCTGGTGGCACCTCTGGCAACACCTGGTGGCACCACATTCAGGAATGGGCAAAGTGCTGCCCAGAAGAGTGAGGGGAAGCGTGAGGAACAGCCCTGCAGGCGCCAAGGTCAGAGGAGAGCAGACAGTCCCTGGCAGCCTGTGGAATACACCATGATGCTTCCTGAGAAGGAGCCACACTGAAGCAGGAAAAAGTGGGAGAAGGAAGGAGTGGCAGAGAGGAACAGACTGATCAAATGCTCCCTACCCCAGCCCTCTGGGCCACTGGGAGCAGGGAGGAAGGAGAAAAATTGGGAAAGGAGTGAAGTTGAGACTTTGACTTCAGGGGAGTGGGAGAAAGGTGTTCTAGGTTTTGTCTTGATTTCTCACAATCCAACTCTGGCGATAAATTGAATTTTTCCCAAGTCAAGTCTATTTTGTCCACGGCACCAATGGATTATTTGATCTCCATACCTTTACCTCAACCCATGAGCTTTTTCATCTTATTTTCTCAGCCAGTTGTGCTGAGAATAAGGAGTGAAAGAGTGGCTGGGTAAGGACCTGGCAGCAGCCTCAGAACACCCACTGAAGAATTATGAAATACCAAAATAAATGGTTTGTATCTAGGAGAAGTTCTGGGGAAGAAGGTTTTGGAGATATCCCCTGAAAACTAAAGGAGATTACCAGCATCTACAATTGCTGCTGTTGGTTGCAACAGAACAAACACCACATTTTAAAGTAAAACTCTCCTAGCAATAAAACTACCTCTGCAAGAAATAAATATAAAAAATTTATTAGTTATTGATATAGCCTAACAAACTGGTTGAATTTCTTATACCAACTAATGATATTTTAAAGAAAGTTACTTCCTCAGTGATTTAGGTGCTTCTGAAAAAAAATTATATACATTTTTTTTTTTTTTTTTACCACCTTATAAAAAAAGAAAATCTTCCATGGATGTCTATATCCTAAAAATGTTATTGTCACCCCTTTTAAGTGGCAGAACATACTAGCTGACTTCACTTCAATGCTGAAGCCCTTTCATGATCACAAAGGTTCAAAGAAATTACAATAAAAATTATAATTCTGTAAAACACAAATAAAATGAGCACATATGAAAAGGGGACACAACCAAAAAAGAAGTTGCTAGACTATAAATGTCTTAATTTAAAGTTAGAGAACAATTACTCCCTACACAGTCCTCAAATAGTATCAGAAGCCTAAATGAACTAATGAACTTTCTATCCCTGGTTTTCTTTAACTAGAGGTGTTTAGAAGAATCACTTCTATTTCAGTTTTACTTGATCAGGAAGATACAAGACATCATTTATATCTGATGAATAAGATGTTTCTCCCAGAATACTTTCTTAAGTCAATTAAAATTGGCATCACCCTGGAATTGTCTGAGACTAGGATTAAAGTCCACGAGTAAATACACACCACTTAATACAGTACAGGACTGCAAAGCAGCTGAGGTTGGAAGGCACCTCTGGAGGTCATCTGCTCCAACACCTGGCTCAAGCAGGTCCACCAGAGCCAAGTGCAATGGATTATGACCAGACAGTTTTTTAATATCTGTCTCCAAGGAGGGAGACTCCACCACTTTGCTGGGCTACCTGTGCCAGTGGTCTGCCACTCTCACAATAAGAGAGCATTCCTGATGTTCACAAAGACACTCACATTTGCAACCACTCTTGTATCCTGAGCCACAAAGCCCTTAGAACAGTTGAATTTGGGTGAAGGTGCAAGTTATTTATCAATTAGGAAATTGTTAAGAAAAATAAAATGTCTTTCAAAGTTGTACTTCTTAAAATTCTACACAATTTTCTTACATTGTACTCTTTCTCCTTTCTTAAGCAGATCCACCAGTCATGATGACACTGCTGTTTGAAGACACTACGTTATGAGGTTGGGACTGGAACTGAAAGACTGTTCTGGTTCTGGTCAGAAGGGGGTTAATTTTTGCAGTAGCCAGAAGGAAGGACAGTTAGGACCCAGAGGTTGTTCTGTACCACCTCATATCATCTTCTGGGCAAGGGCTCCCTTTTGGGTGGCAGGGACAGAGATCAGGCATTGTCAGGGATTTCTGTGGGAGTTGAGCAATGACATGAGAATGTTCACCTTTGCCTGTAAACTGTCATTACTACTGTTCTGTTCTTTCTTATCTCATTGCTGTTTCCAGTAAATTGTTCCTATCTCAACCCATGATCTTAATTTTTTGTACTTCCAATTCTCCTCTGCAGCCCACTACAGCGAGAGGGGGAGTGATCAAGTAGCAGCACATGGTTTGGAGTGTTTCATAAGTGGGAAACAGGATTCCAAACACACAAGACTGTTCTGTGACATCCTCACCAGCAACAGTCTCTTTAAATGATACTAAGAGCCCTTCTTGGTAGTGAAGCTGCTGTGTCATCACCACAGCATTTAATCGAGGCACAGTTCATGGCAATACCTGGACTTGTGTAACAGAAAGAAATACAACTAGATGTCTTAAGATTCATCTCAGTCCTAAGACACAATTTTCCATGAAACAGAATTGAAGACCAGAAAAAAAGATACTCTAAAATTCTGGTTCTTTGCAAAGACCAGCATATCTTAAGAACTTTACCAATCTGGTAATATAATTGGGATGGCATTAAATAAAGTGCATGATACTTTCAATTTATATATAGGCTGGAAACTCATCAACTGCAAGTGATATAGAACCAGGTTTACTGGTAGAAGGGTCACTACAAACTTCCACTGCTATTCAGAGATTAAAACCACAGAAGACACTATAAAATGGATGAAATAAGGTCCTTCCAGAGACACAGAATCTCATTTGAGAAAACACAACATCTTTTTAGGCCAGGTTTTGTTTTGCTTAATCAGAATTTTCTGATTATGTTCACACCCCTACAGCCAGTAACCTGAACAGAACAGAGTAACACATCACACAAGAGGGACATGAGCACTTGGCTTATTATTTACCAGAAGTTTATTCTGGACATTAGAAACTGCTTCCATGTGATTTTCAGCATGCTAAAAGGACTTGGAGGGTTCAGAGGGGAAAAGAAAATCTTAATCCATTCTGGTAAGGACCTTGTTCCACAGCAAGTTCTCTCCGGCATTAACATAAAAATGTGTTAACTAGCTGTTTGCAGTGCATCAACTCATAAACAGCTTTCTTTTTAAAAGAAGGAGCTAAAGCCAAAGAAATAAAGCACCTGTCTCTAGCAATATGTACCTGAAAAAGGCCACTGCTCTAAAATGTAATTTTTCACACTTCAGGTTCTACCAGGCTTTGGGTTCAGACTTAACACAAAGCTTCCTCTAACCTAGAGCTGTTAACATGACCACGTACATGCATGGATATTTCAAATGCCCATCTATATTATCATAAAGCAATCTGAGTATTCCTTCTATTAAATAGATAGTTTTTTAAAACATGAAAAATAATTTGAATTCCAACATATTTTTATGGCTTTTGAAATTAAATTGTTCCATCATATTTACACAATGCCCAGATAATTCTGTTGTCTTCTTTTTGTCATTACAGCAAACCATGAGGGGGAAAAAGTGTTACTTCTGTCCACATTCTCAAAATCAAATCTACTTTTGCATCATGCATGCCAGAGGAAAAATGTCACAATTAATTGATTCATAAGTATAACACTAAAATTACTATTTAAGTCAATGTAATTGAACAGAAATTAAAATGTAGTTTTTAATTGCATATTACAACTTAAATGGTAGCACTTAGCAGAAAGCGTTAACTCATTTATTTTTTAATTGTTAGCTGCTTCAAGGCAATTGTTTTAATGCAGAAAAAAGTGAGAAGCTCTTCAGTAAATTTGATTGTAGGACACTCAGGCATGTAGATCAAATAAAATATAGGTGAATAGGTAATTAGGTTTGGCCTGCGATACATTAATGTGGAGACAAATTCCAAAAGAAAGGGAATTAATGGTTTTCATTTCATTCTCTCTCAAACACCACTCTATTTGGATTCTTAAATGCAGTTTGAAAAGTATTTCCATTTGATAGAAAACATGAAATTGAAAATCTTCTATAGTACATAGGTCAATGAATTCTTCAGGAGAATTTTGTAAATTTCATAAACTTCAATAAGTGCATAGGGTAACAAGTCTCAACAGATCACATGTGGCAACTTATTTCATAATTACTTGACACATTAAAAATCTTTAGCCATGCTAAATTCACTGGAGAAGACAAGCCCAAGGGCATGCACATACATTAAAGCATATGATTAGTCCTTACTAATAAGGACTGTTTTTCCTTGCAAGGTTATTATTTGACTCAAAAAGTGTCAAATATTTTACAGCATCAGGCTGTATACTCTTCTTTTATCAACTTCAGTACTACATGGCATATTATGGGTATTCTGAAAACATTACCATATGGTATTTAAATACCATTCAATACTAAACTGTCCTGGGATGGTGTCATAATGAACAAGATACTATCACACAGCTAATCCTGCTGACTGCTCTGCAGTGCTGTCCTCTTCTCCCTCTTCTATCCTTTGTCCAGCTTTTCTGTCAGGCTTCCTGGCACAATTTATCATAAGACAAAGATCTTACTTCAATAACATTTGGATTTGTTTGTTTTCTGGGTTTTTTACATTGGTCTGTTGCTGGCAACATATTTATCCTACCTTCATTCATCTTAAATAGCTTATCCAAAATCAGGGGGGTTTTGTGTCCCCTGACTTCCTTCAAATATAGTTTTAACTGTCCCCCTCTGAAGTACTTCACTACCACAGACAATATCTAAATAATGTTCTTCCTTTCACATAAAATGCAAGTAAATTCTTTTACTAGCAGTGCTATCTTGCTCTAATGCCCTAAGCCAGTCTGAATATTCTGATCTCTTAATTTTTAACTTAAATGCAGGAGGTACTTTGCATCCCCACAGTGTGTAGATGTAGTGTAGAACCCAGTACTATGTAAGTATGACTCAAGTCTATTGGTATGCTAAAACCCAAAGGAAAAATTCAGCACCCTTCTACAAAGGAACAAGATATCCAAAGATCTTTGTTAACAACCTCAAGCAGAGCAGTTCCAAAAACCTCCCAAAATTCAAAATTGTTAATTGTCATGAAATACATGTAATTGAGAATAAGGGAAACACTAGTCAAACTAGTTAAAACATATAAACAGTGAATCTGCCTGTCAAATTCCCAAATATAACCACAAAGTTTGGGCTAATTAAAAATCAAAGGCAGCCTTTTTTTCGTATGGATAGATTTTCCTTCCCATAGTTTGTGGCCACTTCAAAATGTACCATTAACGTCAGTCTCATTCTTTCTGCACTCACTTTCCCATTACCAGGCAAGTTTTCCAACCAAGGACAATAAAAAAAGGTCCAAGGCAGTGATACATAGCAGGTACTGGTATATATCCAGTCATTGGGACCAGCATCATTAAAAAAACTCAAACACACTCATACACTAGAAGTTACAAACCTAGATCTTCTACTGATATATTTTCTTTCTAGACCTATTCAAAACCACATTTCCAATGTGAATTACAAATATTACTGAGTAAATAGTAAAAATGGAAGTATTATGTTTTCCATGTTCTTGTTTGTATGTTTCTTAAAAAAAACCAAACCCAAGCACACAGTTAACTTTATGCTTAAAAAAAAGACCACTAGAACAACTTTGGATGGTCAGACTGCTGATGTTCCCTAAAGAGGTCTGTGTACAAAAATCTGATGCTATACAACACATCAGGTAAATGCACACTGTAAATGCATGCTTACTTTGGGACAGTCTGGGGACTGCAAAAAACCACAAGCTTTCCACAGTACTCAACTGCAAATGATGCAAGACTATCCACTCCTTCACAATTTGCATCTCAAGTCACTGTATTAAAAAAAATCTGCATTTTGGAAATGACAGAAAATGCCATCAATATAATAAACTAACCTCACTACAGTGTACCATTTCTCATACTGTGCCAACTTTAAGAGTGCTCTCCTCTTCTGCAAGTTTGGGTAAGTAATATATTACCCAGTAGCATTTTATAAGAATGGTTATGAACACAACTCCCATTCCTTTAAATGGAATGCAATTGCATGCTCAAGTGTGCTGAACTGAGAGTTTGAAGACTAAAGGTGATCTTTTCAAGACTACATCCCGCCTGACAAAACCCATACAGAAAATGGCTAATTAACTGGATTGAGATTCTCTGAAAATTCTGAAGTGACAAAAAGCTTATGTCAGAAGCATTAAATTGCTCCTTAGCAAGGCAGGATTACATATTTATCTTTACAACAACAACAAATGCCAAATCTCTCCCACTTTTCAGTTTATTTTTAGTAATTGGAGTTTACCATAGATTATAGTTTCTGGGTCATTTCTATAAAAAATTTTGACCAAACCTCATTAAAGTCACAGCCCCAGGAAGAAAAGGAAAGGAAAGCAGCAGCCTATACACTGTGAAAGAAGGTAAGATGCTGAATCTAACCAGATTTTAATTGGTTTGCCTGGAAAATATTATATAGAAACATCACTATGGATTTACACTTATAAATTAAAACTGGATTTATTTGAAGCTAACTTCCTTCTCCAACTTAAAGATAGCTAAAATCGTATGAAGAAAAGTAAGTAAGCATTTTGCAACAGTTTGCATTTTCAAATTCATGTTAAAAAGCCAAAAAGAGCAGCAGTGAATTGAACTACAGAAGTCAGTGCTATAAACTGCAAATTCTTTCTGATCCCTAAGTTGTGGATCCTGTGAAAATCCCATTTCAGGGATATTTAACATCCTTGCCTCTCATTTGTTGCCAAAATTGTGAGGATGCCAGGATTGTTGACTTGTTCTCTCTCTTGGATGGGCAGGCAAATGGGGCAAGGTCACAGTGATTAACCAGCTTTCACATCTTCTTCCAGCTCCTACTCCTGATATGTGCAGTTACTCCTTTCTGCTTCTTTATTCTTCTTTTTGTAGTTGAGATAGGAGTGGCTTTGTTTTGGGAAGTGAGTGAGGGAACTCTGCCTAGGAAACTAGGATGCCCAACACCCCGTGACTCCAACTGGGCTAAATCATAGCGATCCCATCAGATGTTTTTCTACATCTCTCCCAGGCTAAGAGGAAAACAAAACCAGCGCAGCAAAAAGTATTAATTACAAAACCACTGCATAATTTCTTGCAAATGTATGTAAAATGGATATGACCTTCAGGACAGAAGAGACACCAACAATGACTAAAGTCAGATCTTCAAGGATTGACTGGGCAAGATCAATTTCCAGTTTCTCCTCACAGGAATGAGGTTTCTCTTCTGTCAATTACCATGTTTTTCTGTGATAGACAACTACTGTGTCAATCTTAGAAGTGCAACAGGACTCGAGACCTGAGATAGATTAACAAGAACAACCAGAGCTAAAAAATTAATGTAAAAAGCTAGAGAGCCCTAACCCGACCCAGGCAGGTGCCTCAACTGAGATTACAGTACTGCCCAGTGCAGAAACAGAGTTGCATTTTAAAAACACTGTGTGTTTTTCCCCACAGGTCAATACTTTGCACAATTAACTGGAGTTCTTCGGTAATCTTCAACTGACAGACTCAAAAAACTGAGGACTACATACAGAGAGTACATGTGTGAAACTAGTCAGATTGAATTATGGCAGCAAGTCACATCAATCACGTCTTCTGGAACAGAGATTCAGTTGGAAAACTACTAAAAGCTAAAATTTGACACCACAACATCTATAGCATGGTGTTGAAATCAGTGTATTACTCTTCTTGTCTGTACAAGACAAGAACCCATGCTACTATATTTAATTAGAAGGAAAGTTTAAAAACTCAATCAAAATCAGGAAATATCAGGCAAATGTCAACTGTATGGCCTTAATTCAACACATATGCATGGTTGATTTATGTTTTAACTAGTGCATAAGTGTTTATATAACACATTGTTACTATCTTTAGGAAATGTCCTTAGGGAAATATATATTTTGGCTCTTTGTTTCCTTTGCAATCTAGACCGAATTTTGGTTGTGCTGTGAAACATACCATTTCCAAACCGCCTTATTTTTCTGGCTGTCACATAAAAGAATTTCTCTATATAATTTAGATAAATTTTAATATTATCTTTAAATGTTCATAGCATGACTTTCTTGCCTGCAGTTCTAGCTAGCCTGAGCATGGTATATTTGAAGGCAGGATATTATTGAATTATGTATAGTCTAACAACACACCATTACTTTCTATACATACAAGAATAAATAAAGAAATAAAGTTTCCTGTGCTTTGTTAACCTAACCTAACTAAAGGTCAAAGAGAGAAAGGCAAAAAAAGAAAATACATAAATTACACATACTTACACAGCAGCTATTCAGTTTGTGTTTCTTCACAGTCTTTACATATTCATGACCTATTACAGGCAAAACTCTGTAACTCTTGTTTTTATGCTTACTACATGTGGCATTTGTCTCAGTCATAAAAATATTTTCCCTGAATCCAATGCAAGGAGAAATTAATTACTTCATTATGTGTTTACAAATATAATTTGTTCTTTGATGTATATTTGCCATAACATTGACGTCATCAACTTGAGATGCTAGTTAAAGAATATATCATCATCCTATCATTTTATTCCTCCTCCTTAAGAAAACCTGAGGACTAAGAAGCCTTGCATGTTTAATACTACAGATTAAATTAGATTCCTGACCCTAATGATTTGATAGTCACAGCTCAAAAGCAGACAAGCCCTATTCTAGATTTAAATATATGGGTCATCCTCTCCAAGGAAAACTCAATAATTAAAAATTATTTTTCTTTAGAATCACACTTATTCTCTCCTTAAAGCTACTTGAATCCAAAGTAAAGTACTTAGAGGCTTAAATATTCAATATAGAAGCCTGAAAAGAAGGTTATTGTTTGCATTTAAGGAAAGATGACTCAAGGAGTATGTAAAAGTAAATAAATTTATTGTTTCCAAACAAAATAAAAACTACACCTACTGTATAGAAATATGCTAAATACACTAATTTCCTAGAAATAGACTGCTCTGGTTCAATAGTCATGTAAAGGAACAAACAAATTACCCAGAAAACCAACAAAAACTTGGCTGGTAATTATAATGCTTGAAAAATTGAAAAAATCTTTCTGGCTGTTTTCTTCTGTTCATTAGGCTGAGTTGGTGGCTAGCAAAGAGGAAAAGAAAGAGGAATAGAATCACTAATATGTCATTAATTACATAAACATTTTAGAATAACCAAGGTGTCAAGCTATTTTATTGGTATATCCTGTTCTCTACATCACCAACATAAAGTGTAACAAAAGGATGCCTTCTCCACACTCTCCCTGGGTGCCAGGGAAGGTCATGGAGCAGATCCAATTGAGTGCCATCATATGTGCAGGACAACCAGGGGATCAGGCCCAGCCAGCACAGCCAAAGGCAGGTCCTGCTTGACTGACCTGATCTCCTTTTCTGTGATAAGATGACCACTTAGGGGATGGGTGAAAGGCTGTGGATGTGCCCACCTGCACTTCAGGAAAGCCTCTCCCACCATGTCCCACAGCATCTCCTGCAGGAACTGGCTGCTCATGGCTTGGCTGGGGCTCTGCTGGATGGGTGGGAAACTGTTGGCACGGCCGGGCCCAGAGGCTGCTGGTGAATGGAATTGCACCCAGCAGCGCTGCCCAGGGCTCAGTGCTGGCACAGCTCTGTTTCATGTCTTTATCAATGATCCACATGAGGGGATCCAGGGCACCCTCAGGCCCTGCAGACACAGCGAGCTGGGTGGGAGTGTTGAACTGCTGGAGGGCAGGAAGGCTCTGCAGGGGGATCTGCACAGGCTGCACTGATGGGGAGAGCCCAGAGCTCTGAGGTCCAACAAGGCCAAGTGCCTGGGGCTGCTCCTGCCCTTGGCTCACAACAACCCTTGCAGCTCCAGCCTGGGGCAGGCTGGCTGCAAAGATGCCTGGAGGGAAAGGTGCTGGGGGTGCTGCTCAACAGCAGCTGAACATGAGCCACAGAGTGCCCAGGTGGCCAAGAGGCCAATGGCATCCTGGCCTGGATCAGCAATGGAGTGGCCAGCAGGGCCAGGGCAGTGATCGTCCCCCTGATCATCCTCACTCAGCACTGGTGAGGCCACATCCCCTTGAATTCTGGGTTCAGGTCTGTGCCCCTGAATTCCAAAATGACATTGAGGTGCTGGAGAGAGTTCAGAGAAGGGCAATGGAGCTGGGGAAGGGTCTGGAGCACAGGTCTGGTGAGGAGCAGGTGAGGGAGCTGGGGATGTTTAGCCTGGCAGAAAGGAGGCTCAGGGCAGATGAGATAACAAGCACTAGGACAAGAGAAAATGGCTTCAAATTGCACCAGGGGAGTTTTAGATTGGATACTAGGAAACTTTTTCACTACAAGAGTGGTCAAGTATTGAAACAGGCTACCCAGGGAAGCAGTGTAATCACTGGTCTTGAAAGTTTTCTAAAGACTCACAGATGTGGCACTTAGATGTGGCTTAGTGGTGAACATGGTGGTGCTGAGATGGACTTGATGATCTGGAGAGGTCTTTTCAAACCTAAATGATTCTATCATTCTAACTTATCAATATTTCATCACTAGATTTCTGTTGCACAGAAGAAAAATACATTGTTCCATACCTGTCCACTGACCTCAGACAAGAGCCAAAGAAAATAGGTAGATTTAAACAATTATTTCTAAAAGCATGTGTATAATTTTTCATTAATAGTAATAATGCTAATGTAAATATGCCAACTGCAGGAGTATCCCATGTAATAAACTGTAGTTTTTTTCACATGCAAACCCCAATATTCTGCTCAGGCTGAGTCTGCAATATTTGCAGTGACACTAAGCATAAAAAATCCCAGGCAAGTCCGAACTCTTAACACTTTCAGTAACACTCTAATGCAGATTTTATTTTTTTTAAATGAAGCACTTTTTCAGTAACACTACGTTTTTAAGAGTTTGGTAATAGAATACTGAGATTTTCACCTCAGGGTTACTAAATTCAATATGGCCCAGATCAATAGCAACTCAAAGTCATCACCATTTGATGAGAATTTGGAGCTCAGGTTAAAATGTATTATGAACTTAGACTACTTCAGTGAATAGCTTCATAACTGACACTAACATGTATGGTTGCTGGCAGTCTCAATACAGAGCCTTAAATTCACTGGGAACACAGAGAGATTTACTTTCTGGACCTACAGTAATCCTTCTGAGGCAGGATTAAGGCCCAGTAGCTCTCACTATGAGGAATCTCAGACTGTTAGCTGCTTATTTGTACCTGTCCCAAGAATAAAAGAACATTGGACAGACACACTTTTCAAGTAGTATATTTGCTTCACTGCTTAGAAAGAGAAAATAAATTATTTCAAAACTAGATGACCTCAGGCTGCACACCAGAACAGAATAACCCTTCCCCTCAAAGACCAATTTATTAAAACATCTGGTTTACACAGCACCTTAATCCTGCTAAGATACAAACTGCTTGCTTAAGAAATTAACATTTTTTAAAAGCCTGGAAACTGTATTCAGGTAATCTGTCATATGACCTCTGATTAGAACAAGAACCACATTATTTGCTACTAATGAAAAAGCATACTCAAATTTCAAAGCAACACAGATGTGGGAAGATCCAAGGCAGAAGAGAGCAGGTGGCAGGCTAGCTGGCAATTACAAAATGTACAAGGTTATAAAATGACTAAGACTTAATTGTCAAATCTATACATTTTAAGCTAACAAAATATTAATTTAGTGTTTGTATAGAATTTTGCCTTTTAATGTTAGAAAGCAGAAAGATCTCTTCTGTACATTTAAAGTTATATCACTATTCCACAGCCAGCTTTCAAATAAAACCTTCATGATTAAAAAGCTCATTCAGTTATCAACACCCTGTATCTGAAACACAGTGCTTTGATGGCCCAGGCTGAGAAAAACAAAAGCACAAAATGTACTTTAACCAGAAAGGAGCTCAGCACCAGAATGAATCAGAGTCTACAGTTCAATAATTAAGAAAAAATTATAACTACCATGTTTCCAGCATCTACAATAACCTGTGTAAAAACAGTGCTTATGTATAAAAGTATACTTATACAAAAGTATACTTAATAAAAGTATACTTATGTATACTTTTATTTCACAGTATTTTTAATAATCTTAATTTAAAGGTTAACAGTATATCAAATGCAAGTGTTGTATGCTCTGTGCACAAAAGTTTTTACTACTCCTGCTTTAGTAAAATCAAGCCAGGTGCTCCTGCAATATCAAAAACACCCAAATGCCAAGAAGTGCTGCAGATAACATGAAAAACAAAAATAATGAGAAACATCATTTTCTATCCATACATCTGGTCCAGCTGGAAGGGATCAGGCACTGTCTTTCTCCACCTTTATCTGCTCTTTACAGAGCAAGCAAATATCAAAAGGTCAAAAGTATTCACCAGTCATTGAGACAGAACTTGGAACTCTATCTTCACAGATGAATGAGTGAAATAATGATATGAAATGGAGATTCCAGTGGAGACTATGAGGAATCTGTAAACCAAAAGGAATTATAATCCTGGTCCCACTGAAGACAATGATGTATCTCCCAATGATTTCTTAAGGGCCAAGACTTTCATGCAACAACAGTATTCTCCACATAAGCAATGAATTCTCATGAAAACAACATGTGGTACGAATCACGTAAAATCAAATCAGAACAAAGTATGAGGGAAATCCCACTGAGAGAAATGATTCATCAATAGCATGATTCCAAAAACAGTGAAGACATATATTCTTGCAGAAATGACTGAACAGGATCAGATGTAATGAAATATGTCCTCTAAGAAGTTCCTTTTCTTTCTAACAGCTCCACATAATAGGTTGTTCAACAGGGAAGTAAAGGGTTTAATGGTAACTAACTAGTGGCTTAACAACTTATTCAGGCTACAAAATAGCACATCTCAAATGAAGTCCATTCTCTCTAAATTTCCCTTAATTACTAATAAGCATCTATAGAACAAGTTTTCCAGTCACCTTTTCGCGAGATACAGGATAAAAAATTCAGAAACTTTTGCTAAGTGAACTAAGATCTCAACAACCTGTCAGATCTTGCAGATCTCCTTCTCAGAAACAGAGCACCAACATTCAGTCACAAAATCAAAAGAATCTTAGAAATAAACTTCACTTGTTGTGCTTTGAAGAGTTTTGTTGATCAGCATGAGAAGAGCTTTTAGCAATTCCTCCCAGGTTCTTAGTCATATGCAGTTTGCATGAATAGTATAGCCAGCACTATATGAATATGCAATTTAGTCCTAGGCAAGTATATAATTTTCTATATAGCAAAAAAAATCCTCTCTAGAGTCCCATTACTTCATTTCCATGCTCTCAAATACAACTGAGTCAGCTCACACTATTTCCAACAGATCAAGTTCAAGAACAGGATAGATGGAAAGGTTTCATAAATGATATAGGTAACATGATCTTGGTATGTGCCTCCACCTACATGTGTTCCCAAATCTGAATTTATGCATCCTGGCTGCAAAGCAAATTGAGTATTTCTTTCTCTCTGAATTTAAGTCATAATAATTAGTAAGTCATAATAAATTATTATAATTTTACCTAAGACAAAACTGGAATGGACTGGAAAAGCATTGTATCCCATTATTCCCACACAGCCCCCCTTTTCTGTGATCCAAAATTCCAACTATTTAACCTTCCCTCATAAATAAGATTTTCTAAATTTATTTTTACTGTTGACCTAGTCTTTCTGTTAAGTATTCTTTTTTTTTGAAAAGTACAATTACAACCATACAAAGTGGTTACTAAAGATGGATGGATCACTGCTACATGGAAATACAAAAAATTACCTCTCTGTTCTGCAATACTGATATTATCTGACTATCTTCAAATAGTTTGCTTTCTTTTATTATTTCATTTAATTTTTGGTTCCAACTAAAAAATAACAACATGGCAAGATTAGCTCCTTATGGACATATGCTCAGTGCATCTGAAATTTGGGCAGAAGAATAACTTTACAAGGCAATAAGCATGTCTTCATCCAGCTATGTACCCTTATGAAAAAAAGGGAAAACATTTATCTTTCTCCTTCCCTTGGTAGATCATTTTACAATGCCTAAGAAGGAAGCTGTTCTTCTCTATAGCCTATTCTTTATTTACTTCAATCCTTAAATCCTATGGAAGCAGTAACCAAAAAGAATAAATCACAAGGAAAATAAGAACTCAAAGTATTCAAAAAGAACAAATCAACCTAAGAACTGAACATAATCTAATCTTTCTATCAAATTAGGCACTTTGCACAGTACAGCATATCCAAAACACTAGTTCATGGATTATAGGCACTTCTAAAGTAAAAATACCAACAGTGCAGAGCAGCTGATGAGCAATATTCAATTACTGTAATTATTTACATTTGGGATGCCAATAGCAGGGAAAGCAATTCCACTTCTTACTCCTGGAAGGATGACAAAGTAATGTACTACTTTATCAAGCTACTTCGATGTTGTCTGGTACACAGTCCACATCCCTGAGCTACCACAGAAGACAAGGGAAAAAGGAAGCTAACAGGCTTCCTTATGAGTGAAGAATGACAATCCCAAGAAAAGGTCTGATAGCAAAATGATTTATGACAGAGCAACGTTTTCCTAAAGCAAGCAGAACTGAGAGGGGGACGTTACAGTCCACTTGGATTCACATCCGTGCTAGAGGCAGAAAAGGGATGTTGACCCAGTTCACATCCATGATGTGATGAACAATATGTATTTCTGAAATGGAAAATGTGTCAAATGACAGTTAGGAACAATTCACTTGTGTACAATCATTTTCCCAGTGAGCTTATTACAAATCATGTGACACAGTGCCTCTCCTATTAGATACAAATGGCTCCTCTAGGCTTCTGGAGCCAGTGACACATATTCTCCATTTCTTTTTGCAGTTTATAAATGTGTTTTCCTCCACAACTGTATTAAATGTTGATGTTGCATTGTGGTAACATATTAGCTGTCAAGCAAAGGAAGCAGAACTCATCACAGCTTGTTCAGGTCAAACACTTCACCCAAACAGCATACCTACAAACTGCCTGCTTGTCCCTAAAAGGTTAACCCCTTTTGTAACAGAATGCTTTAAAAAATACATTAATTTATCAAAGCAATGAGATGCAATACTGAACATCCAGATGAAAGTGTAGAAAACCAAGTTAGTTTTGTTGAAGACATCTGGAAGGATCTACAACCAGTTCTCCTAGCAGTGTCTCTGAAGACACAACTTCTATATATTTTGTGAGGAGGTATAAATTTATAGATGGAATAGGCCCAGTCTTATTCAATTTCTGCATTTTCATGAAAATTCAAAGACAGATTCAATTTCTGTCAGAGGAGAAGATGAGTTTGGGGATCTAGATGATCAAGCATGTAACCAACCCAACTTTGCTTCAAAGACACCCTTCTCACCTGTTTTCCAAGGAAGGCAGACTTTCAAGACAGCAGACTAATTTACAACGTTTATTCTCAGTTCCAACGTGAAGATTACACATTTTCAAGCTAGTATGATTCAATAAAATTAACCAGAACAGAATTATACTAACTGCCACTAAGAACCCTTATCTCTGAGTAGAAAGAACCTTAACAATAGGCCTAAATTGAATTGTCAGAACTGTTCCATGCATCAGATAAAATGCACAAAGTACACAATCAGTTCTACAATCAAAAAACAATATAACTCATATTACAAAGAGAAGGTTTCCTCTTTTTCCTTTGTTTTCTTTTAACAGAGAAAAATCTATTCTTGCAAGCAAAATGTTATTAACTGCAATTAAGAGAAAGAACCAAGCCTCATACAACTTGACAGCATTATGTTCTACTAATTTCTAGTGAACAAGAATAGTATTTATATTAGAAACCATAGAGAGCTTTCAGATGGCTTAATCAATGACATCTTATTATAACAACATTTCCAGTATCATTACACAAATTACACTGAACATTAATATAATTTTTTCTGTTATATCTCTGTCAGACAATTAATACCTCTCTACACTTTAATGGTATATGAATGTTGTGGTGGTATACACACAATATTCTGTTTTCCTGAGAGGCAAGCAAATGAATCAACATTTAAGATATATAACTATATGAAAGATTTTGAACCTACCTTCTTTTTCTGGGCTCTGTTCCTGCCTCCCAACCAATCATCCATCTGCTCCTCAATCTCTTCAATTGAAGCTCCATGATCATAAGATGGTATATACCCACTTGATTCCAGGGCTGTGTATACAGGGAATTCCAGTTTTGGTTTCTTGACTTTAGGCTTCTTCTCTTCTATACAAAAGTAAAAAAATAAGAAAAAGTAATGCTACTAGTACTGAAAGGCATGCATAATTCAGAAGTAGGTTTAGCTCCTCATCTCTTAATCCTATCTTAAAATTTCCACTGAGGAAGTGCCTTCAATTTCTTTGTTAAAAAGAGAACCAGAGTTTTGCATAATAATTTTATTTTTATTAGAAGTAAATGGCAATGCACCCACTTAGACCCTCTTCCATCTGAACTATGCTGGAAAGGGCCAGATGAGTTAGCTCTCGCTACTGCTACACCACTTGGCAAAGAAGATTAGTACAGGCAAAAGCACAGGAGCTGTTAAAAGATTCTGAAGTTCAGTCAGCTTCAGAGAAATTGGCAGTTATAAAGGTGAATTTTAGACAATTCTGTACTACTTTATGGTCAGCTATGCTAAGCAGAAACTTCTGAGTCAACAGATGGTTTCTCTATTCTCAGATTTCTCAAACCACAAACAGCTCTGTTCTAGCACTTACACATTTAAGAAGATTTAAATATTGGACCTCATTTCTAACACTGATTACTGTTTTCTGCTCTCTCTGCCCTTCAAATGGTATTAAATGGGAGCAGTAAACTCATGGGAAAGAAAGGAAGGAAGGACCACAGTAACCTAAACCCCAGCACCTAAAAATGCCGCCACTATATAAGATGAACTCAAAAGTAAGATTTGAAGCGGACAAATGACAGAACTTTAGGAAAAACAAGATGAGGAGCAGAAAGATGCTTGAACACTCAGAAACCATCCAGAAACCTCAGGTGTGTCCAGTGGGACTCCGGTTTTTCCTCGTTTTCAAAATATGCTGTATTCACAATGACCGAATGTCCCTAAACTGAAAGAGCTGATCTAATACTCCACTGCAACCAAGAAGAAAGTTCTACACTTGACTCCACCTTTTCCACTGCATAACTTTGTGCTCCTCTCCCTCCTATTGTGTTTCTACAATCACCCAATCACTCAGCAAACTATTTCAATTTACTAAGCAAGTAGAAAACTGCTCTTAGTACTCAAACAAATAGAAAAAGGTCCAAGTCATTTAAAGGTGGTGGGTAAGGAAAAGAAGAACCACACTTGTCTGATCAGCTTATTTGCCTTCACAACCATGCCCTAATTCTTCAGAGGAGAAAAATCTGTTTTTCATAGAAACCTTTAAATAATTCCTAAAGAAGACAGAGGACCCTGCAGACTCCAAAGCAGAATTTCTTTTCCTAATAGTATATGTGCAGAAACAGTACAGTGAAAAGACTCCACAGATTTGACAAACCCTAGGAACTGAGTATTTAAGAAAACAATAAAGGGACAGACAACTCTTCCAAGTCCAAAATGAACAGAAAAGTCATACAGATCTTGAAAGTTAACAGGAGGATGAATGAGCTTTTAAACTTTTCACTGTTCAGAGTTTCCCTGTACATTGTTCAGAGACCTTTTTTCATAAAGAATCTTTACCTGTCAAATTTCAATAAATGAAATATTAATTTAAAATTTGGATTTTTTTTTGCATCCTTCTGTAGGGATGTGTAGAAAATATAATGAAATGACGGATACGCCTCAAAATTAAGTGAAAATCCGAAAGTGCAATAGCAGCATTTGTCTCACTATGCAGATATTAGTAAAGACAACACAGGTATCATTTTTTGTTTATTTCAAAAGGTAAATTTTATAATCAAATCACATATATTAAATATTATCTCATTTTACTCCAAAACTGCCATGTATAACAGCTTCTAGAATCTGTTAAGATTTGTATGGATAAGTAACAATAGTTTTACCAGCTCTTCATTGCAAACACTGATACCAGCAAAAATGTTCTAGGAAGTTAACTTCAATGACAATTTTCACCACCTTATTTCAATCCCTCCAAATAATCAAGCACACACTGTGTGTTCACTTAGAATTACTTAACAGTGGAGACACCCATGACAGTTGGCTTTTCCTGAATCTTGCACCCCATCATCTATTGCTTATTAATTTTCCCCATCAAAATCTGCAAATATTTAAAGCCCAAATGCTTCTAATCAACATTTAAAAATCAAGAGCATAGCCTGGAATAGGTCATCTAGGCTCTTGCTGTAGTTTTGGAAGTAATTCTGTAACTATTTCCAGAGAACACTGTGCTCCACTTTAAAATGAGGTATCGAAGACAGTATCTAGGCTTTCTTCAGGCAGTTAAGTGACAGAGGAAGACCTAACATAGATAAGACACCCTGCTGTTCGCTGACTATCAAAGGAACGAGAAATCCCACCTAGAGAAGATGGCTGTACAACCTCAAACAAGCACTCAACCAGAATTAAAAAAATCTTATCTCTACTGTCTCCCATGCATATACAAAAAGATGAAGGAGTTCAGCATATCTCTTGATACCACAATGGCTGCCATATTGAATTAAAAAAATAAATAAATAAAATTGAAGTCACAGCACCTTTGACATAGGGCTCCCAATAACCTATCAAGAACAGCTTCACCTCAGAATTTTCAAAGCCACTTTTTAGAACAGGAAAGCACATAAAAGCAGTTTAATGGTAATATCTTAAAGTACTTTAGACAAAGGAATTTCAGAAGTTATGTTTAGTGGTATGAAGCCTCAAATTAAGGCAGCCAAGCCCTGGTGCTCTTTCAGATGAGTATTGAGAAAGCAAAACAGACCACTGGAACTACTTCAGCCAAACAACAGAAGTCCACAGGAGATACTCAGGAAGAAAACCTCCCTCCTTTCATGTTATCTTTTCACTATCAGCAATTCAGTTGGCAGCCTAAAAGACACTTCTGACCTGACCAGGCACTTTGCACTGAAGAGAATATGGACCAGGTTTTCCAAATACTGATGATACCTGGCCAGCTGAATCCTGTATCTGCTGAGGCTTGACAGACAGCCAGGAAGTTGGTGCAGCTGCCCAGCACCAGGACCTAAAGTAAGGATGCATTTGATTGTGCTGACAGCACTGACAACTGCAGCTGTGATTCAGAGTTTTGAAACACAAGTGTTCCCTTAATATTTAGTGTCATTTTCTAATGGTGCTGGTTTTAGGCCATCTACTGTAACAGAACAGGCTTTAAAAAGACATTTTTCTCCTCCAGTCCCAAATATTGTTTAAATATTGTTACATATAAACCTAACTAAAATGCAGGAGAAACATTAAAGATTTCCTAGGTTCCTCTCAATTCTGTGACAGTGAGCTCAGTATCTGCTGGACACCCAGTCAGACCACAGTGCCCCATGTGGGCACCAATATACAGCAAACCTTCACTATAACCAGAGTTACTGGCACTCATACAACTAAACACAGGGGAGAGAAAACAATCTTAGTAAAACAGAGCCTGACTTCAAAAGGGTATATTAAAAACTTACTCTCATTACTATTTCTGGGAAGATAATGTACTTTAATTACCAAATTATAACATAGTAACTTTTTTAGTCTATTAAATAGAATTTAAAAAACAAATGGAATTTGGGTTTTGTGCATATGGAATCCAAGATCATAAGCGCAATGGAAATTGTTTGATATCTACCAGACCAATGTCAATTGATCAGTATTTTACACGACTCATAACTTTTAGAGAGTTCTAGTCTTTTTTAGCAGAAGGAATTTCGTTTTATCATTTCCTGAATTCATACTGCAAAAAAACTAATTTTCTACAAGTATTTTCCACCTACTAAGAACTATCAAGTTCTTTATCAGAAGAATAAAATTGAATGTGTAGTTAAAAACTTAAGAGTTAAAAAAAGAGAAATGCAGTTACATCCCCTATGTTTGAACAGCATATAAACAGACCTATCACTGGGATGCCCAGACATTACAGATAACAATTAGATAACTCCCCTAAAGTACAAATTTTTATGTTTCTAAAGGCCTCCAATGCTATTATTCTACTGGCTCTACATTTTACTAGTTTATGGTGCCATGATCAGAGTTTTGAAGCCTAATTAATCACTTGCACATAATCAGACACTTCCTCATTAGTTCTTCCACCTTGTTACTACATCAATTTTATCACTGGCAGAATTAATAGTATCTAGCTAATGGTTATTTGCTTTAAGATACATCATGCATTAAGATACTGTCAGATAAGGAATCTGCTAGACTTTATGGATCAAGTGCCATGTAATAAAACAGTGATGCTTTTTCCATAACAAATATCAGAGGTCCTGCATTTTGAAGTTTTCAGAAAAAATTATATTGATTTTACACATTAGCTGATCTTAAAATAAAGAACTCAGAGATTTTTTCCACAAAAAAAAGGCAACTGCTTCACAGAGGAAGAAATAAAAACAAAACTAAGCACTGAACTTCTGCAAAGAAATTTTGACACATCAAATTGTAGCTCTCTGTAAGGCTTCTAAGCTTTAAGCATGGGAAAGAATTCACAGAAAATACAGTCAAAAAAAGACAGCGATATCTTGAAAATCAAAGGGACAAACTGCCTGATACCTCATGCATTAGTAAGCAAGAAATATGACCACACAAAAAGGTAGACAGCAAACATCTTTTGGGCAAATCAGTAAGATACTGCACTGAGACCTCTTTTTTCAACACAGTTCACTTACCTACGCAACTATGAAAGACAACCAAAGCATTTGTAGCATGAAAATTTGTTGAAAACATGACAAGAGAAAAATTCACTTACATATACAGTAACACAATCAGACAGAACACAAAGAACCCAGAAGCCTGGAAAAAAAATTGTACTAAGGTTTTGACAGTATATTGAGAAAATGGAGCAAACTATGTTCAATATCAATGCAAATACAGGGCAAACACACATATGCTTTAAAAAAGGTACACATTTCTATACTCAAAGTCATTGAGATTATATGAACATATAAGGAATTAGAGACAGATATATATACGTCTTCTGTACTGGGACATACAAGCTAGTTTATTTTTGAGCAAACTGACTGAAGATTTGCTCAGGGATGAATGCATCCTCAGCTACAAAAAACTTCTCACAAGCTACAGCTTTTGATGACTTTCATCTTTTTTTCTGAAGATCTACCCTTCCCAAAACTTCCAATTTCCCCAAAATACAAAAGGGTTAGAAACAAGGCTCCAATATTTAAGCATTAATTTGCCTTCCAACAAACATATAATGAAGTATGCATGCCTCTCTCAAATGAGCCTCATGCACTGTATTTTTGCAGAATATTTTCCATAAAGTCTAAAGCAACTTTTGTGGGGAGAAGTATCACACAAGCCTAGTTGAAACAACTGGGAGAAATACACAAGCTTAAAAGTTCAAAATTCTTTCAGCAGGCCTGCCAAAACAATCAGTGAAATGGATGATACATAGTTTGCCATAATTAGGCTTCAGAGGTAACAATTAAGTGATCAGAACATTCACACCCACACCAACCAAAAAAGCGTGCATTGCATAAACTAATTTTCTCTGAACCTGCCTGTCAGCAAATCATTACTCAGCAGCCATGTCAACGCTGCATTTTGGCAGAGATTAATACTAAACACAATTATCCAATGTATTTATCAATTATTTGGAAGGAGAGTAACCTTCAGCAGAGAGCTAGATTCTACAAATTTATTCCAAATGGTTCACAGGGAAGAGGAAAGCACAAGAAAAAGTAGGAACATGGACTGGCTGGTAGTTTGGGACCAATCAAATCAAAAGTGTTTTTGAAAATTACACAGTTGAGGGCCTTATGCCACATCTGCACTTACAAGGGCCTTTGGGCAAGGAACCTTTGATATCAGGGCTTGCAATTATGGTGGACAAGCAATCCAAAATGAGCTATCAGAGCAATGAGAACTAATGTAACCTGTGATTCTGTAATAACCACAGAAGAAACATGGTTTCATAATGAGAAGATAATAAACTTCAGAACATTATATAAAACCCAGGGCCCAACACTTCTAGATACATTGCAAAACTAAACTGAGTACAGAAGATCTACAGAAATTAAGGGATCAAGAAAGGCTTTATGTTAAGAAAATCTGCAGATAAATAAAATGTTTTTTAGGCACACACATGCTAATAATGAACAACTGAAAGCCAAATCTGGAGAAATTCATACTGAAATTAGGATATAACTATACAGTAGCAAAATTAATTGTCTGAACAAATCACAAAGAACAGAAGGCATCTCAAGGTTTACTGATCAATGCTGTATCTTGAGTAACAAGGAAGTGCAATGCTGAAAGTGCACCACTGGTACAAGTCAAGTAAGACAAGTCAGGAGAATCAGTATTTTCCACTGATTTTTACCTGTAAGAGTCTGACATAGACCCATTGTACTAAATGACCTAATGATGTTTCCTATCCCTAGGTTTCATGAAACAATATAAAAAGCTATGCAAGCAGCGTGCTCTATTCCAAGCTGTCAGGAAAGGGTGACCAACCAAGCCTAACCAAATCTGATCAAATGTATTAAAGGTTTCACTACAGCTCTGGATGTGTGGTGGTAGGCACTTGGGTAAGAGTGCTGTAAGACCCTGTGGAGAGACTACCACATCATAAAAGCCTGACACAGAAAGGCAGCTCATCAAGCAGCCACAGAGTTGTAATTTCGTACTCGAGTTAAAGCTTGAAAGATGGAGCTAAGGAAAAAGCAGAAAACTCCACATATTATTCAACATGGTTTATAACTAGAAACAAAACAGTTTCATGCCACAGATTGTTCCAGATGCCTTGTACATTATGGCAAGAATTCTAGATTTAAAATGCAAATATATTTCCTAACTGGGATGCCAGTGAAGAGTTCACCTGCAATACTTAGAAGGCACCTTTTTTTAAAAAAAGACATATTTTAAAAACAAATTTAAGTTTGCCTGCTGAAGGTCAGGGAAAACCAACTCAGAAGAATGGAAAGTAAGAGAACTGCCAAGGTTAAGTATAAAGAAAGAAAAATAGATGTGGTTTCCCCAAAATGGACATCATTGAAAGAAGTACTCCATGCAAAAACAGCTTGAGAGCTGCTAGGATTTGTCCTGATAACTACTCAAACCTTGCAATTTAAATTTAAAAACTGAGTGATCTATCCAGATTGCATGCCTATGTCATCTCAGTTTAATAATGCCTATTCAGTGCAGCTAACACCTACTGTACTTTGCATCCCATGACTATGAGGAACAGGGATATCCATTGGGAGAGAACCACTCCCTGATGCAGGGATCACACACGTGACATGACAGAAGAGGGAGAAGTTGGAAGAAAGTTTATTAATTAATTAAAGCACTTCCATTTAAAAATAAAACTTTGTGTTCTTACATCTAAATGTGAAAAATGCATCAGAATATGTAATGCAAACCATTTCTATTTTTGTGCCTAAAATACACAGCTCCCTGTAATTCCTAAAAAACCCTATTTCCTAGAAACCTAAGCTTGTATCATAAGTTGCTCTATTTTTGTAAGGTAAAGTTGCTATATTTTATTAAGGTAGTATAATGACAGTTTTGGATGGATTGAGAAGTGATAAGAAACACTGCAAAAGTGCCAGAAAAATAAATCAAAAGTGCATAATATTAGCTTACCAAGAAATTATTTCTTCACACTCCTTCCCAAAAATAGAACTTTAATGACATCTCAATACTGTCCTCTCTTACCTGTTCAGCAAACTACATTTTCCTCCTTCAGTACCTAACTCTGGTTTTAGTTCAAGATGCCTACAGAATACTGCACAGTTTCAGCAGGAAAGCAGACAGACAAGGGGGCAAAGCAGCAGTCAGGGCAGGAAAAAAACAAGCACTGTAAAACAGCTATTGCTAATCAGCATGAGATATATGTTTACTCAATTAAACAGACAGAACCTTTATTATGACCTCGCATCCCAGAGATAGTGTCTAAAATTAAGAAGAATGGGGGCAAACAAAATGCACATTTGGTGATTTATAACCTTCCTATGCTAATTGTGATATGACAATGCACAGCAACATAATGAAATAAGCAAATGTAGCAGATGCTTTGCATGCAAGCTTCAGTTAAAAATGTTATCATTTTTTTTTTGCCTACAGTAACATGTATGCATCTCTTGTTTCTCTCTTGGGAGTCTTACTTATTAGAAAAAAAGGTAACTGACAGCTCATTCTGCTGCCCAGCTCTAGCACTGCTATGGCTGACCAAATAATTCCATGCCAAATCTCAAACTCTGCTAATTACAGGTGGTGATTCTCAATCCTGCCTGCTCCCTGCCAGCAAGCCTGCAAGGGGAAGGCAGGATGCCAGTGACACCGGTGAGGCCTGGCCCCTGCTCACACCAGTGACACTGGGTCACCTGGCAGACATGGCAGTCACACCAGTGACACTGGGTCACCTGGCACCGCCAGGGGCACCCAGCAGTGTGACAGGGGACAGGGTGGTGGCTTCTGTGAGAGGTCAGGGGTGACTTGGAAGGCCAAACTCGCACCTCTCAGAGGTGGGCACTGCTCCTGAGTTAACAACAAACAAACTGACTCTACAACGCACCTGGCAGCAGGGAAATACTTAAAACTTCACATGTGGCCTTTCAGTGACACACAGGAACGTGCACAATATGATGTTAATAACTTTACCCTTTCATTTGCACTTCTGTTTTCAAAAACTAGTCCTTTTAAAACTCACAGTAGTTCACAGGTTTCAATGAGGAATGCATGCCAGCTATTTTGAACAATGGTAATACATTACTATCTGACAATTTAACAAGTTTTTAATAACCCGAGTCAAGACCCTTTTCAAGGACCCATTTTGTGGTAGGTATCTCAAACATAATGGCAGGCCTTCCTAACAAGCATTAAATGCACTATTTTGCTAGATTTGGCCGGGGTCCATGATGCTCATGGAGATGCCGAATGTTATCCATTTTCCCAAAATAAATTCAGTTACTGATAAGCTGGCAATTATTGCTGGAACTGGATCTCTTCATTGATTTTACGAAATTTAGCCACTTTGTGAATATACATAATGCAGCTGTATTTTAAGTACCTAAAGGCTGATGCTTACTCCAAGCTACTAAATTATCACAAAGCACTCAATGCACTCATCAGAATAAAGAAACTTAAAAGCATGCACTTAAGTACAGTAAATAAAGCAAGCATGCACATACAAACATGGACAAAAAACTGTTAAAACTGTCTTCAGAAGAGGGTAGGTTTAATCATTGTCAAAAGCAAGTAAATGAAAGAAGAAAAGGAAAAGCCACCTATAACTATTCTGAATGCTTTATTAAAGGAAATGTTAATTGCCTTCTCTGGTCTTTTACTTTATAAGAGTATAAAAACTTTAAAGTATTTATTTGAACACTAGCACAAATCCACCTCTGAAGTCTGCATCCATCCTTTTGAAAATTCAAATAATAGTCACTTTCTATCACAAAAATCAACTCAAAATGAACAAAAGAATTATTAAACACATTATTAAAAAATATTTACAAACAATGAGAATACAAAAATGCTCAAAAACCCAGGAGGTCACTTCTGAAAATGTACAGTACATTTGAGATCTTCCCCTCCCATAAAGCAACATTTCTAGCAAGGTATGTTCTTCTTGCTATAATCTAACTGATCACCTGAGTTCTATGTTTCTATAGGAGCAAACCAGCAGCCTACTGCAAAATTAGCCACAAAATTAAAAGCTTATTTAAATTTAACAGCAGTAGAGAAATATATAAAGCATGTATTTTAGAGAATTAGAAAAGTGTTCATATACATCCAATGTAGAAGGTATATTGTATTACATCTTTGTTTATTAAGACAGTGGTAAAAACTCACTCTGAAGTGTTTCAAGTTCAGCCTTAGCCAGGGCATCTTCTTTCTCCTTCATTTTTGTTTCTTTATATTCTACATATAATTGTCTGGCATCCTTTAAGAAAACGTTGCAATGGCATTAGCATCCTTATACAAACAAGTAATTGCAATGGCTCTGTTTTAAGTTCTCACTTAACCTCACAAAAAAAATTAAGATATATTTGTTTCCTTGAGTTACAACAATTTTCAGTCTAAAACACAGAATTTGTGTAATAAAGGCTCAAATGTAATAGTGTTGATATCATAGACTCTGATGCTCATTGACAACCTGAAAAGCAAAATGGTTGGAGAAACTACCTCAGCTTTGCAGAGAGCATGCACCCACTTTGCTCAAATCAGCAATCTGGAAGTTCAAGGGAGAAAAAGATGTTTTTAATTAGAGTAGTGTGTGCAGGGACAAACAAAGGCAAGTGCTAGGCAGCAATCACCTTAATGTGAACTCATTAAAGTAACACTAACTGCATGTGCCAGCTTGTTCCCCCCCTTTTTTTTTTTAAATCAACTTCTACATTGCTATTAAAGTGTTGAAAACACACTTTTTTTTTCTCCAAGGATTAGATTCTAATCTGAAATCTATAAAGCAAATGTATGTACACATAAAACTAGAAGTCCTGTCACACATACACCACAATAATATACACCCTTCCAAAATCTGATGAATGAGTTATTATAGATTTCTGTTGAAAGCTTTCCAATATGAACAACCAGATTGCTGAAAAGTTTCCTTACTCTCACCAGTTTAAGAGAGCTCTATACTCATTCAAAACCAAGGAATCCACAATACAAACGCTGAAATAGAGAAATTGTTATTTTGCTTTATCAAGCAGAATGTCTATTGCATTACACAAAAATTAATTATAGTATTAGATAGACCTAATCTTCGATCTTTTTACCCAAAAATAATTTTTGGTATTATAACACTGACAGTACTGCTTTTTACAGATAAATTTGAATGCAGAATGTATTGTAAAATGGTAATAAATATTTTTTATAATTTCAACTATATTTAAACAAAACCTGGTATCATAAACATGAAACAAGACACCTTAAGAAATCTTGAAAAGAAAAATCTGAGCTAAGCAGTCATTATCACTGACTCTAATGGTAGAAATCATCCCACTCTCCCTGCAAAGTTGTTCTTCATGTTACACTTGCATCTACCCTTTTAAAGCTACTTGAAGGAGGCTGGAGAGCACATGACATGAATCATGACCAAGCTCTGAGAAGAACTTTGTAGTGGTTTGGAGACATCTCATTGATAAGGTCAGGATGCTTGAAGAACAACTCTGACAAATTCCCACAGGAGATCAGTAAAGCTCCACCTCCTTCCAAAACACCTTACTTTTTTTTTCTTTTTTTTTTTTTTCCTGGGTACAGGAAATAGCAAGTTTGGGGTGTTTTTTGCCGGTTTTATGTAGGAAATCTCTGCACCCAAAAGTAATTTCAAAGGGTTTACATAACTTTTTGTTTCTGGAACATAAGAGAAGAGACTCTTTCACATGCTAATACTTTTAGGAATGGGAAAAAGGGTTTTTTTAAAGTAGAGTTGTGGCTAAAAAAAAAGTGTAGTTACAGCAGGACTAGCATTAACAGCAGATATGTAGGCTTTGAGGAGACATATTTGAATCACAAAATTATTATCAGCACTGGTTCTCTTTTTGGTTTACCTGAAATAAGAATTCCCTACCACACTGGAAACTTTCCTTATACTCTCGAGGTTTGGCCTACTTGAAAAATTAAGAAACAGAAACAGCCATAAATGCAATAGTTCATTTCTGCTGAGTTTGAGACATTTGGGTTGCGTGGCATACACAGGACTCAGACTTATGGATATCCAAAAACCACTTTTGTTTAAAGCTATGATTTCAAAACGGCTACAATTAACTGGCATTTAAATTTAACCCATTTGACGCTGAAAGCCAATATTTGATGCTAAATTCTGGTGTAAAATCCATTATTGCTTGTGGGATCTCCAGACAGCAGGCACTAGGGGGTAACTGTCAATCTCTCCAGCACGTCAATCACAGAACAATTGGAAATGTGGCTCAGATGAAAATGAGACACAATAGCTGAACAACAAAGAAAACTAGTCAGAAGCACGTAAATGAAATATGGTAGAATTGTTGCTTTATAGATACAGAATGGATTATCACTACAAATGGAGTAATATGCAGGTAACAAAGGCAGCATCAGTCTTTTATCTTATCAGTAAGATTATTATGGCTGTGACCATAATAACAAAAAAAAGGGGAAACTACACACTTTAAAGCATACACAAATGTATACATATAAAGAAAAGCAAAGGAAAAAAAAACAACAAAAAGCTTAACTCAAAACAGATTTTGAAGATTTGAAAATCAAATCCTTCCCATAAAAAAATAAGAATGGCTCTACAGGTTGTAAAGAAAAATTAAAAGGCATATCTGAGTAAAGACTTTAATGACAGACACAAATTTTATGCGAATTAGAACCTTATAGGTCAAAATGAAAAACCACTGGAAAAACATTTAACATAGGAAGTTCTTTGAAGAAAAGTTCTGCCTTAATGTAAATAAGCCTCTTTCAATTCAGTCTTCATTAGCTTTCAATCAGTCTAAACAGGAATATTTTCAAGAATATTCTGTTTTGGTAGTGTAAGTATTTCAAAATAGATTTATGTTGAGATTTTTTACTTCTCCGAAGTGATAAATTTAAGCAGTCATTTTGTCTCAATACAAGCATTTTAGGGCCCTAAAGACACTGTCAATACAGATACAGTCTCTTCCAATCTAATGTTCCTTCCCCATGATCCAGTAACAATTTTATATCTCAAAACATCAACATTTTATACTTAATGTATACTTCACCTTCAAGACATAATAGACATAAGAAAAGTAATATTTTTGTACTTCTGGGGTGGAAAGATACAGAGGAAAGAGAAACAAATACAAGGCTTGAAACAGTTCTAACTAAAACTCCACCTTACCTAATCAGAAATATGTTCTCATTTGTAGGAGTTTAAGTCATTTTCAAACAAAACACCAAAACAAATACATTACTTCTTCTCACCACTAAAGCAGTATAATATATAGTTAAGCATAAAGAATAAAGAAGAGGGCTTATATATGCTGGTTTATTATAAGTTCAAATATATAGTTTCCAAAAAGGAACAGAATGAAAAAAAGAATGTATTTGAAATGCAAAATTCTGCTATTAGTATTTCGAAATTATATTTAAACTGCCATATATAGGAAAATTCTGTGATTACCGTCATATTTAATCACAAATAAGAATGAAGAATACTGAAAAATTCTTGAAAATATAGTTTCTCTCTTTATATCAGTATCATATCATGTTATTAAACTGAGATTGCCCAGACAAAGCTGAGCCTGAGTTATGCAGAAATACAGAAACCCCTGATACTGAACTTTCAGGGGTTTCTTTCATTTGTTTGTTTTAGGGTTTGAGGTCTTGGTTGGGGTTTTAGGTGTTTTTTTTGTTTGCTGCTTTTAAATCAAGAGATAACAGCATTTATTCAAACTGTACTAATTCTATAAGTAAAAACTTCCATTCTGAGTAAAACTCAGTCATTTTGGTTTCTCCTTGATTTTTGGGGAGGCTGATGAGGCTTTGTTGGTTTGTTTACTTTGTGGTTTTTGGGTTTTCGTTGTTTGGGTATTTTCCCCTCCAGTAAATATTAAATCCTCCTGGCTTTCTGGTCTACCTCAAAAGAAACGGGAGATTAGGAAAAAGAAAGCAAACAACTTGTAACAACTTGCTGTATGAGAATCTTCATTTCAGATTTTGTGATAGAAATTGTTCACATTTTAGTTCTTTGAGTATGGAACTGATACAAACAAAATTCACACTTAACTGAAAAAGAATTTCTCACAAGCATACTTAAAGTCCGTATACTGAAATAATTTTCTTTGGACTAATTTTTATTACATTAAAAATACTTTCATGGAGCTATTCAACTAACTTTTTGTCTTTTTGAGCACAGTATTATTATATGCAATTTATATTAAAAAGAGAGAAAAAAGTTAAATTAAATTTACTCCACCAGCCCTCCTTCAATTTGCTATTTCTATGCAATAAAAATCCCAGCCATTACACCAAAGCAAAAATACTCTTTGGATAGGATTCTGTTCTAGTGATATTAATGTGTTATGGTAAGAAATAACATTTTAAGAAGAGCTGAGCATTATGATTTATACTTTTCTTTGGCATTTTTACGTTTTTGCCCAAAGGCAATCTAGTAAACAAATAGGAATTGCATTACTTCCTCCTTTATAATCAAAAAATCATGCTTTGCCTGTAGAATAATCCCAGGTGTGGGGAGGCTCTTCAGCTGTGTACAGCCGTGGGCAGTTGTGGCGTGGTTCCCAACCGTGCACCGTGTGACCAGCAGCTGGTTGTGCCACTGCAGGCTGGGAATTCCATGTGACCAGTGCTGAGACAAAGGCAGCCAGAAGGGGAAACAGAGGTCAGTGCTGCAAGGCCTCTCTGGGACCCATTTCACACCCCATGAAGCCTCATACCACAGCAGACCAGCAGCAATCATTGAGAGCCAGTATTGCCTCCTACACACGAGCTACTCAAGCTCATGTGGTAGGACATGGAGACTTACAGTGATACAAAGAAGGTGCCACAGCACAGCAGGCAATTAAAAGCAAACTTCTTCATTCTCTTACATTTATTTAAAACTTTTAGTATTTTTGCAGCACATTCTTCCTCCAGAGCCTCAAGCAGTGCCCTGTTAGACACAAATTATTTTTGCTCACTTGCATACATCCAGAATACTTGTTTTATCATCCACTCTCCTCTGACCTGCTTCTAAGCTTCTAATTGACCTCAGGGTCAAGAGCTTCATCCTTACTTTGGTTCTCCCAACAGCTGTGAAATAGCAAGAAACAGAGCAAATGGGCAATCACTCGTGCCACACATCCTGCAATTGCTCGCTCCCCACAAATTATACCAACATCGGTGCTCTACAGTAAATTGGAACATGTCAAAACCCTCAAGACCCTGTAAAGCTGGGAAATAGATATTTAACCTTACTGACTAGAATATTTTTTTTTTTTAAGGCATATGTTATTAAATGCAATAAATTTTGTTTTAATCTCACACCATTTCATATAAAATCACATGTGAAGACAGAAACAACTCACAAATACATTTGCTGACCTAGTCAAATCTTGCTTGGAAGCTAACTTGCCAAAGGAGCTGCCCTGCTGGCAAAGCTTCTTGAGTTTAATGACACATTGCCAATCCGTTTAAGGCCAAAGCTGAACCATCTCTAAACAGGTGTTGAATTGTAATCATGGATTAAAAGAAAACCTGAGGAAAAAATGCCAAGAAATTAAACACCTCTGGGTCACTAGTTTGAATCTATTCCAGACTACTAAATCTGCTACAGTAATTACCATCTGGTAGTCTACATAAAAATAAATTACTGGCTTTTTTTGTTTTAATTCACTTTGTGCTACACAAAGGTCTTTATAAACACAAGTTTCAATTGCAATTGAAAGCTTTGTTGATAATCTCACTAGGTTATATCCAGTGCAACTATGTACTGAGCTCAGACTGGCTTCTCACTACTGGTGAGCCACCAGTTCTCCCACCAGCTCACTGTGAGAGTGTGTGCTCTACACCTACAGGATTACAACAGAAGAAGGAAACTTTATTTTCTTAACAAGAAACCATTTCTGTCGAAACAAACAAAAATGCTTTCTGCTCCATTACCCTCAGGACAACAGCAGGCTCACAATTCAGCTGGTGTAAAAATAAAGACATTCACAGCTAAACTTCACCACATCAGTGTGGAGGTAAAGTCGACAGGACCACTAAGAAACATGCCTATCCTTCTGTTTTCTGAAGGAAAAATTTTGCCAAGAATAATTTAAAAGTGATCTTTTCAAAAAGATCACTTTTCTTAAGTTATATGTCCGGATATCCAAAAAAACCACCCTCTAGTCAGCTGCTTTTGGAATAAACTGCAAATTATTTATGGCAGCTCTCCCTCAAAACATAAGTAGACTTAACACAACTGTATTACATACACAATTTGAACTGAAATTCTTGCTCACTACATGTAGATGGTTTATTTCATTCCAAGAAGAAATTTCAGTTTCAATAAGCATTTTAATTGAGGTTTTTGGGGGTTCTTTGATCCTCTTTTTTTTAAATACATTGCCTTTTTCCAGGTCATTCTTATGAAAGCATGAACTAAAATGGCTTTAGAAACAATTTTCATTCTTTTTCTATTTTTTTCTTATCCTACATTATAAAAATTAAACTTGGTAATAGGCAATGTAATTTACACTCCACTTAATGTTTCCTTCACAGCACACATATTTGATTTATGATACATTTTATGTATTTTTCTCCCTTTGCTTCTTCAAACAAACTTTAAAATGCTGTTTTCACTCCTAAATTTAACTAAACTCAGTGTGTAGATATAAAAATCTATGTAGTTTCTCTCAAAATACAATTGTCAACAGTTTAAAAAACCTGCTCATTTTCTTAGTTTCTCTCATCCTCCCCTCACACATTTTTCTTCCAATTTCTTGACATAAAATGCAGGCTACAATAAAATGGCATAGGCCATCACAAGGGCATGCAAACAAAGCATTTTTCTTCAGTGAAGGCCCACCTTAATTATTTTAAGTGCCTCCTTCTGAAATCTGACATTTTGAAGGAGGAAGGGAAGTAGGAGAAAGACACTCAATTGGATAAATGAGAGCCAGGCATGAGCAGAAGCTCAGCAACCTGAATCCTCAGACACAGCTGTTGCAAGAAGAACATTCACATTAACTAATAGGGGGAGAGATGGATGCTAGGTAAAAAAAAAAATCAATACAAGAAGGGCTAAAAAGTTTCATTTGTTGCTATCATTGTTATGCTGTTATGTTTGATTCGTTTTGGGATGCTTTTAATAAAGTCTCCTCTGAGGAAAAACTTGTGTCTGTTACAGGCACGTGCTTCTGTTTTGTTAGTTTGAGGAAACAGTTCAGCTGTTTTACTGGCAGGGCTTTGAAAAACTCAGTGGCAGAGCAATATTCAGTTAAAAGCATTGCTAACTTTTCCCCTTTTCTGTCCCAAACGTGGTTCCTTTAAATATGGATGCATTTTCAGAAGTTCACCTACAATTGGATTAGTGCAGCTGAATGACAGACTTTGAAAACAATTTGTTGGGTCTTAAATGACTGGAGAAATAATTTAGATTAAAATAATAAAAAACTAAAATCTGTAGCATCCATTCTGATGTCAACCACTTTCAATACGACATGTAACACTACTCAGTATCTGTAGGATCCTTCATCTTCTGCCTTAGTGATTTTACTTTTATTAAAAGCATTAAGTACCCTGAAATCTCAAGCCTGTGTATTACTGAAGAAAAAAGCACTCAGATTTAAAACAGGACCTCTGTACCAGGGTATAATCTTACAAGTACAGAGAACTTTTTGCTCCATGTTGGTCATTAAAGCAGATCTTGCCAAAATGTTAAACATACATCAAAATCAAAAAGAATCCAGAGGTCTCTCTGTCAAGGCAGTTACAACACACGAGGTATCTTTTCAACAGTCATTTCAGAACACAGCTCCAACTGCTCTTGTGCTCTTCAGAAGGGGAGATACTTCTTAAAGTATTATTAACTAATTAATAAATAATAAGCCAGAATAATTTATTTCAGTCACCTGAAGTCCTGAATAGTTTTAACATTGAAGATTATTTATGGTTTGGTACATTTTAACTCCTGTAACCAGCAGGTCCCATTAAACAACAACAAAACAAACCCTGCAGTTAAGCAGTAGTGTCATTTCTATATGGGCCAATTTACTCTAGAATCCCTGTCTCTTTCCTTCCTCTTTGCTTCAAAGCCTTCCTGCTCTGAATTCCTCTACAACATGCTTCCCCTGCCACCAAACCCCTGCTTGATGGTCTGCAATATTCCAGGAGTTACTGGACAGCTTTTTTTCCAGTACTATTAATTTAATGGAATAGGAATCCAAACAAGGGCTAAGTTCGACAAAGCATGAAACATCATTTTGTTGTATTTTTTTCTGCCAATTCTGACAGGCATAGGAGCTGCTTTTTGAACAACAAACCTGAAACCTGCTCTACTAATATAACACTATTTTAATATAATAAAAATTATAAGAAGCCATAAGAAGTCCTAATTTTCAATTATTCACTAATCTTAATATATTGTGTGATTTTTTTATTTATTTTGTAATTAAAGCAAAAGGGAAAGTACCACAATTATGAATAAAGTTTCAAAAATGCAGCAACAAAGTTTGCTGATCCTAATTATTTTCTATCTGACTCACCTTGATGAGGAATGAACATCAAAGCTTAATTTGGACGCAACAGTTGGTTAAGCATAATCAACTTGCTTTGCAAACTTGTAAAAATAAAGGTTTTTTTAATAAAACAGCCTCAGAGTTCTGATGAAAATTTTAAGAGAGAGAGAGAGATTAACTTCGGCTCTGTTTGTAGGAAAAGTTAAAAGCTATAAAAATGGATGCTGGAAAACCAGGCATTATTGTATTCATAACTTTTACAAGGGTTTAAATAAGAGAGTAGGAATTGTAACTATAGTCTTTTTCTAGCTTGAACAGAGACAAACCCCAAATACTGATGCCATTTGTACTTCTACTTTTAAAACAATACTCAATATTTCTGTAAATCAAAGAAAAATCCATCTCACATTGCCTGATCCGTATTACCAGTGGCAAAGGTATTAAAAACAAAATACGGTATTCACGGAAGATGCAAAGAGAGAGCAGGTGATATTAAAAAAGTTATACTGGTAACTAATCTGACAATACTTCCACTGGTTGAATGCCAGCTAGATTTTACAGTTGATAGTATTTGATTAAAACACAGTAACTATGAGCAAGCCTGCCACATTGATGTTTCTAAATTACAACCACACCTTTGCGATTTTACTTCAGCAATTTCAGGTATCAATTTGTATCATTATCCAGTGAATTAAAGAAAGAAACTCCATAATAAAAATTTCGCTGTTACCCCAAATTGAAATGGCATATTAAAATTTGCTATGAAAGTACAGCTTTTGCTGATTTGAGATTAAAGTACTTTTGTTAACATCATTTAAACATTGGTATTCCTAATCAGATGGATATACATCCATGTCCCCCCAACCCTCTCCCATCATTTATTGTTGTAGTTTTGCCTAACAGAAACTGCTTCCCTAGCTCGTTAAGATTAATATGCATTTAAAATACATTCATACTTCCATGAACTTTTGATATCAAATTTGCCTCTAAAGAGTAATTTCTTTATATATATGTGCGTGTGTGTGTGTATATATATATGCTATGTGTTTGAGCCAAAAAATTAATTAAGAACAAGTGCTACACATCTGATTATGCATAATAACACCATCAAGAAAAATTAAGCAACACAATTTAACATCATTACTGTTACCTGGAATAACTGAGGTAAAGCTTTCACTGTGAGACAGAACCATATTCCCAGCTTGCATGGAAGTAAGTCATGCCATTGTGGTTTGTCCAGTACCCTGCAGTCAAATAAAATGGTAGGTTTTTCATTATTGCCACACAATCTCAAAGCCAGAACTTTCCCATTATCCTTTAAGATGATTAGCACTCATCAACTCCCATAAACATGTCTGACTACATAATAATAAAGGTACATTTTAAACATTTAATTCAAAATACCTAACAGCTAACTTCGAATCACTTCTGTATTTTGATCTTCTAAAAGGACTTTTCTTCAAGAAAATAAATTCATAAGCCACATAATCACTTCAGTTTAAATAAAAAACCAAACCAAAAAACCACTCAAGCTTCAACCAAGTGTTCACAAGTGCTGACAACCAGATATGAAGACTGTAGCATAAACAAAACAATACATAAAAATTAATGTCATTTGCAGTTCACTGGAGCATTACTCACTGATGTCATCAAGAAAGACGACAGGCAGAATGGTCTCTGATCTCCATCCCTCATTGATCCAGTTCATGCCCCTGCTGTGTGAACTATTTAAACCCTTTATTTCTTTCTATGAATCAATAGAAGAAATAGTGGTATCTTTTGGAGTGTCCTGAAAGTCACTATTTCCTTACGTGCTCCTTGACAAACAATGTGTTCAAAGCCTTTACCAACACACTCATTTTTAAGTTAATCAGATAAAAAGCATTTAATCAGACAAGCATTAAAACCCCATAAGAACTCCTAGCTTGGAATAGGAATAAATTGAAGCTCAAATAAATTGAAATTTGTTAACTGTAATCAAAAGCAAAAACCCTTAAAGAGGGAAAAAGTTCTAAAATCTCTTAAAATGAACTTGTAAAAATAATAGCCTTTTATAAGACAGAAGCCTTTAATTCAGCCTTAATCTTTCAATGATTATTGATCTGCTGAATAAACACCACGTGTTTATTTACGAATCCAAACCTGAAAATACACACTGGCACACTTTACATCAGCAATGGCTGTTACTACAAATATAGTTGTTTTTCTCACAGAGTATTTCCAAGATGCAAAAAGAAAATGAGAGAACTGAATCAGTAGCTGACAGAATGTTTTAAAATGCACAAAACAAGAGAGTTCTTTCCCACCTTTCATTTTTGTCTAGAGCAGCAAGTTTGGCTTCATCTGTACTCCTGCTGCCTGCTTTTTTCTTCTTTTCCCTCTTTTTTCTGCTAAGCAGTTCATCCTTGATGTAGAAAGAACTACGGTTACAGGTTATCATTAGCATGTAAACCACAAATGTTACTGGGACTCTTCTGTGAAGGGTAAACACTAGAGTAGCATTTATGCAAATGTATCTGGGGGTCCTACATGATTAAGTAAAATGATCTATCTTAACAATAACTGTTGCCATGGTATCCAGTCTTTAAACACACATGAAGTCCAGTTCTGTCACTCATGTGTATCTCCATAGCAATCAAAGTTTTCTAAGAGGAGAAAGCATTCAACTTGCCTCCTTTCTCATTCATCAACTTCAATAATGCAGTGGAAAATAAAAAAGTAAATAGATGCTAATGTATGAATATTTTTCAAGTTATGGTTAGTTTTTTTTCCTTAGTCTACTAAGTGCAACAGACTTTTATATGACAAAAAAATAAAATTATCAAAAAATAATGTGATTTATACTGCTTACCAATTCCCACCCTGTTAAAAAAAACGCAAAACAAAAAAGCATTTAGCTTAGAACAAAGGCAAATCAAGTATGACTTTTAAACAAATAAAGCCTGTTTATTTTTAAACCTTAGATATGACTACAGTAGCATATGATTCTTCATCAACAAATGACAGACTTTTTCTCTTCTTCCTTCCAGATAAAAACCCAGGACCAGCTCTTGCAATTTATTACCAATTCCAGAAAAATTAAGTGGTTTTTAGATTACCATTTCTGAGATGCTGAATATATCATTCTGTAATTTGCATAATTTTAAATATAATATTTTTAAAATATGAAAAGTCCAAATTCAAACCAGGGGAAGTGGCAGAGGTATCTATCTATAATACACAAACTTCTACGGGAAATTCAGTCCTAATAATTGAAGCAAGTTTGATTTATTACCAATACTTACCAGCTGTTTTTCCAGGTAGATTGACCAAACCACAGCATAATGACCCACTGTGAGTATAATGAACAAGAGTAATGCCAGCTCAGCATTGCTCATTTTTCTCACCCGCCTGTAGTAGAACACAGGCTGTCGCCAATCTGGTAGTCCATTGATCAGAATATCATCATACCTACAGTAGCAAACATAACAGGCTTTCATGGAGAGCTAAAAATGAAATAAGCCAAACCATCCAATTATAAAACAAAAGATAATCCACAGAGTGCTTGAATAACACACACACAAAAGATCATTTAGTAAATTTTTTTTTAATAGAGTAATGCCTTGTTTTGTCAGCAGATAGGCTTGCATGTGGAAATAAACAGGCTCCAAACACTGGGGCATGGGGAAAAAAAAATAAAAATTCAAACGTTCCTGCAACCCTTGCCTCCCTCCCCTCCCAAGTTCATTCACTTTCGAAGTAAGAGACTTCCAGAAATGTGTTCTACATGCTCCGTAATCAGTGGGCAGGTCTCTGTGATCGAAGTAAGTAACAACCCACGAACAACTAAATAGGTAGCCAAGAACAAATGTCTCAAACACGACAACCCCTTTTTTCTTTTACAAATTAAATGCACAAGTGCTGGGGGGAGGGGAGAAGCACCTCTGCTTTTTGTTTTTGTCCTTCAGTACCACAAATCCATTAGGTAAAAACATGCCAGACTTATCATACCTTCTTTGTAAGATAAGAGCTTAAATTAGAGGCTTGATATTGATATTTGAAAACAAAGTTCACCAGTTTTTGATTTTCTATTTGAAACACTGTCTTGAAAATCAATCTATATTAAAACTTTTTAATTACTAACCCTACCAACTGCACAGAAACTATTTTATGACAATCCTTTTTCCTTCACACAAATGTCCTGAAGTATCTTGAAATGTCTGAGGTCTTTTATTTACAGTATTTTAACAATTTAAAAATAAACAAACCACAAACATGCAAACCATTTTTTTTAATTAACTCTTCAGAGTAAAGTTTCAAAGAAAAAATCTCTACAGTAAACTCATAAATCTGTATATTCAAGATGCACAACCTGTTAATCTTAAATTGAACACAACTCATTACATATTCTAATCACACCATTTCCAGAATTAAATCTGCACTGAAAGGCCTAATTTGGTGCAACACATTGACCAAAATATTTTAATTAAAAATATTCTGAGTTAGTCGCAGGCCTAATTACAGGAATAGAAATAGGGCCTATATTGTCATGCAGGTCAGTAGAACTCAGTAGTAGGTTTTTCTCAAGTAAATTGACCAATCCAGGAATAATAGCGCAGCTGCTAAACTGCCAGTCTTGACATGTAAATCAATTTAAATGCAACAACTGCACTAGCTACTTTGATAGTTATTAAATTGATACCTTGGAGATGTACTAAAAAAATTATTTCCAGAAGCAAATTCATTTTAAGCAGAAAAAGAAGCAGTGGTTTTCAATTAAAAAAATATACCTTACTATAGTGCATATCTGAAAAGCTAACTTCTGATGAAACATTTGTTCAAGCTGGCACCATTATGTCTGCATAAAAGATTTAATACCTCAGGATTCTGCTGTATTCTGAATGATACCAGAAGTAAAATTCGTATTACAAAATTGTGTTTTCCATTAAAACTATGAGAATACTAAAGTTAACATCTATTATTGTAAAATTTGAACTAATAACTTTTTCCCCTTCCCAGTAAGTCAAAACAAATTAACTACTGACACCTTAACACAAACTCTGTTCAGAAAAATTGCTTATGATGTTATTTTAAAATTAAAATTTCTACTTAACTTTTGTTTAAGAAATAAGTAGATGTTTTAGCCTTTAAAAATATTAAGACATTTACAAGATTTTAGTGATAATAGAAGAGAATATTTTAGAAACAGAACCATCTTTAAAACAAAATAGGTTGATAACAAGGTTTTACATAAGATGCTCTTCCTTTGAAACCTTCACGTACAACCTAATTTAATATACATTTATTAAGCAGTTGCCTTCTTATATACTAAGGGTTTTTAACTGACGCACTGAAAAAGCGGTTACCAATTAAATAAAGTCCATATATGCTGATGGTAACAATACAGTAATATGTAAACCAAGGTTTCAAACTAACATTTGGCAAACATGTTCTATTATAAATTATCTGTTAAGAAAAAATAAATGAAGACAGCAGAGCCTCTTGCATTAAGTGCTTTAAACAGCCCTCGGTATTTACCAGGCTACGTCGCTGCTCTGAACAACAGCCCCCATGGATTAAGGCTCGGAATCAATGCTCTATTGATTTTACTATCAATGAGCATTATGGCTCACACGACTGGCCATTTTAAGGGAAGATAGCTTCTATTATAACCCACTTTTTAGAATATATACTGTTAAAAGATAAATCACTGCTTTCAATAGTAATTAAGCTCTGTATTTGAAAAATAAAGATATCAATGATTTTTAGGTTTTCAACTGGAAAATGATCCTACTGAAACTCAGTAGCTCCCATAATTTTTAAATCCTAATTTTCAAATTTCTAATGTGATTCAATTAAAGGTTTCTCATTAAAGATTTCCTGTATAGACACTTATATTAACTATGAAAGACATTAATCCGTGTGCATCAAGAACTACATTCGGAATTTAATTACAAAGCATTCTTTTGGCAACCTGTATTAATTGTAACTCTATGTAGCAAAAAAAACAAGCTGAAAAGGAAAGATATATTTGCAGAGTTTCTTCCATAAACATATGCATACAGAATACAGCAAATTTTTCACATATGAGTATGCCTACCAGTTGTCTCTGAAACGTAGCCATCAACAAGATACAAAAACCTCAAAGCACTGGTACAGAAATAGAAAGCCAAAAACATTCCCCATTTTAAACTATGCTGAGTATTTATTTTAAAACTCAGCAGTCTATAAAAGACTTGGTAGTCCTGTACTAAAAGTAACAAATTGCAAGATTATTATAATTTCTTTTTTTTTCAATTTTATTCCATAAAATAGTTTTTAGAGTTCTTTGTGAATCAATTACGTTGCAAGCAAAAAAATCCATTAACTGTAGTAACTAATTACAGTATCATCCATCTTAATATAATTATAATTTACTTTTCCCTTTAAGAGAGCCACAGCATTTCATATTTCAAATAATTTCAGAGATCTGATATAGTTTATATACTATAACCTTGAATTAATGAGGACCATTCTGAACTACAGAAAGATTGCCCTGGTGGTTTTTATTTTGGGAGGCCTATTTTCCTCAAGCTGTCAAAGACATCCAGCACAACATCAGCCAGAACAATTATACCTACAAATACAGATATTTAATTATTAATGAGCACTAAAATAATAACCTTTCTTACTCTACACAAGTGTATTTTGATCCCTTTGCAAATGTTTTCTTTCCTGTAATCAAGCCAACATTGTTACAGAGGATAGGCCTGGTAGGTAAAAAAAGCTCCTTAAAAAGGTAACAAACAATGAAATTAAGATGCAAGATTTCTTTTACGTCTAATTACAATTAACTAAAGTGCATAAAATTATTTTTCATAAACTAAGATAATCAAAGACTAATAAAATTTATCACTGTCAAATTGATTTACCAACAAATGCCCTAAAGGTGAAGTGCATGGCAGGAAATGCACCCATCTCTACATACCCTAAAGATAAAATTTTCTGTAGAATTTCACACTTGAGTGTGTATACAAAACATAAAATATTGTGTTCTGCTGCATATGTGTTTAATTTAATGTTAAACAGTGCTACATTAAATGATGCTGCATGTATGTTTATTGTCAGAATATTTGAATGTTTTGATCATGTTTCACTCAAGAGTGTGTAGGAGAGAAGTCCTAACATGGTAGTATTACCATATTATGCAGTACTACTAACGATACTGGTATACTTCACGAGCAACTATATAACTTTCTCAAAAAAGAAAACTATGTTTTAAAGCCCAGTCATATCACTGTCAGTAGAGCAACTGTACTATTTTAACAAAGGCTTCTGCCATCAGATGAAGTAAAAATTCACTGATAAATAAGAAAATGCAAAGGCTTTAGAAAAATAATTATTACATGTAGCTGGCCAACAGATCTGCCTTTTTAAAACGCTGTTTCTGTACTCACACAAACGAACAACACCTCTGACATTCACCAAGAATGACATTCACGGAGAAGGGGTTTTATTGTTTCAAAATGAGTTCATCACTCTCTCGTAGAGTGCAGGACCTTATCCCTGCTCTTGCTGGCTCCACTCTGTACACACACCAGGAATGATTGCATCACTTTTGAGAGGAACAGTAAAAGCCAGGTACAGCTGACTTCACTGCACAAAAGCAGGAGCCTGCAGCTCGCTCTCCTCTCGGTGCTACAAACCCTGCCCCAAAGCATTCAGTTGCAGGGAAGGGATTCCCACCCAACTGCCAGCAGGAGGCTGCAGTGTTTTCTGCCCAGTGCGGGGGCACTGAGTCAGCTTTGAGCCTATCCCACTCTGTCCATCGCCTCACGCAATTCAAAACAAATATCAACATTTAAAGTAGCAAGATTCCAAAAAGTAGTAACTCCCACGCTCTCCTTTGCTGTGCAGCTGCAAATAAGGCTCAAGCTACCTTACAACAGAACCAATATAACAGGGAGAGCAGTCCTATCACACTTACTGAAGATCTGTATTAGAAACGTGCTACAACAACGCCTTACAGGCACCCTCCATTTACGAGCTCAGCTGAGAGATTATCATTACACTGTGCAATAAACCTGATCAATACAGGGCTTTGCAAGCCATGAGACCATACAGCTCTGCTCTAACAGGTTATTTCTAAACTCTGCATATTATTTCCAGAAAATCCTCCGAAAGTAAACACTTTTTCATCCACCACATTTCTATTAATTCAACTATAAAATCAGTATCAAACGTACATTCACATAGTGCAAGAAAAATATGACATTGTCTATGTAAAAAATAAGTTAGTGACAATTAAATCAATCTAAGATAGAACAATCTGCTGCTGCTTTAACTTTTCATTTAATCACTGATGCACTAATCAACAATATTTGAGTAAGTTAGTCACCTTTGTAATGTATGCAAGGCTTAAGCCATAGTTTTTGCAAGCTACTGTATCACAGTTTCATGCAAAAAGCTTCTCTTACAGCTGCAAGGAAATTCCTACAAGTTCCATGATGGAACTAAGTTTCAGAGAAACAACACTCTGAAGTGTATGCAAACAATGCTACTAACAAAAAGTTGAAGATCTGGGGGACAATTCACATTAAGTGGCCTGAAATCATTTAGCTAACATTTTTTAAACTTTTGTTAAGTGTAACTTCACAATTAAATTCTCTTTAGAAGGATGAAATAAAAAACCCCACAAATTTCCAAAAGTGCTTCTATGAAGTACATTTTCATGACACTTGAAAAGGGGATTATCAAAAAAGTAGATAATCTGTACTATAAACCCTGGACTCCTGCCAAGACATCTACAAAGCGAAAATCCCTTCAAGAAATGTCTCATAAAACCCTGTTTAAAGACTTGTAAGCTGAAAGATGATCTACTAAAACACCAATCCAAAAGCAAAAGTCTGTCAGTGTCTCAGTTTTTCTGATAATCCCTGGTTGAAATTCCTATTTGTTTAAAAACAGAAAAAAAAGTTCAAAATAATCTTCCAGAAAGTAAATTGGCCCCAGGTTTCCAGTTCTATATCCTACCCTTCAGGTACTGCTGGAACTGCTCCTGAACCAGCAAGGACAAGTAGCACTTATTAAAAAAGATTTAAAGGTTTCCACTATTAGAGATAATACATTTGAAAGGAAAAAAAACCCTATGAACTAAGCAACAGAAAACAATGCTGAAGACAACATACAACAGAAATAATTGCTAAATATCATGCAACAAGCCTTTTACTGACACAGGGAGGTATTACTGACATTTGAATAAATGGCCAATATTTTTAAATCACAGTTTTAAAAGATTGACAACTGAGCAAAAAAGCTGATATAGTTCTTAAGTATTTTTAAAAATTGTTTGAAATAACAGTTAGCTTTCAAAGTTCTTTCAAGTACTAATTTTAAAGGAGAAAAAACAGTATATCATGCAAAAACACCACTTTGCCATTTAAGCCATATACAGTCTTTAATTAAACAATTACAGAGATTTCACTAACTGAAATTATGCAAAAGAATAATCTGAAGTGTTACAGCTAAGGGCTGTTAGCACATACTAGTGCTAACACAGCACTAGTATGAATGCTTTACTTAAAAACCTGTGCAATTTAACTCACCTCTGCCTCCTTTCTTCATCCTTTAAAACCTCATAGATGGCCACCAACTAAAACAAACAAACAAAACACCAAAAAAGAAAACACAGAAAGATTTTACTTTATGACTGAATCTATAAATTTTGAACAGTAGTATCATTTTTACATTTGCCAACAAATGACCTTTGCTAGTTTTCATTTTCCCACCTTTCATTTTCCTACACCACTAAGTAGCAAACCCAGCAAGCAAAAGAAACAGTAATATATTCATATACAAATGTCATCAGACATAAACAAGCAACTCTTATACAAGACTTTCTTCCTGTCCTCACATCTGTCAAACTGAGTCTTGTCTCAGGTAGATATCCCTTATTTCATCCTGAAGATCTTACTAAAATCAAGTAAGCTGAGTTCAGTCCGAGGTATATTTTTAAAGGCAGAGCTAATTACAAAGTCATGTTATTTCACTCTACAAATATTCAAAACTAACTAAAAATAATTCTTTTCATTAAATTATGCCTATCTAGGACTTGCGTTGACAACTGATCAGAAATTTTCCCCACTGCTTTTGGAAGTGCAAAACAGATTTACCTCCTAAGAATATAAGCATTATGTTCAAATTATTTTTAATATACAGGTAAATATGAAATACAAGTTATCAAACAAGTTAAATGCAAAAAAGCATACTTGGTTTTAGTCTAGCTACATCAGCAAAACTGTAATTCAATGTTAAATTACTAATTTCAAAGGTGTACCACTGTTCTTACTAAAACAACATCAACATAAAAATTCTATTTTCCCCTAAAAGTTTTATTGCCACACATTTTACTTACTTGCCTAAACTGTATTTCTGCATTTTCATCTTTATTCTTGTCTGGGTGTAGAATGAGAGAAAGCTTTCTATATGCTTTCCGAATGTCTGCAGATGAAGCATCCTGAAAAAGGAAAACAAAGCAAATTGTGAGAAACCGATTCCCTGAACTTTTTGAAGATCTGCAGGCAGCCAACCAAGTGTAGGAGCTAAGGCAATGTAATTTGAGACATCTAACAACCAAACCTGCAACCAGCCCAGCCTAAATGACTTAACAGCCATTCAGTCCAATTCATCTTTCATCTTAACTCCTTTCATTACCATACGTCCATTACAACGACATTTGCCAACACTTGCAAACACTTTCTTGCTTAAAACCTAGCCCGGGCACCTTCTGCACCATTTAAAAGTTCAACTGAAAACTGAAAATTATTGCATCTGCATATCTTCAAGACAGACATAATTTCAGCAAATTATCATGCTCAATTTCCCAAACTCAGGACTTGCTAGGAACTCTTCCCTTATTAATATTAACATGCAATTCACTCCTAATAGGACTTCCATTCAACTTCAGCTTCACCATGTCTAAAGAATTGTATTTTCCTAAAGTAGCTTCAAATTGCGGTCTTGGAGCTATACTGTAGCACTGACATCAAACTGTACCTTAACCATTATAAGAATTGCACACATTTTGGGAGAAAAAATAAAATTAAACACAAAACGATGTACCAACTAAGCTGCACAAATGCAAATTTCTGAACAATGACTGCTATTTAGTACGTGCTGCAAAGATATCCAGAAATTAAGATATCAAGAGCTGCATTCTAGGTCATATAGGTGTAATCCCCACCAAAAGATACACAAAGCACAACACTTAAACAGAACTACTTGCATTTTACTGCTAACATGTCCAAGGCAACACTTTAGAAATCAACTGTTTATCTGACAATTTTTATTTCTTGATTTTATATATACTATTCCTAAGTATTTTCTCTCTTATTCCTAAGTATACTCTCTCTCTCAAAATTACAGTATAAACAGGGATCAAAAACCCAGACCTGAATTAGTCATATAACAGAGTGAAATAAGATAATAATTAATGCAATACTGTAATTAGTCTGCTAGGCTTTTTATTATATACCATTACTTTAATTTTGGTTTTATAACATAAGGCTATTAAAATGCTGCGTACAAGTTTGGGCCCAGAGTGAAAAATAGAAAAAGACTGAACTAGGGAGGGAGAAAAGCAGGGGAAAATACAGCATGGAAACGATCTTTTAAGAAGTTCGCATTTTCCCCTAATAAAAGACTGACGTTTCCGTAGTCTCTTCTCTGTCAAAGGAAAATGTTTTTAACTACTGAAAGAAGACTTCTCCTGAAAATACCACACATTCATTTTAAAATTTTTCCATTTTCAACAGCTACTTCTAAGGCATGTGCACACTGAAGCAGAATTCCTCTGCTCAAACAGCAACTTGCTTCCAGCTTGATTGCTGCCAGGGAGTTGTTTCATACTGCCATTGTTCCACAGGTTTATTTTTAACTCTCACTAAAGGAAAGGAAGAGACAGTGACTAAATATCTATTCTAGGATCAAAGAAATATTAAATCCTTGAGAGGTGGTCTTAATAGAATTATATGAAATACATGTGAAAATGAGATGCAAAAATATCTTTTAAAAATTAGGGATTGAGACTATGATAACCCTGACAAATGAGCACCTCTAGATTTGTATTTTGGATAAACTGCAACTTATTCCTTCTCTATCACACATTTATATATGCTGGGTATTATTTTTGAAGCACCCATGATTAACAACTCATGATTATGCTTTACCAGTCCAAAACCTAATAAAACATATTAAAGGCTGTTCTGCAATATTGTTCCAATTACTTCAAACAACAAACAAGCAAAAAAGAAGTTACAGTGTTTTCAGTTGTGTCTGAAGAATTGAAATTTTAGTTTTATTTGGGAGCAGCAGGATTGTTTGTGTAAGAGATCAAGACAAAAGGTATTTTATCTGTTCAATGCTTAAGCAAAGCAAAAGATCTCAAGACAACTCTGAAATTATGAAGTTGCTTAAATATTAAGTTGTTTCACCTTGAGAAGTTGAAATAAATGTATAAACTTACAAATTTATAAACTTACAAAACCAGATTGTTCATCTTAGTTACTAGAAATAATGTAGAGATTGTTTTGTTTCCCCTCATCTATCAACCCAGTCAGCCACTTCACAAACAGCATGGGCTTGTCTTCAAACAAAATATAATTATTTAAACACTACTATAGCAAATAAAAAAACAGGAAATAGTTTACTGGCCATGGTTTTATTTAAACCATGAAAGTGATCATTATCAACATTTCAGCTGATTGTAATTAAGCCTCTAAAAGGTTGAAGAGCATATTATAATATGGACAAATAATAAAATAATGGGATATTATTGTCAATTATTTCATTACAACTGGCACATATTAATTTCTAAAGCAGTAAGTCTGCCTGCTAACCCATTCTCCACAATATCCCCAAACACAACACAGAGGACCATTGTATATTCCAAACATTTTGCCAATTAATGCTACCTATAGGTACTGTTAGGCATCTTCAGGCAGTGTTCCAGATCCTCTAGGACCTGCCCTGAACACAAGTCGTTGGTTTCTGAGAAAAGACTCTCATCTCTACAGAAGAAGTTCCTTCCTACCAGTGTATGACTCTAAATCAGCTATAAAGAATGATTCTCTCCAACCAATAAAGAAACACCTCCCACATTGATGCCAGCTGCTCTGAGAGACCTGACTTTGCTGGCCATCTTCAGTAACATTTCCATAAAAGCTAAGGCTTTTAAACACAGAGTTAAGAGTTGGTGTTTTCTGCAGACTAAGACATTATTTTACATATTACAACAGAAGTCTAGAGACCAGAGAAAGCCATGACCACACAAAGGTTTTGCTTGTTTAAAAGAAACAACATATTAAGCTGCTTTGCTTGCTAGAGAAATATCAATCTCAGTTACATCTAAGGAGGGAAAAGTAAAACCTGTAAAGGCATCTCAGTTAATAGCAGAAGGAGCTGGTAAATGTCACAGACAGCAAGTGCTGCTGAGTCACTGATTTCTCCAACACTGCTTCAGGTTTGCAAGTCTTGCCACCAGTTGTTGCAAATAAGCCCGTCACACTGTCACCCTCAGGTGGATACAAACATCATGAGTATCACCTTATTACCTGATAAATATCCTTCCAAAGCAATATTGTCCCATCATACTTCCAAGGTTGAACATCTCTTTGTTTTGTGCTAGAACTGGTTCTCAGAAACACAAAACTGCAAGTCTACACTTAGGTAGGCCATAGTCTGGCTTCTTATACATGGAAATATGCAAGTATTCATTTTTTAATGCCCAACACTTCATCAAACAGACTGTCCATGTGCCTAGTTACATGACCTCTAGGCAGAACTTAAAAGTTAAATCTTGTACATTTTTTTATAATCCCTTATATTTCAAACAAGAAATATAAGGCATAGAAACAAAATTAACATTTAAATAAATCAACAGAATGTCATAAGTTAAACACATTTCTTAAGGTTCTCTGCTGGACTTTCACATTTTTGGCTAAAGGGCAATACATGTCAGATTCAAAGAGTGGAACAGAAGAAGAAACATTCTTCTCCCTGTTTTATGATGTACTTTTGGCAGCTTGTTGAACTCTGACAATGAAAAACACATTACTAAATTTCATTTTACTCAGCATCATGTCCATATTCTCTAGTATTACCAAGTAAAGTTCTCTCATACTACAAATATATAAGTAGGAACACAGAAAGGAATTTTTCACAACAGAAAAATAAATAAAATATATAAATGCACATTTGCCTTCCATTCTTTTAAAATTAAATTCCTGTTCAAGATGCACAAAGTTTTAAATCTGTCTCCTCCTCTGCCTATACAAATTCAGAGTCCCACAGAGTTCATGTCCACCTTTACAATAAATCAAACAACTGGTGTAGTGCACAGAACAAGCATATTACTCCATTGCCTTCCATTCCTAATGTAACTATGATTACTAATGAAGCTAAAAAAAAAGCCTCATCGTGTTCCCAAGATAATTCTTGGTGAACACATAACCTATCAGATATTGCCATAGGCAAACAGTGATTAGGTCAAGGGGAAAAAATAATCAATGTCTACATAGTTTTCACTTACCAACATACACAATTCAAAACCTAAATTGTTCCCTTGAGTGCAATGCAGTTATACAACAAGACTTAGTTACTCACAATTTAGCAACTGCTTCTAACGCACTAAATGCGCTCAATTCATCTTGGGTTTTAAATATGTCTGCCAATGTCTTCAAATCGGTGGCAGTATCTTTATTAGCAATGGAAGGCACATGGTCCCAGAACCAACTATGCAGATAGAAATCACATTTCTATTCACTTGCACTTTGTCCAATCACTAGTTAATGGGTGAAAGGAAAATGACATCAGTATATCTATTTCATTGCACTGCTGCTGAATGACTGTGTAGAATTTTCCACAGCCATGTTACTGAAGCTATATGGCAAAAAGTGACAACTGTATAGAGCACCAGCTGACTGTATTTCAAGTCTGAACTTGTTAGCAACATCAGTGCAGGCAAGCTTTCATGAGGCCTTTTTCAGCCTTCCCAAACTATAAATCAAACCTATGAAACTTTGGTGTTTGGATTTTCTAATTTTCTTTTCTTTTTATTTTTTTTTTAATTCTAGAGCAATTCAAATGTATTGGGTTTCTTTGATAAAAATATTTCACTCAGTACTTCTGTGTAGAAGAGAGGGTATAAGTCACTACTTTCCTTCTGGTGAGCATCAGCCATAGAAGCTGGAGCAGAATAGTAAGAAACAAAGTAAGCTTTGTGAATTTACAATCACCTGTTTTTCAACTATGATTTTAAACTGCAGCAGGTACAGCCTGTCCCACAAAACTCACAAACAAGCAGGCACAGATAACTGGACAGAAGCTACCACCACCTATTAAACGTTGTGTCAACACTGATACTATCTATCTGTTTGTCTTCATGTGAAGTCCACAGAAAAAGAATATCCCTAAGTGTCAGAGAACAAACAAACGTGACTGCAGGTCAACGATTAAATATCCACTGTCTTCGTTCCTTAAGCAGCATCAAGGAACTCAGGGTGGGTGACTGCCTCCTTAGTACCTCATTATCATATGGAGACAGAACAGGGACAGCTGTGACTCCACAACCCCTTGCTAGGTAACTCACAGGATGGAAACCATATAGCTAAGACCCTTTTTCCTTATTCTTTACCTCCTCTTTGGTTTAGCACAGGGTGACACAGATCCTCAATACCACTCCCAGATTTACTTCACACATACTCACTGCAACCTGGTCTTTAATTTAAGCTCCCATGACCAGATTAGTTCCAAGAAGTACACCTGAATTTGCCAAGTCTGCATGTGGAAAAACATTTATGAGGGAAATAGAATCTTGTAGAAAATTCCAGAGGTGGGAAGGACCTGCTGGCAATCCTGAAGAATATAACGCTAAGAAAGGAAAACAAGTGTCTCCCAGAAGACCAAGCATTATCTGCGAACTTTCATAGTTAATAGATACCAGCTGAGTTTTGGCTTAAATTTCTCGCTGCATAACCTTTGTTCAATTACCCTTTATTTTTACTGAACTTCTTTCTAAGACACTCATCTTTTCCAAGGATGTAAAATGAGTTAAACTCAGATTTGCTGCTTGTCTACAGATGAATACTCAGAGCATACGCAGGGAGGAGGAGAGATGTGCTCTGCTGCAAACGCAGCCATGTGTCTCACAACATTCCATTGATTTAAACTGAATGACAGCACAGCAGGGAAATACATAGGAACTAAAAATAATGCTAAAAAGGTGTTTTAATGCTTTTTTATGCTGCTAAGTTTTAAAGCAATTCATGAAATGAAAATGAATACAAACCAGCACAATGTATTCCTGTAAGCTTCTGATAACTGGCACAATCCCTTCACTGGCATGTTTGTTTCCAGGGGAGTGTGTCAAATGAAAGAAGACTCTGTTTTCAGCCTAGCATGCCAAATGAATGAAAATTCTGCTGCCTCATGCTTGAGAAACCAAAAAAAGTGCTCTCCTCAGCATATGTGCACAATTATATGGGCTTAGGTTTTCTTCACCAACTTGAACAACAGTATTTATATATAATTCTTTTCTTCCTTTCAACCTTCCGCATTTTTTCAGAAACTGATTACTTAGGAAAAATTACACTGTCCAAGAGAACAGTGTCATGTACAACCATAAGTGTATATTTTAATACAGACTTTGTCTCTGAGATGCAGAGAACATTCATCAACTCTCAACAGCTTTAGAATTATTCTTCAAATTCACAATGGATAGAGGCTACCAAACAACAACTGAGGAAAACTCAAGCCAGTACTGACTAATAAAAAATTCTTCCTACTGCTGTATTTTATTTCCATTTAGTTTTCTATTCTGATAGTTCAAAATGAAGGAATTAGTAGATATTCTTTATTTATTTCACATGCTTTTCCAGGAACACTATTACATATTTATTTTTATTCTATTTGATATATGAAATTATCGTTTACACAGTTACATGTGTTACATATTTTTATAATATAGATAGTTGTATATATTTATATATACGTGTGTGCAGATACCTTATAGACTAAAGAAAGTTGTTTCTAGTGAGTTCTCTTAAAAATCTGCCTATTACATCTGAGATTTCCAGCCCACAGCTCTCATATAAAAACATTACCTACAAAATTCCTGATCCTGCAACATTTTCAGAGGAACTAAGTTGCTACAAAGAAAGACTCCTGCTTTTGCAACCCAGGTTGGCAGGGAAAGCAAAATGTGGTGTCTCCTGCAGTGCATTTCATGCTCAATGCCTTTGCTCTCAGATAGCACAGCCCCTTGATTGACAAGAGGTGACACTAGACCCAAGGACAGCTGCATGCAGTCCACATTCACCACTGTGGAGCATGAGCAAAGATTTTAGGGTGTTGCATCTGACGAGTTCCAACCCTTCCAATGATGTAATGCCAAAAATATGCTGCTATTTGACTGTTTATATAGTCCTCTTGCTACATTTCTGCTTCACAATGTTTCCAGCTTCTTTTCTTAGGGTAAGGAATTAAAGAAAATTAGAAAACCAGCAAGGCCACATCCATACCACACCTTTACCTCTTCCTCCTTTTGCTATTCCTGTTCTCATTACACTGTTCCACCAGAACTGACCCATACACTGACACACCTAGACACCTTTTCAAAAAACTCTACCCTGATTTCAGTTCAAGGGTAGTTTTTTGCAGGGAGATTTCTAACAACTACAGACTAAGGTCTTAATGAAAACTAAATACCTATTTAAAAAATAAATAATAACCCCCTAAAATTGTTCGAGCTTCTAATTACTGAATTCCTGTGTCACCTAAACAGATACTGTCACTTCTGTGTTTACAACTTCAATTGCTGAAACTTTTCATATTTTTGTAAGGTGTTTATTACCCTCCTGATGGCCAAAAAATGAAGAAAGAGCATTTGAGGGACGGGATATAGGAGGTATGACTGAAAACATATAGCCATACAAGAAGAAAACAGAGCTCAATTACCTTCAACCCAGAAGTTTTCAAAAATATACCCATTATCTTATGCATCAACAACACTTACAAGGTGAATAATCCCCACAGGCATTAATTTCTACAATAAACATTAACTATTTATTAGCAACTTCTTCAGCTTATCAGCAGTGAAGCACACCAATTTATATGCCCACACACCCAGACACACACATCATATATATTTTCACATATATATACATAGTATTTTAAAAAGAAAGGTGTAAACAACATTACATCCCCAGCAATCCTTAATGTTTATACAATGCTCTCATTTATATTTGTAATTGCTGCTCAACTGCATGAAGCATTTTAAAAACAGAGTCAAATAAGTTTGGAAAGAATAGTGTGACCATTTTTGCATGCTGACTTTAGTAATGCTTTCAATGTACAACCTTATTTTAAACAAAAACATGGGTATCATAAAGCTTCTCTTGCAAGCGCAAAACAAAATGGAAAGAAAATAAAAATAAATCATACCTTAAATACTCAAAGGCCCTAACAGTAAAAAATGAAAAGGTGTATCAAACAGGATTTTATAAAGCCTGTGTCCCAAGCCCACAGTCAGTATTTTAACTGGCAGCTGAATTACAGAACCATGATTAATCAGGTAGTTAACACTAACCTGAAAAACCTACACTATGCAGTCAAAGAGAACTAGAGTTTTAAAAGATCTGGACAAATCGGAGAATTGCTGTTAAAAATATGACATTATTTCCTGAATGAAAGACTAATGGTCTACATCTGGACAGAATTCATCAACTACAAAAACATAGGATAGAAAAAAGCAGCTAGGCAGAAATGATCAGTAAATCACAAGCTGAGGGTGAGTCAGAGGCATGATGCTGCCTTTCTGTGCCGCGCAGCACTGTGACACGAGCAGTATGGCAACAAGCAGCCGTGCCATGTCACACAGCAATTGTAAGACCTCAGCAGATTGCTGCATCCAGTTCAAACAATACAATTAAAGACAGCCAGGAACATGTTCAGATGATAAACAAAGAAATCTTACTAATAAGAGGTCTAGAAGAATAGAACAGTGACTTGTTCAGAGAAACCAAAAGAACAAGAGTGACTTAAGCTTACAGAAAAGGCAGCTGACACAAGGAAACAACATATTTAAATATGCAAAAGGTAGCTTTAAAGGAAAACTAATTATTGCTTTGTCTGATCTACCTGGGGCTAAGCACTATCAGTCAGCCGGCAGCAAGGAAGATTCAAGTCAGGTACCAGGAAAACATCCCATAAGCAACACCAGCATATCACTGGAACAGACTGCTGAAGTCTCCTTCACAAGCAAGTCCTGCATACATTTATCAGGCAGGACTTCGATTTAACCAGCTCTGTCACAGCAGGGTACAGTAGGTCACTAACACTCTTATATTTTAGAATTTAAATACTCTTTTGATGATCAATTTAATAATTACTCTGAAAATATTCCAACTGGATTTACTGCATCTGTTTATGTAGTTTAAAAGGTCCTAGCTGAAATACAATATTCTTGTCACACTGAAGATGACAGATGTTCATGCCGGAAGAGTCCATGAAATTTCACAGAACCTAAAAGGGCTTCGAAAGGAGTGGCAAATAAAAAGGGGTGGCAGGAAACACTTCTTTGCTATGAAAACCCATGGGACCCCACTCCATGATTTGCACTTTAGGCATTAGGCTTATTTGTCCTGTTACACAGCAGCTGCTCCAAACTAAGAAAGTCATCCTGTAGCAGATGATCACAAGTAAGGCATCCATATAATCTGAGTTTAGAATACTTTTCCATCCATTACCAGCTTTAACCTTGAAAGACAGTAATACAGAATAGATATGATAAGCAAGATTCCTTGACAATGTCAAAATTAAAATAAAGACTAAGCTGAACAAGAAAAACAAGCAGAAATTTCCATAAGTAAAACATAAAAAAAAAATTAATTTAACTGTTCCTTTAAAAATGTTTTGTATCTGGTTTATTATAAATACATCCTTAAATGCTGCAACAAAACCACATAAATTAGGATAGGGTAGAGCTGCGGTAGTAAACCACATCCATGAAGAGGAGGCATAATTTATTCATTTAAGACAGAAAGCAGGAGCACTTCTCTCCAAATATTATATATATTATATATGTTTACAATATATTTATATCTTTTTCACTTAATACATTTCATATTTGCTTCCACCCTACTTTTCCTATAATATTACTGAAGGGCTCATTTTGTAGAAGCAATGTTATTTTTCTTAGGTTAAGGACACTTAGCAATAGTTCTGTCCACTGAACCTGAGCTGTGAGATCCAGGCGTACCTGAGTCCACAATCTTCCATCTGTTTGTTTATCCTTCTAGAGTCTGAAAGAAGACATGAAGCATTTACTGAGATCAAGTAGTTTTTCATCTCACAGATGCAAAATCCACATTGTCCAGTTTGAATAAATTCTTAGCACCTTTTTCCAGAAAATAACCATTGTTAAACGAAAAAAAAAATAGAAAATACCACTTCATGCATGAGGTGGTTATATTTTCCATGAATAAAACCATATTTGGGGAATGCCACTCACCTACCACAAGGCAAAATTGTTGCACTATTTATTTTTGGCATATAAAACATAAAATCCTGAGCTATGGGCCATTCATTTAAGAGTCGGACTTGATCCTCCAGGGTCTCTTCCAATGCAGAATATTCTGTGATCTTAAAAAAACATCAAATGTAAGCAGTCATAAGGTAAAATAATTTTTCTCTTTTTTTAAACTTCAAACCCAAGTGATCAGAAGTGGCAAAATGCTGCATATTTTTAATCAAAGATGCTTCATTACACTATGATAAGGTAACTTAGAGATTGCACAGGATACTAATACCTCTGAAAGCCCCAAAATACATTTCTAAAAAGGTATTAATTTATTCAAAATTTATTTCTCTGTGTATTTTTCTCAAAAACATTGTTTTAAATAGCTAGGTTTATAAAGAACTGCCAGCAGCATTTCTCAAATTCTTTCCTTCTTTATTCAGAATACTTTCTACTGAGCTAGTTAGGATTTAGCCCTACCCGTCATGTAGGAGAGTCGTATAATGATCCCTTTATACTCATTAACTACCATTTTAATGAGCTATTACTACCTCGGGACTCAGAAGACCTCAGGGAGGTTGTAACATGCCACTACCTATATAGTAATTCACTGCTGAGTTAGTACATAGCCTCCTTGAAAGAATATAGGAATGCCCTCCATCACTGTCTTTAGTTCAGATGCCAGCATCAGCAAGATTTTTGCATGTAAGACACATCCTATCCTAAAACTTTTAAAGCATCTCAGTTAAACTCCAATAAGCTTAACAGATTACTGTAAGCGTAGCCCACCATGTTGCTAAATATTTTCACCCTACTAATAAAAGGAGCTGAAATCATGAGCATTGTCTGATCACTTCAGCTCACAGTTTGATGACATAAAATATTGCAAATCTGATCAAGGGCCAGGGTAGGAGGAAGGGGAAACAACCATCGCAAAAGGCTATTGGCAAAATCTGCCAGAATCTCTAGGAGTCATAAATTAGGCAGCTGATGTCCAAAGGTAAACAGATAAAGAAATCAAGTTCAGCATTAGAAATCATCAATTAAAATTCACACAGAAATTTAATTTATAAGCAACTGAAGCCTTAATAATGTTAAAATTTAAAAATTGTGGACAAATGTGAAAAGCCACATAAATGCAACGACTTACGATGGGATTGACTTGAAGACAGCCTTTCCTATTCAGTAGCAATTTTGTATGGAAAACTGGTATTATGGTCTCTAAAAACGCTTATCGGACATTATTTCTAGTGAGAATGAGCCAAATAATCCTTAAGGAAGATAATTACCTCTCAAGATTTATGGCAGCTGTGGGCAGATAGTGTTACACACAGTGGCACGCGGTTCCCTGAATTGCTCTCTGTGTTTTTCAAATCAAAATGTTTTAACTGAACCACACAGGTCCAAGCAAGGGGCAGAAAGATCCCTTCCCTGCTTTTCATAAAGCCACTCCCTGCAAGCAGTTACTGCTCTTCTCTTCCAGTACTTAGGAGGGATTTTTGCATCAGGGAAGGAGGGGGGTAATTCATGCTGATTCATAAACTGCCTCCTCTTTTGGTCTGCAAGAGCCAAACCAGACACTGAAACACAGAGAAGACAAGAGACAGAGCACAGGTCTGCACAGGGAAGAGAAGCAGAGAAGATGAGCGAAGGAAATACTTCTGATCTGCTTCAAGCGTTCTTCAGTCAGCTGAGTGCAACATCCAACACCCTCACCACCACAAAAGGCAGTGGGTATCAACCACATGGACGTGCCTGTTTCTCTCCTTATGCACAAAAATAATTCAGCAAAAACAAGCCTTTTGCACTGATAAACTGGATAGTTCATCACCACCCTCAGAGCACTGAGAAAGGCACAGTAACAGCCCATACTCAATACTCGCCCTGAAGTCATGACTGAAATAGATTGGGAAATGCTCCCTGCTTCCTGAGAGAAAAACAAGTAAAGGAGAAAATGTAAGGTCAGTTTTTCAGCCACTGATATTCACAGGTAGCAGCTGTATGGATTGTATTTGCCTCCCATCATGTGTCCTCCACCCATAGAGACCTGTCCTCAAATCACAAAAGCAGAGTTGAAAGTGAACTACTGAAGAAATCTCTTGCTTCCTCCATTTCCATTTTCATTTCCCTGCCATCATAAGCAGAAGTAACAGATAAGAGGAATTTTCTTCTGACACCTGTATTTCAAGCATACCTCCTCAGGCTGGAAGGATTACAGAGCAGGAAAGAGAGTCAACTGCAGGACCTACAAAGTTGGGTGAGCAGAGCTGGCAGCAAGACAAATACTGCAAAAGGCAAGAAAGAACAAAATAAAGAGGAAAAGTATGTCTTTTTCTACGCCTGTGGAAAAGAAGAATCAGCAGTTGAGTGAGCAGCAATAAAAACTTGGCACAGGTTGCATCCCATTAACTGCGCTACCAGAAATGTGTTTCAGCCAACTGACTGCAGAAGATACTGGCTACTACCAATTCATTACTTGCCTCTCAACATGGGATTACAGGATTATCAGCATCAAAGATAACAGTGAAAGTTGGGAGATAAAACGCTGGTCCTGCTGCCTCAAGTAGAAACACTGGGAAATGTAGAGTATTTCAAATGCGTAAGATAAGATTTAAATGAAGCAAGGATAAATCTTAACATGGGTTCTCATCCAAGTTTTCAAGTAATGAAGTCAAGACAAAAAGAAAAATCATCATACAAGTAAAATTATAATTAGTAGGTAACTTTTCACACGGGGGAGAGGAAACGACTGCAAGTACACAGCTCCTACACAGAAAGAAGCATTCTGTTACTGACAATCCTGCAAGTAACAATAATACACCAAAACTGCATTTGCCTCTGCGTCATAATCCCAGCCATGGAATCTAATACATGGAGAGTTTTTTCCCCTAACAGATGCAATTTCTTCTCATAACTTGTCTTTTTGGAAGGAAGAAAACCCAAGCATAAAACAGTGGTGGCAGAAATACTGCAAAACTAGCTCTGAAAAAATCTGTCCCAGTAAGTACTACAGGACAACATAACAGAAATATTTACTTCGAATTTCCCCTCTTCCAATCAGTACCACACAGACCCTGAGCCAACTTTAAGCAGATGCCAGCAGTGGAAGCTGAATACCCTGTGGCAATGTCAACAAAGAGCAAGCAGACCTAAAGGATAAAAATATTTGGTCAAATTCTGGTTTTGTTCATTGAATCAAGAGAAAGGGTGAAACTCTGTAAGTAGCAAGAGAAGGTATGGTTAAAAAAATGATGAGATTGCCAAAAGATAAGAGGTTAATTGGAATTTAATTCCATCTAAAATGTAAACTTACAATTTAAAAATTAGTAGATAACAGAAATATGATAAAGATAATACATGCTACAAACAATAATGAATATTCCAAACAAGTAAAGGGGATTTGGGAAGAACTCAGTGATTCCCTGAAAAGGAACTACAATCTGTTGTTACTCCTGCCACTCTGTCTTCACGCCACACGCAGAAGATGAGTGCTTACCCAGCGAGCAGCTATTCAGGATTTTTCTCCACGCATTTATTCATGTGTGGCCTCATCTGCTCGTAGCTGCATGCTGTTCAGACATGTTTGGAAGCTGTGGCTATTTGTTTTGAAGCCCATCTTGATGGCATCAGAGTTCATGAATATTATTCACCACTGTAGTCTCTTAAGAGACAAATGGACATTACCTACTTTTTTTAATATATCATAAAATGAGGCACAGATTAAGGTAAAATCATCAGTAATCTCAGGTGCTAGTTTTATCTCAGATATGATTTCTCCAAGTGCTCAGTATCAAACAACATTTCATACATTCAGGGCACAGATTTTAATCGACTTCAGCTGCAGCTGCAAACCCTCAGCATTTCTGCATATAAGGCCCTAGTACCTCAAATTATGCAACCAGAATTGCAGAGCACTCAAATCAATTAGTCACCACTTGGGAAAAGTTTCGTTTAAACGACTTGCCGAGCATCACATAGGAATTCTGTGGCAGAGAGAGGAACAGAATTCAATCCTCAAGGGCACTTTTCGTCTGACTAGCTTACCCATGAAACCATTTCCCCCCGCAATCTTCTCCCCCACTCTCTACATACCCTCAACATCTACAGGTTAAACAGTTTTTACAGACAACAGTCTCTTTCAATACATAAGCCTGAAGCTGCACTGGGGCCAGATCTCTCCCTGAGCCTGAATAAGTAAAGACCCTGTAGAATATAATGTAGTGAATTAAAAATCATCACAATGAACAAGCACAAAGAAACCAAATTAAGATTTGAAACATTCTGAAAACTGACATTCCCTAATTTTAGAGCATGCAGCCCCAGAAATTTGTTCCTAGTTCTTTAAAAAGTGATATTAAGGTACATGGCTGCAGTACAAAAAGACAGAAAAACAAGCAGATTCAGTAAGGAATAAAAATTTGCATATCCAATGCAGACCTGCTTTATAATACTAACTCACAAGCAGTATTTTCCCCCCTCCCTTTAAATAAACCCCAGCTCTCTGAAGCATCATTTTGATTCTAACAGGCTCCACTAAACTGCAGAACAATCTGGCTAGTTAACAACTTGCCTATTTCAAATCACAGATCTTAACACAAATAGAACATAAAATGGATTTTTCCTTATAAGTCTAACATTTCTGCGAGATGTGCGCTAGTACTGGTGTCTCTATAGACACAGGATATCATTGTAAAAGGGTTTGGAGAAATTGGTAAAGCAAGTGCATCAATTAGGAAAGGAAAGGAGACTGCATGTATTTAAAGCAGATGAGCCTAGGTGCAGACAGACAGGTCTGAAACATAGTGTCCATGCAACTGATGATTCTCTAACAGGAAAATGTACTTTTTGTCTCAAAAGACCCAGAAGTATTTACCAAGCACTTTCTGCAAGGCTTATGTATTTTTATCACCTATGACAAAGCAGCCCAAGTCCCAGCACCTTCCAAAATCTCTCAAGTATAATGAAAATAATGAGATTCTAAAAATAATGGCAGCCACATGAGAAAGTGGTAAAGTGTTTTAATTACTAATTCTCTAATGGTACAACGAAGTTCTTCCTTAATAAATCAACAGAAGTTCCCTACATGAGAGGGTACTCAGAAAAACAAATGGAGATGTCTATTTCTAGATCACAAATAACTGCAACAATTTTTTAACCAAATTATTTGGAATCTTACTGAAATATAATTTGTGAGGCATATTTTCTGAAGTTATAAATAATCCAGAACCGTTTTACTTATGTGAATGGCATTGTTAGCATTTATCAATACAAGACATACTTGCAATACTTTATATCACTTCTATCTCTATTTATCACATTAAATGTAAAACATTTGACTGAGATTTGAAAAGCTTTATAGACCCTAGAAGACAAATTCCATTAAGCTGAATAAACATAACTAATCCAAGCCTTTCCTTAAAAGAGCCCCAGGACTCTAAGTATTGTAGTAATATTTTTGATAAGATATTTCATGAATTTTATATTTGATGCAGTTACCTGCACTATATAAAAGAATAACTTAAAATATAGAACCATACTATTCCCACATGGGGCAATCAAAACTTGCATGCAATTAAACCAACATTGTTTTAAATACTGAAATTTTAAATACTGAAAACTACTCAAGTTTTCAGGAATACTAGGACTCATGCATATACTTACATGGGAGTTAAATGCTACTGCTGCCTAAATACTGATGGAATTATGCTCCCAAACTGACAAGCATGCTAAACTTTAATTCAACAATATTTACAGATCTCCAGTCAGACTCATATCTATAAACTGAAAAATTTTGCTTTCTTTTGAAATGAGTCTACAGAAATATCTAGCTGGGTCTGAAATATAAGTATTGAATAAGGCCACACGAACAACAAACTTGCTGTTCACCACATAAATAAATTGCAACAGAAGTTCAAATTCTGAAAGGCTCTCTTATGGCAAAATAAAACAGAGTTAATTATACGAGCAATTTTCAATTCTTCATATTTATTCTGTTCTCACTAAACACTTCAATAAATGTTAATCATTACACAGTTTTCTATAACCAGTTTTATAATTTTTTCTATTCTTCTATAATTATAACAAAAATTGTTATTGAATTCTATAACTGTTAATATAAATTAGAATTGTTTAGAAGATCTCTTCATTGAAGGGAAACTTCTGATTATTTTCAGTAATTCAGTAGCTTTGAATAGTGAATCTCCTATCACTATTAAAAAGCAAGTAAATATGAAAATGAACTTCACAATAGTCTTCAGCTCTGGTAAGGCATTTTTATTTCTAAATTACAAAGTGAAGTATTGCCTACATAAAGGACATTAATTCTTTGTTCAAAATACACATCAGAGTAAACATAGGAATATTCAAGGCTATTAACTCCAGATACTGGCTGCTAATTTGTTCCATTTTATGCCTTTTCCAAGAACTGACTTGTTCCTTCTGCCCACACAGGAAGTGACCATTTGGGATTTGCTCAGCAGTCAAGGATAAATAAAAATGCCATCAACAAACCTCAGTTTTAATGATAAAGTTAATATAAAGATATAACTAAGAGACAGTTTCAGGGCAAAAATTATCCCAAGTGTTAGCACAGTAAAAGAAAAAGGCCAGAGGATTTTTAAAAGATCAATATGAATTTGCTGACTTCCACAGAGATAAAACCTAGAAATTGAGACCTTTACTATTATTGGCAACTCTTTACCAGATAAGGAGAAATAAAAGTAACACATTGCTTCTGGGGAATTGCTACTACTGCACTGATTAATATAGAAACTATTTAGCACAAACTAGTTACCCTCTAGGAAGCATGAGAGTTGCATTATACTCACAGCCTTTTTTCCCCCTTTTATAAAATGTGATTTCTTCCACACAATATTTAACAATTGTATGCAGTCATATAACATGCACCCCTGAATAAGTTGCCCATCAGCTAGATAAGTTTATCTCTAGGACAAAAAAAAACCCAAACGAACCAACCAGATTTTTTTTATAAGTTACATTTGCTAAAATTCTTAACAATCACCTAGAAATATAAAATTTATTTTGCACAAATAGATGTATTCTTCTCATATCTGATTTTTGGCATTTATGCTGTTCATCCTGGCAAGCAAAACACAGTAAGGTTAACATTAACTTCTTAAAACAGATTTGATGTTTCAAATGCTGCTATAATTTTCTTGTATCTTTCAAATTTCAGATTCCCCCAAATTGAACAGTATCAGCTAGAAAAGCTTGCACCACCTTATCATAAAATTGTATTGCACCACAGTAGCTAAGATTTTCCAATGACATTAAATAAATGGAGCCATACCATGTAATGGAGTAAAATTACATTGTTTTCTAACAAATCTTACTGAAAACAGCATTGACAAGAAACCCATTCCAACACCATTTTATGCCACACAACAAACTAATGCCATAGATGAAATGCTACAGTCTCACAAGGGCATTTCCAGCAAATGAGTCTCCCCTGACTAAAACCATCATTCTAAATACGGCACTGTCTTTGACTCTATCTTCTAACCTTTTCTTTCTACCACTTGACAGAATTCGTATTTGGTACTTATTTGATAAAATAAATTTGAATTTTCTCCAGTAAGTTTGCTCTGGCTGCCATTATATTTAACCAGCACAGCAGACCATCAATCCAATTTGCAACATTAATATGAGGAATAAAGCTAATTACGAAGAACATCATGCTTTAATGCTTTTTAAAAATAAGAATGGCATCTGAAACCAAAATAAATATTTGATAGCTCTGGCAATTTTAACTTATTTTCAACTGTGAGTTCATATAATACTATTATAGAACTAGAATAATGCTGATAATGATTAAACTATTAGATAATTATGCAAATTTAGAGTTTGCTTTCTGACATTCTCTTAAATTAGTAACATGCTGCTCACATGGAGAACTTAACAAACCAAGTTCTTGACTTATCATCCAATCAAAAATATAACTGCAAAATATTAGCTATGTGTATTTTAACAAAAAAGTTCAATCAAGTTGCATCTGCATGGATGTTTTTGATACTCATTCAAAATCACTTACACGTCAAAGACACTGCATGAAATTGAAACCCTTACTAATGCCAAGGTTTGACCCAGGATCCAAAATAAATCTGCATGTACAGACCCTTGTACCTACACAAAGCACCAATTACTTCAAATAAGGTTTTGTCTGTGCACTAGAGTCCACCCATGTGGAGCCAATTACTACAGCAGGGCCATTATATGGTTCATTTCCCCATACCAGCTTGGCAAGAGGTGTACACGGGTGTAGGAAGTGCAAAAGAACCTTCACTAATAAAGAGCCTCAAACACACATCCGTGCATTGTAATATTTAATGTTACAACAAACACCTCTTCAATGGGACTAGACCATGCACAACAGTAAATATTGCAGGGCAGTTTCCAGTGAACAGTATTTTTCAAGTTTCTCTTTTTGGTCACCAGTGAAATCCAACTATCTTCTTTTTTAAAAATCTTGAATAATTATGTTGATCCTTAATCTACAAAACACATTTCTAACAATACCTGGAAATTATTAAGAATCTTTAGAAGTTGTAGGATTTGAACAGAAAGTGTGAGAAAAATTACAGAATTGCACGTTCTTCAAGTAGTATGCTTATAACAGCAGAAGCATTGACATTACTTATTGATAATGTCTGGTATCATTCCAGGCCTAAACGGAAAAGTTGTTGTTAGAAACAATTAGTATACATAGGAGGAAACCACTTGAGTATAAAAATCTCTCCCCCATTGAAAGTACTGAAGCTCCATCTAGAGGCTTTTCTCCATCTACTGTCATTTGTGGTATATGTAATATCACCTAGAAATGTGAACAATATTAAATGTCAGAGGCTTCCTTTGTACCTCCTCTTTTGTTATTCATAATGCTTCTTGCCCTGAACCTTTGCCCGGCAACACTAGCTCCTTCACTGCCATCAAGTGGTAAGAAACCCAAACTGAACTTAAAAATGTAAAATCCCAATCATCAGATTAAATGATCAGTATGGTAGAGAGATAACTATAATTACTGAATACTGATAATCTTTATGGTTCTTCTCATTGAAGTTCTGGTATATCTACTCCAGAGCACTATAGTGCCTCACACAATGAATTCAGCAATGGTTTCAAGTCTCTTTTTGTAATCTTTATTTTTACTTCAAAGTGCACAGAATAAAAATCTAAATCCATATTCCCCAACACTAGATTTTGAAAAGAAAGTCATCACAATAAAAGAATTTATTTCTTTAAAAGGAATAATATACGTAATGCTTGACACTAATAATATTTAATTTGGCAATTAGGAAGAATTTCATAACATAATTAGCAGGAACAGCACAAACATCTCCTCAGATTTTGTGTTGCCTTTTGGCAGTATCTCAAAAGAAAGAGTGAAACAGCAGCTCATCTCTCCAGCACTGTCTAATGCAGCAAGTATGCAGCTATGTCAGTCTCTTTGTGTTCCACAGCTGTAATCAACTGTGGACATTTGTTATGTCAGGAGAAGCCTTAATGCTCCCCAATCACAAGTGACCTACTGGGAAACAAGCACACAACACACCAAAAAACTGGGAGGATTTGTCTAGATCAAATAAATAGGAAAAACAACTAACAAAGTAACAGCAGAATGAAGCCAGGCTGCAAGACCTTGATTATTTCAATTTCAACCCTCCAGTGACTTATGGTACAACTACTCCCATGGCTGCCCCTCACTCCCACATAGAGTGCTCTGAGTTACAGAAAGCCCACAAGGTCTCCACCATGACCTTGGTGGAATACCAAGGAATAGCACTGCAATAAACCTCCCAGTGCACATCCAGTATCACTGCACTAAGAGCTCCTGTGTGCTCCTGCATGCACACAATCTTATTTCACTACATTTTCTTTTCAACAGTTATTCCAATTCGGTATTTTGCCCATAGCAGAAGGTAAAGTACGAAGACTTCTTGGTGTTGTCCTGTTAGACAGAACAGTCACAGGCACATGCAATGGAGCTTAGGAATTCAACTTCTGTCACAGAAATTTAAAAACAGAAAAAGGAATAGTGAACAAGAAAAAAAAAACAACAACAGTTTTGATAGCAGAGATATTCCATGCCTTATCATTACTTCATTGGTAAAGAAAGAACAATTGATTTACTTCTATCAAATCCTCTGTCCAGCAGTCCACAGATTCAACCTGATCTGTGTAAGTACAGGGTGCCCACTTACCTACTTCTAACTGAGCAGAGCGAGCTCTGCTGAAAAGAAGGCTCACACAAGGCAGTCTGTTAAATCTGTGCCATTTAAAAAGCAACCTCCAGACAGTCAAACTTTCCAGCTGGAAGAGGTCAGTCTGAAAGATCTGACTTCTGTGTTTGCTTGTCCCTGGAACCCAGCCTGCTCATCCAAAGACACTTCATTTCTAAACCAGAAATTTTCAAACACAGTTGTAAAAAATCCTCCTTCAAAATAGTAATTGGTATAACACCTACATATTGAAATTTAGAACATATCAAGTATCTATTTAAGAATAGCTTTTAAAAGCCACAAATAAAAATACACGGGGAAACTTAGGACAATTATTTCTTCTACAGTGTTGGGAAAGGAGGGATAGAACTGATACTGGCAGGCAGAAGTAAAAATGGATCTTCAGGAATTAGATGAATAAGAAGACACTAAAAACTGAACAGAAATCAGTGAACTGACAAAGACAAAATAAATAAAAAAGCACCACCAACAATGAGGAACTATGTGAGGATTAAAAAAAAAATGGCAGGATTAAAAAATATGGCAGGACTAAAAAAATGGGAATATACAGGGCAGCTGTAACAGGCAGCCTAAAGCCACATGTAGCTTTAATATCAAGGCAACACTAAGTGCCTGTTGCTTGGCAATTCTTCTCCAGGTCCAAGTGAAAAGCCAAACTCAATTTTAGACAGTCAGTTACAGAAAGCATAGGGATTAGACAAAGAGGGTGTTCCTGAAGTAATTGAAATGTAAGTTAACCAGCGTGAATGAAGCCACTTTAGCTCCAAAGCTGAAAGGGCAGACTGAATTTATGATGAGCATTGAAAGCCACAGTAAAATCTGATGGCAGCAGCAATACATTTAAAAACAAACCAGCCAACCACACAATAAAGAAAAAAGATGACCCTAAAGATAAGGAGTGACAAACAGAAGACATTGGACATTAACAAGAAATTTAAAAACCCTTAGTTTTTCCTCCCAAATATGATTATGTGTAGTTTGAACTGACTGCAGATATCTCAGAAGAATCAAACACATTGATAAGAAAAGTAACCAGAGAAAGGGTACTTTAAAAGTTACAGATATCCCTGTAAAGTATCCCTGATTGATAATTCTAGTTCTTAATGAGAGGACAAATAAAAAGGGAAACGAACTCAGAAGGCAAAGTACAGTATAACCCAAGCAGAACAGAGAGGACTGTCAGAGAGCTCATTCTTGCAGCCTCTAAAAATTAGAGTGAAAGAAAAAAAAAACAACTAGAACAGAAGCCATGGAAAATGCCCTCAAAGAACAGAGAGCAATTATTAGCTCCAGAATTGCACTGCAAAAGGTTCCTGGGATGCACTCACAAGCTGTTACAGCATTCGAGCATCACAACCAGCACAGCAGTTCTCAGCTGCGGCCACCAGGGACCCCGGACACCGCCCTCATTAAAGAAACACTCAGTACTGGCTGGGTGAAAAACAGCTTCAGACATACCAAAGAACAAGAAACCATTTACTTAACTGTCTCGTACTTCATCATTATTCCAGGATAAACAGTTTGAATAAAAGGATTTCATTTGGGGGGAAAATTACGCAAAAAAAGGATAAAATCAAAACATCAACAAGAAAATCACCAGGAAGTCCAGCAAGCTAATGGCAGCAAAAACTGTAAACTTGTTGCCAAACTTAATCTAGAAAATCAAGTCCTTGTAGGCAGATCTGTTATGATGTCTAGAGAGAAATGAAGAGACTGAAGAAATGAAAAATTATCAGTGTAGGTAATTTTGAAGTTTTGTTTGCATCTTTTCTGGGTAAAGAACATAACAAAGCTCAACTAAAACAAAACATGCAGGAAGTCTACAAGGAAGTATCATCTTCCTTTCTGGGGCTACAGGTGTTATCCTAGTGGTAACAGAAAAAAACTTGCCTTTGCTCTTCTCTGTCAAGATGCTACTATCATTGGGACTCCAGAAGAAAGGCTGTGGCCTAGAAATTTAGGATCAACTCATCCAAAATATCATCTGAACCAGGCTTTGTCAGAACATGGGATAGGTGTTCATACTTTATCAAAATAAAACCACCAAGGTCCAAATTAAACAGAAAATAAAGGATGGCATAATAAGCAAGATGCAACTTCAAAATATCATCAAAAGATCAGCAATGAATCTCTTGAAGATTATCTCCTTTCCTTGGGCTATATTAGAAGCTGCAGCACTTTTCCTGATGCTTGAAAGAAACACAGTTTTAGAGCACATGCAATAATTCTTGCTAAAATCACCAATTAGATAATTATCTTTAAAATTTAATACAGTAGGCCTCAAGCCTGTTAAGCAGCCAGCAAGACTGAGCATAAGAAACTTCCCTGGAGGGGCTTGCTATTCCAAGCACATGCTGGCTCACTCTATTCTTCTGCTCTCCTTCCTTTTGCCAGTGTTGGGCCTCAGCAAGGTGCCACGCTGCACTGTGCATCAGGTTAACTGATAGATTTTACACTAGTACAGCTCATCTAGAGCATTATTTCACCTCTTGCAATTATGTTTTTCCTTAACCAAGTCACTGCAAGACAGAATCCTTGGGAAAACTAATCCTGTTTTCAAGGTACCTACTGCCAATATATATGAATCTGTTACTAAAAAAATCCCAGAGCACAGGCCTTGGGCTGAGAGGCAGAACAGCCTTTTCTAGACCGAAAAATTATCAGTATTACACTTACCATAGCCTAGCACACAAGCTAATGGTTTTTGTATTAATTCGGTCATACACACACACAAAAAAACCCAAACACAACAACAACAACAACAACAACAACAACAAAAAAAAAAACAACAAACACAAAAAAAACCCCACCAAACACAAAAAAACCCCCAACAGTTAAGCAGGAAAGGAGGGGGAAAGATCTCTTAAGATTTCCACATTTAATTGGAATTTCCCGTGTTTTTAAAGTATCTGAGAGATCAATGTCCTTCATGAAGTCCTAATTTTTCTTTTTACCACCACTTCATACCATCTCATCTTTAACTGGCAATAAGGGTTTCACTATTTAACTGGACAAAAAATAGATTTTTATCATGACAGTTTTTTATTTTTCAGCTTTGCCAACTCATACAGGATTCCATCTTTTTAGGCATTTTTATCTTTATGCCTAAATCCACTAATACATTGGGGGTGGGGGGGGGGTGTCAGAGGGAACACTGATAATTTTTTATATGTGAATCTTTTCATCCATCCACCCTTTGCCAATGAAGAGTCCAAGAGGAACCTCTGGTCGAGCAAGCTACCCCTTACGAACAGTAAAAACAATAATCTTTCTAAACTATGCTGTGAATCTCGTACTCAGGTGAAGCATGGCAATGACACAGGATATGCACTCCTTTCAGCCTTGCAGCCAAACACTCTGAGACTGCACAAGCAACCCCGGCGTAAATTGGGGGTGGGGTGAGTGTTTGGCTGCATGACAAGTTCTACACTTGTAACTAGAATGGGAAATAGTTTGTATATTTGTCTTAGCTGAATTGCAAAATATTGAATACTTGATCAAGATACAATTCTATCTTGACTGAGAAATCAATTTCAGAAAGCAACCTAGTCCAGTACTGTCTTTCCTGGCCATAGTATCAATCCAATCACGTCTAACCAGCTGTCATGTAAGGCTCTCATATCTCATGACAGCAGACAGGATAACCAATACCCTGATAATAATGGGATACCATTAATTCAATGACAGTGTCTTTGAGTTAATCTGTTAGAAAAGACCCCAGAAGCTACAGGAATGCATCTTACATATTCCAAAAGTGAAGACACATTTTACAGCCTTCTGCTTCCTTTCGGTCAGAAATTTAAGGAGATATGCCTCTGCTAACAATTGTCTGAATACCAGCCATATTTTCTTTTCCAAAAAAATTTTTTTTGTGTTAAAAATCTGAACTTTGAGGAAGTCAAACACAGAAGACAAATGAAACAATTTTCTTAGAAAGAAAATGTGGATATCCACATTCAGTGTTAAGCAGTGCTTATTTTCACAAATATATTTACAAGGGAAGCCAACATTCTGCAATGCAATGGCAACCTATGCAAGAACACTTTTTAAACAGGCGTCCCAACTTACTTTTTAGACTTCAGATATTATGAAATGAATGCTAACAGAAGTTTTGTACTGAAAACTTTAAAACAGCATGATTTAAAATAGCAAATATAATATCAAGATTAAAGTACTTTATTGTTAGGGCATGATTTTCAATTCAAATGTATTTCTCACCAACTCTCTCCCTTTGTATTGGAGAATATAGTACTACCTAAACATTTTGGATGTAAAAACAGTCCACTCAAACATGCATCTTCAGAGACTGAGAGAATTAAATATTACAGTTTTACCTAAAAATCAAGATAAAGCAAACCATATATTGCAATTTGCTGTCACACTAAGACAAACTTCAGCCTTAAAGAGACAATCCCAAATGAAACTTAAAACAGGAAGTATTTACCACCAACACCTCTGCTACAAAATTCTCCATCTAAACTCTGCACCCAGTACATCACACCTACAAAACCACTGTTCCCAGAAAACAGTCTGATTTCAGCTTTCATTACCCCACCTTTTTTCTAGATACTGTTTCCTTGTGTTCTCAAACTTGACTTCTCAATGTACCACATCAGACACGCAGATGCTAGCAAACAGCACAGTCTACCATAAATTCTCATTTCTTGATGATAGTCAAGGTGCACGCACAGCATGGAAGCAACGCACAGGATTAGAGACAGGGTTTAATTCCTTTAAATAGGACCTAGAACTATGACTTTATTATGCCCCTGAACAATAAACAGATCAACTCTATTTAGAAGAATAAGAAAATTGATTATACAATAAAGAACTGTACTGAAAACTCGAAACTCAATACCCTTTATCTGATATAACTTTTAGCTTTAGTATGTTCAATTAAAGTGCCTCTATTTCAAATAAGTTCCCTGCTGCAAAAGTTATTTCAGCAAGTCTCTACCTTTCAAAAACTTCTGGATGTGGGGGTATTTTATAAAACCCTGTCATATTTCTCTTCACAATGCCAACACCCAATAGAAAACACAAAATTGAAGTCTTCACTGTGATTTATGCAATACCAAAATCTTGACAAAACCAACAGGAATTAGCAAAGACATAGCAAGTAAGTGGTACCATCAGAATTAAAATAACTGGATTAAAATATTCTTATTGTTCCCAAAACAATATACTTAAGTACATCACAGTAAGAACTTTGTTGCCGAAATAATAAATCCACAGATTTACTATGGTATATAAAGGAACCTTGAGTCAAAAAGGAGTGGGGGGAGGGATGACAGGACACAAACCAACTCTGCTCAAGTCTTAACTCGAGTAGTAATACAAGCCCAAACCCTCTGTCTTGCTGCCTGAAAAGAGAACTACTGTGCATGGCTGATGTTACAGAGTTGAGACCAATAACCAAAGCAAAGTGACCAGAAGCAGATGATATGTTCCTGAACTCCCTATGGATATCTCAGTTAAAAGCCTGGGTTCCTATAAAAATGTGCTCAATCATTCATGTGGAACAGTTAATCAAACAGGAAAAACAGCATAACAGCAGCTATTCTTCCTTCTAACAATAAATAACCACAACAGCAACATGGTGGATTTTTGGGCCAGTTCCATTAGAATTCACGGAATGCATAGCTAAGAAAATGTGTTGCCTGCTTCTTTCCAGCATGTTACTAAGGACTTTTGTATTTGTCCAAGCAAACTAGAGTGTCAATTGATTTTATTTTCAAAACCCTTTTATTTCTTCAGATGTAATCAAAATCAAGATATTAGAGACTGCTTGATGACAAAATATAAAAAGTGTCATTTAGGAACAAAGCTACAGGCAAGTAATTTCATAATTCACTTCATGAATCTTCTCTGTTGGAGATGTTCAAGAGATTCTCACACCAACTGTGTTCCTTGCAGGTCAATAGAAGCAAATTCAGCTTGAAATATATATTAGACATATTACCCCAAACAGATGAACTACATGCTAATAAGTCAGGATCATAGCTATCACCTGAGACTGCTGAAAAACGTATATGAAAAACTGCACACCTGCAGGTGAGGAAGATAAGCCAGTGCTGCAAAGAAAATGCCACCAGGGACCTGACAATTTTGAAAAAGCTTTTGACAAGGTTCCATACCAAAGGCTATTAACGTGACTAACTTAACACAAGATGGGAGGAAAATGTCTTACAAAAAGAAAATTAATGAACAGGGTACAAAAAGCAAGGTCTAGTGGCCAGTCTTCAGGGCAGAGAAAAGGCAGCTGAAAGGTCTCCTGCTGGGGGATTGGTGCTGGGACTGGCTTCATTCAGCATTTTCAAAGACAACCTGAAGAGCCAAGCACGCAGTGATGCTAAATGTTTTGGGTAGGTACCAGACACAAGCAAGGGAATACCAAACCAAATGTTCTAGCAAAAAAGTGAGAGGTAAGATTTAGTGTAGCTAAGACTGTTGCCTTAAACTACACCTTTCCTACAGAGAGCAGAGCTTGTAGGTGGCAAGTATAAATCACTAAGTGATCCAAGACATTGCTGACAGTTCTACAAATCCACTGTACAGCACCAGACTGAAAGGTACCACCAGGAATGCACCTCTGAACATTGTTAATCAAAAACTGTGGCAGCTGAAAGGTACAGGGGGCAAATGGACTGCAAAACATGGTTATGCTCACATGCGCTCCCCAGTGACACCATCTATTGCCACTGGTTTCATTGCTTTTATTAAAGAAAGACGTGCAAGGATAATACAAAAATGCATAAATAATAAGAAACAAGAGTAGAAACCAGACAGCACATGGACAGCATTCCTTCAAGGTATCCAAGGAGCTTATGGATGACATGGAGGGATGCCCTAACTGAAGATGAAGACTATAGAATGGAAGCAGGCCCTCACTGACCATCAGGATGCATTGCTCAAGACAATTGCAGACAATTGCCAGACAAAGCAAGCATGTTTAGTATTCTCAAGTGCACTAAAAATCACATTATTTTTTAACTGATACAGCAGCTATTGTCCTTTAATCTAAGGTCACTAAATGGAGGTCTGCATCTCCTCCAGAAAATTAAGGTGTCTACAGATCATATCTGTTTGTAGGTAAGAGAGAAGTGTATGAACGGCCAAATTCATCAGGATTGATGAAATTCTTAAGTCAGTAATAAGTTAAGTCTCTATCTCTCCAGCAGACAACTAGTTAAATTTTTATTTCCTTTAAAACAAAACCAAAAACTCACACAACTACTTTCTAATTAAGCACCTAGTACTACTCAACCAGAAAACGCAAAGGCCAAAAATATTGACTACATGGAGTAATGGTGCCCTGCAGCACAGGAACTCTGTACCATGTAAGTGAGAATGAATATAAGTCAGCTACAATGAATTTTCAAACACAGTACATAATTTATATACAAGAAGTTCGTTCTTTCACCACTGTAAGCTGCAGAAACCAACTGATTGGCTGATTCCCTCAATCTGTACTTAAACTATAAAAACTCCATTCTCAACAGACACAAGCCAACATTTGAATTTTTTGCTTTGTTTTGAATGTTGCTGACTTAGCCTGGAGTGTGGAAAGGCTTCTAAACAAGAAATAGAAAATTCTGAAGTAGAACAGAAACTGCAAGGCTACTAAAGAAGAAATAGAAAAATCTGAAGTAGAACAGAAACTACAAGCTACACGAGTTACATCATGACAGAAGAAATACTTTTTATTCAATAGATAGGCAGATTCAGACTGGAAAACACATCTATTTCAAGTTTTTAATCAATTGAAAGGAATGCATGAATTGAATAAGATTTTTATTAAATCTTAATAGGAAATGGGAAGAGGCTTCCATGTAGGATTAAATTTTACAGACTTTTTTGTAGTATAACATTTTAGCAGCCACTGCTAGACACAACATCCAGTAAAGCAATTCATAATATGACTTAGACTGTCACAAAGTTAAAAGGCATACAAACTCTTTACTCTCCCATTAGAGCATTTATATCCCACAGAAGAACACTAGAGAAATCACTGAGTTTGAAATGGTGATTATTGAACATAAAAGCTACCCTTAATCAGTTTGATAAAACAGAATTAAAACTGATCAATTTGATAAAACCAATTTAGGCTAAATAAATAAATAAAATGTAATAAAGCATTGATCAATCACACGAAAAAAATCATTTGCAATAGTTTTATGGGTAGGTATAAACAATCATTGTCCCTCAAAAGAGAAGCTATTCAACCCAAATCAGTACAATACGGCTGTTTCACAGCTTCCTCATGTCTTCATCAGCACTGAATGCTGCCTTCAACAAGTGAAAGTACTTTATAGTATTGGAAACAGCAGCATTTCATAATTACAGCCCATGTGGCAAGACCCCTCTGGTTCTTCCTTCTCTCTTCAGTCATACAAGGATTGCCAAGCAACTTTATTTCAACAGCTCCTATGCATCATCTGGTTTCTTCCACAAATTTTCCAGATTAACACTGATAAGGATGAATTTCAGATCTATCAGAGACTGCATATGAACTTTCTTCACTTCTCACCTCACTGCCCATTTGACATCAGTAAGAACAGTTTGCAAGGCCTGCAACCAGATCATTCAGGAAACCTGCACTTAAGCAAACCCTCAGATGAGAGCCCAGGAATACACAATCCCACTTTAAACTGTTACTGTTTGCATAGCTGTAACATATACCATGCCTACAATACATTATCACATATGTGAGACTGTTTACAAATCACTTTTATACAGAGTCAGTAACATCCAAAGAAGACTGACATACGAACAATAAACAAAAGAAACCCAGAAACCCCACATCACCTCGTAATTCAGGGAAAGCCAACAATTTTACACTGCAAGGGAAAAAAGAAAAACAAAAGAGAAGCAAATTTCTAACCTGCACAGCAGCTAGCTAAGCAAAAGCACAAAGACTAAGAAGAAAATCAAAAGCAAACCTGCAGATTTTCATATGCTGCATGAATTTTGTTAGCCCATAAGGATTCTGTGGAAAATCAAAACATTTCAGATATTAAAATGAATAAAAGGAGGAAATTAATGTGTATCAGACCCATTCTTAGAGACAAAATAAACCCCTGTGTTATCACTTACACTCATTCTTACTGGCTCAGCTGCGCAACAGCACCACAGACTCTTTGTTACCGGCTCTGCTGAGAGCACAAGAAGCACCAAACCAATTAAGGAACATCTTATATGCTGAATTCTCATTTTATTTTTTAAATTTTACCACATACTTAAAGTTAAAATAGCACCACAGATACCTCCAAATATCTCCCTTGAAGCCACAATTTTCTCTAGATCTGATTAGAAAACCACGTTAATCTTAATTGTAAAATGACTGTAGATGGAGCATAAAAGCTTTATCATTCAACTGAATGAAATTAGGGCTGCCTCTACGATTTTTTTTTTTTTACACAGCTTTACAGACATATATGATGACTACAGTCATCATATCCACATCAATCCACAGCAGTCAAGTAGTAAAAGGCCCACTGGGAAGTTGTTTACAAAATTCCATGTTAGATCAATTACATAGCTGTGTCAGATACCAACATGGGCACATACCTAGAACTTCAGCAAAGGAGATGAATTTTGAACCATCATAAAATGTAGAGCCTTTTGTAAGCACCAAAGGCCACCACCAGCACATGTTATCCACTCTTCTATACTAAGAATTGGTCAATCCCTTCAATGAATTACAGATCTAACACAGAACTACTTGGGGAAAAAAAAAAAAACCAACCAAAAACATTTTTTTACTTCTGCAATTTGAAGATCAAACTATTATGGATACATCCTTAAAGGATTAGTGAAACAAGGAGTATAGAGAGAAAGAGCTGAAACATTATTGCTGCTGCAGACAGAAAAAAAACCAAAACCAAACCAATTCAAGACTGCTTGTTTTATCCTTTTTACTGCACTTTGAATACTGTCAGCTCCCTTGGGTTCCCAAACATAATAATTTCCTACTGCTGTATATTCTTCTAAACAGCAAGAAAGAAGAAAAAGACAACCTGAAAGAAATCAGGAAAGTACTACACGAATGAATTGTCAGGGAAAGTTAAGAGTAAGTAAGTGTCTTTAAAACTACTTAAATTGGTAGATTCCAAAGCACTTTTGTGTCTTGAAAAAAGGAGACAACAATGAAAGAAAAAAAATTCTTGGACAACATCCAAGTAGAAATTTAATAGGCTACAATGGAGAAAATCCATTTTTATGGAAAATACAAGCTTTACATGTCTAGATGTCTCAATTATTTTTATAGGCAACAACACTGAATAAAAAGATAAGGGCAGGGCATTTTACAAATAGAATACATTACCAGCAGTTTACCTCTAAATTCAGCAATTTAAAAAAATCCCAAAACACACAGAAACCTGTACCCTGCACCATCCCCAGTTACAAATGCTGCAGTTATCATTAGCACTTCTCTATGGTGACTCTTACAAGCCATTAAACTACTCAAAATCATAACAACTTTGTTCTACAGGATCCAAGTGAATAATATCAATGATGACTTCACACAACCTTAATAATTTACATCTTCTGGGACAAGCAGAGCTTCCAGAGCTGCTGAAAATCTCAGTTCTATGTATAACTTACAAGTAACATATTCAGGAAGGAAGATTTTAACCATAAAGAGATGCAAAGCTGTGTCCCAGTAACACACTAAGAAAAACCGCACAATTACTTTTACGGAATGAACTGACGTTACAGCTAAAGCCACCAGAAACAAAACTGGATTTCCTGATGATATTTTTGTTTGAACCAGTGCAATGGACTATTACTGCCTCAACGCTGACAGTACATTCATGGGCTTAAAAGAAATACAATTTCAGGAATTACTAAAATCCCTCAGTATTCAAATAAAGGTCTGCTACTACTATCACCCAGTTGTGTATTATGGAAGGTAATTATTTTTGAAAGCTTGGAGCAAGAAAATGGAAACATTTCATCTAACTGAGAATTCTGATGTTGCAATTGACAATGCATTTCAATCTAATGCCTTCCAATTTAGATCTCCTTAACATATACTTTGATCAAGAAGTAGAAGGCAATCTCAGAACGGGCTGAGACCATTAGACATGATGTTTAATCACTAGCTGAACAACTTTTCTTTGTCAGAAATGAGTGAGACACCAAGGTGCTACATGGCTCCATGTTATTTCACAGAACACTTTTGAAGGTCACAGTGAATATCTTATTTGTCGTGCAAGATAAAATAATCTTACAAAACAAAGCAAGAATAGCTTACAGCTCATAGTTTTGACAAAATCATCTGAAGAAATGATGTTATAATCGCATGCAAGTGAAGTTTTGTCTTACTTGATCAAATACTTCCGAAGCTTGGAAGACTGAACTACTAGATTTTTGCTAAATCGTTTGCAGATGATGCACACACCATGATTTTAGCAACACTGCGCCCACATACTCTAACCTCAAAAAGCAGCAGGGAGGAGAACAGTCTGAAGTGGTAGAAGAGCAAACAAAATATACCTATGGAGAGCAATGCAGCTTGTCATTGGGAAGAACAAACAGACTGCTGAGTTTCTGGGCTACCCCTCCTTATTTCCCTCCTTCCTTGCTCGAGCTATGTGCACCTTCCCTGACAGGAAAGACAGAACTGCATGGGTACAGGTAGGCTGTTCTTGATGAGGACTTAAAAGTATTCCTTGGACAGATACACATGAGGGAGAGCTGTTTCTTCCCACTCAAAGGGACCAACCTATGTACTTAAAGTTCCCCAGAAGTTCTGTAAGAAAAACAGTTTAATGCAGACTTTTTTTCTGGACACTAACCCATTCAAAGCCAGAACTACGGCAGGACCAGTTGTTGTAACACTGACAACTTCCAAGATTGACATTATTTCTGAAAAATAGGTTACTAAATCTATGTCCAAGAACTTTATTTATATAACATACAAATTCACAACTTTTGAACTGTGGTGATGTATGCATTGCATGCCTCAGTCAATGCATTTGCATAAAACAGACTATGTAGAAATCTTACTGAGAGTTTTCTTCCGTCTCCAGTAACACTTGATGATATAAAAGCCACACAGTTTGTTGTTTGTTCATTCCTTTTCTTACAGAGCAATGCCAAGAGGTACAATTCAGTGTCAGCAATTTACTAGAAACTAGAGTCTTAAAGGTGCAGCTACCTCACACTTTTAGTGCAGCCCAGGACTGCAGGTGTAAATCAAACTGCTTTATTGTACCTACCAACGGCACATCATGAAGCAGTCCTGGACTGGATGAACAGGATTCCTTTCAGAGAGAACTGAACCACAAGGTGTGAAACCAAGACTGCAAACAGCATGTTTCAACACAAACAGGCATTGAATCCATGCAGCCAGCCTAGAATTAGTTCAACAGCAAGAAAAAAAGAAAATCCCCAAAATGCAAACAGTATGGACATGAGTTCCACAGCACCAAACATTGCAAACATTGCATTCTACAGACATAACCCTGTCAGACCCTGCTACATGACAGAGTACACAACAGCTCATCTGTTCCAGCATCTTGAAAGAAGCTTATTAGCCCAACCCATCCAGCTCATCTGGAGAGGTTGTGGTTTTCCACAGCCATAGATATCCAACTCCTTGGTTTTCATGTCATGCACTTTCTTGGAGTTGCTAACATACCAGTGTCTCACAGGCTGTCAGACCAAAATCAGGCTCTGTACACACAGTTCTGACTTTATGCTGCAGCATCATCTACCAAACCCATCATCTTGCAGTGGATATAACACTCAGTTCTCTACAGTAAAGGCACACCAACACATTAGAACCTGGTTCAATATGAAGCTCACGTGCCATAAGAAAGGCATAAGACAATCTGAAGAAAATGTCCCTCTCAACATTTTTCAGGTTACGTATTTATCCACCATGCTGGCCAGCAAGTTGTACTTGTTAACTCTCCCTCAAGAACCTGAGCTCCAAGGGCCTCTTCCACTACCCCAAAGAGCACTCAGTGTCTGTCTCCCTGCAATGCACAGGCCTAGCAGAACTTTCACCACCAACCTCTTCCCTCATGCAATCACCAGTGGAAGCCAAAGCCTTATGCAGACCTTCCTTGGTCCTGACACACAACATACGGCTCCACACAGCTCAATTCCAGCAATACAGCTCATGCATTCTAATATATCTTCACAAACAACTGTTACCTAAAAATTTTTGATCAGATCCTTTGTATCCAAGAACTGTATCACAAATTTCAAAAGACATTCAGAGGCTTGCAGTGCATTCCTTGCCGCAAGTCAAAAAAGTGGAAGAACAAATAATTCCCTTGAAGCCATATTAACAAGTTACAATCAAAAGCATATTTTGGGAAGAAGAGCCACAGGTTCAACTGAGCAAAGTTGATTTGTCCAAAGCATATCATATTCATGAAGGTATCAACTATTAAAAGCTGTAAGAGATGATAACATTAACTTGACCCATTCATTTGTCCACCATACAAGCTTGTAGCTCCTCAGATCTTCCCAGAATTTTTCCAAGATGTTAACATTGCATTTCTATGTTCTCATTCTCAGGTAACTGGTCATCATATTACTGAGTCTGCATAGCCTCTGGTTTAATTCTGCTGCTTCATCTGAGTTTTTAGATGAATACTATTTTGTCCTGATTCCTTTGTTGGTTTGAAACCGGGTATATTGAAGTGATTAATGAAATTATTATTACATCAGATTTGTCAAGAGATTATGATTCTATTTTCTTCAGTAACCGCTTGGGGGACAGGGAAATGCAACCTTTTCTCAAGCCAAAGATTACATCCCCATTCTGCTAGGTCAAACTTCTTGAATCCAGCAATGTTTTATATGAGTCATTTAAGTTAATGATATAATCAATTTAAGAACCACCAAAGAAAGGGAAGGTAGAGCAATTCCCACATTGGTCAGAACAGCAATAGTAACAACATAACAATGCAAGACTTCCTCATGCTATGGCACTATTAGATCTGATAAAAACCCAATAGATAGATTGTGTCCTTGTATAAAAATCAGATATTTCTTAATCTAGGTGCTCACCCCTAACACTTGGGGGCTGGACAAGAAGGGACCTTCCAACCTCAACCATTCCATGAGCATTCGTAGATTGCTCAGGCACCTCTCTTTGAAATCAGGAACAAAGGTCAATTATTTAACAGCCAAGACAGTCACAATCTTACTCTTACTTTGTTGTTCCACATTCAGAACCACAACAATCACTTTGCTTAGATCACCCTCTGTCTTTGCCATTGATATCAGAAAACACTCCAGCAGCTCAAACTTAACACCTTACCAGAGCTGGATGAGTTACCTGACAATGCCAGGAGGCTTCCACAAGGCCCTCAAAATGACAAAACACAAAACCCATATTCCTGCAAGCATAGAACAGCAACAAAACAAAACCCTAATCATTTCTCTCCAATTTGAATGAAAAAATCCACACAGCAGAGGCTTCACCAAAGCATGTTTGAGAGCTACAGTACTTCCCACAATGCCTTCTGCATCTGTCAGCTGAGGTCAACATCAGCTTCTGACATCGTGTATGAGTTCAACAACCAGTGCCACAATTCTCCCATCAAAATCTACATTTCTTTAATGCCTTAAGGAAGCATCGGAGTCATTCCCTATATTTTTTCAAAACACAAGATGACATGTTTAGAAGAAATCTGGCAGCCCTGATAGACTACTGTTAACAAACACAGTTGAGCACCCATATCTCAGGTGTAGAAGTTACATCCTGCATAATGGAGAAATACTCCCTCTCCCAGAAGTTCATGAAGGAAGAACGGATTATCAGGACATGATACAAGGCAATGAAATAGGAATGGGTGAGAAGAAAAGCAAGCCTTGATGAATGAAAGATAATTAAAGAGTTCAAAGGTGTGGCCATAAAGGCTATTGTCACACACACAGTCAACTCGTGTTGACAAGGAAACCACCTGAACTCAGGGGAGGAAACCTCTAGTACCAGAACTACAAAAAGTGAAACTACAGCACTATAGTAAAAAGCATCCCAACAAACACAATAATGACATACAAAGCAAATAAGCCCCATTAAACCATTGTATTAAAAAATAGCAGAAGACCTGAAGAAATGTGCAAACATCACATTGAGACATTATGGTAAAAAGACAGCTTTGTGTTGAGACATCCAGGATAGGATACAGCACAACTGAGATTTGTGCACTTCCCTTCATCCTGCCACAAGACCCATTACCCTTCTCATAAGGTAACCTGAACAGCAGCAGCTGCCTAGAGAGGCACTGCAGGACAACATCCCTTCAGGATGACACGAGGAAGTTTCAGACATAGGTCAGAGCTGGGGAAGCAAGCAGCAGGAACAAAGGATACAGTGTGAAAGAACCTGTACATCCACACAGCACTTTCCAATCTTACAGATTCCTACTGAAGCTCAACTCCCAACACTGCATACTCCATTATTCCACGCACAGGTCTATTCTGCTGCATGTGTCAAGTATCAGTAATATGTACACTTCCAGTCTTGGCTATAATGACAAGATGGGTGACCACTGTAAACAAAAAAACCCCAAAAACCTCAGTTTCATTTGTGTTGCACTTCCACCAACTTTTTCCTTGCTCCCACACTGCAAGTGATACAAGTTTGCCATTATGACTAGGAGTAGAAATGTGAACGAGAAGAATATTTGCTTGTTAAAATTACCATTTTGCTAAAAATACAGGGCAAGGTAGAGATTTGGCCCTAGAAGAAGTTAACAAAGAGCTGCATACCAGACCTGAACATCACTAACAGAAACAAAGTTTTGCATTCCAATATTATCTAACACTAAAATTGTCTTTAAGAATCAACACTTAGATTTTTAGGGTCTTGAAAATGAAACATGTATAGCAGTGCTTGCTGTGTTGTATAGATGATGGTATTCCATAGTATTTAATACTGGATGCTTAAGAAGGACTGAAGGAAAGAAAGAGATGAAACGGAGTCAGAGCAACCACAGCCAGTAGCTTCCAAAACTGCACACTTATACATTGCAGACATCTTCCCTCTCTTTTTAGACATGGCCTTAGTGAAATGCACCTGAAAATGCAGTCATTGCTCTCAAAATCTACAAGAACTACATCAGAATAAACTTCAAGGTTGGCAGGGAAGCCATTTAAATAGGATCAATCCCCAGAATATAGCACTGGAAAGAGAAGTTATTAGGGGTACAGAATGCACTAGGAGACAGAGAAAGGGCAAAATGTCTTTTAGAGATTCTGGGTGAAGTAGCAGCATATAAAGAATTGTTTATTTCATTATTGAGGAAAAGAACACTGATGGAAAGAAAGTAGAAAAGTGGCTAAAATGCATGTAGAGACATTGAGTAGGGTCACACATAGAGCACAGCATCTAGAGAAAAGAAAGGGCATCACAAGGGAGCCCAGACAAGTGATACAAACTGAAGATGCCAAGCAGCAGTGAAACCAGCAACCACATCCAAGATGTACACACAAACCATGGGATAAAAGTGTTCCTAACAGGAGCTCCTGTCTTGACCACACTGGCATGAAAAATTAACTGAAGGTGCATAATAAATTCTGTAAGATAATGTTAGGTGTTACTTATTAGAGAGAGGTGAAAACCACACACAATAACCAAGGTACATGGAAAGTAAACAAATACAACCATCTACAAGCCGTTAACACAGCAAAGGGTCACAGTCTACCACATGGCATGGGTGAGAGAAAATATGAGCCGCAACACATGGTGATGCACAATCTTAAGATAAGGACATAGCAGCCATGCAGGAGGAGGGAAAGGTGAGAAACTGCCAGGCCGACGATATGAATGGGAAGTGTGAAAACCCCAGAAGCTACTTTTGTCTGGCTGTAGATGCATTTGGAGAAAATGAGATATGTTCAGAAAAGCGACAGGCAGTAGGAATACACAAAGGTGTGGGAGAGGGAGGGCTGATTTCTGGTGGGGCAGGAAGGAGAAAGAAGCAGCAGTACCTGAAGCAGAGCAGAGCCCCCGCAGTGGCGGGGGAGAGGCTGGGAAGGGACAGGCGCGTGGTCCGGGGGGCCAGGGCAGAGCAGGGTGACAGCGCCAGGCGAGGGCCGAGGGGCCGGCGGGGGAACCGGGCAGCTGCGCTGGGCTCAGGGACACCGGTGACCGGCGGGAACGGGGAACGGGCTAGGGCAGGGGGCGGCGGCGGGCGGGCTCGGTCCCTCGCTCACCTGCTGCACCCCCAGGAAGTCGTAGAAGTTCCGCGGCACCTCCTCCACCAGGTCGAAGAGCTCCAGGTCGCCGCTGTCCCAGGCGCGGGCGCGGGGCGCAAGCAGCGCCAGCAGCGCCAGGAGCGGCAGCAGCCGAGGGCGCGGCGTGGGCCGCAGGCGGGCCATGACCCCCGCCTGCGGTGGCGGCACGGGAGCGCGGGAGGAGCGGGGACGCGCCCGGGCGCTCGGCGGAGGCCGCGCTCGCCGCAGCGGCCGCTCCGCTCTGAGGGGACGCGCGAGGCCCGGCCCGGCCCCGACAGCGGCGGTCCCACGGCGGGGGGGGGGGGGGGGGCCCCTGCCCGGCCAATCACCGCCTCCACGGCTCGTGACGTCACGCGCCCCGGCAACCGCCGGCGCTCGCGCAATGGAGAGGCCGGAGGGGGAAGGGCGCGAGCGGCTCCTGGCGCGAGCTCTGTGCGCGCGGACGCCCCGCCCCGCCCTGCCCTTCCCCCGTCCCGCCGGGAACAGCGGGGACGGACGCGGGGACAGGGACGCAGGGACACACATGGGGACACTCGCGGGGACAGGGACACTGGCTGGGCTGCGGGGACACGGGGAGGGCTCCGGTCCCTCGCGGCTGCCGCCGTGGCCGTGGAGCCCCGGTGTCTGCGGGGCCAGCGGTGCCCGTGAGGCTCCCGCGCGCTAAATCGTGTTTCGATTTTCTGTCTTCATTAACTCCTTAAGGGCGTGTGTGATTCCTGTAACCTATTGTACTCTAAAATCGCTCCAGCCTGCTGTTAGTATCAACCCGATTTTTAAGGTGTTGTCCCCGAACCTTTCGTTCTTTCCTAGCTTAAATGAATGTGAAATGTTTCACCTGGGACGCTAGATGAGAAATTAGATAGGAACTTAATGGCCGAACAATACAAATTATCAGCATTAAATCACTTTTCTCTGGCACGGGCAGGCTCCTCGGCACACCCCATCTGTTTCGTCTCTCTCAAAATCAGGCCTGCTTAATAACTCACTCTGGGAATCTTTTTAAGAAAAGAGAGATTCACTCATCTGAAAAATATTCATGAACTAAATTTTAAAATAGGGTTTGCAATTTAAGAAAAAAAAATCCCAAATGCCAATCTTATCTGCACCTGAATTTGCCTAAGCTACCATTTGCAGAACCACTGTACAGCAGAGTGCTTCCTTGGATACTCCATGGGAATACCAGGATGTGGCTTTAAAATACACTCTGCTCAGTTCCGAGTTAAGGAGCCGAACCAACACAACCATTATCAATTTTCCAACTCATAAAGTATAGAGTAGTCTTAGGTATTCTCTACTATTGAAACTGTTCCCTTTTGTATAAACTATTTAAATATTAATTAGATTGATATTTAAACTCATGTTTCCATATCCCATATGTATGCCCACTGGGCTTTTAGGATCACAATTCTGCCTCCGGCTCTGCTTTCTGAAGTGAGTGCTAAACCCATTTGCCAGGAAATTATAATTTAGCCAACAGGGCCTTATATAGACCCTTTTAACTTACCCTTTGCAAAAAGGTGCACTTAACTGTTCATTCTTAAAAAAGGTTCCTCCCACTTGATCGCAAAGCCAGAATAAGAAGTCCTTTTTAGAGAATTACAAAGTCATGGGCTAGTTAATTTATCAGCTGCTTTGTTTGGCTGGAGCAACTGAACCTGGTATAGATCAATTTCTCCCCACGTCCTTACTTTGTTAATCTGTTCCGTTCTGCGTGCCAGTATCCACAGTGTAAATTTGTTGCCCTGTATATTTACATTATCCTTCCTTTCAAATCTCAAGCTTTATTGCACAAAAATACCACCTTTGGATTCAAAACATTACCTACTCATACGATGGTAGAACAAAGTTTAAAAATGCAAAGGATCCTCAGAAACCAGGGGCAAATAAAGAATTCAATAAGGTAGCATTATTTTTAAACCATGTGGAAGATTTTTTAAAATGTGATGTTTCATTCCCCTTAACAGATACTTCCAAATCCTCCTTTCCTTCTGACTTGTTCTGTATTTTTCGTATCTACTTGCTCTTGCCTCATTAGCTTCTAAGCCTCCTTAGTGAAGTTGATGTAGTGCGACGATGAACCTCGAAGAGAAGCATTTGTTATTTTGATCTTATTTTTCATCATTTGGAATTTGTTATGAAAAATTACTCCTTTCAAAACCCACCTCTGCCTGCTCTTGCTGAAAGTATTAAAAAAGCCTTCAAAAAAGCTGATAAAAACAGGTCACTTATTCCATACTACTGAGACCAGGGAAACCTGTCCTAACACTGATCATAAATTGCAGGTGGCTTGTGGAACCAGTGCTTCTGAGAACACAGCAGACAATGGTCATTTTGAAAGAAATACCTCAGAATTCTTCAGATAAATTATGGCTTCTTTTAGTCAAGAGGAATGTGAATTTGAAAGAATGATAGGGGGAAAAATGTGCTAATGTTAATGGAATTATGATTATCTAAAATACATATTTAAGAGATCTCTTAAGTTAGCACAGTTAAATTATTCCAATTGGTTTTAACAATGTGAGAAATTTGAAACTCATTTTTATTCTGCTGCTTAAACCATTGGAACTGAAGGCCTAATCCTGCACAGAACATTTCCAAAAGGGATTTTTAAGAAATTCTACACTATGAGATTAGTTTAAATGTTTCCATTAAAATGGTTCTGTACTCCAAGCACAAATACTGAAATTTTGTGAATAAAATGCTGAAAATACTATTAAAATGCTATAACTGCTTCCATAATAATGAAATCTCCTTCAGTTTTCCTCTTTAAAGTCATGAGAGTAAAGAAGAATATTTCCCCCTTCTCCAGCACTTCAATTAAAGTCATATTGGGCCTCCCCAATATAAAAAAAAAAACAGTTACAATACAAGTCAGTCCTCTCTTGCCTTCAGAGAATGATTTAAATATAGAACAAACATAATCAAATTCAGTAGTGCTTGGCCTCCCCATGAGCCTGCAACTACACATGAGACATCACAGGCAGGTGAGTTGTGAGACTGCTGATGAAGAGTTAAATCTCACTATTGCAAACTCTGACACAAAGGTAGAGGGGAAACTAAAAGATTACACGTGGCTTTTTCATCATTGTCTAAAATGACTCCTGCTGGGAAGTATTAGTATTTTTTTCCTGTGACTCAGCCATGACATTTAAATTGCAAGAAGATCAGAGAAGAGTTTTTAATCCTGTATGTAGGCTCTGCAGCTGGGCAGCTCCTCTAACTGAAGCGATGTAGGGAGCTGTGAAGGCAAGGATGGCATTCCCCTTCTGTGCCCCAAATTTGCCTGCACATGCAGACAGGTGTCACTGAAACAGGTCCACTTGGTCACGAAGCTCTACTTTACAAAGCATAAGGGAAAGAACCATATACAGAAATAATTTGTTTAAATAAATCTCTGTTCTGACACTAATTGACAGCAGCACCCAAGGCCCAAGGCGTGAACAAGTTATTATTAGCGTTTTTAACAGCACTGAAAGACCAACATGCCTCGTGAGCCCAGTAGGATTCACACGATCATATAGCGAATAGCTAAAGAGCCTGCGATCTCGGAGTCTCAAATGAATAGCAGACGTCCAGGGGAAAGAGCTTATTAAGGGACCACCCCTTTTCTTCCTAAAGATAAAGCCTTATCTCCAGCAATTGGAGAGCCCGACTGCTCTGCGGTCTATTCCAGTTCTCTCTCCCGGCTGGTTAGTGTAGGTGCTCGGCATGGTTTTGTGCATGGTTCTGCGCAGTCACAGGGCACAGGGAACCTCTCTCCGCTCACAAAGCTGGCTCAAGAGTTCCCTGCGCCCTCCCCCCAGCCCAGGCGCTGCTTCCCACCTCTGCGCCTCTGCTCGCTGCCTCCTCTGCTGCGCTCATTCAACTCCGCGTGGGCCGCGTTAGAAGTCAAATGGGTGAGATGATCCAGCTTTAAAAAAAACAAAAACCAAGACCCCCCCCAAAAACCAAACAAAAACCCCAAAAACCAAACAATAACAAAAGCACAACAAATAAACGAACAAAACCCTCCCAAAACCGCAACACAAAACTGCTCGCGCACACGCACAGGAAGACTCAGATGTTTCACTGATGCAGTTTACAGCCCAACCCACGAACAGCTGCACTCGCACAATCACGGGGACAGCGAGCCCCGACGAGGGAGCCAGAACGAGAGGGCAGAGCAGGCAGGAAACAGCCCCACTTAAAGTGGCTTTTCCAGTGGCCAAAACCCCGCAGTACAACTGGAGCCGGAGCGGCTCCCCCGGCAGCAGGGCAGGGCAGAGCGCAGGCAGGAATTGTCACATCCCAGCTGGCAGAATTGTCACATCCCAGCTGGCAGGAACGCCGCAGGACTCGCCCCGGAAGAGAAGGAGGTTGTGCTGCCGAAGCGGCGGGGCAGCAGCAGCAGCGGTGCCGCAGCGCTCCGTCCCCATAGGCGACTGGCCTGGCTATTGCCTTTTTAAGGATTGTTTTTCTAAAGTCAGAACATTTTGCAGATGCAGTTTAGCGTTTAGCCACGCGATCAGGCGAATGGAATGGAGATGGAGAGAAGATGACATCCAGTGTGGCAGTGGGAAGAGAAGGACAGTGGGGACAGGACCGCTTTATAGCAATCCTGCCCACAGAAAGATTTGTAAGGAATATTCTGTTTGTGTACACCAGCTGTTTCCTTGGGTCAGACGTAAGCCAAAGCAATGAGAAAGAAATGTGGGAATGGGAAGAGAAAGCAAAAGCAACAGAGCTAAAAACAGAAAGCTATTGCAGTCCATCAGACATGAAAGAATATTATTTAGGAAATAGCCCATTTGTGCCTGGTCTGGGCAGCTCAGCCATCTCTTTTAGCTACATTACTCTTATTTTTTTATTTTTCTTCAGGTTACATCATTAGTGCCAAAACCCAGTAGTGCCTGCTGGGCATGCCATACCTTTGATGCTGTTTTCCAAACTCAAAAGCTACCTGAAGCCACATTACCATCATACAAGATATGGTAATACACTCAGATCATCTTCATATGAGCCATATCCTTAGGAGCCATATCCTAATAGTGTAAAGCCAAAATATGAAAGCCCTGATCATTATAAATGGCCTTTTCCCAGCATAAATGTATAATGTTTTGCTGCATGACATGACAATAATCTGTCATTAAATTTTAATATATATTTTTCTGAAGAAGACCATCAACATGGGGAAGCGCTCTCAAGGAGAAGTTTTGGAGGCACAATAATTAAAAGACAAAACAAAATCAGTGATTAGAAGGCTAATGGCATCTTTTTAAGCAATGTATTCTTGACACCTTTCAAAATTATCATTGGCTAAAATTGCAAGTGGGTGACTACCAGTGTTAATTTTGTTATTACTATTCCAAGAATGACATGCTGGTAGTCTATTCGTATATGGAGATGCTCAGCAGATGCAAGCTGAAAACCTCTAGACAACTTTGAGAAATATGTAACACTATTTTAAAAGTTTTATTCAGGGAATGTTATTCTAGTGGCCCAGAATGGCACCTCTCAGTGTATGGACAACATACAGAGAGGGGCAGATGTAAAGATGCTGTTTGGATGAATATAATTTCCATCGTTCATTTCCAGTAAGAATGCTGGAAATTAGGGATTCTCAAGACTACATTACATTCTTAAGACATTTGTGTTAACCCCCCCCCCCTTAAAAAAGGCAAAGTAAAAGACATGATCTTAAAGTATTGAAGGTTTCATGCAGTTTTCAAACTATTTTTAATCTATTCTGCAGTGACTATCAAAGATTGATGGAGCTTGCTCATAATAGGATTTTTTCTAATTATGTTTGACACATTAAGTGTTGCTTAGCAGTGTATTATTACTTGTATTCAATGAAGCAATTAGCATTTATTTTTCATTTCAAGTAAATTTTCCTAAAAATGTTTTGTAATATTTTTCAAAATTAATTCACCACCAGGGGGCAAAGAACTATTTCTCTGGAGGGAACGTTTTTATATTGGTTTTATAGATGCGTGACCCTTTCAAGGTCCTTTTCTACTTCGCAGTAATTGCAGATGTGATTAAAAACAAAAAAGTGTGCAGACCTAAAAATACATCAGAGGGACATCTTTAGCATTTTTGCCAACTTTGACTGCTCTAAGGTGAAGATAATTGTTGGGAGAGAGAGCAAGCTGGAAGACCAGAAGAGGTGCTACAAGATGGCTGTGACGTGAACGCTGCTCTGTGTGTGTTCCGTGCCTCTGTCAGGAACACACGGTGCTGTGTCTTGGGCAGAAAGAAATGTCAACCATCTAGGCATTAAACCAGGTAACAAACAACTCAGCATTGTACGCAGTGTCATAACACTTATCACAGAATCATAGAATCATTCTATTTCAGCTGATTTTAATTCCCTGCTCAGTTCTGTCAGCGCTGTTTTGTTTTGGCTTGGTCCCTCTTATTTGTTACTTTGCCAGAGATGATCTGATGTTAGGAATAATTAAAAATAGAATTTGATTTTGCAAATTAAAAAAAACGTTTAAAATCACCTGGAATTTTTCTGTGAAGATCATACAATTCTATTTTTCAGTACCTAACACTCATTTTCCATTTATTAATGTAATAGGTATGTATGTTAGTGACATTTGCTAAGGAACCCTCCCAAGAAAGGAACTAGCACCATAAAATATTGGAGAAAAAGAGAATCAGGTAAATCCAAAACCACCATGAAATAAACTAGTATGACCATGCAAAGACTGTGCAACCGGCAGCATAACATGCCAACAGTGCTACAGAAGAGCCTGTTACAGCAAACTCATGTAGGAATTAATCATGGACAGCATTTGGTTTGTGGGATATCTTTTCAATAAAATGATTGAGTTCATTTGGAGAGGAAACTGAAAGCTGTGATGGATGAACATAGAATATACTATTTACTCAAAACTGCTGTTTCCTTACCACAGGGATTTTTAGGTGGTAGATTGCTGTCCTGTTCAAAATTGAGGATAATGCTTTGAAATTTGCTCAGGATGTTCAAAATATTTTCTTCATAAAATAAAGTTAAATTTCAAGTTAAGATGGTTTTCACACTTCAGGATTGCATTAACAAAGTAGTCACACTCAGATTACACAGTGCAAAACCAGCAGAACTAACTAAATATAGGAAGACCATTAATATGATGCATGTATACAAGTGTCTTTCTAAGAAAGATCCTATTGAAATTCTTCAAATTCCCCTTTAAATTTAACAGTGAACTTAATTGTGACTGAAAAAAAAATCCATTAAATTCTCATCCACAAAACTTCAGTATATACAGACACAGAAAAGTAATTCCTAGGAAGACCAGTCTGCATTGAACAACCACAACCATACAGCAGAAAAAGTACATTGGTAGAAACCAATATCAAGAAATGAGGTTTGATTATTCCGTGGTTATATTTACCAAAAGGCAGCTTTGAAATCCTGCCCACAGCTACAAATGCAAGCACATATTTGCTAAAATAAGGCACTATAATGTCTGGTACAGCTTTTCTGACATTTGTATCACGTCAAGTAAAGATATATTTACTTCATGATTCACTTGCTTTTATTAAATTAAAAGTTCAGTGTTAAACATGTCACAGCATCTTGCTGGTGGTGGATTATATTTGTGATTTCTTCAAATCACATAAATGGCCGAAATCCTTCCTCTGCCTGCACATTTGTGATTTCCATTTGCTCTCAAGGAATACATTTCAGGAAATAGAGCTGGGCATGTTGCTCTTATTGCAAAATATTTTTTTCAGAAAAACATATTACTGTCCAAAGCACTTTCTTTGCCAAAATTCTACAATGTAATTTCTCACAAAATCCCATTAGCCAATACAATTTCTCTAGTAAGCAGTATTTAACAGAGCTTTAACAGCTCTCACCCACATGGGGATTTGGTTGTCCTTGTTGTGACTAGATTTTGATGTGGTATGAGTTTTACTCAGGACATCACAGACTAAAACAATAGAAAAGTAAAAATAAATATTTCTCATACCAAGAACCTGTCATTGAAGATAAAAGGTGCCCTAAACATGGAGAACCCAGATGGTCCAATTCTGATGAGAAGTGGCTCATTTCTGGAGCTCTCTTGAAGGAACACATTTTTAGATAAAGCAGGACTGCTGTTAATAGTCATTACAATCTCCTTAAACATATTTTTTTCTTAAAATTTTTTACTTTTAAATTCTAAAACCTAAATAACTGAGCTTCTCTCGCTGTTTACTTTTTTCAGAATCACTGCAATCATGTAGAAATATTTCATGTTCTGTCTGTGCCCTTAAATCACTTTTTCTTTCTCCTCTATTTGCATTCTCTCTCATCTCCCCTATATCTACTGTATTGTGCTAGCAAATAAATATTAAATACGTTGCACTCATTTAGGTCTTAACTAGGCATTCAACTCACATAAAAATACTTCTGTGGGCAAATATTAGACAAGGAATATGTAATATAGAGTGTTATTTAGCAAAATATATTTAATGAATTCTATCAAGTGAGAGTTATAAATATTGACTTCTCCTCCATGTGGCATGTACAGGAAGAAATCACTTAATGGATGCTCTTGGTACATATTCCTGGTCACTGGTAGGATGAGGAGGTGCCTTGCAGAGCACAGAGTAGGAACCTACACAATGGTATTATCTGAATCCACTTTTATATAAGTAGTACTAATGAGTGACACCTTCAACACAAAGTATCAAAAAGTTACAAGACCAAAAAACCCTATTTAGCAGCTTGCCAATAGTATGGCAATCCTCCCAACATTAAATCTATGAAAACTGCGAAAAGCAACCACCCTTAATAGCTGCGCTAATGGAAGTGGTTAAATTACAGATCCACTAATTTGTTTCCCTTGTGTTGCAGAGGCCAAACAAATACTGCCTCCTTTCTTGACCCATTATGCAAGCTTCAAAACTCTCTTCTATCCTGCAAATAAAAAGGAATTTTATGTCCTTTGCATGCCTGTAGGATATCCCTGAATATAAATATTAATGTCAAAGAACAGCCCACTTGCCCTTATTCCACTTATCCCTGATTTGCTTTTATAATTAAATTATATTTTTCATCTTTTCTTTCATTGCAAAATATTTTTTAAAATGGTAAACAAACACTAGGCTAGTGGAATTTTAATCAGTGCTGGATCCAAGTGCTGTTACCTGTGTCTGCAGGCCAGCCAAGGGCTCCATTATATCACTTAAGCAACATTTAAGCTGAATCAGTGATTTATTCTTGCAGCACGTTAGAGGAAAGGGCAGAAGGATTTCTCTCTGCAGGACCAACTTGCATCACGTGTCAGTGACAGATCATTTATGCCACCAGGCATCAGTGACTGCAGTCCTGTGGAGCCCAGGGCTGGAGATGGTCAGGGTAAAGCCAGGAGGGTCCAGCTGGCAGCAGTGCATGTGCACACAGTCCCAGCTGGCAGCAGTGCATGTGCACACTGTCCCAGCTAGCAGCAGTGCATGCACACACTGTCCCGACTGGCAGCAGTGCATGTGCACACAGTCCCAGCTGGCAGCAGTGCATGTGCACACCGTCCCAGCTGGCAGCAGTGCATGTGCACACTGTCCCAGCTAGCAGCAGTGCATGCACACACTGTCCCGACTGGCAGCAGTGCATGTGCACACAGTCCCAGCTGGCAGCAGTGCATGTGCACACCGTCCCGACTGGCAGCAGTGCATGTGCACACCGTCCGGGCTGGCAGCAGTGCATGTGCACACAGTCCCAGCTGGCAGCAGTGCATGTGCACACTGTCCCAGCTGGCAGCAGTGCATTGCACACTGTCCCGACTGGCAGCAGTGCATGTGCACACCGTCCGGGCTGGCAGCAGTGCATGTGCACGCTGTCCGGGCTGGCAGCAGTGCATGTGCACACCGTCCCAGCTGGCAGCAGTGCATGCACACACTGTCCCGACTGGCAGCAGTGCATGTGCACACTGTCCCGGCTGGCAGCAGTGCATGTGCACACAGTCCCAGCTGGCAGCAGTGCATGTGCACACTGTGCAGGCACAGCAAATCAAACACATGGCAGGAGAAGCCAGAAACTGAGCTGCTGTGCTGGGGCTGGTTGTACGTGGCCATCATACAAGATGCAGAACTTTTATGCTGGATGCTCCATGCTCCAAGGGATGTCTGTCAGTCCTGGCTAAGGAAAGGCACGGCACCTGCCCTTCCCTGCACTGTGTGGTGTGAGGTTTGTCTGCAGGGAGCTCCTGAGAGCACAGGAACTGCCATTCTGCCTCTCCTTCAGCCTTAGGAGCTGCAGCGGCTCCCTGCAGCCATGCAGCCCCTTCCTGCTGCTTTGTCCAGCCCTCTCTCTCCCACTCCCACCCACACCACACTCTCTGTGTTCCCCTGCTGCTGCTCCAGCCTCTGCTCCAGCATCCCTGTCAGCCTCAGTCTCAGAGAAGGGATCTGAGCCTATCTGTCCTCCACTGGCACATGCACCTTCAGAGCAACACCCAGAGCTGGGGCCCCTCCTGCCTGATCCTGTAATGTGCCAACAGCCACTCCTGCGGACTTTTCCAGGAGAAAAAAAAACTGATTTAGACCATGCAGCTTGGGAACAAGTGCTAGGTAACTTTCCAAAGGCTAGTCATAATGGATGAGTTCTAGCCAAGTCATACATTCCAACTTTCCCAACTTTCCTTTAACAAGTTACCTTTTTCTTTAAAGGACTTTGGGGCAAACTCAGCCTATTCTGTCAGCAGATCCAACTGAGAAAGGATCAAGTACTCTGGACATCAAAAACAAGCCAAAACAGGTCAGTGGAGCAGGGGATGCTTCTGTGATCATCTGCCCTCTGGAGACCTAACAAGCAATGAAAAGCCCTCTGGATGCTGTAGCTGCTGGCAGGAAAAGGAAGAAACCAGTCCTTGTATTTATCTGAAATTTAACATTGAAGAATGCAGTACATTGAAACACAAAAGGTAAAAAATAATTAGGTTTTATGTTTAAAAAGATTAACTGTGGGGGTTTCTCATCTCTGTTTTGATTTTGAATAATTTTTACTTACCCCTTTGGGTACAAATGTGGTTGTTAGTGTTGTCTGGTTTCCCAGGAGTATTAAAAATGTAACCTAGGCCTTTCTGCAATTACAAGCAAGTGAACTTGCCACAGCTGTGTGCCACGTTCAGGCCCAGTAGCAAACTCTACTCCCACTCTTCACACTGCTTTTCCTGTTCCCACTGGGCACAGGACTAAAATTCACCAAAATGACAGTACCTCCATAACTACAGTTACTTCCTGCTGTGCCAAAATCCCATCATCTCTGCAGTCATTCTAAAGTACAGGAATATTGAAAACAAAACCAGTCCAGAAAGAGGCACAAGTGCAGCAATAGGTCCCTCCTGAGCTGGAATTTCTGTGTGTCTTTATAGAAAATGTTAAATACTGTTGTAATCAGAAACCTACTGCTGCTGTTGCTCCACAGCTCACTGTTGAAGATAACAGCCTGTTAATTTACATTTAAAAACATATTTGTCTTATGGAAAAGAATATTCAGTGAACATTAACAATAGTGTGTACAGGACAACACCACAAACAGACGCACCATATCCTCCATATTAAGGACTGTACAAAATAGCAATGGCAGTAAAAGTCAACTGTAAAATGGTGGTCATGATGCTCTCCTGGCTATTGTTTAATTATGCCTCAGTTATTGTGTGGTTGATTCTATCACTCTTTCACCCATATTTTTGAAGGCTGTCTCCTGAAACTGCGCCCCACTCCAGAAAATCCTGGATACACCACCAATCTACATGCCTGTTAATAGAGTGATCTCAGCCTAAAAGGAAGGGAATCAGACTGGTCAGTTTAAATGTCTAAATTGCCTTTAGCCATCAGCTCTCTCAGCCAGAGAGCTGTAATTACCATGAAACACCCAGGGAGGCACTTACCATTGTTGCTTTCTTTTTGTACTAGTCTGTTACATTTGGAGTTATGACAGATTATACTACAGTTACCATAAAGTAGTATTTCCCAAGTGAAAAGACTCTTCACAAACTATTGTCTTTCTTTCTGTTTTCAGTTTTGCCAGTAAGAGACAAAAACATTTGTTAGAAGGAGAAAGAAGCAGCATAAAGATTTATTTTGGAAAGCAGATTTGTAGCTGAGGAATAAGCAAATTGGATCTTACTGTTTTCTGGTTACATTTTGCCTTTTCACAGTAAGTAAAACAAAATGGTGGTTTCTCAGCTATTATGATTTTAGAAATACAGTATTTAATTAAATCTTTTTATAGTAATGTTTTTTACCTGCACTCTTTGTGTTTCTTGTAGATCTGAGGCTTGCCAAGTTTCACTCAATTAGAAAGAGATCAGTCATTCCAGAACTGAAAGCAGTTTTCTGGAATATCTCCATTAAAAACAACATTGAATAACTTAACTAGATGTAAGAACTTCTAAATAGTAAGGCATTACAAGCCAATTTTTAATCTTGGTCTTTTATAAATATACCATTTCATTCCTTCCTCATTTAACTTCGGAGACAGTCTTAAGTACATAACACCTCTGAACATTAAATAACACTCACAGTAAAAGGCACTTTAAGAAGAATTTTGGTCTGAATTAGCTTTTCCTACACTCAGTCAGTGCTGAGCACCTGATGGAGTAAAACATGTGGATCTTTCCCCAGCATGAGTTTCTCTTTAGTTATGATAATGATTTATGGTACCTCTGAGTCCCGATTTGGAGCTCATAGAGAGTAAAGGATATCTTAGAGAAACCAGTAAAAACTGCACTATGCATCTAACTTTCCAGAAAAAAACCTACAGAACTGAGCAAAGCAGGACAATTTTTTTTTTCTATTCCTGAGAAGATTAAAAAGTGGCCCAAAGCATCCTGGGGCTCAGATGCACCAGATTAGACCAGTAGCCTATGTGCAGGTGAGAAAGACCAAGACAGCTGTTCCACAGCACTAAATAAATGAAGAGTTTTCTTCAGTTACAGAAAGGTAAAGCTGCAGAAGGATTGGTTTACTCTAAGAAATCAAAAAGGAGATGTGTGATGCTTTATATGTATCAAACTGTAAATCCATAAAGAGATGCAATTGTGAAACAAATCTGAAGGCTCTATAGAGAAGTCTACGAAATACCGTCAGTAGATTTGCAAGAAGTCCCAGAGAAGACTACACAAAGGCTTGAAATAAAATATAGACCCAAGCAGCCCCTGGGCAAATCCATTATATTTAATTTCATTTTGTATAGTAAAACAATTCTGCAAAAGTCTGTGGACAACAGCTGAAGAGAGACAAAGAAGAGCTAGAAAGAATCAATTGTAACAGAAACTTTGCAAGAGCAAAGACTGGATTATCACTTTGAAAAGACTACATTTGTTTTACATTTGGACACCATACATAAGCTATACTATATTTGAAGTCCCAGAAATACTCCTGAAATGAAATTCTAATTATATTGAGTACAAACAAGCAAAGCTCATCTCATAGGAGTTGTGCTGTGGGGAATGTGAACTGCAAGCCTAGGCAAGGCAAAATTTAGAAAATCTAATACTTGCAGTGGCTTAAAAATGAAACAGTGTGTCTTTTTTAGGACTGGAAATGTCGGATACTAGATGATAATGCAAATTATGAAGAAAAACACAAGTCCAGAAAGCAAAAACATAAAGTGAAAGCAGAACATAATAAAATGGAATTGAGAAGTAACAGAGGAGAGGTAGCTTATCTGTATCCTTGTCTTTAAGATGTGGCTGAATGTCACTCATACCCAAACAGAGTTAGATCATTTATGTCTTGGTCAAAGAGACACAGGTATCAGGTATGCCAGACAGCTCCATCCTGGGATCATGTAGCCTGGAAACAGCTGATGGAAGTCGCTCTCCCATCCAAGAGAGAATGCTGACACTCCTTGGGAAGGTATTTAGGATGAGTGTAAAGCACAAACTCTAAAAGATGCACATGCCTGTGTGTTAATAAAGGCTACCATCTCTTTTTACCCTCCTGACTGATATAACTGTGAGGTTGATTTCACTGAGAAACAAAGAGTGGAGAAAGATTTGGAAGGTGTACTACCAAATATATGAAAACCATCTCAGCTGGCAAGGAGGACCAAGACCCTGATGGGAAGAAACTTCGTGGAGTTTCAAGAGCATTCAGCAAATCCAAGTGGAAAATCCTTCACTTGTCGACATAACGTGGGTATGACAATGGGGGCAATTTCAAACAAGCTGATCAAAACATCCTGTCCTATAAATCATCATCACACATCAGCACACTTGCTCCATGTGCCTGCTGGAATCTCCAGTGTTGTTTATCAGGATATCATTGAGCAGAATAAACAGGTAAGCCATGATCCAGAGAGCCATTGCCTGCTGCTGCCTAAAGGCAAGCTCAGCACCAGGAGGCCATGGCACTGAAACCAGCTCAGGTGTAGCAGAGAAATGGGAGAGTAGGCCATGGAAGAATAGCCACAGTGGTATATTGTCTGACCTGCTGGATGAATAGAGTCATGAAAGAAACTTCTGTGAACAAATACTCCTCTAACTGACAAATCAAGAAGCTGTCTAAGAACTGTAGAGATGAACGAGCTCCAGGGCAGAAAGACTGATTCTTGCAATGGATATTGAAGGCATAGAAGAAAACCTCTGGCAGGTGGCACAGGATATTCACCAAGCTGATTCGGTGAGCATGTTTAAAAGACATAATTTATCACTATGTATCAAAGAAAGACCTATAAATTAATGACAGGCTGAGGGGACATGGTCTACACAAGTCAATTTCAAGTCCATACAAAATCCCTCTGACCATGTTAGGGCGGAGGAGTACTGTGATAACAAAGCTCTCTCATCGTTAAAACGAGTGAGACACTTTCAGTGTGCTCTTCTGTCTCAAAGAACACTGAGGAAGCAGAACTGTTTCAAAAAGACAGGTCGTGTTTAAGAAACCTGTGATCTTGCTTTGTGCTCTTGCTTATGGAATTGTGAGTTTCTCCAGAAATAGCTAACAAAACATTGGAAAGCCTTCTTGCCTTCCAGGGAAGATAAGGAACAGATTACAAGTCTGATTGAGTCTTCTGATTTCTCTTCTGCAGGGTAAAGGAAGTTATAAGGTAAAGGTGCTGTTGAATCAATAACCAAGTCTCATAATAATATAAAGGAAAACCTCAGGACACAAACAGAAGCTATTTGAAGAAAGAGTCAGTATCCAAGACCTATCTATTAATGACCCTGGAAGGAGCAGAGCACCATTGTGGATCTCAAAAATGTGAGAGGAATGACTGTTCTGGAGATCTTATGAGCTGCTGTTCCAAACCACGGGGTCTCAGAAGACATGGCCTGAGCCAAAGGTGAATAATCAACCTTTGTAGACCTACATCTGACCAAACCACATCTTAAGGGCCAGCAGTCAAAATCTTGTTTTGTCAAAATCTTGTTTTGTCAAAAGCTTGTTTTGTCAAAAGCTTGTTTCTTCTTTCTGGTTGTAGAAACATGAAGCAGTCCAAGAGCTGTCAGCCAGTTCGTTCTCCGGGCTGTTTGACTTTGTAGAACCTCTGGATTTGCTCATTAAGTGTTCCCAGAGATAACACCAGTGGTCCCCACATGGTCTAAATCCAACTTTGAACATCCTGCCAGGGATGTGCACTTCCTTACAGCATTTAAGACAACAGCAGCCATCAGAATTGGCAAAACAGGTTCCCCAGGCAAAAGTCCAGCAATCTAAGCCACACAAAGAAAGCAGGTAAGAGCTGGTGAAATTTTGGCCAAAAATAAGCTGAAAATTGCCCAAAGTTTATATCTACATGTATTTATATTTATATGGAATGAAATTGTCCATATGTCGTATTGTTTACATAAGGACTCTGCCTACATATATACATCTATGTGTGCATATATACATTCTATAGAGAAGCTATTTTTATAAATAATTCTATTTGTACAGAACTTTAACAAGAATCTGGAGTCTTGATCCAAATCAGCTGGACTACTAAGATGGGGCAACAAAATCCTTGGACACTGAATGCCTGGAATGAGGACAGGGCTGTCTGTATTTGTGCATCTCCCATCGGGATCATTTTGCTTCCTCATCAGGGCATGACAGTACAGAGACACACATAGATAGGTACTCAAAAAAGAAAGCCAAGTTCACAGCAAATTGACAAAACCGTGGACACAACAGGATCATAAAAATACTCGTAATGTATGCCCAAGAGAAAGAAAGACCACAACCTGGTGCTGGAGACCAAAATGCTGAACACAGCCTTTCACATTGTAATCCTCATTAGAAAATTGTATCAAAATTGTTAGTTCTTTATAACTATCAATAAGTATATTTAAGCAACCATGAGACAGCATCTTCTATCTATACAACAGCAAACAGAGGCTCACAAGGCATAGAGATAGTGCTTGTGACACACAGACTGCAGTAGGGTGAGAGATATACACAGTTTCTGATGGAAAAGAAGGAGGAAAATTAGTAAGATCCTAAATTTACATATTTCAAACCAGAATAGACTATCAATAAACCAGAGGATGATCAGCTAATATGAGGAGATGATTATGCACAGAAGAACACACAAAGTGTGAAACCCTGTGGGCGCTCACTCTACCAGCATTCAAGTGCAGGTTCCTTAAGATAGAGACCAAACTGGCATTGAGTGAGCACTGTTGAAATACATTTCCATCTTTTAGAGGGGCAAAATGTTTGGATGGCTGGCACTTAAAAGCTTTCAGCCTCCTGCTTTCGAACCATAGGTTAGGGTCACTAGTCACTAGATGCCTGACAGAATGGGGGTATTTTTCTCACCCTTGCAGATTTCTCCCCTTCTCTGTGATAGCTTAACTTTCAGTAAGAACTAAATTCTTCTCTCTTTCACTAGCATGTAAGAATATGGATTAAGTTGCAAAATTTAATACACCAAATAGATGAAAATGTCAGTGTTCACTTTCATATTTCTTTTTCCTTAGCTGTAAAATAGGGATAGTAAATTTAACAATACAGCTCACATGATTCATTAGACTTCATTAAGATTTCCACAGATTGTATTTTTTAGTTACTGATTGTTATTATTTTTATATCCCTCTGATAAAGGGATTTAGAAGGTTTTTCAGCGTATTTCTTATCACATTGGCCTTCTTTTTTCTTAAACTCAGACATTCAGGAACTGATTCTTGAAAGCTCTGCATAATATCTGGGTTGATAAAGCATCTTGACACTCCTCTAGGACAGTTCCAAGTGTTTTACGCCTACACTACAATTAACGTTTTTTGGTTTAAATTACAATACAACCCTAAATCCTAACCTCTCAGCTGAGAACCACAAATACATTTGTGCAGATAATCTGGAGGGGCCTGCAATTTATGAGTCTAAATTCACATTCACTAGAAACTGTATGTAAAGAACATTGTTAATGTTGTGAAAGCAAATATTTAAATGTTAAGTATCAGAATTAGAACCAATTCCAGAATAACTTGCTTCCTGTTGACTCAACATTAATGTCTAGATACAAAAGTAGGAGTTTTGCATTAGTCACTTAGAAGTTATTTTACAGGGCTTGTTCACCTGAATATTACAGTATCCTCATGTATCAGCACGGATTTTTTAATTCTTTGTGAACACTTTGGCTTAATTCAACACACACACACACCCCCATCAATGCCATGACAAGCCCACTGTATACCCTATAGATGCCTTTTCTCAAATAATTGAGTTTATTATTTTCATGCCAAAATGAACAGACTTACGGAATTTATGCAGTGGAGTTTCCTTTTGTACACACTAATATTCTAGACTATGTGGACAATTTTAGGGTTTTAAATCACCAGAAGAACAACTAACAACTCTTTATGATACCACAAAATGACTGTATTGTGCTCTGGCTGTAAAAAGCTGATGTGAAAATTACAGCTGAGGTTTTACCTCGGTTGGGGTTTTTTTCTTTTCATTTATGTTTTCAGGCTAGTCTGAGATGGATTTTCACCATGACATAACAGGCAGTGACAGCGGTTGAACAGAACATTTCTTTACAATGAAAGTTTATATCCTTTGGTTTTAGCTAATTTTGAACTCAAGGAAGTCCCTTAGCAAAATAAAAATCACAATAATTTTTTGTTAAAACAAGTAAAAAATATTATATATAAACATTTTATTAAATATTTTGAACTCCTTTTTTCCTGCTTTCTTTGCAAATTTTGATGTAGTAAAAGCCTTTCATAAAGGAAGCCCTAGCAGGCTACAGGGGTAAAATATTTTCCCTACTTACTGGTTACTCTCTCAACACTATCAGGCTGCATTATCAGTTACAGCTTCTCTTCCCCTGCTGTTTTTCAACCTTAACATTTTCCCATTACAGAGCACCCAGCGATGCTCTATGAACCACTCATATTCCCAATTAAGCTCTACTCCACATGCTTCAGCAGGTCTTAAATGATATACAGATGCCAGCTTGACCTTCTGCCCATCCTGTGCATGTGGGAGCACTGGCTGGATGGATTGTAAAAAAAAAAATCACAAGGCCCTACAGCGCAGAGAAGCTGACCCACCTTTCCTCCCCAGCCCAGGCAGGAGGACCCTGAGCAAGCTCCTGCTGTCTTGACATCCTACTAAAGGTACAAGGAAAGGGGCAGTAAACATTCAACAAATGGCTATAAAAACATGACCCAAGATGAAAGTTGCACTATAACATTCAAATCTATATGCCATTTTCTTTTCTTTTCTCTCTTCTTTTTTTTTTTTCTAATTTTTTTTTGGCAGGGGGAGGGTGAGATAAATCAAATTGTCCCCATCTGGGTTGCTGAGTAAAAGCACCTTTTTGGTATTCTTGAATTTAGATTTTTTCAAAATGCTGTTTTTCATCCCTAAATTTATAGGGCAAACTAGATACTTCATTTAGATGAGCAGCTTTTGGGCATGAATGACAACAACTGTTCATATGGATTTTTATTATGCAGATTAAATACTCTCTAATTACACATAGTGGAATACTTCATAACAGTCTGCTGTGTTATGTCAATAATCCATTAAGATATGAATAGATGCTTGGTAAAACTTCTGCTGAAAGCAAATAAGCGTTTATAATCTTATTGGAGAAAGCACAACAATCCCATTGACAGGAGCCTGATGGGATTGCAGGGACACAGTCTCATGAGCTGCTCTTGAAATCCAGAGAAAGGTCCTGTGATGCTGACAAACTGTAAATACTAAAGAAAGCACAGAACTTCAAAACTAAACTTCTTTTTTTTTCCTAGATTATTTTCTCATGTAAGTAGGAGCAGCTCCCCTAAGCCCTGTGATGCTTCTCTCCTTCCCATAAACAAAAAAAGTTTAGACCTAATTTTCAGTGTTTTCTGTCTTCATCGCGTAGTTAACCATACAGTGATAACTTTGGAGATTCCCTCAGTTCAGAACTAGAACAAGGACAGTTTGAGTCATGAGATGATTCTGGAAGAGATCAGAAGTTATCAAAAGGTACCCATGCTCTCTACCACAGTTTCACAGGATCATAGAATGTCCAGAGTTGGAAGTGACCCCTAAGGATCACTGAAGTTCATCTCCTGGCCCTGCACAGGACACCTCAAGAGTCCATGTGCCTGAGAGCGTTGTCCTAGCACTTCTGGAACTCTGTCAGGCTGGTGTTGTGACCACTGCCATGGGGAGCTGGTCCACTGCCCAGACACTGTCAGGATGAAGAACCATTTCCTAATATCCAACCCAACCCTCCCCTGGCACAGCTTCATGCTCAAGTCTTGTCACTGGTTACCAGAGAGAAGAGATCAGCACTTGCCCTTCTGCTTCTCCTTACATCCTCTGTGCCTGCTCTTGCCACCTCTCTGACACTGGGTCAAGCAGTCAGGGAAACTGGTTAAAAAGGGCCAGGAAGACTAAATCAGAAAGGATGGATGATATTCAAAAATCATGATGATCAGAAACAGACATTTCAGAATACTGATCTGAATCCTAAGCACAACTAGGTACAAAACAAGCAAATCAAATAGAAAGCTATTTGCAGTTTATATTGACTGACCCAAGAGCAGCAAGAGGTATTAACTTAAAAGCACTAAAACTCATCAACTGCTAATATAACTGTCCTGTAATATCCTTTGTAAACTGAGTGTGCTGCATCTGCTTGTAGCTCCAGTGTGACTACAACACAGATGTGTTTCCCCTCCATGCTACAAAGTATTTTCCTTTCTCTCCAGAATCCTTTGTGGCTGTCACTGGAACACCTAGGCATGCATTTTCCAACAAATACATGCAGGGGAAGTTGTACTTTCTTAACACTAACTGCTCTGAAGAGGTAGCAAGAAAATGCAGCACGTCCTGTCTGTGAAAACAGTGACTGGTGCAAGAGGAAGGAGCCACTTGGCTCAGGGCACAGGGAGACAGTGGCTGGAAGACTGGAACCAGCCAGACAAGAAACCTGAGGGCAGAAAGTCGAGACAAAATGGAGAATGGGAGGCAGGAGAAACTGGATTTAGAGACTAGCTGGCTTTAGCCTGTGAGGAACATACTGGTATTTGATGAAGAGGAGTGACTAAGTGCAATGTGGTTTTTCAGTGGTATCACTAATTAAGGCCTATCAGAAATACTAATGAAGTGAGATTTGCAGTACAAGTAGTGCATTTCATTAAATCAAATTATGAGGGTTTGGAGAATAAGGGGTTGGACAGACAGACACTTCTTCAGGTCTTAAATAGAGCAATCTTCAACATTAGGTACAAGTGCTAAGATTTACTGGCCACGAGAGTAGAAACAGATACAAGCTCATAAAAGACTGGAGTTATATAAAACCCCATTTGTGAATACAATAGGAACTTGATTTTTCAACCTCAGGAAAGTTATCATTACTTCTATGTGTGTTATATACCTGTAATTCCTGTGTGATCCCCAGAACAGACCAGTGTGAATGCTTAGAGGATACCCCAACATTTCAAAGGGGCACATTTGAAAAAGACCCTTCTTTTTCTTTGATAAAGCCACTCAGTATATTGTGCAAAAATAGAAGGGAGAAGGAGATGATTTGTCTTTTGATCCATCATTTATTGGGTGCCTTACACACAGCTGGTAATACATGTCAATTGTATTTTATTAGTTGGAAACACACAGCAGTTGGGTGGATCTTTTCACTGGCATTAAGGTAGGTTACATTTCTGCTCTTACCTCATTGACCTTTATTGCTAGTGCTTTAGTTTACCAAGATAAAGTTTGTTACTCTCCAATCCTGTGTTAGATTAAATAGGATGCTTTGTAGGTTGTCTAATTTCACTGTATTCCTCTCCTTAGCTCAGTATTGTAGTTTGCTACTCATTTTGAATAAAGCAGCCTCCAGATGAAACAAAGCTTATTTACAATCTATTAGCAATAAAAGAATACACAAACAAAAAAAACCCCACAGGTTGCTTTTATTTGTCTTTTGATTTCCAAGTCTCTGGAGCATACGTGAACATGGCTTGTAGCATTGTTCTGCAGGCAGGGACTTACTTCAAATTTAATTAAAGTTGGAATTCCCGCTGTAATCATATGAATTTAAGAGTTGGGGCTGTAAAAAAAATTACTAAATATTTTCTGACTCTCAGCTGAATTGTGAGTTATCAACACTGAACTGCAGAGCTGCATGATTCACTGTGAAATTGATTTTATCACATGGTTCCACAATGCATCCTATGGGGTATTTTTTTCATATTTTCCCATGCATTTTTAATGCGTTGCCTGATCTTTGGGTACAAATTCCTTTCCCTTCAGCAAATTCTGACTTTCTAAACACCTGAGCAGTTTCAAACACCTGATATTTAATTTTCATCAGTCTTCTAGGGAAATATTTTTGCCTCTCACATGTGGATATCTTTCTGCTAAAATTATATACTTCTGAAGTACACTATTCAATCTCAAAACATGAGGAGTTGAAGGGCTAGAAGTTAGATCTCTGTCATTATAGACAGAAGTAGATATAATCTTCTTCTAGAACTCAGTGTTTGCTTCTGTCACTGGCAAGACAGTAACAGGTATTCACCATTTAAATGTTTACACTTTCATTAGGAGAAGAATCATATAAAGCTATTTTAGAACTGGTTTGTCTTCAAGTTCTGCTACTTAAATTCTCTCACAGGCCTTAAATGCATTTCTTCAGGCACATCCATTCTGTTGACATCAGTGTAATTCCATGCTGTAACATACTTACATGCTTTGCAGAATCATGGCCCTACAAACATGGCCCTATAGGTGAAGAATCCCAAAGCATCTTAACTCTAATGTAGCTAAGATTTTCTTGTAAAAAAGAAGTGACTGTGATTCCAGATATATGTATGTGTGTGCAAGTGTACAGATATATACATATATATATATATAAAGGTCATAAGACAAATCAGCTTTTGTTGTTACTTGTTTGGAAGGATCTATATGCACACATGACTAGCTGACTTTTATAGAGGCTCTGTTGTCCAACCATACAGTGGCCAAAACACAACTATTTTTAATGATCAGGATAATCACACTCCCTATTTACTTGGGTAATTGGCTAAATGGAATAATTCAGCTTCATATTTAAAAAAATGAGGGGTCTATATTAAATAATTTGAGATAAATCATGGACTGCTTGAAGGACTGTAAACAATTAATAATGATAAATAGGCTGCAATTTGTTGAAATAGATGCAAAGAGGTATCTAGGGAGATACTGAAGACGTCAGTGTTGAAACAAATTTACTATAAGCATAAATGTTCTAAAAGGGGCAGTTGATTAAATGAGTAAATTATATAACTTTACATTTCAATGTAAGTGAAGATGGGGGGAAAGAACCATAGTAATTGAAAGAACGTAGCAGCATGAGGTTACTTCAGCTGAAATGTAAGATAATAATATGAGAAAGATTAATTACAATCATAATTATCTTCTCCTCACACAGTTATCTTCCTATGTAGCTATTGTTTAAAGTAGATTCAAGAACTTAAGACACTGCTGGCTTCAGGAGCCTGATACACAGGCTGTTAAAATGAAAGGGAGCCTTTCCCTTAATGTCATAACTTTGGATCCAGCCATCAAAAACTTCTGGATTTAGGATGGAGTTAATGTAAAGAGTAATAGAAACCAAAACATGTTAAGGAATATGGTTAAAGACAAGGTGATCAAATAATGGCAAAATCTCCCCACAGTGGCACAATAACTACAATGACTACAATGATAATTAAGTCACGTCTTTTTTTGTGGACACAGGTTAGGGTAAAAGGCTTCAGGTAACCTTACATGGTGTAATTTTCTTCTTCCATCACAGCACAAGTGCACACAGTGACAGTTGTGGGATTATTACATAACATGCAAACTTCAGAAAAATAAGTAATTTTTTAAATGCATTTTCTTCATTTTGGAGGACAGAGCTACAGGAAGTCAAACAGCTGAAGAAAGGTCTGTGTTAAAATATGAATGTATGAAATTTAATTTTCAAACAATATAATCTTCCTGAGTCTGATATGCTAAGCATAATAAATGAACAAGCATGCAGTACTTTATGCATAAGCAAAAATAAATCAGTGCAAAGTCCCTGCAATTCATCTGGTCAAGAAGACTTATTAGACAAGGTCAAATTATATGAAAATCAATCTTCGTAGACTGAATCTGATTTGCATTAGTAGATAAATGTTTACCATAATTCCAAATCAAGAACAAGACTCTACAGTAATTCCTTCATCCACGCTCATGGTCCCTCATACCCAGGGATGTTACACAGGCTGTGCTGGTGCTTGGCTCAGCCAAGGAGAGCTGTGCAGAAATGCAGCTCTAAGCAGAGGCATGGAAATAATTTTTGTCTGACTTTGGGAAAAAAACACTGTCCTGAGTTAAACTAAACCTATCTTTTAATCAATAAAAAACAAGTCTGACAAAATGTTTTCCTCTGTCCTCTCTTGTATCTCCAAGAGTAAGGAAATCTGCCCTCCAGTCCTCACTTGACCAGATGAGGAATTTCACTTATCTCCCATTTCAGAGAGCTCTACTAGACATGGTCTTCAGTCTGCAGGTAGTTTGTCACCCTGCTACAGACTCATCTTCCTCAGTTATGTGGGCTGTACTCAGGCGTGCCTATGAATCTAGTCTGAAAAGGATTCAGAAATAAGCTCAGAAAATGCCAAACTAATCTAATTTTTTTTTTAATCCAAAGCTATTTGCCAATTTCAGCTCACATTTGCAAAGAACTTTGGTTGTCCTCAAATTTCTTTTGGTGGCCAAGTAAATAATGGAAAAGCCTAAATCCCAATCTTAGTTCTAAACATATATTTATTCCCCCACCCTCCCCTTCAGTCCAGGTCTAGGTAAAGGCCAAAAGAGCTTGCAGTGCAACTCTAGCATAACACCAAGATACCACTTCACAAACTGCTCTATATTTTGCTGCAGCAAAAGGCTGAGCCCTCAGTTTCAAGTGTTAAATTGCAGTGCACAGAAGGTAGAGGGCTGGTGAGGGATATTCACATGAGGGAACACTTAGGTAATTTTTAAGATGGCTTCAGCACCCAAAGCAGCCATATCCCAGGTCCAGAATAAAACTACCACATCTGAAGTGCAACTGGAGTAAGACTTATCACCTCTTTACACTTTCTGGTAAGTTTCTCCACATTGGGCTTTATTCTGATTTTTCCTACGGTGACTTTACACTGATGTAACTCTACTGGTGGGAAACAGAGCTGCTGCAGATTTCACCTGGCATCAGACCTCTCTGAACAACGCTTTGCCAACAGCTGTAAGACAGTCCTGGGTCACAGGCAGGCATCTTCCCTCCTGAGCTGTAAGTTCAAGCTGTCCCATGAGGTTAGCACTAGGAGAGGCTGCTCACTTGCTCTCAGGGAAGTCAGCGGGGCTGGAGGGTGCTCAGCACTCTGGGAGGATGAGGATGCAGGGCCGGAGGGTGCTCAGCACCCTGGGAGGATGAGGATGCAGGGCGGGAGGGTGTCAGCACCCTGGGAGGATGAGGATGCTGGGCTGGAGGGTGCTCAGCACCCTGGGAGGATGAGGATGCAGGGCTGGAGGGTGCTCAGCACCCTGGGAGGATGAGGATGCAGGGCTGGAGGGTGCTCAGCACCCTGGGAGGATGAGGATGCAGGGCTGGAGGGTGCTCAGCACCCTGGAGAGATGAGGGCTGCTGGAAGCACCCCCTGCTGAACGTCCACCTTTCAAGCCCTGCATGGATTCAGCAGTAACAGCTGCACTGAATTTTCTGTCCTAAACTTTTATTCATTAAAAAGCTTTAAAATCTGAATATGACTCCGTATTTCTCAAGTTCAAATAAGAAGGCTTTTCACATTTGGGCCAAGCTCTGTTGCAAGCTGTCTGGCTGTGACACAAACCATGGACCTATGCCAGTGAAATGTGGTGTGTGTCGTGCTGCAGTCTGAGCTGTCTTCTTGGGAGGCTGGGAAAGCCTGGAACAGCTGTGTCATTTTCATTTGCTTACCATTTCCAGAGTTTTTCTAGCACCATAGCTACTTTCTGCTCTATCAAATACTTGATAAATGATTAGAAACTACTTTTAAAATTAAGCAAAGGATGTAATGGATGCTGGTAAACTGGTGCCAGAGAGCCCAGCCCACTGCAGGAGCACAGATGTTGACCTGATCAGTACTTCCTTGCCACTTTCACCCTTTTTTCCTCCTCTTCTCTCCCCCTCTTCACTCTTTTCTTCTCTGTGCTAATGAAAAGATGACTTGCTAGTCAAACTCACCCCCCTGTCTTGCTCACCTCCCAGGCACAACTCCACAGGTCCTGCCATGGGGTCATGCACTAATCAGAGCCACCTCCTCATGATCTGGGGAGGACTTCTCCACCTCCATCTGTGACTGACACTCCACAGGATCCTGTTAGATTACAGTTTTGAAATTAATGGAACTAGAAATGATTTTTAAAAAGACAGTTCTCACCTACAACCTGCAAAGTACCCCCTCCAGAACCACCTCTTGGTAATTAAGAGCCTTCTTTGTTAGCTGTCTAGAAGACCTCTCCCAAAGCAGAGGAATCAATCCATTGCACCTGTAACAACAGGCACCTTGTGAAAAAATAAGAGGCCTGGCATGGGAGCTAAAGAATATGTGACATCTTTGCTGTTCTGCTAACAGTGTCTGTTCCTCCTCTTCCCCATGCCACAGGACAGAATTGGGATGGGCAGGGCTAGAGCAGAAAAGTGGAAAAAAGCCATAGGCAGCATTTAAAATAGTGATCCCACCCATCTCTGCTTAGTGCAGTCATCCAGCCTAAATCCACAGTGGTCAGTCACTGCAGCTGTGCTCAGGCTTGGCGTGCTGAGCCAAATGACAAAGATCAGGTACCTGCAAACTGTCACCTCAAGCTGTCTTTGCTCTCTCTGGTTGTATCCACGTGTCCTGGTTTTGGCCAGGACAGAGTCAATTTTTGCAGTAGCTGTGAGGGGGTTGAGCCTGGAACTCAGGTTCCAGGTGTGGTCATGTCTAGGTTGTGATGCTCTACCGCTGACGTCTTCACCAGGGGTGTGAGGGACTCTTGCTTCCAAGATGAGGGACATGGCTTTGGGCCAACAGAAGCCACCTGTTCAAAGCCACCTTTTCCCTTTTCAAAGCCAACTTTGCTTTCCAAAGGTGGGAGTAGGAAACCTGTCTGCCAGTGTTCATTGTTGCTGTGGGATGTGCATTTTGCATGTAAATCACCCTCTCTTTTTGTACCCTTCTACCTGTAATATTGTTGCTGTTACTGTGTCTTTATCTCCTTGCTTATGTCATTGTTTCCAATAAATTTTTCTCATCTCAACTCATTACCTGTGCCTTTTGTCTCTCTCACCAGCACGGGGAGGGAGCAGCTCATGGTTTTATTTTTAGTGGGAGTGCTTAGCTGGGGTCTACCATTCCTAATGCGTGGCACCATGCTATATTTTGGCAGGAACAAATGCAGGCTTATCAGTCAATACACTTTTGTATGGCCCCTGGTACTCACAAAGTTTTGAAAGCATTGCTGAAACTCTTCTGGGTTGGCTGGAGAAGGCAGAACTCTGCCAGGTGTCTCCTTAGACAGGAAACAAGCAGGAGGTGGGATATGGCTTAACATCTGATCTCCACAAAATCCTTACAACAGGGAATACACACCCTCCAATACAAGAGGACAATTTTGAGTCCTTAGCAACTTAGAACACCAATTTATAGTTTTTATTTTATATTTCCACTGACCAGGCAACCTTTAAGGATCATATCTGTCATGATAATGAGATATCATGGGTTTGTTCACATAGAACATTTATCCCATAAAAAACTTCCAGACAGTGACAGAGACTTAGATCTCCTCTGCTCTCCAGATTCTCACTCTCTGAGCAGCCAACACAGCTCCCAGAGACAAGCTCTGGAGAAGAGAGGAAGGAAAAAGCCCAGAAGAGATGTAAGGCTCCAGCTGGAGGATGTAGCAGCAAGGGCAGGACAGGGATGGTGGGTGAGTTATTGAGAATGAGTGTGGATGCACCCATAATGGGCTGATCCAGGCCCTGGGGTGATGGAGCTGGGCTGTGAAAACTGAACTCTGCTCTGGGATCCTCTTCAGCTTGGGCCTGAGCTTCTTGCTCAAAGAGCCCTGGGGATCTCTGCCCTGGGGCTGGGCTGCCAGCCAGGACCCAGGCACCACATCAGTGACAAGAGAGCTGCCAGTGCAACTCTGTACTTCAGTATTGTTCTTCCAGATCCTCAGTTCCTCCACAAAACATTGAAATAAAAAAGTCTTGAGAGGATCCTGTGCTTTACCATGACTATCTCCTTAAATTTAAATCCCGTGGCAGTTCTTTAACTAATCTATCCAGATAGAAGCAGATCAAAACTCCCAACAGTGTCAATGCCCACCTCTGGCCTCACCCCTCTGCCACTGCTTTCCAGCTAATTTATGTGAGAGGAAAGGCCCTTGGGAACTGGCCTTTAATACCACAGCTGTAATCTTCTCTGAGGCCAGGAGAGAATCCTGCTTAGGGATTTGATGTCTGCAGAGCTGTGTGGTAGTCCTGTCTGATGCTATACTGTCTCTATATTTTTTAAATTGTTTTATATTTTCTTTCTCTTATAATTAAAAAAAAAATCTTTTTTCAAATAAAGAATATAATGTACATATACACAATTTGCCTAACTAAGAAAGCAATACAAATTAATAGATAAAATTTCTGATGCATATTAGAAAAATAAAGAGGGTAATTCATTTGCTTTAAAGTAGAAGACAGAAGACTTACTGACAAATTAGAAATTAGAATTGATGATATCCTGTTGTTGAGGTATCAGAGCACAGGAAGAAATCAGAATTCTCCCCAGACTTCAACATTTGAGAGACTGCAATTGCCTTGCTGAAAAATCTGCTGTTCAGCCCCACTGCTTCCGCTCTGAAACACAGTGAATGAACCCACCATTATATGTTTAAGAGAGAAATACTTTCTCTTTTTTCCTTTTCAGCTAATCGAGATCATTCTGGTTAAAAACCCACATACCTCTCTAACAGTAAAAGTTCTGTTCAGATGTCTTGAGCTTCTGCCATCTCCTCCAGATTTTCTGCATGGCTTGAGTGGGGGGCTGTATATTCAAACCATGTACAACAATATTTCTTACAGATGTCAAACATATGCAGTAGGAAAACGAACATTATGGCAGACTTAGTGACTGTGTAAAAGTGACTTTTATGGTAAAGGAAGTCCCTTTCACAGTGAATAGAAAGAACAGGTAAAGGACTTGGAGCTACAGAAAAAAATACAGCTCCTTGCTGTCACATTTCTGCTGTGTTCAGGGATCAGGACTGTCTGTGCATGGTCTTTGAAAAAGAAATACACTATTCCACCAGCAATTTCTTATTACAAAAAAAATACTCTTATGAAGCTGATTTTTGGTTAACCACTCGGGTCAAGTACATAAGTAGCTTTTTTTCCTAGGTCTTGTCTTATTAAATGCCAAAATGTCTTTTTGGTTGCTCCCTTTGACCACAAGCAGGGGCTTCTCAGTTTCCTTGCTTTAATGACAAACAGAATCTCCAAATATTCTATGTTGGAAGGGACCCACAAGGATCAACAAGTCCAACTCTTAAATGAATGGCCCATGCATGGATCAAATCCACAGCCTTGGCATTATTAGCACCAGGCTCTGATCAGCTGAGCTGATTTCAGGGTTGGGAGTGGCTACACTTCACATTCTGGTGAGGTGAGATGAGATGAAGTCTGGAAGTGGTTGCCAGGGAAGGCAGGTCATGCTTTTACCTCTGATGGCTGTGAAGTTCACAGCCTCACATGCTTGAGGCACAGATTCCTGCCCTTGGACAGGCACTTCCCTGAAGTCTCACGCTGGTTGGAACTCCAAAGCAAAACACTACCAGCAGCATACAGGTTATTGGGAGTGAGTGCAGCAACTTTTAACATAAACTTATGGTTTAAGAGGTGGAGCAGAACAGCACAAATTAGCACAATGTTTCCACAAATTGGTAAGTGGATTGCTAGTGGTTTTCCCATAGATTCTGAGTTAAGGTAGCTCAGTTTTTCTGTCTTTGAACCTTGTGTGTGGTTCAGCTTCTGCTGGTCAATCAGGCTAATCCTCAGTTTTCCACACACACCTTAGAATGTATCATGAATCAGGTGCACCTCTTTATAAGGGTCTCATTCTCACTCTGATTTTAGCCCTTCATCACTTTGTAATTATAATAAGGCCTCTATTACATTTGCTACTACATTTCCAAACTGTACACTACTTGCACACTATACAACTGAATTTCCTTAGAAATTCCTAGACCTTTTTTTAAAATAGTTGATTCAAAGAGGAACAGAAACATAATTTTTGCAATATAATATAATTTATGCGCATACAAGTATTACTTGACCCTATTGCATGTCTTTTGTGTGCTAATGTGCTGACTGTACCTCAGTCATGGTCTTATTCTTACACAAGAGCAAACAAACAGTTAACTGCTACATATTTGTGTGTTTCTCTAATAAGTGATTACCTACAGAATATTACTGACCCCTATTTCATTCATACTGACTCATAATTGATATCCCACTACCTGTTTATACTGAACTCTTGTCTGCTGGTGATTAATTTTAGAAGATTCCACCTGAAAATGTGGTGTTTTCCATGACAGAGCGGGCAGAAAGTCAGTGCTGCTGGCATCCACACTTCTGCCCTAAGCTTCTCTTTTCTCCTTCAGCCAAGGACCAGGAACAAAACCTTCATTGCAAGACCCTACACAGTCACACCTAATCAAGGTGACACAACTCCCAAGCACGGATCATGGAGCACATACAGAGAGCTCTCAAGTCACTTCTTAGCGATTACATGAGTTATGCAAATACAGGAGAAAATGATAAATTTATCAACATATTTGAAAAAAAATGGAGCAGTTCTCATGAGTGTGATGAAAAGGCCAGATCAAAGCAGCAGCCCATGAGGCAGAGCTGGCTGCCAGGACTGTGTCAGCTGGCATATTACCTCCCCAAGCACCTCCACATGCCCAAACACTTACTCTGTAAACTGTCAGCCCACCTGTGTTGGAGGAGAACCCTGCTCTGATGGACCTCCAGAGATCAGCTTACAGAGGTGCCCCAAAGCTGACATTTGGCTCACAGCACTGAAAAGGCTAAGCCAGCTTAGGCTGGATTTTTATAAATGACTGGCTTGCTTTCTACACCTCTTTGTCACCTCCAAATCAAGAATTACTATAATCTTTAAAGACTATTTGTTATTAGTGCAACCAGAACCCCTGTTAAGAGACCAAGATCACCTGGCACAAACATAGAACAAAAGACAGTCCCTACTCCAAAAGTTTACATGTTAAGCATGTTCCCTGGAAACACTCTCCCAACTGGATGAGTATCAACAAACTGACTTGTGTTTCTCTATAAATCTCACACTCCAACAAGAAGAAAAAGGGACCCATAAATTATCTGTATTTTGCTATCTGTCAGTGGTAGAACTCTGCAACCAATGCAGCTGACAGCAGTCAGACCTGATGCAAGATTGTTGTACTTATGGAAGAACTAGAAAATACTAAAAATGCAAAACCTGGCCAACATTCTTTGCATATTTATGCTCTTCAGATCTTTATTTCTCTGAGGTGGCAAGGGACATATGGTGAATCAACGTAAAATTTAGCTCTTTATGTGCAAACCATCCTTTTTTTATTTCCTTTTGCCAATTTAGTTGGAGCAGCATATTTTACATAGTTACAGCTGATAGCAAGTGAGTCAGCTTGATCTGATGCTTGTAAATCTGACAGAATCTCACTGACAGTTGTATATTTTACCCCAGCATTACCCTTGGGCAAATAAAAGTTAAGTATTTTATTCTTCCCAGCCTCTTTACTCTCCCCTCTGATCCCATCCCTACTCTACTAGCTACTGTAGTTTACAGTGAGCTGCTTTTCCCTCCTTTTCTCTACTTAATGCTGATGTCGTGTTCTAGAGTCTTCCTTCTCAGTTCCTCTCTCTTGTGGGGTGCCCTTCCCACTCTTCTTAAAAGTGTGAGAATTGTTAGCCTGTAACGAAGTCAATAGTGATGCTTTCATAACTTGCTATCAATATTAAATACGCCTTTGCATTCTGGATTCTAATGAGATAATGGGCAAATAAGGTATCTGCATTATTTTATCTCAGGACTCAGGCTTCTCTGAAGTTTTCATTTCCTAACAATTGTTCTTTCAATACCCTCCAAACAGAAAGCTATTACTCTGGGACTGTGACATTATCTGCACATCAGTAGACTATATGACTCCAGCACCAAATAATGGAGACTATGGTGATAGTGCTAAGTTAAAATAAGTCTGAGTAAGACTGTTAGCTTTCAAGTATATGTCTAGCAATACCACCTCCTATTGCAAATACTTCACATTCTACTTTATCCAAAAACAATGCTTAGATTTATGGAAAGTTCTTAAATTGATTGTAGATAAAATTTTAAAGCATGGTAATTGTTCACATAGAAAATCATCAGCTTTGAAGGAAGTTATCTCTGATTTTAAGTGACATGTCTTATGTTTCTGTGGTTTAGGTGAAACTCAGCAACACCTCAAGTTCTAAAGGTGCAAAACATTGACCCCATATCCAAATGAACATCAGTTATTTGTATTCCTTATGGAGTAATTCATGATTGATACAGTAATCCAATTACCATGACTAGGGAGGTGGTACTCAAAAGCTCCTCAGCTGTAGCTCTGGTCATGCAATTGTGTACAAAACATGTGTGCTCCAGGGAGTACCCATAAAAAGAGCTCACACTGACCTAGCAGATCTTCTCCATAGCCTAAGCCAATGGAGCAAGAATTTCTATCATCCTAACCAGGAAAATAAGTAGTATAATCAAGATAGGAAAGACTTCTATTTTCTCAATACTAAATATATGTATCTACATTTTCAGTTTCCAACGTGCCAATCTGTACTGGCAACTGAAAGCAGCATCAGAAGTTAATAGGGTGGAAGCTGAAAGTTAACTTCTGAACTGGAGGTCCTTCTCATGACAGTGAGAACTGATAGCTCGTGTTTTTAACATGTTGCTAAAACACTCAGGAACTGAAATAGCTAATGCAAATGCAGCTGTCACAATTAAGTTTCAGATTTTATCATTCTGCTGAAATGAAAGCTCCCTACATTCATACCATCTGCAGACTCAGGGAGACGAGGCAGCAGCTCTGCTGTCTGCTGCTGTTTTGGTGGTTTCCCTCCCAAGAGCACGGAGACAACATCCAGCTCTCTGTAGCTGCACCACGAGTGACAACAGCACTGTCATGGAGTTTGGTGGAAATCTGTTGAATGTTCATCCCTGAAAGGCAGCCAGTGAGCAACTGTGACAGGCATCACACTGGTAGGCAGAGGAAAACACCTGGGAAGTTTGTGGCTGTGCCTCAGGCTCTGCTGATTAAGATACCACTGTTATCTGTCAGGTTGCAGCCAGCAGAGCTCCTCAACTCTTCCTTGAAGTTCTACGGGGTGGATTTAGAGCAGGGAGAAAGAGAGTAATAATTAAGGGAGCCTCAATGCCTTTGTGAGCCTCTGTTAGAATGCTGTGGCTGTTTTTGACGCTGTAACAGGAACGAACTACCTGCTGCCATCTCTTTCTCCAAAAACACTATCTCTGCCCCATGTCCTTGTATGTGACAATGCTCATGTCCTTGTATGTGATAATGCTCACGTGCCCTGTATGTGCCTGGTGCTCTGCCACTGGAGCTGAGGTTCAGATCTGTGCTCCCTGGGAGGAAGGGGTGGTTACAGGTGTTAGGACAGAAACTGTGGTCTTGGTATAATAACCCAAACTGAGCAAAGGGGACTACAAACTACAGGTCTCTTTTACTTGAATGAGATTTCAAAAGATGAAGCAAAGTTCTGCAGCATGACTGGATTTCGCAGTTAGAGGCCCTGAATGCTTAGTAAATGCTTAATACAGTCCCTGCCTCAAGAGATTAGTGAGTAACAATGAAGATGTCCCTTGCCCACCTGAAAAGAAAGATTTCTCCATCTTGTATAAAACCCTTCTCAAGCAAAGATACAAACAGCATCACTGCATGAGCAGGAGGGTTCCCAGCAAATGGCTTCATTTGCAGGAGGCAAAGTCCTTCTGTCCTGCTCAGCTGTGTACTACTGACCAGGGCTCAGCATTTGCTCAAATCTTTCAAGTGAGATAGGAGAGGTGGAGCAATCTAGGAAATAAGAATTATGCCAATTTTATCCCATAGCTTTTCCAAGTCCCTTGCACTGTAATATCAGCATGTGCATCCTGCGCTCACAATCTCTGATTTAAAGGTCCTCTGGACAGCAGACTCCCTCCAGCCCTAACCTTCTTTCTTTCTCCCCTCCAAGACCTTTTTTCTCTTTTGATGCAATTCAATGATCTGTCCCTCAGTGTTTGTCACCAGGCTCCACCCTATATCCCTCAGTGCCTTCAGGGTGTCTTCTTTTTTCTCTGTTCCTATGGCTCCAAGGTCATTCACTGCTCCTAAGGGAACCTGGCTTTTTTCTTCAATCCCCAGACATCAGACATCTCTGGACCCCTCTGTCTATTCCTCTGTCTATCTTCCTTCATGGTTCTCTCTTTCAATTTGCAAAACCTTCACTCTATCAAGTTTTAAGCAACAATATTTCAAGGGAATGGACAGGAAATTCCCATGCCCATAATTAAATTTCACATGTAGGGCTGTGCGTGCCTTAGTGCCCACACTGACAAATACTTCTAATAATGAGCCACAGCTAGTACAAATCAAGTGACACAAAACCTGAAACGACTGGAGAGAAAAGAATGTGTCTCAAATACGTAGGACCTTTCTTTTTTACACAGAGAGCTTTTCATTGTTAAAAATATGCTTGAATACAGCATTCAAAACCTGAACAAACTGATTAAGGAGGGACCAAGTCAGTAAAGGAGCAGTGGCACTCTGTGTTATCATGTGAGAGGCCCTGGTTTGGGAATGACAGAGGCTGATGATAAATGGCTGCAGCACAGCCATGATGCCACAAGTCTCTGTGGAACAATACTGGCTCTGCTGCCCTTCCTTGACAGCTGCACTCAAATCTCTGCAAACAAGGATTACTCCAGAAGGCCATTTGCCCTTCTCCTGTTGAAAATGTTGTCTGGGGAATACACGTGGTCACGAGCTATGGGGATGCACTGGAGTGATCTCTGGTGCACAGCTTCTCTGCATGTCCCTGTCCCCTTCTGTTGGGATTAGGGACCTCTGCACCAGGGAATGAGCACAGAGACATTACATTGCCAGTGGAAAGGCTGCCTACCAGGTGATTTAGAAAGCAGCCTATTTGACTGGGCCAGCAAAGGCAACATGTCTCCTCATGCATCCCCTTAGCTAAAGGTCATGATGATCAGATACAGTGCTGGAAGTGAAAGGGCAAAATATTAGTCAACCAATGAAGTTTCCTATTTTATTTTCCCCGAGTGATATTTTGAGTTTGATTCCTTGTGAGCAGAGGCAGGAGGAGACAGAGTAAGTGTGCTTGAAGTCCACAGCTATCCATGTGCCACACAATCCAACCCATGGAGCTGATTAGAAACAATGCTTACTTTAAAAAATAATTACAGCTTACAAAAATTTCTGGCTTCTTGTTTTAAGAAATTTTGCTGTTTCTCCCCCTCCCGTGGTCTTGTTTTAAATAGATGAAAATTATTTTATGAAACAAGAGGAATTTTAGACAAGTCCTGGACAGTCCAGTGTCTCAGCAGAGTGAGCCCTTCACAGAGTTGTTGTTTGCTCCCTTACAGATTAACACAGTTGGGAACAACCCCTGCATTATCACATGGCAGCCTCAACTACCCCTTAACAAGAACATATTTTCCACTCTTTAAAGTTCTACAAGTTGCATCTTAAAAAGTACACGGTGCCCTATATGGGGATTAAATTGGGGGGTTTAGACATGTCCAGTGATTAAGGTGGGCATTTATGACCTTCTCACTGGCAGGAGCCAATCTGCAGGAAAGCAATCTGCAGCACAAGCTCCACAGACAAGGCATGGCATGATGTTGTAAACCAAACTCCATTCTGTTCTTGTGTTATTCAAGGAGTTCCATCAAATTATTACCATTATTTATACCCTAATAAAATGTAGAGGTCTCTCTCAGGTTTCTTGTTCTGTGGTGCCTGATTCCCTCCAAACACACAATGAAACATGGCTCTAAGACTGGTAAAATGAAAACAGTTGGGAGAATTTAACAGAATTCATAATGAATTATTTTCAGGCATATGGTTGTTTTAAATGTTTTCTCATAGTTGGTAGTATTGCAAGAAAAAAAAAAAGACATGAAACCAAGAAGGAATTTCATTGTCTTTAAGTAAAAAAACATGACATAAATGTGATTTAGATAAACCTGATATTATAATGATGGTGGTAACACAGGTCGCATCCCAGACTGCCTCTCCCAGTCCCAAGACAGGAACAAGACACTTCCTTCCTCCAAAAAACCAAAGGAAGAATGGGTGTCCCAACTGTGGTATGGCCCCACATGCCCTGAGGTTTTACACATATGGCAACACTTTGCACAGGTGCTTGTAAACATGATACAATTTATTACTCTTTCTCCTTCCCAGTAAACTAGAATCAGAACACTCATTTTCAGACAAAATTCCTTTTTTTCCCTAACAGCTGCAACACTTAAAATATTTAACTGTAAGCTTTTTTTCTTCTAATTTCCAGAACTAAAGCTACTCCCAAAAGTAAAGACATGCACCCCTCTTTCAATTCACTTATGTATATGAATATATGTGGCATCTCTTCTGATACCTGGTATTGGGCAGACAAGCCCCACGCAGGGACAGTGCCCAGGAACCAGGCCCAGGAGTGGGACAGCCCTGCTTCACTCTGCTGGCCACACATCAGAGGAAGAGTGAGAACCTTGTTGGAGACAATCCCAAACTCTCTTAACCCTGAGCCAGCCGGAGAATATTTCAACCGTGCAATATCTATAGGTTGACTTGCTTGAGGTCGATCCACAATAAAGCAAAAAAAAAAAAAGTGTGGAGTGTGCAAGATGCTACTGAATAAAAATGAAAAATGGCCTTTACTAGGATCAAAATAAAGCCATACACTGGGTGACCACTACCACCAGAGTCACTTCATGCAACAGGTGACACGGCTCCACACAAAAATTAGTCCAAACACCTCAGGAATATGTTTCTTACTGATGTGTGCATATGACCAGTACATACAACACAGGGGACTGTAAGAATGGCATTGCAGACTTTTGTCACCAGTGTGTTCATGGCAGAGTTATACTAAATTGGTTGTCCACTAATGATGCTGAATATCCTCCTGTCTGAAACATCCCTTGATTAAAACAGTGCATGAGGAAACTCATGCCTATAGAAAAATAAAGAGCAATAAGTAGATTTAATTGTTTCTACAACCTTGTGTACCAGGCATGTGTACCTTAATATAGCCAGGCATGAAGGCTACATCAGATGGATTAAGAGGGGAGTGTAGACATGATTGAGGTCACTGATTGCTTTACTACCAGAGATTTTACTCCATTCTCAGGAATAAAATTTAAGCAATCCACTGTACCTGAGCTGCTTAGCTAGCAGATACAATTTGCAAGCAAAAGAACTGCAAGAGAGGTCAGCAGATGAACCGAAGCTTTCTGGCTTTGAAGCAGAACAATAGCCCAACACTCACAGCCCCTTGCACTTTGCTTGTCCAGAGGAATAACCAGTTCCTTCAGCAGCTCCTCAGACCATGTGCTGCCAGTGCAGGGACCTTGCCATCCTAAGTTTATTAAGAAAACCTAATTTGTCAAGACTATGCCTGGGAAGCAGCTAAGTAAACAAAACCAAAAACATAACATATTGTTGCCTGAAGATACAGTTAATGCTTGCACAGGAAAAATCTTATAAACATCAAATACTTTTGGACTCTTTTACCTCCACTTGCTGCAGCAGCTTTAGCCTGCTGTTATAGAATCACTCTGCTGTTGGAATATTACCAGCAGTGGTAGCCTGCACTGGAGTTTTATTCCTTTTTCTAGGCCAGTCCTTTCATCTTTCTTTTTTTTTTTTCTTTTCCTCTGAAGGTTATTTATGCAAGTGTGACATGCAGTTACAGTAAAGTTCCTTGCAATGAATGGAGTGCAGGGCAGTGGTAAATTCCATTCCAAAATCATTTTGAATTCTAAAGGTTCCATTTAAGGGATAATGATGGGAGCAAAGGGCATTTCTCCAGGATTAATCACTGGCTGGGTGAGATGATAGCCCAAGGCAAAGCCACGGGCCATTAACCCCTGCAGGTCACCTTATCCCTACAGGAAACGCACTGGGTCAAGTTCACTGTTGCTATTATAAACTCTTATTCGAGAAAGGGGTTACACTTCTGTGTTTATATATGTCTTCCATTCCCATGTTTGTAATGATAGTGGATAGCTTTTGGCAATGCCTCTATATCGTACCACTGAGAGATGTAAAAACAAGTTCTATTGTTATAATGGATGCCAAAGACACAAGTGGATTTTTAATGTTTACAGTGAAACATTTAAGATTCTTGGAAAAGAATGAAGAATGAAATGACAGGGAAATACCATGTGAAAAAGACCCAAGGAAATGACATTAGAAAGAGGGAACCTCTCTTCAGCTGGTGTAAATCATCACATCTCTAAAGCCAAAGGAGCTACATGAGTTCACACCAGCTAAAGCACTTGGACAGAAGTTGAGGCTGAAACACATTAAAGAATAAATTTTAGGCTTGGCTCAAAATCTTGAGCCATCACATAGAGAACATCACATAAAGGAGCAGTTTGACAAAAATACTTCTGAATGGGATTTATGTGCATGTAAAACCAGCATTTTAAAGTGCTGCCTGAATCCTCTATTATTTACATGGCTCCCAGTCCCACAAACTTTAGTCAGGTTCAATAGTTTCTAGCCAGAGCAGCAGGCAAAAGCCTTCCAATGAACCCATTGCAAGGAAAAGGCTACCACTGCAGCTCCATTGGTTGAAAGAGCAGGAATTTTGCTCACTGTGAAGCTTTCCTTTGCTCACATGAACAGCAGCCCCAGAGTTCAAGCTCCCATCCAGAATGAGCACTGTGCAAAATCTCCAGGATATGCACATTTGAAGATGCTCCTGAACAGCAGGACAGCAGACAAGGTCAGACCAGGGTTGTGTTTGTGAGCTTTCTGCCTGCCTTCCCAGCTTTTCTTCAAATGCATGAAACAATTTCAACTTCCATTAAAAAGCAAATAGTCCTTAGCCCTCTGCTAGAGAAGTGCAGAGGACATGGGCAGTTCTCCTCTCTCCCTGCTCCTGGCAGCTCCTCTCTTCCCTGGGCTGTAGTACCTGGATCCTTTAGTGTGCACTGTCTGCACTCCCTCTCTGCCTCCAGTCTCCCTTTCCAGAGGTGGAGCAGGGATCACTGCTTTTATGATGCCCCTGCAGTTAGCAGCAGTAATCCCTTCTATAAAATTGTTTCCTGACTGAGGACTTGCACAGGAGCAGCAGGCAGACCACTTCTCCACGCACTGAAGGGAGTTCAAGCACTCTTAGATCCCATCGACAGGGCAAATCTCTGGGGCGTGCATTTAACCCCTTAATTTTGAAGTTGTGCTGAAGTTCAGCAAAGAAGTGAAGATCCACTGAGCCACAGAAAGTGGCCAAGAGTGCATCTCCTACCTGGCCGTGGAGGTGGTGCCCAAGGGAGCCCTCAAGTCCTGCAGCTACTCCTGCAACTTTCCTGCATTTATCCTGTTACAATCATACTCACAATGCACAAGCATCCCTGTGGCAGCCAGGGTGTTACACCCTCCCTGAATAAATTGAAATCTCACTGCAGTGCAGAAGTTTTCCCCAGCAGCACACCTTCCCTCAGACACCATCCTGCTGCCTCCCTCCCCTGGGAAAAGAGCACAGAGCAGGCTGCAGGTCCTGCACACACCAAGGAAGCTCCTTCCTGAGCACAGCCAGGTGCTGCACTTCTGGAGAGAGCTCAGATTCCAGATGGAGCTGTGTCCCTTGCACTCCCAGTTAGGGAGTGGGCTTACAGACCAGGAGTTTGTATAAATCCCACTAGGAGGTGGCTGCCTCTCCTCATGCACTGTATGCAGCGTCCAGACCTGCAGGTCTGATTTCTCTGGAGTTTTAAATTTGCACAGGAGAACACCATCATTTCTCAACTTCATAGCACTACCCTTTGCAGCTTTAATGTTCTTTTAATGGAGTTTGTAGGTGCAATACATAAGTACAAACATATTCAGCATATGGTAATAAACTGCATAGTAAATATCATTACAATAGCTCTCACCAAGCTGAAACCTTTTCATTTTGCTGTTAATTGACTAAAAGGATTTCCTGAAATGCTGGAAACAAAACTTTGGTATCAATATTTTAAAAAGACAGCAAAAAGATACTAATCATCTGATGGTATCAAGTAACTAGTTTTTAGATCATATGATATATGATCGAGTGTAGAACTGATGATGCTCATTTCTCTCTAATTAATGCCTAAACCAACATTCAAACATCATGGAAGATCTGGGTTAGGAAAGCTGTTACTGCCATTCATTTTCTCTACTTGTTATTTTGAGGAAAGACCCATTGTGGGAGTGAAAAGCAATTGTTCTCATGGCCCTGACCCCTGTCAATATGGAGACAGGTGAAAGGCAAACTTCAAAAGGAAAAGTCCAGCAGTGTCTCCAGCAGGGCCAGTCAGGAGGAGCAGTGTGAGGCTGCTGGCTACCTGCAAGCAAGGACAGGGGCTTTTCCACTGCTTGCCCTCCCACAGGGAATGCATGGTCATTCATGGCACCAGTGCCTCCAAAGCAGGTGGAAATGTAACTCAGGAAAAATGAGACGCCAGCCATGATGTCTCCTCCTTCCCTTACCTTCCCACCTGCTTAGGGAGAGCAAGGGAAAATTCTTTCAGAACAGGAATGGAAAAAGACCATTGCTGCCAAACATGGGCTACCTCCAGCATGGGATCCAGTGTGGAGTGGGAGCAGTGGGAGCAGTGGGAGCAGGGGGAACAGGGGGAGGCAGTGGGAGAAGGGGGAACACTGGGAACAGGGGGAGCAGGGAGTGCAGGGAGTGCAGGGGGAGCACTGGGAGGCAGTGGGAGCAGGGGGAACAGTGCAAGCAGCGTCCTCTTAGTGCTGCTCACAGGTACCAGCTGCCATCAGCCCCCAGGGCTTTTAAGATGCTGCCACATCCCGCGCCTGTTCCAGTCCCCAGGCAGTGATTACTGGGCAGTGGTCAAACCTCACCCCTCACATCTGCACGTACAACAAGTGGTGCCATTGCAATGTCTTTCCTCCTCTGTTGTGCCTACACGTCCCCCCTCTATATTCTTGTATTTGCCAGCTTTCTGGAGGAGGTTCTCTTTTTTTTATACAGAAACAGGAGCTCTCAATTCCCAGCCACTGGTGCCTCAGCGCTGCTGCAGTACACAGCAATCATTACAGGAACAGAAAACATCATGCTTGAAAGATGAAAAAGAGTTTGAGAAAAAATGCATCATAGTCTTAAATCTAATAATAGTTAATAAGAAAAATTTAGATAAGCAGAATGTAGTTTGTTGCATATTTGGATGGCCAGTACTTGGAATGCTCACTTCAAGTACTCTTGCAGCATTTTATATACATATACATATATTGCAGCAGTTTTTCATCTAACTGTTGAAATACTGTAATGATCACATGTTTCACTTTAAATAGAAACTCCTACTGAAAAAAGATCTGGTAGGTAATTTTCTTTCACATCTGTGATGGGAGATGTATTATGCATTTGAAGTTTGAGCCAGCATTTTCTCTTGCTTTTTTTTCCTTTTTTCTTTTTTTCTCTGAAGAGCCAACAAGAAAGAATGCTTCATTTTACTGCTCTGCAGTTTTGAAAAATGAAATGGGTTGGACCATGATGAAAAGCTGAATATTTTGATCTGTCTGTGCTTTGGCTAGGTTTTGCTGCAGCATGAGGAATTCAGATCTCCCCACAAACAGTGCTCTAATGATAGGGTACCACATCCTAGCCCCAGTGGCAGGGGAGCTCTACTCCCCTTACTCACTCTGACATGTTTAGTCCAGTTTTAATTCTTTCAGGAATAAGATTAGAAACTATGCAAGTCTGCATCTCTGCCCCATGGCACCATCTTTATGTTGATTTTACCAGTTAGCTGCACATATGTTGCATCACACCATAGGGGTGGGGGCTGAACAGGATCAACACCTTTTTGTGGCTGCCTCCATTTTATGCTGTGTTTGTTTAGCCTGCAAGTCCAGGCCACGTTCAGAGGAACAGTTCATGACATCCATCAAGTTTGGGTTTACTGATTACCTATTTCAATTTGCAATGAACACAATAAAGGATGTCATCCATATGTTCAAGCAGCAAAGGAAAAATTCTGTGGAAAAGACACATCAGCAGTTATAGCATATACAGAAGGAATTTCCTTCCTTCTTTTCTAGGACTTTCAAAGTCTTCATTAAGGTGCTTGGGCCCCATCCTTGACTCATGGGCATTGGTACAACCTCATGAATGTCAGTGGAAGTGAGGTTAATTTAAACCAGCTCAGAATCTGGAAATGAGAAATGGCTCCTTTTTATGCCATGAATAATAGTTGAGGCACAAGAACTATAGGTAATAATTTACACTAAATGCTAGACTAAAAAGAATTCCCTTATATGGAATACTTATTTGTTGCTTATCACATTATTATTATGTTGCAAGATTATATCCAACTAAAATACCCCAAATATACATTGTATTAATATTTTCTGTCCTGGTTTTATGACATCTTATTCTCAAACTATTAATGTGCTTGTTTTAATCAATAGGTAATGTGGTAAAGCTGACACAAGAGATTACTGAGCATGGCAAAGGAATTCTGCTGCTCTTCAATGATGCTTCTAGGTCATCTTTAAATATGCAAGAGAAAAAGCCAACATTGATAAAGAATTGCATTTACATCACTGTATTTAGGTTTATTTTCCTATTCACAAAAGATGGGGACTTGGTATCTTCAAACAGCAACATACTTTATAATGCAATCCAAATACTTTCTCTTGAGTTACTACATAAAAATATTATAGATCATCCAACAATATGAGGAAATGTCACTGTATTCATTTAAAATAGCTATCTGTGAAATGTGTGTTACCATATTTTGCTTGGGGCAATATATTTCCATGCTTTATGAAATTATTAATTCTCATTAAATTCTAATGATCCCATCTGAAAAGAGCAGAACTAATTAACTGCTCCATTAAAGTTATTACTTACTCCTGATGAGGCCTGTAAATGTTTCTACTTTGTTAGGCCAGTGAAAGTTTTCTGAACCACAGCTCCTGGCCTTACAAGGAAAATTCCCCATTATTCCATAACAGTAAAATTACCAGGTGCTAACAACACCCATGTAGCCTCTAAGACTGAAGTCTTACACCCTGAAACAAATATTTTCCTCCTCTCACAAATACAAGAAAACGAAGCTCATGGTGGCAGGAAGGATCTGCAGCACCTGCATCAGACAGGTGATGTCTACTTGGGGCCAGCACCTACACAGACAGCAGTTGTTTAAATATCTTTAAGGATTTGGATTGCAATAGCTCTGTACCTCTGCTGGCACTTGTAGAACCAAAATGACTTTGCTCCCTCTCCAGAAGGCTGTAAAATATGATGATGCCATGAGGTTCTCACATGCTGTGTCTGTTGGGGTCTCATCCCTGCCCCACGGACAGATGGCAGAGCCATGAGCAGCAGCAGAGCCTGGAGAGCAGCACTGGCCCCCCAGTTTGCACACTGAGCTGGAGTGCTCAGCACAGACTGGGGAATTTGGAGAGGATACAGGGTCATCTCCAAAAATGGCACCTGCTTAAAGACCATAATGACTGCAAGAGCTGAGTTCCCAACACGGACTAAGGACAAGCAAAAGAGCTTCAGCAATCTCAGCACTGCCAGGTCAAGATCACAGAACCCCAGTGAGATGAAGGGAGAAAAGCCTTGATCAGAGCTGATAGGAAAAGCTTGCTGACTGAAACAGCAAACAAACTCTGACAGTTTCTTTCACAACCATGTAGTGTACAAACATCCACATGTGAGGAAGATTTTAAATGCACACATGTGAAAATCTCCCACAGAAAGGCTCTCTGCTGGTCTGACCACAGAACTGGAACAGAGCCCATTATTGCTACTGCAACTCTGACCAAGAGCTACTCCAGACAAGTATCAAATACTTTAATCCATCAGGTAATAATTAAAACAGGGATATATTAGTTAAAGAATTTGAATAAATTATTACTTTGGCAATCTATTACATTATTTACATACAATGAATAAATGATGTTTTAAATTATTTGCTCAGCTTCATTATTAAGACATTTTTCAAAGTTTGATTTTTTTTTTGAGAGGATTTTGTTGGGGCTTTTTCAGAGCATACTCTTTTCTAGATAAAGGCTGAATTTTTTAGGAAAATTAAATAGTTCTTAATAATGCTTCTCAGATAGTAAACACCAAATTTTTTTGACATTCAACTCTCATCACTCCCCAAGAAACTCTTCAGTTTGCAAGGCTTCTGCCACAAAACCAGTTTTTATAATGGCCATTGATACTTTGGAAAGGATCAGAAGTTAGATTTGCAACCTAAAGTGACAAATACACACTGCACTTTGACTCATTCTATGCCAATCTCTGCCATTTAGGCACTGAGGTTTGGCTGGGGGTTTTGGATGCTTCTCTGCAGCAAACAAATACAATCTGAAACTGCTCTGGAAATACTTTTTCCTCTGCTATGTCCCCCCTTTCAGTCACAATAACAAAATGATCAATTCTTATCAATAGCCCTTGTTCCAGCCCCTTGAAAAATGTTTTGCCAAACATTTGCAGTTGCAACTTTTGACAGCGCAAGCTTTCCTTAAACCCTTCACCCTTCCCTGCTTTTTCATGGCCTCCCTGTGCACTGGGCACCTCCAGGAAGGGAGCTGATCCCCATTTGGGACAATCCCAAGAGGTTGGTGACCAGCTGCACTTTGTCCAGTGGTGGTGCACACCAAGGTCAGTAATGCTGTTTTGGGCCCCAAGGCAGCTGTGCAAGGAGCATTTCTAAGCGAGGAAATTCCCAATGATTTGAGTTGTCTCAGCAGCAGAAACAGCAATAGGACCTAAACCACAGTCCCACTCTCAGGCTGGACTCTGTGCAAGCAAGCCCCAGGCTCAGCTGCCTCCTGGGAGAGGCTGCCCCATTCCCTGGGGGCACCTGGCTCCACCAGCCACCCCAGTCTGGCGTTCCCACCACCCACACACTCCCTGGAGAGCTGTGCCACTTGCCCAGAGCTTCCAAAATAGCAACTTCCCAGCCCATAAGCTTTTGAAAACATTTGCAACCAATTTTACAGTTAATTAAACCCAGATTTGCTCTATTCAGTCATTTGTTCTATAACTTTAAAATCTTTTTTGGTTTAAAGTTAAGGGGTTTTTTTTAAGTCATATGCAAGCTTTTGCTGTAAATAGGTTAATTGCAGCTCTGATCTTCCTCCAGCATCTGCCAGTAAAGACAAACAGTTTTCAAACATCCAGGCCTAACAAGGATCACAGCATTTCAAGGTGGGACCAGCCCCACGGTGCTGCCAGCAGAGAATCCCATGCCAAATCATACAGCTAGTAAATAGTATGGCATCAATTCCTCAAAAATTTCCATAGCAAAAGTTTTAGGAAAAGATCCAAATGCTCCATCAGTAAATCTCACAGAGTAGGTAAAGCCTTTGCAGTTGCCATGCATTTCAAGAGGTCTTTCTCTCACATGTGGTTGCAGTCCACAGATCCAAAGCTTACACGAACTAGATATGCCACGAATTTTGAAACTCTCTCCTCTGCTCAGAACAAATGTAGGAAAATCGTATGATGAAAGTCACCCACTTTTTCTCAACAAGACAAAAAATCATTATTCATGTTTTTCTTTTAAAATCAACATTTCTACCAAGAAATAGAAGTAAGTTGTTGCAAGAAAGACTGTCTGGATTGAGTTTAAAGGCAGGCTTCTCCAAACTGGCAAAGTTTCCCCAGCAGTGTGCCTTTCTCTAGTTCCAAAGCAGAATTTCTTATGACTCGTACCTTGGGTATGTAAATGAGGAAATACCAGTTAAATTTAAGCTCCTGCTCACCAGAGACCAATCATTGATTTTCTTCCTCTCTTTATTCAATGAATAGAACAGGCAAGATTTTAAAAGGTTTTAAAAACCTTTGGGAGAAAAATTACCCATTTAAAAACATCTGCAGTGAATTGTAAATATCAACAAAAAAACCCATGTCTTGCCTCCATTTCTGGTGAGTGCTATAATTTTTTTTTTTGGGAAATGAGTGATCCATATTCACTGAATAAGCTCACAGAAACACCCCAGTGCCTTGAAGAGCAACTGGAATCACAGACATCCTTGGCAGCTGTGGCACCTACACTTAGCCCTTGCCCTGGACAAAGGAATTCATCCAACAAAATGTGAGGTGTCCAAGTGCATGATGTACTGGTATGTCCCAGAGACAGGCAGCAGGTGCTATGGGGGCTATAGGCTGTTCTTTGTAGAAAATAAAAATTTACTTGAAATGGAAGCTTAAATCCTTCCTATGTCAGCCTGCAAGGTGTGAACTGATGTCCAGTAAAATCAAAATCCATCCTGTGAACCCAAATTGGTTTCTTGGTTTTGAGAGCAAGTAATTTATTTATTCCTACATGCAAAGCCCATTTGTGCATTAGAATTATCTCAGTGCCTTAAACAAACTTTCAGAAAAGCTTTCCTATGTAGCAGCCAGTAAAGTGAACTGCTGGAAATTTCATTTCTGACATTAAAAAAAACCCAAAGCCCTCTGGGGTCTAGTACCTTCAAAGTGATATTAGATATTATTATAAATCTTAAAAAGAAAAAAAAAAAGAGGCTGTGCAATTCATTAAAACAAGGATTTTGGTGCCACTTACCATCATGTCCTGCTGCTGGTAGGAGACCCCAGGGAGGGAGCACAAATGCCAGAGAGAGTCTGACTCAGGGCCAGAGCACCACGCCTGCAATCCTGCCTGCAGCAACAAGCAGGGTGGGACTTCCCAGACCACATCCAAGCACTGGGGATTGGAGATCACCTGTCAGTCATTACCCACACTGGGGACAACACCCACTCTCTGAAAACGCTGCTGCCTTCTAGCACTTTTCTTCCTTAAACTGCACATCCTCACAACCATTTGATTTTTAGAGAGTTGTCTTTATTTTGCAAAGAACACCCTGTGTATTTTAGGCAAACCTGCACCACACTATGATAGACCAGAAGTCTGAGTCAGATACCATCCTGTCAGTCTGTGTAGGTGATTTCCACATTCCCTTAATCCTTGGACTCAGGATCCTTGTGGGTCCATCCCAATTCAGAATATTCTGTGGGTGTGTGAAGTCTGATCACATACACAGCAGCTAATGTAAAATGTGCAGGATATACAAAATCCACATCAATCAAAAATATCACCACAATCTCAATATAAATCAAGATCCACAACTCAAAATTCAAGACCTTAGTTTATATAAATTGGAGTTCTGTATAAGGATTAAGGTCACAAATTCTCCTTCTTCCTCTCGTTTGAGGAAGTTGTGCAGGGCTAGAAGTAAGAGAGCCATGTAGAGGGATGTTTCACCTTAGTTAACAAAAACAAACAAACAAAAACCAAACAACCAAAAAAGGAAACCTGCAGATTCTGTATCCAGAATAAATATGTTGTGCCACTCTCATAAATATTCACTTTTTGAACCCATTCCAAAATTCACCAGAACTCATGCCAGTTTTTCCTGCAGTTGCTTTCTGCATCAGTGAGACTCCTGACCTCACACACGGCCACTCTCCTCTCTGACATTTTGACATCATCATTTACAGGCTGTTGCTGCCCTGGCAGGTTCTTTACAGCTGGAACAAAGAAACAGTACGGTTTGACTTCCAGGGAAGAGCATTTACTGAACTTCCTGCAACCAGCCTACTCCTAATCCATGGAAACCAATGGCTCATGTTCTGGGGAAATCAAAGGATTTGTGGCAAGTTCTTGCACAAATCAGATGGAAAAATCATACAGAGTTTGTTGCTGAAATTGTCAGTGATTGCAATTAAAGGTGAATTAAAGGAGGGACACTGATCAAGAATCACCAAAGAATGGAGTATCAGGTAAAAGAAGAGGCAAAATGTGGATTTTTTTAAAAGAGAGACGTATTCATATTGCCTTCAAGCTGCTGATCAAGATTGCTCTCTACAATGGATTATATGTTACTGTAACCTTTTTAAATTCCTGCTTAATTAATAAGAATTCTCCTATTTTACAAATGTGTCTTTCTCCTCTGTTTTGGATTCTATTTTTATTCAATGAAAAACCTATTAAATTTTGGAAAATAACAAACAGGTTTATGGGGCATACTGCATGAAGTACTGCTTCTTTTCAAGTTCAGACTGGTTTTTTTCAGTTTCATTGTTTTTAAAATATTAACAATTTCTATCAATCAGAGATGTGCAGAATTCAAGTTGCTAAACTAATTTTGAATAATTGATTTTAAACCAAATCAATTTACATTTCTATAAACATGATTTCCCAGGAAAACCTGATAAAAGGAGATTTTCTCCAAAGGATTGCCTGGAATCACTCTGGCTCATTCAGGTATATTTTCCTCTTTAATAAGTTTAAGGTACTATGGCCTAATTTTAATTTACCCAAACACAAGCTTGCTAAAATTAACATTGAGATTTGTCATCAAAACTTCAAAATTATATTTTTAAGAGCACTGTAATTTTAAATTCCAAAGTTACATTTAAAAGCACAAGAAATCCAAGCTGTAGACAAAAGCAAAACTGTATTTATCTATTAATATGTTATTACTAACAAGAATGAGTAACATAATTATATGATTGTATTTTAAAGTTGTCTTCTAGCAGCATCCCTGCCCTTAAAATCAAAACTGTGTCTGGCAAAATGTATCAGTAATTTATGTAGAAACTAGTAGTTAAAATATTTCATGAGATTGTTAATTTTTAATTTTTATCATACTGTTTTCAGACACCTTGATACCCAAAAAGAACCTCAACAAAAATCTAGAGAAAATGACTGCTCACTCTATTGCTCTTCAGTATGTTTAACAACCACATTTCTGGGTGCTGTCATACAGCCAGACATACAGGAGCTATGAAATACACTCACAATTTATTGCCCATAATTAATTACACTCACAATCCTTTACAAGGAAAAAATTGTACCAATAAAATGGAGACCTTATAAAAAGAACTGTGTATTACTTTGAAATGACAGGCTTCTCTAGCAGTTTCACTCCTGCTTTTTGGCCAAAATCGTTCTTGTTCAAATGGTGAATTCTCCACCTGGGCCCAGCCCAGCTCTCTCGGGGCTGTGACTCCAGACTGGCAGCAAAAGCTGCATTCTTCAGCAGCCAAGTCAGGATTCTATTGCAAGCCTTGGTATAGCATGGTCTTGTGATTTTATTTTTCTTTTTTAAAGCTTCACATCTTGGAATTAACAGATTACATGAAAAAATCAGCTTCCTTTAAACAAAACTAATTTTC